>NC_090831.1:53933058-54606746 GCF_028021215.1 Eschrichtius robustus | reverse complement strand
GAGGAAGCTGGCGGTACCCCAGCTTCCCTGCTGAATGCCAAGGTCCAAGCGGCCACCCCCTGTAAACTCAGAGCCCGAGCTTCATTTTCGCTGGGGCTGATGAAGCTGAATAGCTGAGGGTAAAATAAGGAAGGAGGGGAGAAGAAAGGAAAGGAGACCCTTCAAAGGATGATCCCGAGCGCCCCATGGCGATTTCACTTACGTGGGGAAGCATGAAACTCCTCGTCAGCCAGGCCTCTTTCTCCCTGACGAGGCAGAAACTTAACAATTGAGAGGTTTTTGTTTTTAAGTGACTATTCTCTTTTTTTGTTTTTATTTATAAAGCACGACTAAGAGATCCCTTATGGGTATTTTAAATAACCAGAAGCAAGTCACAACAACTGCTAATGGCGAGTTGTAAATGGGGCTCTGCTCGCGGTTGTCACTCAAAATGAGATGAAATTGAACAACTGGGTTGTATATGAGATGAGGGGGAGCTTAAAAATCCACTGGATGACAGTTCTCACACTTCAGTGAGCTGAAGAATCGCCTGCAACACTTGGTTAAAAGACAGAGCTCTAGTGCCCATCCCCTGAGACTGATCCTGAGTCTGGGCCCAGGCCCAAGTACCTGCATTTGAGTCCGTAAGCAATTCTGACTTAAATACTCTGGGCGGGGACTGCACTTTGAGAAACAATGCCCTGAGACAGTAGTTCACAAAGTGAGGGCTCCGACCAGCAGCAAAACCAGGAAATTTGTTAACAATGCAGATTCTCAGGCCAACTTCAGACATAAAGGATCAGAAACTCTGGAGGCAGGGCCCAGCAATCTGTGTGAACAAACCACCAGGTGATTCTGCAGGTTGAGAAATACTGCTCTACGAGCTCTCTTACAAATCAGGAGTGTAAACCCTGGAACAGTGGTGATTTTAACATGCAGTCAAGATTGAGAATTGCTGCTCCGGGTCTATGGGAATATAAATGCTAATATCACCTCCACAGCCCCTATTTTCTGAGCATCCACCTTTCTAAGCCAGGGTCAGAGTTAATGGCATGAAGGGGAAAGAATGTGGTCTGTTTCAGATAGATAAGGACTCATGTCTTCGTGCCAAATTTAACTTCGCTGAACTTCAGTGTTTTCACCTGTGAAATGGAAGGAAGGACACCCAACCCACAGCGATGCCGTGAGGAGTAGTGAGATGCGATCTGGGAAAGCACCGAGCCACTGGCTGGCACACTGTAAGAACTGGATTTTCCTGTCTCTGCAATCATTATTTCCCTTAGTTTAATTGGGGTCTGGAATAAGATTCTTAATCTTTACAGAAATACGGCTTAATGCCCCAGAGAGCATCAAAAAACTCATTTTAAAGTTTGTCTCTCTTATTAGTGTAAATGTATGAAGACCTCAGTGAGCAATCTTAATTTTAAAGGCTGGTGGTGTGAGTGTAGAAGCAGCTCTAAATCTGCTTTACCTGATTCGACTCTATAACCACAGGTACGTTCTTTTATTCATCAATGTTTTCAGTAATAGACAAAATCTTATAGTTTTATTATTAGGTACTTGGCACAAACATGTTAATGTCTCACGTGACCTCCATTGTTGATAAAACGCCAGGTGAACTACTACGAGTTTGGTACCAGAGATCTGTAAAAAAATCACTTTGTGTGTATGTGCGTGCTGGTCAGCTTGTAATTCAGCTGGTTGGAAAATCGGCCAGTCCTGGACACTCCCAAGAGAGCAGATTCAGTAACCATGCCGGCATGAAGCTATAATCTCTGTGTTTTATATTTTATATAATACATAGAAATACTTGACAGTGACCACTTCAATAGATTCTAAGGATGAAATGACTGCAAATGTGTCTACCCCTGAGGCAAGGACTGAAGCATATGTTCTGTGTAGCAGGAAGCTTACGTACACCACAGCTGTGGGAGTAAAGCGGGAGCAAATCCATGTGCAACCATCAAAGGTTCCACATATTTTCTTCAGCAGGGAAGACCTGCGGCAGTGTGCAGCCCTAGACGGCCTAATTTAGTTCTCGATAGACTGACAGGCAGCCCTTAGGGCAGAAAGAGGTGCATATGTCAAGGTTCACTGCCAACTAATATTTCTTATAGCGTCAATAGACATTACTGATGGCTTGCCGTGCGTGAGGCACATGTACGTGCACCACCTCATCTAAGGCTCACGGTTATCACCATCCACTTTTTACACACGAGGAAACTGAAGTGCAGAGACATGAAGGCATTTGATAAGCATCATGCAACCAGTTACTTGCAAAACCAGGACATCAACCCAAGTCTTCTGTTTCCAAGACAGTGCTGTTCTACTAAGCCACAGGTAGTTCCCTCCAAAAGGTAAAATGAATATTCCAACTGTCACTGATTTGGAATATCTACATCCACTGCACAGATGAAAAAATAAAGACAAGACACAGGGCTTTAAGGAAATGCATTATAAATCATTCATTCAGCCGTAGGTCATTCTAAAATAAAGACAAAGGAGAGACTTGGGCTGGCTCCTGATCTGGCCCCCAATATCAAGGCCAGGTCGGTCTTTTGCGTTTTCCATATGCATATTTCCCCAAGAGGAGGAGCTGAGAAAAAACCTGATCAGAGAAATAGGGAATGTTGTTCTTATTTATCCTAGGAGGGATTTCTATCTTTCAATTGCTGATTCACTTATTCGATCCCTTATTCATTCACCCAGTCTTCACGCATTCATGTTTTATTATAAGTGAGGCACCTGTGTTTACTCATGTATCTCCTCAAACAATTTTGGAAAACCACATATCTTCTTGAACTTTTCAAAGATGAAATCTAAAGTTTCTCTTCTCCCTTATATTCTCATATGTATATACTCTTATACTTTTATATTATAAACGTTCTCTATTTTCTTAAATAGTTGTAAAGAATGTAATTCTGACATGTAGTCAAGATTGACAATTTTTTTTTTGGCTGCGTTGGGTCTTCGTAGCTGCACACAGACTTTCTCTAGTTGCGGCGGGCGGGGGCTACTCTTCGTTGTGGTGCGCCGGCTGCCCATTGCAGTGGCTTCTCTTGTTGCGGAGCACGGGCTCTAGGCACACGGGCTTCAGTAGCTGTGGCGCACGGGCTCAGTAGTTGAGGCTCGCGGGCTCTAGAGCGCAGGCTCAGTAGTTGTGGCGCACGGGCTTAGTTGCTCCGCGGCATGTGGGATCTTCCCGGACCAGGGCTCAAACCCATGTCCCCTGCATTGGCAGGCGGATTCTTAACCACTGGACCACCAGGGAAGTCCAATATCAACAATTTAGAACAAAAAAATTGTTTCATGCTTTTATACATATCCAAAGAATTATAGATACCACAGCAATTTAATATTTATCATCATCCAAAATTTAAAAATACATGAATGACCTTTTAACAGCTGGAAACGTAGTGTTCTTTTCCCTTCTTAAATTCGTATTTCCATTCCATTTCCCCAATTTTACCCTATTGTAATGTATTTCATGCTTGAAAATCCCTTATTAATCATCCTAGCATTATTCTATGTAATAAGAGTATAATATAAATCAAAATAATTTTTAAATTTCCTGTAATCTTAAGGTTTTATAGGTTAAATTTTTTCTTCTGGATTGAGTTATTGTTAAAATTATTAAAACAAAATTAATCAAAACAGCATAAATATATTACAACTGTAGACAATGCACTGTAAAATCTGGGAGAAATAAGTATGCCTTTTTAAAGTTCAAGGTAAGCTGGGAAAGAAGAACTTTTCCCATGGGCTCTCCCCTCCCCTTTCTCATGTTCTCAGGCTGATCTTATTAGGAAAGAGTATACACAGGGAAGTCTAGGATCTGGACATTAACTCCCTGAAATATATACAATGTAATATATTCCAGCTGGAAGGCTGATTCTGTAGGAAGCAAGAGCACAGAGGCTCCATAAGGAGTGCTAAAGGGCATATACAAACAACACCGCACAAGTCAGGTGCGTTCCCGTGTATCTGTTAGGGACCAGTCAAGAGACAAGCCCTATTAATAATCTGAATGTGGGACATCAAGCATAAAGAATTGTTAACTAGGCAGAAGGTGATTAACAACTAAAAGGGATGAAAGAACTGTAAGGTGTAACAGAGGTAGAAACTCAGAAGGCAGCTACCGGCCCTAAGGCTGAAGGAAAAGTAAATGAGGAAATCCGAAATCGAGAGGAGGATCCCACAAGACTGAGATGCACACCCTTGTAAACAGGGCATGGCTGCTGGAGTAAAGAAGGAACAGGGTGCTGGAGCGCTCATGGCAGGACCCTGACAGCCATCACCACTGCGGTGAACACTTGCTGGGTCCCTCTGCACCCCGGTTTCCTAGCAACTGCACAGGAAACAGCCCGTGGAACAAAAGCGTCCCTTTCTTCCCCTTCGGCTGTGCAGCGCCCTCTATGGGTAGAGCGTAACACTGAGCCGGCTGGCAAAAGAGAAACGCAAGGTGCTGAGTCCAGGTGCGGGATGACAAAGCAGGAGAAAAAAGGATGGGTTTGGAGCTTAAAGGCGATTAATTAACAACTGGCACAAGCGTCAAGAGAAAATTGCAGTTAAAGGATTACATGAGTCCAGAGGAAGGGGAAATGACTTTTAATCTCCCCTCTCCTCAAATCAATAGATGGGTAGACTCTACTGCTGGATTCTGAGCTAACACTTTTGGTCTCAGTATACCTGCAGTTTTTAACTGAGAGTAACCAGAAGCTACATGAACAGCTACCTTGCAGTGACGCCCAGGGCTGAGAATCTGACCCCAAGCTCACAAAATCTTGATTTTGCTTCTGTGTGCGTGCAAAACAAACTGGTCCTCTCACCTGTGCAGGAAGCGCAACCAGGATTCTCCAGGGGCGAGTAATGTATCTGTCTTTGTGGCAGTTGCTTAGCCTGACACCAGTCCCTGGAGACTGCTTTTACTGTTGAGCTTTTTCTCCTTTGATTCCTGCCCAAGAAGAGGAGGAAGGCAGGGAGCTGGGGATCATCTATTTTGATTTCTCCTATTTCTGCTCTGTGTTTTGAAGTGAAATGATCTCATACAGCCCCCAAATTGGCACTAAGTTCTCCTTTTCACCATCTCCCTACAGTCTTTATCACTGTAGTCAAGAAGACATCAAAAAAGTGTCAGTGCCAACCGTGACAGGATTATTTTTCAAAATCATTCTCTGTTGCTTTACTTGTTTGAAACTCTCTGCCACTCTCTACAAAACATCCCATTACTCATCTCAAATGTCTTTAGAAAGAAACCCTCTGAAAGGCCACATGATAGGCAGGAAGTGCACTGGTTGGAAATAGAAGGCTGAGGTATTCCCATTTCTACCACTAACTGGCTGTGTACATGAGAAAAATCATTTTGTTTCTCATCACATCCCTCAGCTTTATCCCTGAACACTGCAAAAGTTTGGGACCATATTTACAGTCATCAGCCTCAAGGGATGACTGGAAAATACCCCATTCACTTGTTGAGCATTGTTGAGGTGGATGCAACCAAAGGAATCAGTTAGGGGAGATCTTGTCTACATAGCTCTACACCCATGGCCCTTTTGATGACCTTATATTTGTGTTCCTTTTTAGTTTGGTTTTTGTTTTTTTTATTAAGGTATTATAGACATACAGTAAAGTGCACACATTGATAACTTTTTATGTAAATATATACCTCTGTAGCTACTTTTTGATCAAGACAGATATTTCTAATATCCCACCCCCCAAAATCCCTGTGCTGTTTCTTAGTCAATATTCCCTCCTGCCCATAGAAGTAACTGCTATTCTGACTTCTATCACCATAGATTTGTTTTATCTCTTCTTGAACTTCATATAAATGAAATCTTACAGTATGCACTCTTTTGCATCTGGCTTCTTCCATTCAACACTGTCTGTGAGATCCATCCACAGCTAGCTCCCTCCTCTTTCTTGCTGAGTAGTTCCCAGTGGTCCCTTAAACTATCCTCATTTTTTGAAATGCTTTTTTCCTTTTTCTGTTCGTCTTGGGTGATATCCACTACTCCTGTTGATTTCTTCTCGTGTATTTTTTTATTCCAGATATATTCTTCAGCTCTGTTTGGCTCTCCTTTATATTTCCAAACTCTTTGTTAAACTTCTCACTGTGTTCATCCATTTTTCTCCCAAGTTCATTAAGCTTCTTTATGATCATTACCTTGAACTCTTTATTGGGTAGGATGCTTCTCTCCATTGCATTTGGTTCTTTTTTTTTTTTTTATAATTTATTTTTGGCTGTGCTGGGTGTTTGTAGCTGCGTGCAGGCTTTCTCTAGTTGCAGCACGCGGGGGCTACTCTCCGTTGCAGTGCACGTGCTTCTCATTGCGGTGGCTTCTCTTGTTGCAGAGCACGGGCTCTAGGCATGCAGGCTTCAGTAGTTGTGGCACACGGGCTCAGTAGTTGTGGCTCATGGGCTCTAGGGGGCAGGCTCAGTAGTTGTGGCGCACGGGCTTAGTTGCTCTGCAGCATGTAGGATCTTCCTGGACCAGGGCTCGAACCCGTGTCCCCTGCATTGGCAGGTGGATTCTTAACCACTGCACCACCAGGGAAGTCCTGCATTTGGTTCTTTTTCTAAGGTTCTGTCTTGTTCCTTAGTTTGAAACTTATTCCTCTTTCTCCTCATTTTGCCTCATCCTCTGTGTTTATTTCTATGTATTTGGTAGATTGGTTACATTTCCCAATCTTGGAGGAGTGGCCTTATGTAGGAGACATCCTAGGGGACCCAGCAGCACACTCCCTCTGGTCAGCAGAGCCATATGTTCTAGGGGTGCCCCTCTGTGGGCTGTGTGGGCCCTTCTGTTGTAGTGGGGCTGACTGGAAGTTGGAGCTGGCCCTTGGCCTGGTTGGCTATGAGGCCCTGCCTTGTTCAGTGGCTGCTGGCAGCGGTGGGTGGAGCTGGGTCCCAGCGTGGCTGGCTGCATGGCCGGAGACCTCTGGGACAACACTGAGTCTACCAACATTTGCATTGTAGGGGACCCAGAAAGAGGAGAGAGAGAGAAAAAAGCAGAGAACTTATTGGAAGTAATAATAGGTGAAAACTTCCCTAACCTGGGTAAGGAAACAGAAATCCAGGTCCAGGAAGCACTGAGAATCCCAGATAAGATGAACCCAAAGAGATCCATGCCAAGACACATCATAGTTAAAATGGCAAAAATTAAAGACAGACAATATTAAAAGCGGCAAGAGAAAAGCAACTAGTTACATACAGGGAACTCCTGTAAGACCGTCAGCTAACTTTGCAGGATACAGGGAGTGGCATTAAGTATTCAAAGTGATGAAAGAAAAAAAAACCTACAACCAAGAATATTCTATCGGACAAGGCTATCATTCAGATTTGAAGGAGAGATAAAGAGTTTTACAGACAAGCAAATGCTAAAAGAGTTCAGTACCACTAAACTGGCTTTACAAGAAATGTTAAAGGGACTTCTCTAAGTGAAAAAGAAAAGACCACAACTAGAAATATGAAAACAGTGAAAGGAAAAGTCTCACTGGTAAACACAAACAGTAAAAGTAGTAGATTAACCACTTATAAAGCTAGTAGGCAGCTTAAAAGACAAAAGTAGTAAAAATCATCTATATCCACAGTAAGCAGTTAAGGGTTACACAAAACAAAAAGATGTAAAATATGATGTCACAAACATTAAACAAGAGGGGGAGAGTAAAAACCCAGGGTTGTTAGAATGGGTTTGAACTTAAGAGATCACCAACTTAAAACAATCGTTCATATACACACACACACATACACACACGTACATATATATGTTGTATAAACTTCACGGTTTATATATAACAAACTAAAAAACCTATAATAGATACACACAAAAGAAAAAGGAATCCAAGCATAACACTAAAGATAGTAATTAAATCACAAGGGAAGAGAGCAAAAGAAGAAAGGAGCAAAAAAGAACTACAAAGCAACCAGAAAACAATTAACAAAATGGCAATAACTACATACCTACCAATAATGATGTTAAATGTAAATGAACTAAATCCTCCAATCAAAAGACATAGAATGGCTAAATGGATTTAAAAAAAAAACAAAAAACCCAAGACCTGCCTTAAGACCTGCCTTATATGCTGCCTACAAGAAACTCACTTCAGATCTAAAGACACACAGACTAAAAGTGGGGGGATGGAAAAAGGTATTCCATGCAAATGGAAATTTTAAAAAGCAATATTTTTTGGAATATGTCTCCTTAGGCAAGGGAAACAAAAGCAAAAATAAGCAAATGAGACTACATCAAACTAAAAAGCTTTTTGCACAGTGAAGGAAACTATCAACAAAATGAAAAGGCAGCCTACTGAATGGGAGAAGATATTTGCAAACAATATATCCAATAAGGAGTTAATATCTAAAATATATAAAGAACTCATACAACTGAACATCAAAAAAACCAAACAACCTGATTGAAAAATGGTCAAAGGATCTAAATAGACATTTTCCAAAGGAGACATACAGATGGCCAAGAGATACATGAAAAGATACTGAACATCACTAATCATCAGGGAAATGCAAATCAAACCCACAATGAAATACCACCTTGCACCTGTCAGAATGGCTATCATCATAATGAACACAAATAACAAGTGTTGGCAAGGCTGTGGAGAAAAGGAAACCCTTGTGTACTGTTGGTGGGAATATAAATTGGTGCAGCTGCTATGGAAAAACAGTATGGAAGTTCTTCAAAAAATGAAAAATAGAACTACCATATGATCCAGCAATTTCACTTCTGAGTATTTACACAGAGAAAACAAAAACACTGATTTGAAAAGGTAATTGCACCCCAATGTTCACTGCAGTATTACTTACAGTAGCTAAGATATGGAAGCAACCTAAGCGTCCATCAATAAATGGATGTGATATATATAAAATGGAATATTACTCAGCCATAAAAGAAAAAGAAATCTTGCCATTTGCAACAACATACACGGAGCTAGAGGGTATTATGCTTTGGGAAATAAGTCAGGCAGAGAAAGACAAATACCACGTTATCTCATTTATATTAGGATTCTAAAAAACATGTAAACAAACAAACCAAAATGAAAACAGACTCATATATACAGGGAACAAACAGATGGTTGCCAGAAGGGAGGGTAGTGGAGGGTTGGGTGAAATAGGTGAAGGTGGTTAAGAGGTACAAACCTCCAGTTATATAATTAATAGGTCACAGGCATGTAATGTACACCGTAAGGAATATGGTCGATAATACTGTGATAACTTTAGGAACAGATGGTTACTAGATTTATGGGGGTGATCATTTCATTACATATGTAAATGTCAAGTCATTTGTAGTACACCTGAAATTAACACTGTAGGTTAACTATATTTCAGTAAAGAAAAGAAGTTACCTCTGGTACCCCCCCCAAAAAAAATTCTAATCCACTTAAATGTTCTCCTTTCCCTCTGCCAGTTTAGTTGTTGAAGTCAAACATTTCTAAAGCTGAGGAAAAGATTCAGGGTTTGAATTTATTATGGAATGCTCCTCTGAGATCATTCAGATCGTCTTTCTCAATTTCTAAAGGAGACATCCTGCTTAAAAATCAACAGCAGGACAGTGCCACTTCTAAGGACTCCAGTGGCACCCGCCCTTCCCAGTCATGGGGCCTGATACTTATGTGCTTGGCTGTTTTCCTTCTCAAGGTTAAGTTCCTTGAAAGCAGGAATAAAACATTCTTATTCATCTGTATAAGCCTAGGGCTAGCCCAGGAATTGGTGTGTCCCCTGCACTCAAGAAACATTTCTTGAATGTCTTGATTGAATCACAGCGATCATCTATTCCAAATGTGGGATGAGGCACAAACTGGGTATTTACTTTTGTCCACTTATAACCGGTTTTGGGGTTGATGGTGGCTAATAAGGGGAAAGATGGTAACCTAGAAGAAAGGTCTGATTCCCCGAGGCATGAAAAATGGGAAATTGGAAGCTCCAGACCAATCTTCTGGAGATGGGAACTGATAAGAGAGCGGGAAACAGAGTCTCATTTAGACCAAAAAGGAATCGTAAGGGATCAGATGATGCAATGCCAGAGGGATGGCTGGAAGAGACGGGAACCCCTTAGCAGACCCCAGCCGCATGTTAGACCTGCCGGAGGAGACTTAAATCATACCAGTCCCCGGCCGCACCAAAGAGCAGTAGATTTAGAATGCAGGTGGAGCAGGCATCCGTGGGTTTTTGGTTTTTTTTTTTTTAACAAGTATCACGGGTGATTCTGATATGCGGTGAAAGTTGAGAACACCCGCTCCAGAGCAAAGTGAGGCTGGAGGGCTTCTCTCCAAACTTGACCCTGAAGTCTGTGTTAAGAAAAGGCTGATTTATATAAGTTCCCATGAAAGAATCCAGAGGATCCACCAATTAGAGCTCTGAGTGCTGTAAAGTGAGTAGTTTTAACCTAGATCTGAGAGGCAGACTTAGGCCTTCAGTATTGAGGACTTCACTTTTGTTCACCGTGGAGAGAAAAGCAATACAAGAGAGTTCTGACTTTGAACTTGGGGTAGAAAACATAAGGTGACCTAGGAAGCAGAAAAGGTGAACATCCTAAGTAAAAAGCCACAATTAGCCAATGATATCTCTTTTAGCTACAATTGCTACAATGAACCAACTGCATCCCTTGTGTACCCTGAGGGTGCCACACCCTGTGGTAAAGTCATTATAGCAATTACAAGGTTGAGGCCAGAGCATGGAGGGCCCTGAATGCCAAAGTAAGGAGAGTGGATGCCTTACAATGGGCAGTGTGCCCCAGGCATAAGCCTGCAGACTAGGGAACTGATTCCTGGGGTAAGTGTCTTCACCAGTGAGTTAGCCTCAACTCTGAAAGCCTCTGATTCTATGATATACATTACTGGCAAGATGCAAAGGAAGTACTAGTTATTTTTGAGTCTGAGTTTTCTTCATATATATCTTGCTGATGCCAGCTTACATTAGTAATATATTTTCCATGTGAGTGCAACTGGCAGTTGGTGGGAGGGCTTAGGTCAAGTACAGAGTATGAGCAAACCGATGGGAAAGTTTTGTAAATCTGAGGTTTAGAAAGTGCAAAGTCAACTGCAAGGTCCCGCCTGCCTGTATAATGACATGGTATTAGAAAAAGAAAGTCCATGAGGTTAGCAGGCACTGTAATTAGTGGTGTTGCTCTACACTGAAATCTGGGTGTTCTGTGGCACAAAGAGCCAGCTGGAGAAACCAGCTCTCCAGCCACTTCCCATCCTGACCAAATTCTCACCCAGCCAACCTTCACCGCTCATTTCTAACAAGCCCAGATGAGCCATTCCAATAGGTTGTTTGGATACGGCTCACTGATAAGAACAGTACACAATATGATCCAGTTGAAGGAGAAAAAAAATCCCTCATTTTGTCAAGGGAGAGCTATACTTATTCATTCCATGAACATGGATCAGGTAACAACTGTATGTCAGGCACTGTGCTAGGTGCCAAAAACTTAGAGGAAAAAATGTGATCCCTGTCTTCATGGAGCTGAGTCTGGGAAAGAAACAGATGTAGAAAAGTATAAGTCAGTGTATTAAAGGGAAATGATAGAGAAATGCACAGTATGTCATGAGAGCAGCCAGCAGGCTGTAATCAGGGAAGGCTTCCTGGAAGAGTTGCTATTTGAGCAGATAGGTAGTGTCGAGGGTGGACTGAGGCCACTCACACTGGCTTGCAAAAGCCAATTACATACATTCTTTCCCAATTCTACATTTAGTGACCAGATTGGTAACTTGAAGTCAGCAGTGACATTGAGTATTCACATCTCAGAAATCAGCAAGCCCTACAAACCAAGATTTTTCCCCCTGGAGAGATGGTTGTTAAACATTTCCCAATACACCCCTTGGTAGGATGTAGTCAGGATGGAGGGAAGTGTACTTCAGGAAAAGTATACACCAAATAGGCAAAGGCATGGAGGCCAGAAAAAAAACATAGCAGAGGGGAATGTAGGACTTTAATTTTCGTAGACTATAAAGTGCACAGCTGTAATGGCAGGACATAAAACAAAAAGGGAGGCAAGGGCTAGATTATGGAGGGCATTAGAAGCTGTGCTGAGTTTTTATTTTATCCAGTAGGGGATGGGTAGGCAAAGAAGTTTTAAGGTAGGGTGTAATAAGCTAATATTCTGGAAACATCCTATTTACAACCACTGAAGCTTCTCCTTGCTAATAATTAACATCTTATACAGCATGAATTGAGATTAGATTGATGAAAATTTGTTCCTAAAACTACCCTCAAAGCCAAAAATAAAATAAAAAAGCAAAATAAGTTTTAAAAAATACAAAATTTTGTTTTAGCACCCAGATTTTCTACCACAATACCATAATTTGGTTCAGGTAGGCAGCCCTGCGGCAGGTGTAGCAGTTTAGGTCTAATCAGATGATAAACACCACACAGTGGGGGCTTCCCTGGTGGCGCAGTGGTTGAGAATCCTCCTGCCAATGCAGGGGACACGGGTTCGAGCCCTGGTCCGGGAAGATCCCACATGCCGCGGAGCAACTAAGCCCGTGCGCCACAACTACTGAGACTGCACTCTAGAGACCACGAGCCACAACTGCTGAACCCCCGCGCCACAACTACTGAAGCCCGCATGCCTAGAGCCCGTGCTCCGTGGCAAGAGAAGCCACCACAATGAGAAGCCTGCACACCGCAAGGAGTAGCAGCCGCTGCTCGCCGCAACTAGAGAAAGCCCGCGTGCAGCAACGAAGACCCAACGCAGCCAAAAATAAATAAATAAAATAAATTGAATTAAAAAAAAACCACACAGTGGGTTAAACAGGGAGTTTAATATAAAGAATTATTACTATGAAAAAAGACTGGAAGATATAAGGAGACTCCATATGGCGCCCTAGGGCTGAGGCGGAGTACCCAGGAAGGACAAACTTGGAAGGGGTTCACTGGTTGGAGAAGGTGGGTGCAGCCCACCACATAGCAGGGAAGCTTGCTGCGGAGCTGGTCTGAGTTGCTGGACAAATAACAGGCCACTCTCTGGGGTGTAGACTGGGGGAACCGACCATCAGAACTGGTGGCTGGGGCATGCAGTGGGTGTCCCAGTGCTGGCGGGTTCAGTGGGGGGGCTCTGGTTCTCATGAGAGACAGCAGCAGAAGAGTGATCGCCAGGCCAAGGCTGCAAAGTTGCAGAGGGACCACCTTCTGGGCCTGAGGCTGGCACAGGTTCTATCAGGTGACCTCATCCACCACCAGGCCCTGGCCCACCCCGGAAGCTACAGGGGAGCCTCTTCCTCCTGTAGAGGCCCTCCAGCCTCTACTGAGCAAGCTTTATGCTATAAGGTCACTTATTTTTTAAATTGTTATTTTACTATATATATATGTGTGTGTGTGTATTATTAAAAATATATAATTTTACTTATTGCTCACTTTAAAGGAGGAATACGTAAAGAAATCGCACGTTTATCACAGAGCATGTTGAACGATGTGTTTGAGGCTGGGAGGCAATAAACTGAGGTGACACAGGAGGTCAAACATTCCAGGGGGAACTCAAAATTGTGGTCATTCTCCTGGCTGTTTTACCTCCATGACCTAAGAAGCTAGCAGGGCTAGATTTTTTAGGCAACCCTAGACCCTGAGGAATTGCTTCCCTCTCATCCTGGGTATCACCTTGTAGCACTCGGCTAAGGCACAGCTCTAAAGAGGCTCAGCTCAGTTTGCACTGGGCTCATTCCTTCCAGCCGCTGAGAGTGCTCTCTGGGCAGTTCCACTCCAGTGTTAGCTGCCCTTCCCCCACCCACTCACAGCGCTGTCTGGGATGCTCACATTTCCCGCAGCACGCTCCGCTTTGCACCATCTCTCTTTGGGGGAAAAATGAAAACAACATGTTGCTGTGGTTGCTTAATTTTCTTGATGGTGCAGACATGTTCCTGTCGTGAGAGACCATGGTTAAGAGCCCAGGTTCCAGAATCAGACATATCCCAGTCCCAATATTTAGTTCAGTTTTGCATTAAGTCTTGAAACCTCAGTTTTGCCATTTATAAAATAGGGATAAAGAGCACCCGTCATATGATTGTTAGAGGCATTAAATGAGATAATCTGTATAAAGCACAGTAAACACTTGGTAATAGTCATTGTCATTATGCTGTACAGACAGCCAAAACTCAAACTCCCCGAGAAATGGCCAACCATGCCTTGTCGTCCTCAAAATGCTAAAAATTTAATAGTCATTTATATTTATTATGATTTTGACTATCATCATTCCCCAAATGAAAAAGAAATGAGTTTTGTTGGAAAATTTTTTACTCTCCCCAGATTCACTGCCAGAGTGGAGAATTTGCGAGGATTTGCCTATGATTTTTCTTTTCTCTTTTTAATACAGCTGATGATATTGTTCATTATCCACTTGAGGTGGCATTAGAATAAATTAATATTAAAATATTTAAATTTAGAACAATGCGTTTGAAATGCCATTAGGAAGATTTATCACTTGCAATGAGAAATCAGTGCTCCATTAGCTGCAATCCCCTTTCCAGTTAGTTTGGAGACCTCTGGCTCAGATCATTACCCAGCACCTCTCTCTCCCTCTGTGTCCCTTGATGCTGTGTGGATGGCTGTTCTTGGGTTTACTGAGGATTTGCTCTACTGACTCGCTTTGCACCTCAGACACCTGTATCCAGCTGGGTGCCCTTTAATACCATGTGCTTAGATGCCAAGCTGAGGCCAATTAACACTATGAGGAAAGGCAAAACTCATTTGTTCCACCAAGTGTTCAAGATAATGCAAAATGTACTTCAGGAAAGCAAAATGAGTATGAGCGCTGTTTCCAACTTGGAGAATAGAGCTGCAAGAGGGAACCAAATTGGTGAGGCTGTAGGATGTGTTGTTAAAGGCCCAGACTCTGGAGTCAAACTGCCTGGGTTCAGATCCCAGCCCTGCCACTTACTGGCCATGAGCAGGTTACTTTACCTCTCTGTGCCTTAATTACCTTATCTGAAAAATGGGGATAACAATACCTCCCTCATAGCATTGTTGTAAGGATTTCATGAGTTAATAAACGTAAAGGGCTTCAAACATCTAGCACAGGGTTAAGGCTATGGACGTATTTGCTGTCATTACCTGGTCTTTGTAAAAGACTTAAGAGGACATATAATTACAGCTTCTTCCAATCAATGAAGCACCTGCCAGCATTCCAACAGACCCTTATTTATAAGATCCCTGTACTTGGCTTGGACTTGTCTCCCTTTGCTGATTTTATTCAAAAGGATAATGACCTACTTTTAAGTAGAAAGCCCTGAGGAAGTCACTTTGAGAGGAAATTTCTCAGGAAATGCCCAAGTAATCTGCTGGGGAAAAAATAGCAGTATCTTAAACCTGCTTAAAAGCCAGCCAGCCTCAAACTAGTCTACTGCATTACAAGTCAGGAGAGCAGCTTACTAATATGCTATGTCTTGATGGTCCCTGGGTGTGCTTACTGGGTGAAAGTGGATCCAGTTGTGCACTTGCGTTTTGTTCACCTTTTTAAAAATATATGTTCAACTTCAATACAAATTTTACTTAAAAAATACTGTATCAGAAATATAGCTCCACATCACCTGAGACCCTTTAAATTTCTTCTCCATCTTCTTCATGGATATTTGAACACTTTTTTGGCAAAGAGCTCTGACCCTCTTGGACCTACATTGAGGCCTGAGAAAAGGTAGCCCCTAAAACATCAGATAAATAGTTTTTTAGTGTAAATATGTTCCATGTGACATTTGGGACATATTTATACTTAAAAATACTTATTTACATGAAATTCAAATTTAACTGGATGTTCTGTACTCTTGTTTACTAAATTCAAATTTTGAATAAACTATTTTTAGTTTATCTCAAATATTATGTGGAACATATTTATACTTAAAAAATTATATAAAATTCAAATTTAACTGGATGCCCTCTATTTTATCTGACAACCCTATTCTGACTGCTTTACATATATTGATTCACTTAACTCTCATACAACTGAATAAGGGAAGTACAATTATTACCTCCTTCTTACAGATGAGGAAACTGAGGAAGAGTCTAAGTAGTTTACTTTTAAAAGATCTGACAATACCAAGTGCCGGCAAAGATACAGAGCAATTGGCACTCTCATATATTGCTGGTGGAAATGCAAAATGGTATAGTCACTTAAGAAAATCATTCGGCAGCTTCTTAAAAGTTAATATACCCCTACCATATGATACTACCTACAGTATCATCTACTAAAACACTCTGGGAAAGTTTTGATTGGATACTGTGAGGCTAAAGTCAAAAATAACTGCACACACACACTGTACTCTAGCTGGTAAATCTATATCTCACAGGGTCAAGGATTAGGAATTTAGAAACTATTTGTATACTAGAGAGGAAACACTAATTACACATAATTACAGCCAATTTCTCAATATTGGAAAAAGAAGTTACAAATAAGGAATGGAAGAAGGCTAGAGTGAACCCTCAGGTGCTAGATTGCGAGTCAGAGTTACCAATATTGACTTGCGTCTTAAAAGATACACACACAGAGACAAATAGATACAGAAATAAAAACAGAGGTGTGTATATACATGAGTTAGTATACATGTATGTATAGATTCCAGACAGGCCAGAAGCAATACCACCCCAGGGGCAAATTAGTACACCCACTGCCCAGATCTTGGCTTCTAATACCATTCTCCAGTGAAAGGAACCAAGGCTCCTTGGAGAACTGGTTGATTCTAGGGTTGAAGCAAAAAAATAGCAAGATGAGCTCCAGGCTTATCCTGTGGTGCCAGAAAGTAAGGAAGTACTAAAAATTATATCAAAGGAGATGGGGGCATATCAAAGGGGCACAAGAGCCACCTGAAAGAGCTCCCAAGGACCAAGGATGGAACCATTTGAGCAACAAACTAAATGATATGATTGGATTATAACCAAAAGAATAAGATAAATATATGAGTCCATACTGTTGTAAATAAATAACTGAATAAATACATGAGGGAGAATGGACAAGTAGTCTTTAACAGAAAGATTCCAATCAACAAATGTAGAAAGAATGAGGGAAGTAGGAAGTCATTATTAGACCACCACCATAATTATTGCCAAAAGCAAGATCCACCGAAAGGTGCTAAAATCAGGGGGCAAATAAAAAAGAATTAAATAATGCCATTTGCAGCAACATGGATGGACCTAGAAATTATCATACTAAGTGAAGTCAGACAGAGAAAGACAAATATCACATGATATCACTTACACGTGGAACCTAGAATATGATTCAAATGAACTTATTTACAAGACAGAAACAGACCCACATAGAGAACTTATGGTTACCAAAGGGGAAAGTGGGGTTGGGGGAGGGATAAATCAGGAGTTTGGGATTGGCAGATGCCAGCTACTGTGTATAAAATAGATAAACAAGGTCCTACTGGAAAGCACAAGGAAGTATATTCAATATCTTGTAATAAACTATAATGGAAAAGAAAAAAAATCAAGGGGCAAGACTTCAAGCAGAAACAGGATACTTGCCTACTCTCAAAGTATCTCCTCAAATGTTTAATAATTGCAAGAGGAAAATAGTGAGTTCATGGTGGAGAATCCTGACAAATACCACCTTAGCCAAGTGACTGAAGTTAACATCACCAGTAACACATGTCAAAATCGTGTACCCCTGATATGATGCACCAAGTAGGGCACCCTTCTGTTGTACCCTTCCCCAAGCTGCATAACCTGAATCTCATCACAAGGAAACATCAGATAGACCCCAATGGAGGGACATCCTACAAAATAATTGACCAGTGCTCTTCAAAAAGCATCAAGTCCATTTAAGAGAATGACAGACTGATGGGGGAAGGCTAAATGAAACGTGGGATCCTGGAATAGAAAAAAGAACAGTAGTGGAAAAAGTGGTGAAATCCAAATAAACTCTGTAAATTTAATATATTGTACTAAGGTTGATTTCCTAGCTTACATAAATATTCAATGGTTATTAGATATTAACATGGGGGGAGTAGGTAAAGCATACACAGCAACTCTCTGTATTTTTGCAACTCTTCTCAGTCTAAAATTACCTAAAAATAAAAATATTACCCCCAAACCATAAACCTCATTTCTCCCACACAATCCCTTACTCTAGCAAAATAAAAAATTATTAAAGATCCAATTTTGGCTGCACGAATAGGGTCAGGGTACCACATTTTAGACTACTAAATCATTTCCCTAGTCCTCTTTTCATCTTCAAATTGGGTCAGGAATCCTAGAGTCTTTTTTCCCCTCTTTCCTTCTTTAAACTTCTAAATCAGGATTTCCCGCTGAATACATGCAGCTAGCGCTGTCTGTCTCCCACACAGCTCCAAGCCTCACATAGCGACAAGGCCCAACTGGTGGGCTGTGCCCCTTCTCAGCCTCTGCTATACTTACACTTTCTAAGTGCAGGTTTGGGAGGGGGGAATGCGTTCCCCCGGAGGTACCACAAGCTGTTAGAATGTCTGCAAACCCTTCTAGAATTTTTGTGAGAAAAGCAATGCAGAGGAATCTCACCCAAAGCAAGAGTTGCGAGGCCTGGTCTTAAGAATCCCCAGTTGCCTCATTTTTTGAGGAAAATCACTCCCATCGCTGAATGTATAAATAAACTATTAGTGGGTAACGAAGTAAAAACCATCTGCTGCCATCCGAAGATGCTGCCAAACTGTGACATTTCACAGGGCTGTCTACATCTTCTATCTTCCCACAAGGCAGGGTTTAAAAGAAAACTTTTTTTAATCCGAAGGCAGATACTTTACCTCATTAAGGTGTTAGCTATTGTATGAAGAGACTGGTCCCTGACTCTTCGGTTAGCTCACAAGGTAAACGCCAATTTTGATTAATATAAAATGTTTGCACGTTGATGATATGAATCACTGGAAATAACTACTTTAAAAGAATATGTTTCTAGCTAATGGAAGAACGGGCTACCTACCAAAAAAAAAAAAAGAGAGAGAGAAAAAACCACCACCAACAAAAAACAGATACTCAGGCTGACACCATCTAGCTGGAAATACTTTTAATAGGCTCAAGACACTTTGGAAATGTTTATGTTTTGAGGCTCAGGGGTTACTGGGACTTTGGGGATGAGAGAATTAGCATCACTGTCCCTTTCTCCAGGCGTTAGGCCAGCTTCTTAAGGCCTCAGGAGGACAGGCCTAAGTTCACAGTAGTTGTGACCAATGCAACTTGATCACATCAAGTTGTCAAGCAGGCATGTTCACTGGGCACAGTGGGATTTTTCTGGGATGTTTGTGGGGAGAAACTGCAACTCTGAGCAGTCCTTAGAGGGGAAAGGGGAGGGTCTCCATCTCCTATTTCCAGCTGAGCAATGGTCCTATCATCCAAACTCCTTGTTGGTCTCTCAGAAAACCAGAGTCCATGTTCCAAATTGTTGCATTTCATCTCAGCCCGGATATAGAAGGCAACTTGGAACAGGTGAGGTGCCAAACAAGAGAGAAGAGACAGTCAAGGGCATCTGAGAAGGCACACAGGACTTTTGTTTATCTTGATTTCCAATGCCACTTCTACCACGCAACCTTCTTATAAAAACCAGCAAAGGGGAATGAGACAACATAGAATCTGTGTCTTGAGTCCAAGGATAGCACAGAAACAATGTAATTCTAAAACGTTTGGAAAAACTCAAAAACCTATCTCCTAACCAAAGTCCGATGGCAACTCAGTAGGTCTGGGAGAAGACTGGATTCTTCGGATTGAAGATGCTGGTTTTGCTCTACAGATGGCTGTGGGGCAGGGTTAGGGCTGAGATTCCCAGCATGACACCCCACATCCCCAGGCTGGAGGTTTAGCAGTCAGCCCAGGCTCTGGGTGCCAGCAGGTGCTCCAGAGGCCCAGGTCATGCCAGAGCAGCATGTAGACCAGACCATGCCATGAGTCTGAGCCTGGAGCTATAAGGGTGGTGACGGCAAACAGAAAACAATGGGAAAGTATAGTCCTGCTCTACTGCTAAAACCTACTGGTCACCAGTGAATGATTTGTTCTATTGTTAAAGTTGGAAAGGGTAATATGAACAGTTATGGGATGCTAAATTCATTGCCTATCACTTTGAAGGGAGATGATATAGATATGTGTAAAATGTATCATTAGACAGAGATCTATCTATATACCTCCCTTCAAAGAGTATATATGTATGTTTATATACATACACACATACATTTATATATTCAGATATATATGATATCCAGGGATCAGTCAATATCTGGCCTACATGCTAGAGACGATACAGAAAAGACCCTTTAGTTCAGCGGTACTCACCCTTGGTTGCACCTTGGAATCATCTGGGAAGTTATAAAAGATACTGATGCCCGGTTCCCATCCCCAGAGATTCTGGTGTTACTCATCTAACACAGTTACATAGCAGAGCTGTGGAGTTGTGTCACTTGTAGCATCTGGGCATCCCTCAACCTGGCTAGACAGCTCTGAACACCTCTGCCCACAGCTCACCATCTCAGGGCAGAGATAAGTCCCAGACAAGTGGCTGTCTGAGCTTTTGCCCTAGGAGGTGACAGAGGATCTGAAGCCAAATGAGAAACCTCTCCTGATTGCTAAACAACTAGTCACATGTGCTTTGAATGAACTGTCATATTTGGAAGTAAGATCAACTCCCTGGTATCCGTCTGCGATTGTCCAACAAGCCTCTTAGTATCCTCATCTCTCACAGGAGGAGAAAAATAACATATACCTGAGCCCCTCCAGGCTTGAAGGCAGGGCTGTATATACACACCAGCTCATTTCATCCCCACCACAACCCCAAGGAGTGGCTTCCTGTCCTGGCCTTTGTGCTTTCCTCCTAATGGGCAGCTGGCTGTCTCTGTCAGCCAGTGGGTGGGTGGTGGTCAGGATACCAGCAGCAACTGCCTTAAACGCAGCACGGTTTAAAGAGTCACATCTGCCTGGAGCAAGGGTGGCCCTGCTGTATGCAGCCGTGGGTGGCCAGGCTGGACTCCTGGGCTACCTTCCAAATGGGGCCTTGAGTAGCTAGATCCCTATCCCCACTTCAGGCAGCTGGTGGTAGTTCCCCCAGACCTCAGTGTATTAGTTCTCTGTTGCTACATAACAAGTCACCACAAACTTGGGGCATAACCAACACCCATTGATCACCTCTCAGTTTCTGTGGGTCAGGAGTCTGGGCATGGCTTGGCTGGGTCTTCTGCTCAGGGTCCATAGGCTACAACCAAGCTGTCTGCTGGGCTGGGTTCTCATCTGGGGACTCGACTAGAGAAGAATCTGCTTCCGAGCTTACTGAAGTTGTTAGCAAAATCCAGCTCCTTGTGGTTGTAGGACTCAGGGCCCTTGCTTTTTGCTGGGAGCCACGCTCAGCTCCTAGAGGTCACCCACAGTTCCCTGCTGTGTGGTCATCTCACAACATGACAGCCTACTATTTCAAAGCCACAGAGAGAGAGTCTCTTTCTCCAGTCTGCTAAATTACCTAAGTTACCTGCTAATATCCATCACCTTTGGCACACAATGTAACCCAGCCACAGGAGTGACATCATGGCTTTTGCCTTCTTCTATTGGTTAGAAGAAATAACCAATAACCATAGGCTCTACCTGCACTCAAGAGGAAGGGGATATACAAGGGTATGACTCATTGGGGGTGATCTTAGGGGGTGTCTGCCACACTCAGACACTTGCTTTTGTATTTGACACAGACTACAGGATTCAATTTCCTCTTTGATCCTTCTTGCCGGGCCTGAAGTTGGCCTAGATTTTTGTTACTGATCCCTGACTGCTTCCCACTAAGTCCCTCCCTACCCCTGACACTTTCTCCCTCCTCCAGATGCTCCCAGATGATGTAATTCAACATGTTGATGGCAATCAGCTTTGATAAATAAATGCCATCTATCCTCTGAGGAAACTGATTGAGGATAAGTGTAAGTGTCTTGTCCAAGGTCACACAGATTACAGTACAGATGAAATCTGAACCTGGGTAAGATAAGTGAAGTGAGTCAGAAAAGCAAATACCATACGATATCACTTATATGTGGCATCTAAAATATGACACAAATGAACTTATCTGCGAAACAGAAATGGACTCACAGACATAGAGAACAGACTGGTGGTTGCCAAGGGGAGGGGGAGTGGGGGAGGGGTGAAGTGGAAGTTTGGGGTTAGCAGATGCAAACTAGTATATGTAGAATGGATAAATAACAAGGTCCTACTGTATAGCACCGGGAACTATATTCGATATCCTGTGATAGATGTAGAGAACAAGGGGGGAAAGTGGCGGGGTGGTGGTGGTGGTGGTGGTGGTGGTGGTGGTGGTGGTGGGATGAATTGGGAGATTGGGATTGACATATATACAGTAATATGTATAAAATGGATAACTAATAAGAACCTGCTGTATACAAAAATAAATAAAATTTTAAAATTCAAAAAAAATATATCCTGTGATAAACCATAATGGAAAATATATAAAAGAATGTGTGTATATATATATATATATACATATAATAACTGAATCACTTTGCTGTATAGCAGAAATTAACACAATGTTTTTATATCAACTATACTTCAATAAAAAAAATAAAGTAAATAAAATAAATTTTAAAAAGAGAATTTCACTCATTAAGATCATGGATTTTTGGCTTCTTAACAAAATAGATCCTCACTTGCATTTGCCCTTTGAAAACCCCACATCTAGGCAAAATTTTGTTTATGTAGCTTTGCGGCCCATTAACAAGAGTTAAATCTTTTTAAATGCTTCCAGTATAATCCATGTGTAGTCTACAAAACATAAATGGGGAGAAATTAATGTAAAAATTTCTTTTTAAATCTCCTCTTTTTAGTCTTCCTTTGTTCTTTTCTGCTTTCTCTCAGCAGGTTTCCTATTTAGACCTGTGATTTCTGTGAATGAACCACTCATCTTGGGAGAACCAGGCTGTCTGTTCAAAACCCCCTTGAAATCCAAAAGTATAGGAAAAGCACAGAGGCTCCCTCCCACTTCACTCGGGGGCCTGCGCTGCCCACCTGAGCCTAGAGCTCTGGTTTCAGTCAGCAAGACCCGGGAGCTGAGGCTGCAGGAGGGCCCGGATGGGGGTAGAGGCAGGAGACTCAGGCCCAGACAGGTCCCTATTACCGAAGCAGACTGGTGAGACCTGAATCTGGTCCCAATTAGGCTTCCATTTGCTGGATAACTGACGCTGTTCTTAAAGCAGAGAGGTGAACAATCACACCCTTGTTTGAGAAGTCTGGGCTTTATCTTCGGTTATTTAAGGCAATGAGGACAGACCAGAGTTTCCCACATCTCTCTGGCGCTGAGATTTGCAGCTAATAAGGCAGAAATGCCTGCTCTCACATAGGGCCTTGCACACGGAGATAAGCAGCCATTTCTCCAGTCATTAAACACCATCTATCACTTCTAACCACAATGTTCTCACAGGATATTCTGAACATTTTCCCCTAGCACAGTCTTAAGAAAGCCACACACTGTAGCAGAGGTGAGGAGCCTCTTACGAGCTGAGGTAACATGTGATTAGAAGTTGGAGAGACCTGGATTGAAAACTCAGCTCAGCCATTAGGCACCTGGTTAACCTTAAGCCTCTCTGGGCCTTTATTCCTCCTGTCTAAAATGAGAATGTTACTACTACTTAACTCATTTATATGCTGTAAAAAATTAAATGGGTTCATGCACATAAAATCCTAACACAGGGCTTGGTCTAGCCTGGCACTGACCAATGAACTTGCTGCAAGGATGGAAATGTTCTAGATCTATGTCGTCCAATACAGTAGCACCAGCCACGTGTGGCTGGTGAGCACCTAAAATGTGGCTAGTTTGGGATTTTGTTTGTTTGTTTGTTTGTTAACATCTTTATTCGAGTATAATTGCTTTACAATGGTGTGTTAGTTTCTGCTTTATAACAAAGTAAATCAGTTATACATATACATATGTTCCCATATCTCTTCCCTCTTGCATCTCCCTCCCTCCCACCCTCCCTATCCCACCCCTCTAGGTGGTCACAAAGCACAGAGCTGATCTCCCTGTGCTATGCGGTTGCTTCCCACTAGCTATCTATTTTACGTTAGGTAGTGTATATATGTCCACGCCACTCTCTCACTTTGTCACAGCTTACCCATCTCCCTCCCCATATCCTCAAGTCCATTCTCTAGTAGGTCTGCGTCTTTATTCCCGTCTTGCCCCTAGGTTCTTCATGACCTTTTTTTCCCTTAGATTCCATATATATGTGTTAGCATACTGTATTTGTTTTTCTCTTTCTGACTTACTTCACTCTGTATGACACACTCTAGGTCCATCCACCTCACTACAAATAACTCAGTTTCGTTTCTCTTTATGGCTGAGTAATATTCCATTGTATATATGTGCCACATCTTCTTTATCCACTCATCCGATGATGGACAGTTAGGTTGCTTCCATGTCCTGGCTATTGTAAATAGAGCTGCAATGAACATTTTGGTACATGACTGTTTGTTTTGTTTTTTTTTTTAAAGATTTATTTATTTTATTGATTGATTGCTATGTTGGGTCTTCGTTTCTGTGCTAGGGCTTCCTCTAGTTGCAGCAAGCGGGGGCCACTCTTCATTGCGGTGCGCAGGCCTCTCACTATCGCGGCCTCTCTTGTTGCGGAGCACAGGCTCCAGACGCGCAGGCTCAGTAGTTGTGGCTCACGGGCCCAGTCGCTCCACGGCACGTGGGATCTTCCCAGACCAGGGCTCGAACCCGTGTCCCCTGCATTAGCAGGCAGACTCTCAACCACTGCGCCACCAGGGAAGCCCACATGACTGTTTTTGAATTATGGTTTTCTCAGGGTATATGCCCAGTAGTGGGATTGCTGGGTCCTATGGTAGTTCTATTTGTAGTTTTTTAAGGAACCTCCATACTGTTCTCCATAGTGGCTGTATCAATTTACATTCCTACCAACAGTGCAAGAGTGTTCCCTTTTCTCCACACCCTCTCCAGCATTTATCGTTTCTAGATTTTTTGATGATGGCCATTCTGACTGGTGTGAGATGATATCTCATTGTAGTTTTGATTTGCATTTCTCTAATGATTAATGATGTTGAGCATTCTTTCATGTGTTTGTTGGCAATCTGTATATCTTCTTTGGAGAAATGTCTGTTTAGGTCTTCTGCCCATTTTTGGATTGGGTTGTTTGTTTTTTTGTTATTGAGCTGCATGAGCTGCTTGTAAAGTTTGGAGATGAATCCTTTGTCAGTTGCTTCATCTGCAAATATTTTCTCCCATTCTGAGGGTTGTCTTTTGGTCTTGTTTACGGTTTCCTTTGCTGTGCAAAAGCTTTTAAGTTTCATTAGGTCCCATTTGTTTATTTTTATTTCCATTTCTCTAGGAGCTGGGTCAAAAAGGATCTTGCTGCGATTTATGTCATAGAGTGTTCTGCCTATGTTTTCCTCTAAGAGTAAACCCACGCACATATGGTCACCTTATCTTTGATAAAGGAGGCAAGCATATATAGTTTGGGTTTTGTTCTCTCAATTTTTTACCTTCCTCAAGTCTAAGAGGGAGGTCAGGCCATCATGTTCCTTACCTCAGGGGCACCAAAACCACTTTGCTTTCACTCTGTGGTTTCTGTAAACCTGAGCCCACAGAGGGGTCACCCTGGGTGGACAGGGAAAGCAGTGATGGAATGGAGGTCATTCTCAGCTCCAGGGCTCCTGCCGAGCTCCCCGGCTGTATCCCGGGGGTGGCAGAACCTCAGAGGAGGAAGGCTCAGTGTGGTACCCAAGAGACTGCCTCTCAGGCTGCCCGCCAAAATGCAGAGATTCAGCTCCCGACCAGCTTGGCAATTTGATTTAAAGAAAATAAAGACATTTCTTCACACCCAAGGGGACTGAGAGTCATTCATGCTACATTATTATCACTTCCACCAGGAAATAAGCAATTCCCAGAGCTTCCCTGGGTGGGACAGAATCACACGGGTGGAGAATGGGCAGAAGGTAGACGGAGAAAATAAACGAGGGGGCAAACACAATACTATGCTGAATGAAGGTGGTCCGATTGCCCACACCAAGAATTCTCTCTGCCTTCCCTTAATAGAGTCACATGACAGTGCCTAGTATTTTACAATTTACAGCCTCGTTCATTATAAGCTTCTGAACTATAGCAACTAATTCTTTCTGCTAGGCAAGTAAAAGATATTTTATTCATTACATTATCATCCTCAGAGAGTAACCCCCCCGTGGAGGGAGGGAGCTAGTAGGGGAAATCACTTGCTGGCTGGCCAATATTTTAGATTTAACGTGCTGACTTTAGAGTCTCCTAATAGTCCATACGCTAACTAAGCCTCCTGAGGCTGTGATGCAAAAGTTCCTTCTCTCTCTAGAACTATACTATGCAGCCTAATAAAAAAAATTTTAAGTGGCTACCAACAGATAAATGGATGAAGAAGATGTGACACACACACACTGGAATATTACTCAGTTATCAAAAAGAAATAAATTCTGCCATTTTCAACCACATGGATGGAACTAGAGGATATTATGCTTAGTGAAATAAGTCAGACAGAGAAAGACAAATACTGTATATCCCTTATATGTGGAATCTAAAAAATAAAATAAATAAGTGAATATAATAAAACAGAAATGGACTCAGACACAGAACGAACTGGTGGTTACTGGTGGAGACAGGTAAGTGGGGAGGGGTAAGAGAGGGGTAGGGGATTAAGAGGCACTAACTACTATATATAAAATAAATAAGGTACAAGGACATATTGTACAGCACAGGGAATATAGCTAATATTTTATAATAACCTTAAATGGAGTAATCCATAGAAATATTGAATCACTATGTTGTAACCTGAAACATGCTGTAAATCAACTATACTTCAATAATACATTTTTTTAAATATTAAAAAATAAAAATTGGAATTAATCAAAATTAAAAATTCTACCCTCAATCACACAAGTCACATTTCGTGGGCTCAGGAGCCACAGTGGGCCGCGGTCTACCTTACTGCCCAGAGCAGATGCAGAGCATTTCCATCCTTGCCACACATTCTATCATACCATCCTCTAGAAAGGGGGATTATTGAATGCACATCTAGAAAAGTGGTTTAAATGACCATTCTTTGGTTGCTATGAGTAATAACTTATTTTATACTCAAAAATGAGAATAAACCTCATCCTGTTTCACATCCTAGAGAATCATAATCTAGAGTCATGATTTCCTGTGGCACTCATAGCTAAAAATAAAAAGCTAAGTTTTGCGACACACAGCACTTTTCTTTCTTTTGGAAGCTTTAACTGTTTGCTTCCTGAGGACGAATGATACCCCGACACTCTCATCAGTGTCTGCGAACAACAGTGCCTTTAATGTACCAAACCCACTTACTCCCCACAGGTGACGAGAACCTAGGGACCCATGTTCAGAGTGGACACAGGCAATGCCCTGCTGTCGGGATGGATTAAATTTATGGCAATTTACGGCTCACCCCAGGGAGACTCGGTCTATAAAAGCCAAGTGACGGGGGAGTTGCCATAAGGATGCGGTAATGAAGGCAGTTGCTACCAACTCTATTGAGGCAAAAAGGGCTCGGGGCTGATTGCCTGGGTAGACTATCTGCACCAACTGATTGTTCCCACAATGGCTTGATGTTCCCCTTCGTTTTCCCAATGACGACATGTCTTTAGACGGCACAGAGATCGTTGCTGCTATATTGAGCGTTGGAGTATAATCATGCCTCCCATTAAAACCCTTTATCCTTTTTTAATAGGTGCCAGCTGCAGCATGCCTACACAGATTTCTAGAAGTAGCAGGACCAGAATGTAATCATTTAAGTTCCACCCTAAAGAAACAGAAGCTGCTGCAAGACAATGAGGAAAAGCAGACGGTAAACGACCCCGTTCCAGGCCATGCCTAGCCCCCGTTCAGCTGCCTGCCGAGATGACCACAGCCAAGTCCTTCACAGAGAATCCCCTTGCTTGCACAAGGACAACTGGCTGAAGTTACATTAATAATAGTGGTTTCTTGGGACTTCCCCGATGGCACAGTGGTTAAGAATCCGCCTGCCAATGCAGGGGACACGGGTTCAAGCCCTGGTCTGGGAAGATCCCACATGCCGTGGAGCGGCTAAACCCGTGAGTCACAACTACTGAAGCCCGCGTGGCTGGAGCCCATGCTCCACAACAAGAGAAGCCACCACAATGAGAAGCCCACGCACCGCAAGGAGGAGTAGCCCCCGCTCGCTGCAACTAGAGAAAACCCGTGCAAAGCAACGAAGACCCAACGCAGCCATAAATAAATAAATAAAATAATAGTGGTTACTAGTTATTAGGGGTTTACTCTGGCAGGCTCAGTGCTTAACATTTAATATGCATTATGCCATGGAAACCTCCAAAAGCTCTATGAGGGGTCACTGTCACAACCCCACCTCACAGTACCTTAAAGAAGTTAATGAAATGATAGGTAGTAGCTGAACTTGAACCCAGACGACCTGACCACTGCTATGGGTTTCTGCAGGTCTTCCGGCCCAGTGTGCTGTCAACTCATCGATATATACCTGTCCAGTGCACCCAGTCTTTTCATCAGCTTCCCCATTTGCCCGATTTAGTGGTAAAGCACGTGGATTCCAGGGCCAGATTCCAGCTCTGCTGCTAGCCACTTGTGTGCTCATCTGGGCTGGTTTTCCATCTATAACAAGAGGATGATACCGATGCCTGGCATCACCTGACGCCGGAATGCAGTCAGAAATGCAGAGTCTCAGACCCCACCACAGACTGACTGAGTCAGAACCTACATTTTAGCAAGATCCCCAGGTTTATTTGCACATTAGAGCTTGAAATCCTCATCCCGTACTAGAAAATAGCACACTGCAATACATTTTTTTCCTAAGACAGGTAAATTCCCAGATGAATTGGTTTTATAAGACCAGGCATATATCACAGGTCTAGTTCAACATGTGCATGTAGAGAGCTATGTGCTCCTCAGATGAACACAGACGTGTAAAACCACAGGACTGTTGTGTTGAAAGGTGAGGAAATGAAGCTAGACTGCTGCTGTTAGGACTCAAGTCAATGGGGTAACACTAGCTGTCCAGGTCCCAGAATCCACAAAGCCTGCAAAGGAAGCATCATTTGAGTAAAATAAAATCTGTTGGCGTCTGTGCTCACCAAGAGTTCATGCCTAATTAGGTCAAAACCAAGAAGCTGGATCCTGCTCTGGGGAGACTGGGTGGCCACGGTGTTCTCTCTGGGACCCGACTGCTCTTCACAGGGGCCAGGCAGACCTACATCTGGGTCCGGTCCTCAGATTCCTGGAGCTCTGCTTGCAAGAGAAGCTCTTACAGGCCACTCACGAGGTATCAATAGTTTTGAGTCAAGGGTCCTGAGTGGCTCAAGCTGCGCCTATTCCTTTCCTGCTCTCCCAATCCCCACGTTCTTAGGAGCTCCCCAGAAGCAGAGCTTGAGACAGAAACTCTTGTTCCAATGATTTACTGGGGACATACTCTCAGGAGAAGGGGTGCAAGCAGGGTTGCCAGATAAAACACAGGATGCCCAGTTCAACTTTAATTTCAAATAACCAGCAAATAACTTCAGTACAAGTATGACCCAAATATTTCCTGGGACATACTTATACTAAAGAGTTACTCATTGGTTATCTGAAATTTAAGCTGAACTGGGTGTCGTTATTTTTATTTGCTAGATCTGGCCACAGTGGAGGTAAGGGAAGCAAGACAAGTAGGGAAGATAGCTAAGTTAGCAAGGAGGTCAACACAGCTGGAGCCTGAGCCCATGGGGAACCCAGAATGGCAGAGCGTACTCCAGAAGCATCCCACCTTGGAGCAAGGGGGCTGGCATTCCGTACTCTCGTGCCCCTCAGTCAACGGCCTCAGTCGGCTGCTGGGTATGTGGATGAGGAGGTGGATCCCATTTGGCCAAAGCAATTCTCTAGAGATGAAGGGCAGCTGGGAGCTGGCAACAGCCGGTGCTCAGTCAGAGTTGGGGACTCAACAGTATCCACAACACCCTTCCCAAAACAAACACACACCTACTGGCAATCCTCAGGCCCTTAAGTCAGCATCTTACTGATGACTTTAAACTGGGGACCAACCCTGGATCTTTTATTCCCCTTTCACTGGGAATAGATCTGTAAGCAGGGCTTTCAAAAACAGAACAGGAGCATACTTTATCCACTAACTGCCAGATCTGCATCACCAGGGTATCACCAGGTCAACTCTGATTTACTCTGGGTGTTTCTGAGAGCTGGGCTGAGTATTTTCTTTCCATGGTACTTCTAGATCGGGGTTGTTGTTTCACCAGAATGGGAAAGGAGGGAGGGAGAAAAGGTTCCTCGCCATGTTCCCTCCTTCCAGGCTGTAAGGACTTGATGGCTGATGGATAGGGGATACATTGTCCATGAGCAGCAGCTACAGAGATTCCTGGTGCTATGTTTGATATGCACTTGCCCCATTTAAAGCCCAGCAGAAAACTAGAGGTGAAAAGTAATCAGCACCAACACCTTCAGAATTGAGGCAGGCAAGAAAAGAGGGAAGATGTTGCCCATTTACTCAGCAAGGAGGCCGCAGGAACTATATTCCCAACTTCAGAATCTCTTCTTTCCTCATCGATACTGCTAGTGATGATTAGTTCCTTGCCAGCTGCAACTAAGTCAGTCTCTCCAGAATGTGGTCCACGGAACACCAGTCTTGTATATACCCCTTAGAGGTGAGATTACTCTGCACACTGTAGCCGTCTCTCTGGAGCTTCACAAGGCCCATTTGTGTGATAAAGGCCCTGAGAAGTTCTACAGTAAAGAAACTCAGCTTTTTGCTAATGTACTTGTTTTCAGAACACCAGGAGTTCCGGAGAATAACATCATTCAGGGGAAGCAAAAGGCAGTTACCCGAGCAGGGGAAGCCCCCCCTTCCAACATCTGCACCTGTGAGTCTGGTTTGGTTCCTCTTATTCTCCCATTACTAGTTTCTTCTGGATTAGAAATAAAGGCAGCTGAATGGTTCACTGGAATCAGGAGGAGTAACACTTGGCTAATGTCAGGCCTGTTACCCAGCAGATGCCTCACACCATCCTCACCTCCTACATGACATCCACACCTAGAACAAATTGAGGAGAGCAAAGACAAGAGAGCCCAGGTTCTCTCAGAAGCTGCCAGATGGGGGAGCTCTCGGCATCCCACGAGAGAAACACGTCACAGGGTCCCGCAGGCTCAGGAATTGGGAGAGCACTGCTCTTTTGCCTTTTGTAAAGAAAAAACTGTTGAGGGACTTCCCTGGTGGCGCAGTGGTTAATGCAATGCAGGTTAAGCCAATGCAGGGGACATGGGTTCGATCCCTGGTCCAGGAAGATCCCACATGCTGTGGAGCAACTAAGCCCGTGTGCCACAACTACTGAGCCTGCGCTCTAGAGCCTGCGAGCCACAACTACTGAAGCCCGCGTACCTAGAGCCCGTGCTCTGCAACAAGAGAAGCCACCACAATGAGAAGCCTGCTCACCACAACTAGAGAAAGCCCGTGTGCAGCAACAAAGACCCAACGCAGCCAAAAAATAAATAAAAATTTAAAAAAAGAAAAAACTGTTGAGAAAAAAACATCCAACTCTATACCTCACACTGAGAAGAAAGGAAAAAAATGAAACTTGCTCATTCGGACACTTGGGAGAAAAGTGTCATCTTAGAAGGAAGTAATCACCAGTGTTGTTTTGCGATGTTTAACAGATTTTTATTCTATCAAAGGGTGAGGGATACAGACAGAACATACCCACTTACCCTCCAATTAAAGAAGTAGGAAATGTGGGAAAGCTTCTTGTAGATATTATTTGGGAGGCAATGAGAGGATCTTTCTGTCCCCAATACATTTCTTAACATAACTTACTAATACCCCAAATTCCACAGTTAGAGATTCACTCCTTTGAGTTAGGTCGGTTGTTCTCAATGAAGGATGATTCTCCAAAAGACTGCTGTCTCACCCCCAGAGTTTGATTCAATAGAACCAGAGAATCACACGTCCAACAAGTTCCTCAGGGATGCTGATGCTGTGGTTCAGGGACCCCACTCTGAGAATTACTGGTTACAAGGCCTGAATGAGATAATGCATGTACATAGGTGACTGTCAGTATAATGCCTGGCATATATAAGCCTGCCACACTCAGTGGGTCTCAAACTTGGCTGCACGTTAGCATCTCCTCGGGATCTTGTAAAAATTCCAGTGTTCTGTCTGCACCCCAGACCAGTCAGATCAGGGTCCCAGACATCATTGCTTTCTGAAGCTCCCAGGTGATTCCACTGTGCAGCCATGGCTCGGCTGCACGGCAGTAATGGTACCTTAGAGTCACTTGCATTCATCGAATCGTCTCGGATTTCTAATAGCCGCTGAGGGAAGCCGACGGGAAAGGCTCAGGTGTACCAGTACCACCGCTGGGCCAGTGCTGCCTCTGGAAGGACACGCTGGGCCTAGATGAGCAGGCCAGGGGAACCATGCAGCTCCAGTGATTCCAAACTGGCCCCTAAGACCTTTGCTCCTACCTTGTCACTGATGGTCTCCACTCCTCTGAATGCGCCTGGCTTTGCCACCTCTACCTCCCACTTCTCCCAACCTTCTGTGTAGAGCCCCAAGGGTCTCCTCTCCAGCGCCCACCCGCTCACTTCTCCGCACGGTCGACAGCCCCACCCCCTCCTCCAACTGCAGTGCTGTCCTCAGAAAAGCCCCTCCAAGGCACTGTCCTAGCCAGCAGCTAGCCAGGCGTCGGTGCCCAGAGCCCAGTCTTTCTACCCCTTGAGAGCGAGGGCGTCAGGCCACATCTGCTCTATCCCCATGCACTCGGTGTGTTCTGGCCCTCACCAGTCCTCATCTAACGTCTACAGTTCCTCCTACACGGATTCCCCGCACCTCGAGTAATCGTCACCTCCCTTCCTGTCTGCCCCCGACTCTGCCAAGGAGCAGTCCCGCTAAGATACGCAGCCTTGGGGCTTCCCTGGTGGCGCAGTGGTTAAGAATCCGCCTGCCAAGGCAGGGGACATGGGTTCGAGCCCTGGTCCGGGAAGATCCCACATGCCGCGGAGCAGCTAAGCCCGTGCGCCGCAACGACTGAGCCTGCGCTCTAGAGCCCACGAGCCACAACTACTGACGCCCACGAGCCGCAACTACTGAAGCCCGCGCGCCTAGAGCCTGTGCTCCGCAACTAGAGAAGCCGCCGCAATGAGGAGCCCACGCACCGCAACGAAGAGTAGCCCCTGCTCACTGCAGCTAGAGAAAGCCTGCGCGCAGCAACGAAGACCCAACGCAGGCAAAAATAAATAAATAAATAAATAAAAATAATAAATTATTAAAAAAAAAAAGATACGCAACCCCTGCTCTCACTCCCTCTCAGGCAAACCTTCCCACTGGGTCTACCCTTTCTTTCCAGCCACACTGGCATCTGTACCCGCAGCCCCTCGTATCTGGGCCTTCACACAGGTTGCCCCAGGGACTCTCATGCCTTTTGACCCCTGCCCAGCCCTCTCAGCTCACCCGGCCCCTCCCAGGAAGAGATCCCAGAAGCTGTACTCCCCGCCCTAAAGGCCCAGTTATGAGAAAGGCTGTTATTATAAGTACTGAGTCATCGTAATGATCAGTTTGTCTCTCCAACTAGAGAGGAGAAAAGGGGAAATCTTCATTGATAACAAGAACTAATCTATCATTTCCATTATTTGTTTTTCAGCCTTGCAGAAACAAAAATGAGAAAATGACCTCTGCTCCAAGGAGCTCACATCCAATTGATCTGAGCTTCCAAAAATGTCACCATGATCTTGGGTCTAAACCTAACTAAAAATCAGAACTAATAGTCTGAGAAAGATTTCTTTCAGTTATATGACTATTTGTTTGGAAACTTAACAAAAGCTTTAAAAATTAAAGCAGATTTTGTTACACATTTACCATACTGCCTTTCCAAAGCAAGAAAAGTAATACAGGCCCAGAAACATAAGACTGAGCAAATCCTACCAATGCCTTTATCTGTTTGAGGAATTGAGATCAGGGCTCTTCTAGCACCACCCCCCCAAAAATGGTTAGAGTCATTGTGACCCATCCCTGAGGAGGGAAACCCATGAAAAGGGACTGCTCCACCCCCACCAGTCACCACAGAGATGCTGTTGCTGCAGAAACCTCCAGCCTCATCTAAAACAGGTGGCCACACACTGTCCCTGACCTCCGCTTCCCTTCTCTCCCGGCTCTTCCTCCACTCCCCTCCCAGGGACAGCTGCCCCACCCATGTGGCCTCCAGGCCCCTGCAGGTTGCCCAAGCAGCTGCCATTTCCTCTTCATCCCCCGCCCCACCTATCCTTCCCACAGCGCCAGATTCCTTCTGCAGGTTTCCTGTGGAGCCCTGTATTTTTTCTGGGTTTGGGAGGTCACAGGGTGGGGGTAAGGGGGAGGGAATAGACAGAAAGGAAGAGCTTTATTATCCGAGCCACAACCTTCAGGAACACACCTCCCCATCATCTGTTATCCTACGAGCCAGAGCAAAGGAGAGCAGCCCTGAGTGACCTGGTCACTCTGTGGGCTCCACGCCTCTGGACAGCGGACCCCAGCCCTCCCTGCTCCTCACCCCTACTGCGCCGCACTATACCCTTCTTTCCAAATATTAAATTCAACCTTGAAATGGAGACCCAGCGGGATTTAAAATAACCCCCTTAGCTCTAACAAAAGAAGATGGGAACTGCTGTTCATGGTTGGCCCAGCAAGCTTCACAGGAGGTCATCACAGATGATAATCCCAACAGCCCCTTGCGAGGAAACCACTGCTGGCTGCTGTCCGGCAGGGCACAGCGGCGACGGGGACTATGAACGTGAAGACTTGCCCTGCCGGGGCCCCACCCCTCACTTCCCAAGCACAGGGTCTTTGGCCTGCTGTCCCGCAAGCTGGCACATGCAAAGGTGCAAACTGAGCAGAATCCTAGAGAAAAGGGAAAAGGATTTCACGGTTTCCTGAGGACAAGTCCCCAGATGGATCGGGGAGTCGAATGCGTGAGAAAATGACTAGCAGTTGCAAAAACTGGGGTCACAGTAGCCTCAGACACACTGTTCTCATTCAGTGGTGTATGTAGTGCTGTTTTTTGACCCAAGGCTTTTTTGAGAACGAACAATCACAGAGCAGGCAACAGTGACACCTGCTGTTTGCAACAGATTCAAGCCTGGTAAAAAAAAAACCAAGACTCGGGGTCTGTCATGATCTTTCTATTTGTTGTTTTGGGATATCTGATTTACCTGGTACCGTTATGGAAGCTATTGCTGTAGTTAATAACATATTTTGATCAGTAGTTTTCACAACATTCTTGGAGCAGCAGGGAACATAATATAGCCAAAGCACAATATTCGAACAATATCAAACTCGTCATTGCACTGTAAATGGACTCTTCCTAACACTATAAGGTGCGGAACCCTCAATAAATACAACTGATATGAATGATAATAGGGCACTGTTATGGTTTGAATCGTGTCCTCTAAAAAGATGTTGAAGTCCTAACCCCAGTAACTGTGAACGTGACCTTAAACGAAAAATAGGATCTTTGCAGATAATCAAGTTAATGAGGTCATTAGGATGGGCCTTAATCCAAAACGGCTAGTGTCCTTGTGAGAAGGGGAAATTTGGACACAGAGACAGCCATGCACACAGGGATGACACCCCTTGAAGATGAAGGTCAAGATCAGGGTGATGCATCTACAAGCAAGACGTGCCAAAGATTGCCAGCAAACCACTAGAAGCTCCGAGGAAGGCATGAAACAGATTCTTTCAGGAAGAAACCAATCCTGCTGCCACCTCAGTCTCAGACTTCTCACCTTCAGAACCTTGAGACAAATTTCTGTTGCTCTAAGCCATACAGTTTGTGAGACTTTGTTATGGCAGCCCTAGAAACCTGATACAGCCATTCATTATAATTTGAAGAGTCTGCTTACATTGTAGCCTCAACTGGGTAGACGCATTTGTGATATAACCAAAGAACTCAAGTGGGTTCTAACCTCACTTACCAGTTATGTGGCTTTAAAGCTCAAAGATGCTGAGCAAGTTACTCACCCAGTTGCCTTGTCTAGAAAATGGGACCACCAGTAACTTCCTTGGAGTTGATATGTATCCTTGATGAGCTCATGCACATGACTGTGGCCTATTAATTGGAAAGGGTGACAATTATACAAGGTTGTCACAAGAAGTGTTACTTTGCCTTCATCTAACCCCAGCCAGCTCTGCCCAGAATGAGGCCGCTTATGTGCCCCCTACAACCAACTTTGTCTATGCCTTTGGAGGTTAACCTGTAGGGAATCAATTAATGCCCCCTTCTCTTTTGCTGTCAGTCGGGACTGGACAAAGGGAGGCACCAGCAGATGATCAGAGGGTGAGAGAACAGAGATGCTAATGCTTTTATCCCCCTGGCGCCCTCCCCGTTGGGTCATCAGGAGCTGACTGTGTCATCTGTGGAAGGCTTCAGCGACTGTCAGGCAACTCTCTCTCTACAGCTACCCTCTCAGGGTTCCAGAAATTCTGGCCTCCCCTCGTCTCTTCAGGCTCAGGAGGCAACAGATCCCTGTAGGGCTCTGTACTACACATGACCCATTTGCTTGTATTCCACCTATACCTTGGTAAATAATCCCTTTAGTAAAGGCTCCTCAAAGTATCCAGCTCGAGTATGCCATCTTTGGCCTGCCAGGACTCTAATTGATTCAGGAATTAGTTTAGAAAGTGGCCTTAGGAAACAAAAGCCTCAACATGCATTTGTGAGAATGTTTTGCTCATGCATTTGAGGACTTCATGGACAAACTCCTTTGTTGCTGGAAATGGAACACAGGTCATTCATGACATGAAGTAGCATCATGATCACCCCACTATTCACCAGTGGATGCATAGGATAAAGTACAGGTGGAGTGTAAGACACGGGGAATGTGTAATACATCCAACTGTATCTCAACAACACTGGAAAAAAACAGACACAATAATTTGCAGTTCCTCTTATCAAGAGCTAGAGTTTATTTCTCCACCCTGATTCTGGCCTTAGCCATCTTTTTCTTGTTGGCTGTTGGGATATTAACAAATGTGACACGAGCAGAAGCTGCAGAAGTGCTTGCGCATTTCTGCATCTATGGCTTGCCTTTCTCTTGCTGCTCTTTGGCAGCCTTAGGCCACCATGTGAGGACACCCAGGCTGGCCTCCTGGAGGATGAGGCCACATGAACAGAGACCCTAGCTGTCCCTGTCATCTCCAACATCCCAGCTGAGGCCCCGGTCATGCCATTCTCAACCATCCAGCACCAGTCAAGTGGCTCAGACCTGAGAAGAGTGACCAGCTGACCCACAGAATTGTGAGCAAATAGAACGATTGTTTTCTTAGACCATTCTGTTTTGGGGTGGTTGGTTTGTTACACTTCAAAGGCTAACTAAAAAATAGTAATTATAGAGATTGTAGGGTCCACTGACTTATTCTAATGGAACGAGAGAGAGTGTAGAGAAAAAGGAGAAAGTGAAGGCCAGGAATGCCCAACTAAGACCGGAAGTGGAAAGTCGGCAGCCTGTAGGGCAGCTCTGAAGGAATCCTGTGTCTTCTGTAATCCCAGGGAAACGTAGCTGGGGCCCAAGCCCGACACCTGGTTGTCAGGGCTGCAAAACTGCAACCAACAACTAGATATTCAAACCCAGGCGTCTCTCAAACTAGGACAGTTTCAAAGTGTAGTCCGCACGCCAGCAGCAACAGTGTCAGCTGGGGACTTGTTAGAAATGCAAATTGAGCTCCACCAAAAGCCTAATGAATCAGACTTCTGGGGGTGAGGCCCAGTAGCCGAGGATTACCAAGGCCTCCAGGTGATCCTGCTGCAGGCTACAATTTGAGAGCCACAGCACTAAAGGCAATCTCTGATGGGAAAGGCATGGGACTCCGAGATGGGGTATTTGGGCAGACACGGATGAAGCTGAGAATTCTGAACCCCCCATTGCCCCTAAAATCTGCGTCCCTCTCCCATCCAAGGATGCTCCCTACACCTGCAGAAAAACTTTCAAGGACTACCAGGATGAGCCTCCAGGCCTACAAGAAGATTTAGATCTCACTGTAGCCCAGATAAGCCCTAGGCCTGCTCTGACCTCATCAACTGGTATGGCAGGAGCCTAGGGAACGTGTATGAGAATGAATTCTAAGGTTGATAGATGAGAGAGAATGAAATCTAAGCAGCGGCACGCGAGAGCTGGCTTGAGAGGGCCAATGGTTAAATTTTCAAGAATTGTATGAGATCCTTGTTGGACATAGCCCTTTTTAAAACTTAAATCATATAAACTTACGGTTAGGTATATTAAGAATAAAGGTAATACTCAAAACTCATCACTTCTATTTATCTTCACTACACCGTACTATTATCTATGCTCTCGAGGTTATTTGCCTCTACTGTATCTTTATAATGGAAACACTGCATAACGCTGGGCTGCTCTGCATCTCTTCCCAAATCTGTGTTCAGTAACAAGATGTTCACAGCTTGAAGTGAGCGGGGGTGTGGGGGGGGGTGGTGGGAGGAGAATATTTACAACCTGGAAATTGGCGAACACTGTAAGTCAGGATTTCCTCCCTAGATTGCTGCTTGTTAAACATTTACCAGCCTACCCCTCACCTGATAAGGCTAAATTTATTTTTGTGGCCATACTGGCCTGAGATTCAGGATGTAATATGTTTGCTCTGGAACCTGGGAGTGACATTAAGTTGAAACTTGGATCCAGTGGTGGCTGTGATCATTTCCTTTCACTGCTGTGGTAAACTGCCACACACTTGGTGGTGTAATATCGACAGTATAAAGTGTTATCTGGAACTCATTAAGCTTGGTAGGTCACAAGTCCAAAATGGGTCTCACTAGGCTAAAATCAAGGTGTTAGCAGGACTGCATTCCTTTCTGGGGGCTCTAGAGAGAATCTGTTTTCTTACCACTTCCAGACGCCCCGCATTTCTTGGCTTCAGCCCCCTTCCTCCGTCTTCCAAGCCAGCGTCTGCAGGTTGAATCCTCCTCGAGAGGCGGTTTCTCACACTGACTCTCCTGCTTTTCTCTTCTCCGTTTAATGACGCTTGTGATTACATTGGGACCACCTGGCTGACCCAGGCTCCTCTCCTTATCTGAAGGTTAGCTGATAAGACCCTTAATCCCATCTGCGGCGAGTCTGCTGCCTTCCACAGTGGCCTCCAGTCAGCGGGAATCATCAGAACCTCCCGGCAAAGCCTCAGGGAGATGGGAACAGCAGAAGGAATCTACAGGCAGACCTCATTTTATTGCACTTTGCTTTATTGCACTTCGCAGATAGTGCCTTTTTCACAAATTGAAGGTCTGTGGCAACCCTGAGTCAAGCAAGTCTATCGGCACCGTTTTTACAAGAGCATTTGCTCACTTTGTGTCTCTGTGTCACATTTTGGTAGTTCTCCAAATATTTCATATTTTTTCATTATTATTATATTTGCTATGGTGATCTGTGATCAGTGATCTTTGATGTTACCAGTACAGAAATATTAGGACTTGCTGAAGGTTCAGATTTTTTAGCAATAAGGTATTTTAAAATTAAGGTACATACATTACTTTTTAGACATGTGCTATTGCACACTTAATAGACTATAGTAGAGTATAAACATAGCTTTTATATGCTCTGGGAAACCAAAAAATTCATGTGACTCACTTTATTGTGATACCGCTTTGTTGCAGTGGTCTGGAACTGATCCCGCAGTATCTCCGAGCTCTACCTGTACTACATATGTGCGACCTGCTCAGACTCCCTCACCCCACTTCAACCACACATACACACGCAGGCACACACACACACCCAATTGCGCCCCACTGGTAGATCTTGGAGCACTGTCCACACACAAAAGCATTGCAAAGTGTGTGCGAGGGGAGGGGCAACTGCACAGAGCTCTATGACAAGCTCGTGGTGGCCGTCTTCTGCAGGTAGACGATGACCTGAGGGTGCTGCCTGGAATTAGAGTCCCTGAGCTCAAGGAGAATAACAATCAGCACCACTGATCAGATGGACAAGGTGGGTATAATTACCACAATAAACCAGCCACAAGAGCAGAAAGGTACCACAGGGATTTGTGGCTATGGTTAATTGATTTTGGTACCCTTAGAAATGAAATCAGTGGGTAGCCTACTGTGATGCTGCTTGACACATATAGGCAGAAAAAAATGTGGACTGGGGTGCACAAACCTAACTCAAATTATCCTAGGGGAATGGGTGACCTCTTTCCCAGTTCCAGACCCGGAGCCCTCAGATGAATCTCCAAGCACAGAGTATAACGCAGCCACAGAGTATAATAAGAATTTTCTTCCAAAGCTTTCCCAGAACAAACTGTGGCCATTTACCCTGATAACTGGGACTGGAGAAAGGGAAATATACAAACCTCCCAGGAGTTATTAGATATTTGCTCTGAATTGACGTGAATCCCCAGAGACCTGAAATATCACCAAGGACCACCACTCAGAATGGGAGCTTATGGAGGTCAGGTGATGGATTGTGTGTCCTGGCCCAAGTCCCTCTCACAGTAGGGCCAACATGGACACTTGTGTGGTTATTTTCTCAATCCCAGGATGTATAAAAGGAAAAACATAAGCCTGGCAACTGGCAGAACGCTCACATTGGCTCCCTGGCCTATGGAGTAGAGGCCATTATGGCTGGAAGGGCCAGATGGAATCCCCTGGAATGCCTGAGAATTGTCAAGTTTAGTGCCGAGATCAATGACTTGAAAGATGCAGAGGTGGTGATTTCTATTGCACCCTCATCTTGCTTGGCTGGTGTAAATTCTTGATGGGTCATAGAGAATGGCCTTATTTTCACTAATTAGATACCTTTGGATTTTTAATATGAATTCTTGGTTTCCTTGGGGGAAAGAAAAGTTTTTCAAAGGAAGACCTAAAACTCAGAATCCATCATGACAAAGATGGATCAATATGAATATATAAAGGTTAAAGTTTTCTGTATGAAAGAATTAGGTGAAAAGATAAAACAACTAGAAAAAAAAAAAGGTATTTGCCACCCAGATAACAAAGGACTCATTTACTTAACATATAGCGAACACTTGAAAATTACTTAAGGAAACCTACAATCCAGTAGAAGATTGGGAAAGAAGCACAAATAGAAAAAGAAATCCCAAAGGCTCATAATTAAATAGATGGAATTACAACAGTGAGAAACCACTCTTCTTTGCCTTGTGCATTAGCAAAATATTTTAAAATTTTTAAAAAAATTTTAAATACGAAATGTTAGCAAGGATATGGAAAATAAACATTTTAAGATATTATGTAAATTGCAACAACCTTTTAAAATGATAATTTGGGGACTTCCCTGGCAGTCCAGTGGTTAAGACTCCGCACTTCCAACGCAGGGGACGCGGGTTTGATCCCTGGTCGGGGAACTGGGATCCCACTTGGCGCGCTGTGCAGCCAAATGATAAAAAATTAAAAATTAAAAAATTAAAAGTGATAATCTGGCAAGACTCCATCAAATGTAAAATGCACATCATCTTTGACATGACAGTTCCACTCCAAAGAATCTATCCTCCACGATAATTGCGTATGTGTAGGAAGATGCCACTGAAGCAATGACTGGTTAGAGCAAACCTGGAAGCTCTCTAAATGGCCATTATTTAGAGGGCTGTGTGAAACAGAAAACTGAAAGCCTGAATACTTGGACTCTGTCTTGGTTAAAATTGTAGTTTGAAACTGTGAACCACAAGTTTCCATGATATTATGAAAACTTTGAATGAAGTTGTTAATATGTTTTTGATAAGTTAAGCACCTGGTTAGCTGTGATCTTTTGCTTAAAAAGATAAAGAAAAGTTAGAGAATATCTTCCAACTGATTACTGTAACATTAAAATAAGTCAGTACTTATTCATATCTTGTGCAAATGAAGCTGAGTTTCTGTCCAAGTCAGTTTACTAAAAAGGGCAAAAAGAGTTCCTAATATTTGGAGGTTTGTTATCTATCAAGACCATTGACCTGTAACTTTAAAACCACACATTTGTTATTGGAAACTGCACATAAGTGCTTATTTTAGAGGATTGTGTTTGTTCTCTGACAAACTATGTTTGCATAACAGATTTAACTGCTTATCAACTCCAGACACTTAACCGTTCACTATGACCTCATGGGTCTTAGAATAATAAACAAAACCACATGAAAACTGTGAAGTTTCTCTTGGAGTTAAGAATGTAGCTTCATTTGGGCTTTGTCCTTTCACTGGTTTGTGAAAGTAAAACAATCTTTAAATGGTGTTAATATCAGATTCATTATTTAAAACACAATTCAAAACAGTTTATCTTTTTAAATTTATTAAATAAATTATGGGATACCAAAACAATGGACTAAGGAATAGAGTAAATCTGCAGTGGTTCTCAAATCTGAGCATAGAGGGTTTGACAAACACCATCAAGCCCAGTTGGAGTTTCTGATTCGCTTGGTCTGGAATGGGGCCTAAGAATGTGCATTTCTAACAAGTTCCCTGATGATGCTGGTGTAGTTGGCAGGGGACCACACTTAGAGAACAGCTGCTTCAAAGTCATGAAGGAGCCCTCTATACACTGGTGTAGAAAGAGTCCCCGAGACACAATAGATTAAAAGAACAAACAAAAGACTGATAGGTATGTCTCATTTGATTATGTAGACAAATGGACTTATCTATGCTTGGGAAATGACTGGAAGAAAATATGAGACTGGGGACGTTTCTTGGGGGCAGTAGGCAAGTATGGGAAAGAGACTCACCTACATCGTATATCTTTATACTGCTTCGGTTTACCACGTGCATGTGTTAGATTTAAAAAGTTAAAATAATAATATTTAAAACCAAAATTGAGACTGTTGAGTCTGGCGCTGGCTGTGTCTCTATCGAACGCATAGCACCCCCTTGTGGCGACTGGAGGCCAAGCAGGCCATCGCAGGCTCACGCTCATCCTCTTGATGGTCAAGTGGTGCCTTGGAGGGACGTGGGGATGTACCTACAGGAAAATGTGCTCGGCTGTAGCCGGTTCACTTCTCATCCTGGAGAGCTGTGGGAGGCGGGAAGAAACTAGCCGAAGGGGCGGCGGGCTTTGGGGCTGACTCGCCTGGTTCCTTGGGGGCGGGAATCGGCAAGCCTGCCCAGGAGAGGGGAGAGAATAGTGGCCACCCGTCCCCGAGCCAGGGAAGGAAAAGAAACCGTCTCCGGCGTCGGGGTGCGGGAAGGAAAGGGCGATGCTGCTGTGACTGCGGCGACGTCGCAGGGGCTGCTAGGCGGGGGCCTGGGGGGTGACTAGTGCGGGGAGGGAGGAAGTGAGGGGGCGGCAAAGCCCGAGCAAAAGCTCTGGTTGCCCCCAGTTTGCTTTCAGGACCTGACCTTCCTGCCGGGACGAGGAGGGAGCGCATCTGATGGTACCTGCGCAACGGGCGGCTGTACGTGGCCCCTGAGCTAAGGTGCAGCACCCAGCGAGGCACCCAAGCGGCAGGCAGGAAGAGCGAGACTTCCACCCCACAAAACACCACGGCCCCAATGCAAACGCGGCAGAAGTGGGCCTCCGCCATGGCCTGACGTGCGCACCTGTTTCCCAGTAGGTGCTCCGGGGCTGCGGTTCCCGGGAAATGGCAGTGACACTGGTGGCAGCTAGGGTCAGAGCAGCAGGCAGCCAAGCAGCAAAGTGCCTGGCTCCGAAAGGAGTAACAGCTTTGGCCAGAGGAAGGCACAGCTGCTCCACTGGTTTTGCCGGACTCAGCGGGGGAGCGGCTGGAGGAGGCTGGGCTTTGACCACTTGGCTGGTAGGAATTCACGCCCGGGGTTTGGGTGGAGTCTCCGTTTGTTAGTTTGATTTTGGTCAGCCTTTTTGCCAGCTGTCCTCTTATCCTCCACCATTCTTTTTAAAATTTGTTTATGGCGTTACTTACATAGAATAAAATTCACCAATTTTAAGTGTACAGTTTGATAACTTTTGGTAATTGTATAGAGTCATTTAACCACCATCACAATGAGGAATATAAAACAGGTCCAACATCCTAAAAGTTCCCTGTGCCCCATTGCTCTTCATCTTCTCCCTGACCAGGCAATCCTCAGCTGCTTTCTGTAACTGTACTAGTCTTCCCTTTTCCAGAATGTCATATAAATGAAATCCGGCTTTTAAGTCTGGCTCCCTTCACTTAGTAGGCTTTGAAATTCAACCGTGTCATTGTGTGTCTTCATACCTTGCTCCTTTTTACTGCTCGTAGTGGTGCATCAGAGGCGGACACAAAATTTGTTTATCCATTCACCACTTGGTGGACATTTGGGTTGTTCCCAGTTCGGGGGTTTTGTGAATAAAGCTGCTATGAACAACACTGTACACATTTTTATGAACACAGGTTTTTATTTCTCTTTGGTAAATACCTAAGGAGTAGAATCGCTGGGGCAAATGGTAAATGTCTGATGAACTTTGCATACTGCCAGACGGGTTTCCCGATGGGTTCCAGCATTTCACATTCCCACCAGTAACGTATGAGGGTTCCAGTTTTCCCCCATCCTCACCAACACTTGGTATTGTCAATCTTTTAATTTTAGCTGTTCTCTTGGGTATGTCTAACCATCAGCTTTGATCTTTATCCCATTAGGTCCTAGGGACCTGGAGACACAGCAGTTTCAAGATGCTCCCACCACAGTGCTTTGACAACATGAAGGCCTCTGAGAAGTCTGTGAGCCTGAGAAGGACAGGCTCTATATTCCTGAAACAAAGTTTACAGGCCTCCCAAGGCTTCCAAGCACCAGCAGCCACTGTAAAACAAAGTTCCAACACGCAGATTAGAGGGGATGTCCTCATGCAGAGAAGCAGAGAATGAACACCAGCTCTATCCCCACAGCTTCTGAATGCACTGGATATTTTTGCGGTCAAAGAGCATTGTCAACTGACAATGGCCTTGGTCTTGCAGAGGTGCATATGGAAGTGTTTTACTTAGAACTGATAAACCTCAGAAATTATTTATATCCTGCCAAACGCATAATTTTGTATAAGTGGTGCTTATATTATTTGCTCCTCTATGTGCTCTGGCCTCCCTTGCAGTTAGGTTGGGCCATGTGATTAAGTTATGGTCAGTGGGCGATAAGCAGAGAAGTTCCAAGCCAGGCCCTTACAAATATTCTGGGATCCTCCGTCTCTCTGTTCCCCTGCCAAGGGGACTTTAGAGGACGCATGCCCCAGAAAGTGAACTTCCAAGATGAAGTAGGAATGTCTGACTCCACTAGATTTTAGGCTAATAAGAAATACATCTTTTCTGTGTTAAGTAACTGAGATCTGGGGATTTTTTTTTTTTTTTTTTTTTTTTTTGGTTAGTACAGTACAGCCTAGCCTAGCCTAATTCATACACTTAACCAATTCCCTCATTCTTCTAATGTCCACAGAAGAGCAACTTGAACATGTTACTATGACCTCATTTTGATAGCGGCAAAAATCAGTGTCGTGGAAAAGAGGGTGTTGGAAGAGGGTAAGCCTCTCATTTCTCCAGATGAACCGCAGAACGCTCATCGCTTCCTTCATCCTTCTCTCCTGTCCTAATTGATTTTGTGGTTCGAACAACAGCATCAACCCTGACCTTTCTGAGATGAAGGAAAGTGAGAAACTGTACCTGTAATACCTTGATTCTGTTTGAAATCCATGAACAACCTCCCACACGTTATTTAGGTGATCATTTCCAGAGTCCTCACAAGGTTTCTTTGTCCAAGTTGCAGACACATGGGTACATGAATGTATTTCTGATTTCATCCCCTTCCTTTTCCTCTTCTCTTACCCAGAGGGCTGCAGGCAATAAGAGAGGAAGGAAGACTGATCAAGTTCTTTGGTCACAGCAATGAAATATATGCTTTAATTTATTTGTTTCAGGATTCCAGGTAGGCCTACTCAATCAAATTTAGTAGCAAAACCCCTGCTTTTAGTTATTATCTATGAACAGAATATTAGGAAGTCTCATGATGGTCGAGGCAAAGGATTAAAGACTAACTGGTAGGACAAGTCTCACCTGAAGGCAGGTGGAAGAAGAGGAAGGGTCTCGCAGCCCCTGGACTCTGTTACTGCTTGTGCTGTGTCACGACCTTTAGGACGCTGGAGACTGAACATCAGAATGTGGTGCACTGCATGCTGGGAAATCAGGAAAAGCTGGTTGCTTGTGGACTTTCTTTGCTCAGGAAGAGAAAAATAAAAGGTATTTTCAGGAACATTCCTTTTCTTTAGATTTTTCCATATTTATAACAATACTTGGCTCATTTTCAGAACCTCATGTGAGTTCTGAGAAGCTCCGAGATAAATCTTCAGAACATATTTCCCTCTGATCCGATCACTGGCCTCTCTGGGCTTGGTCTCCTCATTCATGTGTCAGTCAAGGAGTTTGCTCCTGTGGGCTATCTCAGCCCTGCCACTCTGGGAGTCTGTGTCTATCGGTCATGAGCAAGTTGCCTAGGACAGCTCCAACCTTTGGTGAAGGTCAGGACAAGGTGAAATCAGACTCTCCTGCCCCATCTATGTCTCATGCCTCTCTTCTGCATCCATGCTGTAGACCTCAGCCATCCTAGGGGATTGGGGAGGGCTGTTTCATGTAGTTCTGCTTCAACTTACACATGATTGGTTTCATCACTGAAGGACCTTGTTGCTTTAATATCATATTATTTTTTATTGTGCTTTATTGTACTTGTTCTTCCAAACAAGGGGCTCTAACAGATAATAACGACTGGTGAGAACATTACAAAAAAAATTTTTTTAAGCTCTCTGATAAATTTACTGGTAAATTTACTCTCCATCTTACAACTTATGTCACCTGATATTTGTTGCTCTACTTTTTATTATTATTATTATTATTATTATTATTGTTGTTGTTGCTCTACGTATTATTGAGCTTTCAGCTTAAATCTAAGTACTTTCACTGTGGGTTAAATCACTGGATAGTAATTAATAATTTTCCATTAATAATCTACTAAGTCTTCCAAAGATATTTTCTAGGAATTATTATATAGTGATCCACTAGTTATGTCACACCAATTTTTGTTACAGAAATTTCATCAGTACAAATATTAACTGTTATTAATATATGGATATAAGATACTACAAATACCAAGATAAAACACTAAGCACATTATTTTCCCCTAGATATCAGATCCATTTTAAAAATTAGATTACAAAACAGAAAATGAAAACAATTAAGGAAGAAAAAAGACAATTATTTGAATACTTGAATGTATTTTTGGAGAAAATACAAGAAATGCCCAGAGGGACAGGAAAGGAACTTCAGAGGTCCTTGTTTTAATAGAGTATGGCAGGCATTCAGTCATGGATGGGCACCTTCTACCTCTGTGACAGTCATACTGAAGAATAATAGAAAAGCAGGAAGGGATGAAACTCTTATGAAACCATTACACTGAATATACTATCCTTTCTTTAATCCAGGTACATGATTATGTAATTTGAGTATAACACAATGGAACACTCATTAAAAATTATTCATAGGGAGAGGGATAAATTAGGAGTTTGGGATTAGCAGATACAAACTACTATAAATAAAATAAACAACAAGGTCCTACTGTATAGCATAGGGAACTATATTCAGTATCTTGTAATAAACTGTAATGGAAAAGAACATGAAAAAGTTGATAGCTAGATAGATGATAGATAGATAGATCTGAATCACTTTGCTGTACACCAGAAACTAACACACATTGTAAATTAACTGTACCTTAATTAAAAAATAAATAAATAAAAAAAGAAAATTATTCACCCGTGAAAAGTAATTTCCACTTTCTAAGGATGATACAGGTAGGAGTTTTGAGACACTTATTACACTCAAATTTTTCCAAATGGTGAAAAAAAAGTCACTAGATTCTTGTTATTTTATTCTACCTTGAAATAGTCTGTTTTGTCTCTGTTATAAACTCTTTGTGGATGAATGAGAAAACTGAAGCATGAGGATGCATGAAAGACTGGCAGAAGGCAGCATAGATTTCAGTAAATACAACAAAAAGGAAATACACACCAATGGTAGGGTGTGTAATGACATATTTAAAAGTGAAATCTTACTTTAAAATGCATAACTGTCAATGCTGCAGAACAGTGACACATAAGAATCAGAAAATATATCAGTGAGCTTCTGCTGAACACATAATAGGCACAATTCAATCTGAAGCATAATTCAACCTAACAATCAGGGACTCATCCACAATGCTGCATGACGGTGATAATGTGTATTGTCTTCATTTGGCAGAGACCACAGCAAACATTGATATTATGGCCCCGTATTTATGCAGAATATAAACATCAACTCCAAATAATACTTCTCTTTATCTAGGAGACAAAACATAGAACTCAAGAATTTTTAAAAATAACAGATGTGATGAATGAAATAAATCATTTTGAATAAGTGAAGAAGTCATTTTTTAAAAACAACCAGTTATACTGGATACAAGTCCTGCTGCAAACTTTGAAGGACAGATAATAATTGTTAGGTTGTTCATTTCTCAGATGCAACTGTTCCCCTCTATACACATTTGACCTCTCAAATATTGTCTAATAGAAGAGAGGATATTGCATGTTTTCAGCAGATCACTTATAAAAAAAACTACATCTAAAGAAAACATAATTTGAAGTCCAAGAATACCATACTAGTGTAAATATATGTAGGAAACATAGTGAATTTGCAACAGAGAACCCTCTAAGACACTTCTAGGCATTCTATATGTCTTACTCTGCATTCACTTGTTAGTGAATAATGAAGCAAAGATCTCTTTGGCACTTTGAGTTTTTAAAATATTACCTCTACAGCTACCTAAAATATAGAACTGCATTAACACATTCAACAAACCTAAATTTGAGGCCATTTTCAAAGGCACAATGGAAGGGTTGAGTTAAAAGAGTAGTATGCAACACTCATTTAAAAATTGTTGATGGGGGCTTCCCTGGTGGTGCAGTGGTTGAGAATCTGCCTGCCAATGCAGGGGACACGGGTTCGAGCCCTGGTCTGGGAAGATCCCACATGCCGCGGAGCAACTAGGCCCGTGAGCCACAATTCCTGAGCCTGCGCGTCTGGAGCCTGTGCTCCGCAACAAGAGAGGCCGCTATAGTGAGAGGCCCGCGCACCGCGATGAAGAGTGGCCCCCACGTGCCACAACTAGAGAAAGCCCTCGCACAGAAACGAAGACCCAACACAGCCATAAATAAATAAATTAATTAATTAAAAAAAAATTTGTTGATGATTTTATTGACAAAGACTTCAGAATGTGAGCCAAAAGTACGCTTCTGAAATATCAACTTTAGATTTTATTTACTTGGTACTAATTTTATATGATATATTAAGTAAAATCAATGATACAAGCCAAATTATGCAAGAACCAAACTCAATGTGCATAACGCTCTTGACAGGAACTAAGAACCTCTTTGAAGAAAACCAGTTTATCAAGCATCTGTTAGTGATGCTAAACAAACTGCAGAATCTCTTGATTTTGACACCAACTTCTCCACAATTTTTTAAAAATGCGTAAAAAGGAAGAAGATTTTCAGCTGAAAATCTCATAATCAGGCCTTCCATGACCCCAAATTTGATTTTAAAATCAATTTCTTTTTTCTACAATAATTTTAGCAATTTCATTATTAAGAGAAAGATTTACAATACTGAAAGAATATCATGGACATCCCAGTTTTCTGGATGACATATAATTGGAAAAATTAAGGTAGAGGTAAGCTACTTTAATTATATACCACTTCTTTAGAATGTCAAATTTGCTATTGAAATTAATTTATAAACATAGTAAGAGATGAGATATTGATGGGTCACCAAGTCTGAGGAACTGAAAACTTTAAATTGTTTTCTAACTTCTAATATGTCTCTTTTAGGCATTGCCATATATTTACAGCAATAATTTACCAGGAATTTCCAGATACTTTTGGAACTTTCAGGATATAGTTAACTTGGCCAGTGGGGAATATGGTCAGTGGGAAATATAACCTCTCAAACTTTTACTTTATTTTTAAAAACTACCTAAGTTTGTACTATATCTAAGGATCATGATAGCATAGAAAGCCTGTCAAATATAGCACTCATCTCTACAGAAAATGAGATATTGGAGCAAGTAAGCATTGAAACTCCCCAAAAGATACTGTTTCTGTGAAAGCAAGACAAGCAACAATTTTGAAACAAAGTATTACATCCTAGTGATAATGAATTCCTAGTTATTCTGATGAAAATTTCAGGCTTCCTATTGTCATATCATTAATAATTTGATTTGTTTCATTTATAGAGAATTCATATAAACTTTATGTTTATTGTAATATTGTTGAAATAGTTTTATTATTGAAAACTTTTAAATACACTAATTTAAAAAGCATGATTTTATTTGGGTAAAGGTACATTTTTCTAATCTAGACAAAGCCACTGTATAGGCTACCAGTATTCTAAAACCCACCGAGTCAGACCAGGACATAGACCCTTAAATCAGAGCATGCACGACGCCATATAGGAGAAGGTTGGACCGTTCTTTACCTCTACCTCGTTCCCCTCCCTCACGCCCCACCGCCAAAGGATTTGGAACAAGTTCCACTTTCATGTGGTCTATGAACTCTCCCAGAGTGGTTGTAAAAGTCTGGATGTATGTGCATTTGTACCTTTTCCCCTAGGGCAACTGCCCACACAGCTAAGAGATCAAGAACCATGATTTTAGGCTGCATCCGTGGTTCTCACACTTCAGCATGCATTAGAATCACCTGGAGGGCTTATTAAACCATAGATAACTGGACCCACCCTCGGAGTTTCTAATTCAGTAGATCTGGAGTAGGGCCCAAGGATTTTTTATTTCTAACAAGTACCCAGGAGATACTGTTGCTGCCGTTCTAGGGACCACACTTGAGAACCCTGTGTATAAACTGCCCTTGTCTCTACCAGCAGAGGGCAAGCCCACGTTTATTCCAACGTGTGTCAGTAGCATCTCCACCACTAGGTGGCAGCATGTGCCTACAAATCTCTACAAACAGGTCTCCCACAAACTTAAAAAAAAAGTCACAAAAGCAAGATAAGAAAGCCTAACGAATAGCGTTTTTGTACAAAGTGGATGCTAACCTATTTCTGCTAAATGATCAAAATGTTGATCTGTTAGTACCGATGCATATCAGGCTTCAGATACGAGTAAAATCGACTGTTTGACAAACAGGAAAAGAAGCTGGCCTCTGGCCTCCGGCCTCTGGCCTCCAGGCTGACACCCCTGGATGGGGTTTTGTACTTCTCTGTCTGGTGATTAGGAAATGTCCCTCTGTGGAAAGTTCTGGGCTGGATGCTGCAAAATGACCCTAGGGGCCCATTAAAAGTGCAGAGCCGTCTCCCTCTAGCCCCATTCTAATTCAGTAGCTCTGCAGTTAGGCAAGGGCTGTCATATTTTTAACAGGTGTCCCGGTCGATTCTGAGGCACAGACATGTTTTGGCTACCTGCATCTGTATGTTTAATAAATGTAAACCAATGCAAAAGTATGAATATGTGGCTATTTCTGCCTTTCACAAAGGGGTTCTTTCTAGGTTCAGACCTAGCAAAAATTCCAAATGCAGGAACACTCCACTGCCACGGCAGTTAGGTGCCACACGTGGCTACTGGGCACCTAGAATATGGCTGGTCTGAAATGAGTTGTGCTGCAGGATTCTATAACACCAGATTTCAAAGACTTGAAGGGAAAAAAAAAAAGAATGTAAAAGATCTTTTTAACATCGCTACTAGAAAAATGAAATTCCATATGTGGCTCGCATCTATTTCTTTTGGGCAGCACTAGCTGGCGGACGTAAATAACCTTGACAAGAATGGGGGGGGGGGGAGTGGAAAGCAGGAGGCAAAGCATAGCAGGCTCAGGGGAAGAAGTCTTGACCCCGGCCAGCATTCTAATAGCATTTCTGGACCAAGGCCTCATACCCTGGCAGCTTGGCCTGGAAAGAAAAGTCCTCAGCCTGCGGCCACTGCAGTGCTACAAGTTTATCCATGCACGAGCTTGCAGCTTGAATCCAAGCCGACTGCAAACACTCAGGAGACATCTACTCCCCAAATAGGTGGAGTCTGAAACAGAATTGCCAGAACTCAGAGGGCAGTTTTACGTAGAAGAAAAGAGCAGTTATTACAGTTGATTGTCGGTGCGCAGGCCAACACACGGGGGCCTCTTCAGCCAACCGCCCTCTGTGGTCCTTCACTGTAGTCCCCTGGGCCAGCAGCATCTGGGAACGTGTTAGAAATGCAAATCCTTAGGTTCCGCCCCACACCTAAAGAATCACAAACACTGGGGGTAGGGCCCAGCAGTCTGGACTTGGATCAGGGGGCGGCAAGGATGCATCCTAAGGCAGAGAACCACTGACCTAGAGAAAGAGGAGGCCATATTGAGGGAAGCCCCCAACCACCACCCCAGGGCGTTGAAACAAGTACACGGAAGTTGCTCTCTGCTGCTGTCTATTGCATCTGCTGTCACTGGGAAAGCTGTGCAATGGGCCAGTTAAGAGCCCACATTTTGGAGTCAGGACTACCTAGGTTCACAGTCAAGGTCCATTTGCTATGGTGTGACCTGGGGTAGTTACTCAGTTTCTCTGAGCCTGTTCTGCCATCTGAAAGATGAGGAAAATAATCCATCTTATGTATGATTATTATTGGGAGTAAATGAGCTAATGCATGGCAAAAGCTGCACGTGGTTCTTGGTACAGAGCAGGGGATTCTTACTGGTTATGTGACTTGACTGTAAGACACCCATCATGCTAGGAAAAACAATCCCCAGAGCTTCCATGATCTCACTCTCTCCATTGTTATCAATAGTATCTTATCTGTGCCCACAGCGTGCTTGCTCTTTTCATGGAAATTACTTATTTTCCATGATTATTCAGTGAATCTGCAAAGATGACTTTATCCAATCTCATTCTTGCTTAACTGACTCATTAAAGTTTTATCTCCTTGGTTTTACTGAGTCACGTTTCACCCCCCATGAACTCCTCATGTGGTTTTCGAGGGCTCCTACTTTCTTTGCCTTCTGACAATACGGCTTCAGAGGCTGGTTTAATGGAGTGGAACCAGTTTGCTATTATTTATATACTGGGACCTGGATGCTGATTCCTGGGGTTGCTGCTTTCCTAAGTTTACCTCATGAAATGCATACTGCTCTGATAGAATGGATGTTGGCTGACATGACTGTGACATTGGAATACAGAAGGATCCGTCCAGGGTTTAGAAGCAGCTGGTTTTGCTCATAGGTTGTTTTGGGGTTTTGTTTTGCTTTCTTGTCTGTTTTTTTAAAATTTTTATGTATTTATTTATTTTTAGCTGTGTTGGGTCTTTGTTTCTGTGCGAGGGCTTTCTCCAGTTGCGGCAAGCGGGGGCCACTCTTCATCGCGGTGTGCGGGCCTATCACTATCGCGGCCTCTCTTATTGCGGAGCACAGGCTCCAGACGCGCAAGCTCAGTAGTTGTGGCTCACGGGCCCAGTTGCTCCGCGGCATGTGGGATCTTCCCAGACCAGGGCTCGAACCCGTGTCCCTTGCATTGGCAGGCAGACTCTCAACAACTGCGCCACCAGGGAAGCCCTCTTGTTTGTTTTTTGTTTGTTTTTTTGTTGTTTTCCCCCCTGGACCTTTGAAGAGAAGCCTGGCAGGAAAGAGGTCACGTCTCGGGAAATAGCATTTTCAAAGGACCTGAGATGGGCTGAGTCATCAGCAAACGCGCACCAGGGTGGCTTTCGCCAACACACACCACCAGTTTGGGCAGCATCCTGGATTTGTCTGACAGGCAGCAGAAATGCCCCATCAGGCCAAATAAGGCAGCTGAAACAAAGAATCCCCTGGCTGTCACCTCCCACTGCTTTCCTCTCTCACGTAGTGAGTGCTTATTTAGCATTAATGATCTACTTTCAGTAACCTGTGTGTAGGGGTGGATATTAATGGTGCTAAAACTTTTTCTCCTATGCGGATCTCAAGTGAGCAGTAAAACCATGGGCTTCACCTTCAGAAGGGGGAGAAAATGACTTCTCACTTCCTCACTGCCAGCTCTGACTGCCACAGGGCTGTGGTTGGGGGAAGAAGCTGAGGACCCAGCTCCCTTCCTGTCTTCCTGGCATCTAGACTTCAGCTGAGTGAGGGAAGGAAGGTGGCAACTGCCGTGTGGGGTGTGTGTGGCGAGGCAGGGCAGGGCGGGGCGAGGTTCCTCTTCCTGGGAAGTTCCTGGCCCTGAGAAAGCTTGAACATGCACTCAAACCATGCGATTTCAGCAAGCTGGGCTGCCCAAAGCTGCCTCGACCCTTTCCTGGGGCATGGACGGTGGAGAAGGCCTATTCACGATCATTAAGAAGAGAATCTCTCCAAAATATGCAAACAGTTCATGCAGCTCTGTATCAAAACAAACAAACAACCCAATCAAAAAATGGGCAGAAGATCTAAATAGACATTTCACCAAGGAAGACATACAGATGGCCAAAAAGCACGTGAAAAGATGCTCAACAACACCAATTATCAGAGAAATGCAAATCAATTAGGTATCACCTCACACCGGTCAGAATGGCCATCATCAAAAAGTCTACAAACAATAAATGCTGGAGAGGGTGTGGAGAAAAGGGAACCCTCTTGCACTGTTGGTGGGAATGTAAATTGGTGCAGCCACTATGGAGAACAGTATGGAGGTTCCTTAAAAAACTAAATATAGAACTAACATATGATCCAGCAATCCCACTCCTGGGCATATATCCAGAGAAAACCATAATTTGAAAAGATACATGCACCCCAATGTTCATAGCAGCACTATTGACAATAACGAAGACATGGAAGCCACCTAAATGTCCATCGACAGAGGAATGGATAAAGAAGATGTGGTACAGATATACGATGGAATGTTACTCAGCCATAAAAAGGAACGAAATTATGCCTTTTGCAGCAACGTGGATGGACCTAGCGATTATCATACGAAGTGAAGTAAGTCAGAGAAACACAAATATCATATGATACCACTCATATGTGGAATCTAATTTAAAAAATGATATAAATGAACTTATTTACAAAACAGAAACAGACTCACAGATTTTGAAAACAAACTTATGGTTACCAAAGGGGAAACGTTGCAGGGGGGAGGGATAAATTAGGAGCTTGGGATTAACATACACACGATACTATATATAAGATAGTATATATACTATATATAACGAGCAAGGACCTAGTGTATAGCACAGGGAACTCTACTCAATATTCTGTGATAACCTATATGAGAAAAGAATCTGAAAAAGAATGAATATATGTATATGTATAACTGAATCACTTTGCCGTACACCTCAAACTAACATGACATTGTAAATCAACTATACTCCAAAAATTTTTTTAAAAGAAGAGAGAATCAAGGACTTTTGAACTACTTTTTAAATGTGTTCTTGACTGAGGGCCCTCTTCCATGGCTGCCTACAGGCTACGTAGGAGCTCTCAGAAAGGCCTCTCTTGGCTTCCTGCTTGGGATGACCATAGTAAATAGGTTACATTTCACCTCAAACTCCAGTGAATTGGTATTGGCCTGGATCCATAACCCTGAGGCCTTCCTGGCTGGAGTGGAAGGAGGGTGGCGATTGATGCTCAATGTCTGCCAAAGGCAAAATGTGATGGAAAATAGCCTCAATATCGAACGTTCACTGCCTCTCTACTAGAACAAAAATTCTTCAGCTTCTCAGCTTCTGCACAGGAAGTCTCCTTTAGACCTCTTACTTCACCCACACCTTGCTACAACAAACAAAATAAGGATAACTGTTACAATATACTGAGTGTCTGCTCTGTGAGAGTCACTCGATCAGGTATCATCCCCGTATCGTCTGTGATCTTCACAATAGCCCCTCAAGGAGCACATCACCATGTTGCCTTTGGAGGAGACTGCTGAGACCAAGGAGGGGAAGCAAAGCCTCAAAGTAACACCAGCTGGGGCTGGGATTTGAACCCATGCCAGCCTGACTCACGGTTAGTGTTATTTTTCCCCACCCTAAACCATCTTCTATCTCCAGACCTCTCATTCTTAGGCTATGTCTGGTTTCTTCAATGTAATAAAATAAACATACTGTTAATTTATGAAGAAACAAAGTACATGAGACATGGGAGTCATTCATCAAATGAATGTTGAGCGGATGAGTGGACCGAGGCTGTATCAGCTCCCTCTCTGCCCACAGGCTTGGCCACAAGGGCCTTTGAAGCCCAGGCCTGGAGCTCATGACCTTGGGGATGACTCCAGGCTCTGCTCTCCAAACCCTCGCCTGCTGCCTGACCTCATAGGACCCTGTAGAATTAAGGCTTCTGGTGGTTTGTGTCTCCTGCCAATGTTTCCCTAGAACTCAGACTTTGGTTTCCCTCTGTCTCGAGCCCATGTTGTGATGCAGCCAAACCCCGCTCCTTTGGGATCCAGTCCAAACCAGAGAGTGTGGACAGGATGCATGAAAGAGTATTGAAACCATTTAAAGAATGGACCATTTTAAGTCATGAATACTGTAGGAACAGCTCGGGGGCACGAAGGACTACAGATGGCTGGAAAATGCATTTTGAAGGCATAAGAAGATGTAGGTGAACACAAGGAGAACTTTGGTTTTCATTTCAAATGTGCTCATTGAGGCCCCATATATCTATATCTGTATATTTTTTCCCTGTAAAATTAGGAAAATGAAAAGAAGACACCTCTAGGGGTGTAGTCTAGCATGACCTAACATTTCAAAAATGATCTTTAGATTCAAGGATTTGGGGAAAATGGAGACCATGACTGTTTTGTTAAACAAATTCCTGCCTGGTTAGAAAGCACATGTACACAGCAAATGAAGAAGTGGCTAAATGACTAGCTGATGCTGCTAAAATCTCCTTCATTCATCATTGAACTCACACCAGTCCTTCTCACAGGGCCCTATTATGAAAACTGCTTAAACAGTCATTTTTCTCCTTATGGCAGGAAAAGAGAAGCTCTTTCTCTGCCTTAAAACTGTTTGTCTGACTAACTCCTGCCTCCTAGACCCTGAGTAAGGCTCAGACGTGACTTCCACGTGGGGTGTGCCTGTCCCTGTGGACAAACAGATAGACTGGGGCGCTCCTCGTCGCACGTGCTCCGCTGGCCTTGGGCACCTTGCACCCTCTCTGCCCTCCTACAACAGGGCTGCTCCTCTGTCTCCTTTGCTGCCTCTCCCCAAGCTCTTAACACTCAGTTCTCCATCTTCTTCTCTCTCTCTCACTCCCGTGGTGATTTCACCCATCCTGCGGCCTTCCATAGCACCTGTGCACTGAGGACTCCCCAGCTGGCACCCCGGCCCAGACCTCTCTTCTGCATCCCAGCCCACATCCCCAAGTCCCAGCGTCGCCTCTCCACTTGATGCCTCACAGCCTCCCGTAAAACAGAATGCCTGGTCTTCCCCCCGTGATTCCACAGAAAGCCTTCGTGCCATGGTTAAGAGCATCTCCATCCTCCCAGGTGCCCCAGCCAAAGACCATGGCCTGGTCCTTGATGCCTTTTCCTTCTCTGATACCCAAACAACTGTCTGTCAGAACATCTGTTGACGTGAAACTATATCCAGAATCAAACTCTTCCTCAACCCCTCCATTACACTGCCCTCCCTGTTCCATTCAAAGGGAAAGCCAAGGTTTTAGAGTTCACCCCTGCTCATCTCCACGCCACACTGGCCTCCTGGCTGCTCTTGAAGCACACAGGGCACCTCCCACCCTAGAACCTTGGCACTGGCTATTCCCACCTCCTTCAGGACTTTGTTCAAATGTCATCTGCTCAATGAGGTCTGCCTGGCCACCCTACTTAAGTCCAAGCCGCAGGTCCCCGTGCCCACACTCCCAATTCCCTATTGGTAATACTTTTTCACAGGTCTTATGCTTATTGTTTGTTGCCTGTCTCACCCACAACAATGTAACTTCCATGAGAGTAAAGGTATTTTTTCTGTTTTGTTCACTGTGTATTCCAAAGGCCCAGAACAGGTTCTAAGTACATAGCACGTGCTTAATCAGTATCTATGGAATGAGTGAATGAACACTACACGTACCTTACATTTGAATCTTAATAAGGGAAATAACCATGTCAGGATTCTTACGAGGATGGGCTAACCATCCAAACACAACCAAAGCTGTTTTTCCGTGTAACCCTGAACTCCCCTGTTGCAGAAACAGCTCCATAGGTCTGAAATGAACCTGAAAGAAGGTGTAATAATTTCATTTCTGCCTCTTGAATACCCAGCTCTCCACACTGTAGCAGCTTTGCCAAGAGCCACATGCCCACTTGAGGACCAGACACCCATCTCGAACCCTTGGACAGCCATATTTGAGTACTGATTCCCCTTGGCTCCAATGACCATGGACTGACCTCAGTTCTCAAGAATTTCACTGCATTACAAACATATTTTTGTTGCACTGGCTTCCCACAAGGATGCACAGAATTTACACTGACTGTGTTTCAGTCTTGGCTCCAGCAAGATTGTTTTTTAATCTCTCTCTCTCTCAGTTTCCTCATCTGTAAAATGAAGATTATGATAATGGTACCTGCCTCACTTGTGGTGAGGATTGACTGAGTGAATAGATACAAAGGACTTAGAACAGCACGGGGCACATGACAAGTGCTCAGTAAGTGTTAGCTGTTTTTATCATCATTGTTACTCTCATTATTAACATTAAACACATTATCTTATTTGGCTCTTTATTTCGAGCGCCTAGTACACTGCCTGGGGCATAGGATGTGCTTAAGAAAAGTTTGCTGGATAGTTGAATGAATGAATGAATGAGGATGAGCTTTTTCGGTGCAGAGGCTATACGTTTTCACTCCATTTAGCACAAACCCAGTACCTAATAATTCTCTGGGAAGGTTCGTTGAATTTTGAATGAATGGCCCACAGGAAAGTTTCTGCACATACTCTGTACAGTAGAAAATTTTGAAAGGGCATGAAAAAACAAGACTAGTGAAAGCATTGAGGGATTTGGTACTTAAGTGCTGGGAGATAAACAGACCAAGTCTGTGACTTTGGACAATTTTTTTTAACTTTTCTGGGTCTCAGTGTTATTCTCTACCAATTGGGGCCAAGTAGTCTCTGTGTGCTAAGAAGACTACACCAGACAACGCTTGCAAAATGCACAGTTCAGGGCCTGGCACCTGGTAATGCTCATTCAATAAATGCTGACTTTAAGACCACGTGGCAAGAATGGCTGACACATGCATCACTGCACATGAGGCCTGGGGACTTGAAGGGAAGGCAAGATGCCTGGATTTAAGGGACAAGAGCTAAGTCTCCAGGGACCCATCTTTCTATCATGTCTCTTCATGTTTGCGTATATAGACACCGTCACCAAAGGCATCTCTTTTTTGTCTCCTCCTGCCTGTGACCCCAGGGACAATCTAGATAAATTCCCACTCCTGTAACCAGAACTTTTCCATTTGTCATGTGTGAGGTATTTCTCCAAAACTTTGCAAACAAGTTCAGACAAGTCTTAGCCCTTCAGGAAACTTGAGTACCAAAACTGCGCATTTTCCACTGGTTTCCTGTCTCCCCCACTGTCTCCCCTGGACCCTCGCCAAGTCTATGCAAGCCGGCGGATGGTGGAAAGGAGACCTGCAGCGTGACAAATCCAGAACTTAATCACAGATGGCATTCATCTTCATGCTTGCCCAATATGGACCAAACTTTTGCCTTAGTTGGTTTAAATCCAGAAAATACCCAACAGTTCGTAAACTATTATCTCTGACTCCTCTGTGAGGTCTGTGTGATTCCTTTTTTTTTTTTTTAATGCCATATAATATTTTGAAATGATGGACTTCTCTGAAAACTTTTGGTTATTTTTTGAGAGAAAAAAATTGAGAAAAAGTTGTCTTGCCTTTGGATGAGAGGAGAGGAGAACTGCCCACCTCACTGGTGCTCTGGACTATCTGAACAAGGAGAATTGGGAGAAGGATGGAAACAACAGCTTATCTCTTTGCCTTTCAAAATTAAAAAATGAAAGTTATTTATATTACAACTTTAAGGAGTTAGAACAATACCAACTCAGCAACAAGCAGCTAAGTTTGTTCTCCTCACATGAACTTTGAAAGACAAACTTAAAAGTTCTCAAGCTTAAAATCTGAAAAACATTGACAACCAAAGTATGGAATGATGGAGGGGATAATTCTTACAGTTTTCAAAATGTCCCCATATAGTTTCCATTTCATCCTATAAGTGAAAAATCCATCAAAGGAAATAATACAATTTTCACAGAGCCCATCACCTCAGGGACCCTTATGAATCTTCTCTTTAGTATCTTCATTTTGATTATAATAAATGAATTAAAAGTCTATATCTGGGAGTTTAGTAATATATTTGTCATATGTATGTACATATGTTGGTATGAGTGTGTGTATACACATATATTTGGTGACTCACTCTTTAAGACTCAGTTTTTTTTTTTAACATCTTTTTCGGAGTACAATTGCTTTACAATGGTGTGTTAGTTTCTGCTTTATAACAAAGTGAATCAGCTATACATATATATATCCCCACCCTCCCTATCCCACCCCTCTAGGTGGTCACAAAGCACCGAGCTGATCTCCCTGTGCTATGCAGCTGCTTCCCATTAGATATCTATTTTACATTTGGTAGGGTATATATGTCCATGCCACTCTCTCACTTCGTCCGAGCTTACCCTTCCCCCTCCCCGTGTCCTCAAGTCCATTCTCTACATCTGCATCTTTATTCCTGTTCTGCCCCTAGGTTCTTCAGAACCATTTTTTTTTTTTTAGATTCCATACATATGTGTTAGCATACGGTATTTCTTTTTCTCTTTCTGACTTATTTCACTCTGTATGACAGTCTCTAGGTCCATCCACCTCACTACAAATAACTCAATTACATTTCTTTTTATGGCTGAGTAATATTCCATTGTACATATGTGCCACATCTTCTTTATCCATTCATCCAATGATGGACACTTAGGTTGCTTCCATGTCCTGGCTATTGTAAATAGAGCTGCAATGAACACTGTGGTACATGACTCTTTTTGAATTATGGTTTTCTCAGGGTATATGCCCAGTAGTGGGATTGCTGGGTCCTATCGTAGTTCTATTTTTAGTTTTTTAAGGAACCTCCATACTGCTCTCCATAGTGGCTGTATCAATTTACATTCCCACCAACAGTGCAAGAGGGTTCCCTTTTCTCCACACCCTCTCCAGCATTACTGTTTGTAGATTTTTTGATGATGGCCATTCTAACCAGCGTGAGGTGATATCTCATTGTAGTTTTGATTTGCATTTCTCTAATGATTACTGATGTTGAGCATCCTTTCATGTGTTTGTTGGCAATCTGTATATCTTCTTTGGAGAAATGTCTATTTAGGTCTTCTGCCCATTTTTGGATTGGGTTGTTTGTTTTTTTGATATTGAGCTGCATGAGCTGCTTGTAAAGTTTGGAAATTAATCTTTTGTCAGTTGCTTCATTTGCAGATATTTTCTCCCATTCTGAGGGTTGTCTTTTCATCTTGTTTATGGTTTCCTTTGCTGTGCAAAAGCTTTTAAGTTTCATTAGGTCCCATTTGTTTATTTGTGTTTTTATTTCCATTTCTCTAGGAACGGGGTCAAAAAGGATCTTGCTGTGATTTATGTCATAGAGGGTTCTGCCTATGTTTTCCTCTAGGAGTTTTATAGTGTCTGGCCTTACATTTAGGTCTTTAATCCATTTTGAGTTTATTTTTGTGTATGGTGTTAGGGAGTGTTCTGATTTCATTCTTTTACATGTAGCTGTCCAGTTTTCCCAGCACCACTTATTGAAGAGGCTGTCTTTTCTCCATTGTATATTCTTGCCTCCTTTATCAAAAATAAGGTGACCATATGTGCGTGGGTTTATCTCTGGGCTTTCTATCCTGTTCCATTGATCTATATTTCTGTTTTTGTGCCAGTACCATACTGTCTTGATTACTGTACCTTTGTAGTATAGTCTGAAGTCAGGGAGCCTGATTCCTCCAGCTCTGTTTTTCTTTCTCAAGATTGCTTTGGCTATTCGGGGTCTTCTGTGTTTCCATACAAATTGTGAAATTTTTTGTTCTAGTTCTGTGAAAAAATGCCATTGGTAGTTTGATAGGGATTGCATTGAATCTGTAGATTGCTTTGGGTAGTATAGTCATTTTCACAATGTTGATTCTTCCAGTCCAAGAACATGGTATATCTCTCCCTCTGTTTGTCTCCTTAGGTAGGTTTATTCCTAGGTATTTTATTCTTTTTCTTGCAATGGTAAATGGGAGTGTTTCCTTAATTTTTCTTTCAGATTTTTCATTACTAGTGTATAGGAATGCAAGAGATTTCTGTGCATTAATTTTGTATCCTGCAACCTTACCAAATTCATTGATTAGCTCTAGTAGTTTTCTGGTAGCATCTTTAGGATTCTCTATGGATGTATCATGTCATCTGTAAACAGTGACAGCCTTACTTCTTCTTTTCCGATTTGGATTCCTTTTATTTCTTTTTCTTCTCTGATTGCTGTGGCTAAAACTTCCAAAACTATGTTGAATAATAGTGGTGAGAGTGGGCAACCTTGTCTTGTTCCTGATCTTAGAGGAAATGGTTTCAGTTTTTCACCATTGAGAACGATGTTGGCTGTGGGTTTGTCATATGGCCTTTATTATGCTGAGGTAAGTTCCCTCTATGCCTTCTTTCTGGAGGGTTTTTATCATAAATGGGTGTTGAATTTTGTCAAAAGCTTTTTCTGCATTTTTGAGATGATCATATGGTTTTTCCCCTTCAGTATGTTAATATGGTTTATCACATTGATTGATTTGCATATATTGAAGAATCCTTGCATTCCTGGGATAAACCCCACTTGATCATGGTGTATGATCCTTTTAATGTGCTGTTGGATTCTGTTTGCTAGTATTTTGTTGAGGATAAGAATCAATTTTAAAATATTATTTGGAGCAGGAGTTGTTGGAGAGGATGGTAGGAATGTAACAGGGATTCAGTCAGTCTTATTTCCTACCAAATCTCAACACTGAGAAGTATAGTCAGTAGATATGTGTTGCCTATATGGATAAATGAAATGGTGCATTTAACCAAAATTGTATATTTAAATATGGTGGTAGTGTGTACCAGATTCAAGGAAGGAAATTCAAGCGACCAAGAGGAGGCTTCTGCAATGATGCATAACATGCTGAGGCAGTTGTTGATTTCTTGACATTCATACCAGTTTTTAATTCCTCAAAAACAAATCATTGAACTTTCAGCTTCTTTATTTTTTTTAAATTTTTTGATTTATTTTTTGGCTGCATTGGGTCTTTGTTGCTGTGCGCCGGCTTTCTCTAGTTGCGGCGAGCTGGGGCTACTCTTCGTTGCACTGCACGGGCTTCTCACAGCAGTGGCTTTTCTTGTTGCAGAGCATGGGCTCTGGACGCGCAGGCTTCAGTAGTTGCAGCACAGGGGCTCAGTAGCTGTGGCACACGGGTTTAGTTGCTTCATGGCATGTGGGATCTTCCTGGACCAGGGATCGAATCCATGTCCCCTGCATTGGCAGGGGGATTCTTAACCACTGCGCCACCAGGGAAGTCCTCAACTTCTTTTTATTACTGTGAAATCTGTGCACTTGATGCCCTCACCCCCCCATCCCCCCGCACATTGGCCTTTCCCGGTCCCTAACTCACAAGCTTATCCTTGACCTTCACCTCATCCCTTCTTTGAATTCCCCATATCCTTCACTCCATACTTCCAGGTGCCCCCAAGTCAAAAGAGCCTTGCTGTTTAAACAGTGTCACCCAGTGTTCGTACATGGGCCACCAATGGCCTGACCGAGGACACTGGCAGTGGACATAGAATGAGAGGCAGAGTGAGAGGAAATCGGAAGGAGTGATCCATGAGGCTTGGCAACAAAGTAGCAGAAGCGATGCAGAAGGGGCCTAAAGAGGGCTGTCTGCTCAGCGTGTGATGAGAAGAATGAAGGCACTGGGGAGGTGCCAAGCAAGAGAGGGCGTGAGAACTGCGGGAAAGGATGCGCTGGGCTGGGGTGTGCTAAGGTCAGTAGCAACATCAAAGCCTGCGTGGCTTCACACTGTTGCAGGTTAGAGACGGCACAGATGGTGCAAGATGCGTGGAACCCATATCAGCGGGGTCAGGTTCTGGCAGGGCTGAGGAGCAGAGGATCCCTGGGAAGAGGCTCCCCACATCAGGGCTGTATCGAGGCTGCAGGGGCCCATCTTCCAGGCCACTCTCCCTGGTTCCCACCGTTGAAGGCACCTAACACTTCTTTCTGCTCATTTATTATCAAAGTCCCTGTCTGTCCAAAGGTGGAGGGAAAGGCCAGTCTCATAAGCTATGTGTGGCTCAGGGAATTGTCAGAGCTTTACTGGAGGGAAACGCTCTTTATTCTTCTATACCTCATTTTTTCAAATGAAGAACTCCTTAGAATTCTTCCCCTGAGAGAAAGTGGGGCTGTGATTTGGAAACCTGAAGGCAAGTGTGCTAGGGCTTCTGTAACAGAGAACCACAAACTGGGTGACTTAAGCAATGGGTATTGATTTTCTCACAATTCTGGAGGTGAGAAGTCCAAAAGCAAGGTCGGTTCCTCCTGAGGGCTGTGAGGGAAGGATCTGTTTCAGGCCTCCCTCCTTGGCTTATAGATGCCTGTCTTCATATTCACATGGCCTTCTTCTTGTATCTTTACACTCTCTCAACTCTGTACGCATCCTTGTGTCCAAACTTCCCCTTCTTATAAGGACACCAGACATATTGGGTTTGCACCCACCCTAATGACCTCACTTGAACCGGATTACCTCTGTAAAGACCCTGTCTCCCAGTGAGGTCACATTCTGAGGTCCCGGGGGTTAGCATGTCAACATATGAATTTTGGAGGACACCAATCAACCCAGAGCAACAAGTCAGAGGAAAAGAGCAAGCGCGTGGGGAAGTTCACGTTGCAGGAGAACTCCAGCTAAGCGTGCAGCCTTGGCAGTCATCGGCTCGGCCTCAGACCTTCAGAAATCCCCCGCATCTGGTTCTCCCAGTTCTAGTAAGCTCACCCCACCAAAAAAGACATTTAAGTACATTCCACGAATTTTTGGTGAGAAGCTCACTCTGCTGCACTCTGTGCAATGTGCTAACTAGGTTCTAACTGAAGTGGTTCAAGAGGTTTGGTTAAACGAAGATCTCTGAGGAATTCCACCTATCCCTCAAACCTAAACAAATCTGACCCCGGTGTTTAAGACACTGCACAATATTAGAACACCTGAAGCTCCATCTCCTTGGGGCAAATTAGGATTGTGATGAAAGTGGTTGGTGACCTTTTCCATTCTTGTCACTGCAGAGAAGTCCTACCTCCTGTCTCTCCAAACCGGTGGGAGGGCCACTGCTAGTGAGGCAAAGTTTTTGCACTCAGGACAGGTAAATACAGGCTCAGGCATACACGGCTCAGCCCCTGATGGTGTACCAGGTACTATGCTAAGCCTGAGGGTTCACCTGTGAGCAGAGCAGTTTGCTGGGTGGGAGAGGGAATTCTCACTTTCCCACAGGCATGTGGGTTTTACAGTGGGTCGGCCTGGAAGCTCAGAGAGTGGGACTAACCCCACTGCTTTCAGCCACAATCTGTGCTTACTGGTTGTACAAATGTTTTGATTGGTGGGCTTCCATGCCATACCATTTGCCGAATATTTTTATTACCCCTGGGCATGAGCATATGGTTGGAGAGAAACTGGGAAGGGGTGGAGGTGAAAACTAGCTTAAGCTGAAGAAATAGGCTTTAGATGGTTACAGAGTTTAGAGAATTCGCTTGGGGAAAATGAGGCAGGTTCATGCAGCAATTCTCAAACATCTTAGTGCCAGGACCCTTTTTCACTCTTAAAACTTATGTGGGTTCTATCTATTAACATTTACCATGTCAAAAATTAAAACCGAGGAATTCTGGTAATTTTTGTGTTCATTCGTTTAATGTAATAACTAACCCTTTACATGTTAACATAAATAACATACTTTTCATGAAAACTATATGTCCTCCCCCCAAAATGTAGTGAGAAGACTGTCATGTATTATATTTTGGGAAATTTAGTTAATGTCTAGCCTCAGAGAGGACAGCTAGAATCTCACATCTCCTTCCACATTTCAATCTGTTAGTTATGCTGTTTTAACTGAAGAATATGAAGAAAATTCAGCCTTACAAAGATATGTAGTTGGAAAAGGCAGGGATTTGTGAATTTCCTGAAGAGAACCCAGGGATCCCCAGGGGTCCTCTGGCTTCACTTTGAGAACCACTGAACTAGTGGTGTTATAATCTTGTTACATCCTGATTGGACTTTCTCTTCTAACTATACTGTTACGAGAAGATTCAGGCCTCAGGATTTTAATCCATAATATTTAATCCAAAAAAAAATCAAAAGACTTTTAATTGGTGTGTGTGTCACGTATATACCTGTAAAGTCTTAATTCTGTCTACCTCCACATTGGAGGAATCAGCTTTGTGCTAATAGTCGCTATCTTTTACTTCGTTTGCAGTAAGTCAGTTAAAAAAATAGATTAGAGACAAATACAATTACCCAATACCTATATTTAATTACCATAGTTTTATTTTATGCTTCCAACTCTAAGACCCAAACACTCTTAACTATGCACTTATAAATAATATTAAAATATGTATGCATAAGCCATAGGCAATATGAAGTATTTGGTTCTGTTGTCTTTTTTTCTTCGTCTTTCGAGGAACTGTGTTGTATGAATCATGATAACCACTGACAATGCAAAGGAAGATAAAGAAAACTGGTTCATTGCCCAACTGTTTCAAGCCCAACCTTGATTAGCAAATTGTGGCTCTCTACGCCGACCAAGGGGGCTTGACTTTAGCAAGACTCTGGGTGTAGCCACAAGAGGTTGACCTGCAATGAGGTATAGACAGTCTTACCTTAAAAGCAGCCCACAAGTTATTTTGCTAAGCCAGTGGTTTGCAGAATATCATGTGCTATGTAATATGGTTAACAAGGGTGACTGAGTTAGAAGAACCTGTCCACAGATGCCAAAGAAGTTAAAGAAGCCCAGCATGAATTTAAGTCTTGGTACCAACAGTTCCCGCCAGAGTCTTAGCCCCTGGCCACAGAAGGAGGGAGGAAGAGAAGGAAGAGAAGTACTCCCTCATCCTCTTCCAGAAAATCGGGCTGACCTGAGACCCCACACACCTTGAAAGGTCCCCTTCCACCAACCTTTGGCACCCTGTGCCATCTTGGAAGGTCCCTCTCCCTGCATGCCCAGTGCTTCCCACTGCCCTTGTCCTATGTCACTCAGGTCGTAATTTCCACAGGGTCATCTCCCCTGCCCTCAGCTGCCCTTCTCCTTGGCCTCACTATCCTAGCTCTGGTGCCCCACCTGGGAGTCCTAACAAGATCAATGTCCCATGTACGTTCAACCTTCAAGCTTTCAGTACACATTTCCTGAGCCCCGCCTTTTCCCATTCTCTGTGCTCAGCCCTGAGGTGAAATCAGTGTTCCTGCCACCCTACCTACTTTGCTGGGGCCATTTGCATCTTTAGAACTAGGCTTAATTGCCGGTCCTTCATCAGAGCATCACAAAGAAAAGTGAACACACGTGCTGTGAGGGAAATGTTCAGGACCTGGGAGAGGTCACGAGGACATCTTGCACTGTCACCCCCAAAGTTACTTAAAGCTATTCCTGTCAAGAGAGAAGGATCATACCCCAGGGAACTCAACTTTGGGTCTCTGATTTGGTGTGAATTCCCCTACTTCCTTTGCTGGAAAGGAAAGTGAAATGTTTTTTTTTTCTTCTAGATTTATTTGAAGAAAAGCCAATAGTGGTTCTTTTTAGCTTCGAATGAGGATTTTTAATGCATAGCCTATGATATCTGGCATTGTTACCCCAGGTCTGCTGATGAGGTCTAGGGAAAAGGCAAGGAGGCCTCAATAGGGTGTTGCCAACTGAATGTCGATCAATGTGTCTCTGTCACAGTGACAAAATAACGTGCTTTTGTATTTGGTAGGGAAAGGATACTCTCTTTCTGCCTCATTGAGGATAAAATCATTGAACTCATGGCAGTATCTGTCAGGTTAAACTTTACTGACACCATTCTCTCCTTTCTTTGTGGTTTGCATTTTCTTGGTGATTCTGTTCCATAGTGTTCTTTCTGGGCTAACGTCTCTCCTGGGTGTTATGTAGCAATCCAAAGTCAAGTATTACTCTCTACTAAATCATAATAAAGATAGTATTAATCTGCATCTTGATTATATCCATCAGTAGATTGATGTCCACAGATTTCATATGGATGGGTTTTCTGGGTTGAAAGATTGATTTGGACTCATGGAAGGTTTTATAACCCCAGCTACATCCCAGGGAAGGTCTCAGGTGCCAGTCAAAGGCTGCAGGAGATATTTCATTCCCAATTTTATGGTCCCATTAGGAAGGTTAGACACAAAGGAAAAAGTAGTGTGTTTACTTTTAAAGAAATGTTAAAGCAATTATAATTATTGGACTGCATACCTGGATTAAGCTGTGGAATAGGAATAATAGGACCTTAAGAGTTAATGTGGCTTATTTTAAAGTGTAAACACGTATACACTCATATTTCATGGAGCAATAGAGGAAATTTTCTTCTGAAAGGGCAAATAAGCTTAGGAAAACCAGACTCATGAATTCATGCACATTCCTAGCTTTATGACCCCATGGTTTTACTCAGTTAACGTTAACTTTCCACACTTGGCTACCAAAATAGCTTTCCATTCTGAGGTTGTTACTGCAAACTAACTAGCTTAAGTTTCTCTCTCACACCTTACCGGATATTAATCTTTCAGAGTTCTTGCCCTCCCTTTTGCAATGTTCCTGATTCTCATGCTTCCTATTGAGAAACTGCTGCACACACTGAGGATATCCTGCTTGGTCAGCAGGGTTAGTTGTTCTGACTGGTCATTCTCAGGAGATACGCCTCCACTATGACTGCTGCTTCAGCAAACACACCTTGTGCCCTAGTAGTTCTGAGGTTTGTTGGATCCGGTTCAGTTTCTCTGGGTAATCATGGTCTTGAACAACAGTTATCATTCAATATTTGTCCTCTTATAGAATTGCCATGGCTAGGTAATCATTTCTTGTTTAGAAGCACTGGACATTTTTAGAGGTGGTTCCCTGGTGATTATATAGTTTTACATTAGTTTATGTAGGAAGACACATTTTTGGAGTCCCAGATACCCAATGAAGCACCATCACATTGAGTAGAAACAATTGTAAGTGGGAAGGTGATTTGAGGAAATGATGATCCCAGCCGGATTTCTTTTTGGACCGTGACTTCTCATAGTACTTCATGGATTGTTTTCTTAGTGCCAGGAAATCTGATCAGGGAGAAACACGGGCAGTTTTTCTAAGGCTCATACCATTGAAGGATATTTCTTTATCTGAGGGGGAGAATTTGCTCCAAATTGGGGAAAACTGAAAAATAGTTGGCAGGATTTAAGTCCTAAATCACTTGCTGTCTCAGTTATCTATTACCACCTAACAAACCACCCTAAAATGTAGTGGCTTCAAACAAAAACCAAGTTATTGTTCATGATTCTGGGGGTCAGGAATTCAGATCAGGCTCAGTGGGGACTGTTTACCTCTGCTTCACATGGTATTATCTGAGGCAGATCGACTGGGGCTGGAAGATGCACGATGGCCTCACTCACGTGCTCGGGGCATTGATGGCTGAGGGACCTCCCTTCTCCTCCAAGTGCCTCTCTCTCCATGTGGTCACTCCTCATTCAGCAGTCTTAGTTACATGCAGGTTGCTGGCTCTCCAAAAGAACTGGAAGTCCTCTTATGGCCCAGAAGTCTCACAGTGTCATGTCTCCCATGTTCTATTGATCAAAGTAAATCACAGGGTCAACCTAAGTTCAAGTGAAAAACAGATTCCACTCCCTGGCTGAAAGAGCATCATGACTGTCCTGGAAATGTTGATGGTCATTTGTTTGCTGAAAAGCTGCTACAGCGGCTGACTCCTAGAAGCTGCTTCAAATTCCTTCACTTAACCAATGAATATTAGACAATTGCCTCAAAAAAAGAGAGAGTTACTTTATTTTATTGACTGTAAAATGTCACTAATTTTAAGATGCACATTGTCTATATATAATTTAAAAAGAAAAAGGCCACCAAGCAAACCATGACATGACATAAATTGTGATGCATCTCAATTGCAGAGGTATTAAAAGGTGGGGAAAATGTGCATGTGAGAGTCAGTGAAAAATGGTAAATATCTGATACATAACTCAACAGGATTCTAAGATGAATGGATAAAAAGCCAAGGTTTACCTGAGAAAACCATAATTCAAAAAGAGTCATGTACCACAATGTTCATTGCAACACTATTTACAATAGCCAGGACATGGAAGCAACCTAAGTGTCCATCGACAGATGAATGGATAAAGAAGATGTGGCACATATATACAATGGAATATTACTCAGCCATAAAAAGAAACGAAACTGAGTTATTTGCAGTGAGGTGGATGGACACAGAATCTGTCATACAGAGTGAAATAAGTCAGAAAGAGAAAAACAAATACTGTATGCTAACACATATATATGGAATATTAAAAAAAAGAAATGGTTCTGAAGAACCTAGGGGCAGGACAGGAATAAAGACGGAGACGTAGAGAATGGACTTGAGGACATCGGGAGGGGTGAAGGGTAAGCTGGAACGAAGTGAGAGAGTGGCATGGACATATATACACTGCCAAATGTAAAATACATAGCTAGTGGGAAGCAGCCGCATAGCACAGGAGATCAGCTCGGTGCTTTGTGACCACCTAGAGGGGTGGGATAGGGAGGGTGGGAGGGAGATGCAAGAGGGAGGAGATATGGGGATGTATGTATATGTATAGCTGATTCACTTTGTTATAAAGCAGAAACTAACACACCATTGTAAAGCAATTATACTCCAATAAAGATGTTAAAAAAAAAAAAGCCAAGGTTTAAAAACTAGTCATTATTTTTATCTCTGACTCCATTAATTGAGTATCGACTTTCACAGTTCTCATCCTGATTAAGGCACTCTTCCTGGCCATGGTCTGATAGAAGAGGGCCGTAAGGGAGCAGTATTTACCTCTTACCTCCTCATCAAACCATGGGGACAGACAACCCATAGGAATCAGGAGCATAATTGAGTATTTATAGCTCAAAGAGCAAAGCTACACTCTGTTGGGAAGTTGATTCCTACTTTTGGTTGCTTTGCACCACTCAACTCCACCAATACACCTAGACCTTGTAACTTTTTTTTAATTAATCAATTGAATGTTTTTCACCATTGAATAAGTCCTTGTTACTTTCACAGTGGCTTCACAGATGCCATACACTAAGACATAAAAGCAGTGATTACTGTATTTCCCAATTTAATCAATGCTTACCGCGTCCCTACTGTGTGCCATACAGTGTGCTAGATGTTACAATGGTCAAAAAGACAGACACGCAGTCTTCCCTCTTATAACTCACAGTCTAAAGAGGGAGGCAGGCAGCGGCAAAGTGAAATAAACATCTTAAATCATGACAGATCCTGTAAGCACTATGAGGGAAATAAAGAAGGTGAAGAGGGAAAATAAGAGGAACCTCTTTCAGACAGAAGTGATCATGCAGGAGCATTCTGAGGAAGGGACATTTAAGCAGAGGCCTAATAAAAAGGCTGAGCTACACAAAAAGCCAAGGGAAGGTGTTCTAGACCGGACAGAAGACACAGCAAGTACAAAGGTGCTGAAGTGGCAAAGAGCTTGGTACATTCTTGGAACTGAAAGTAGATTGATATAATTGGAGTACAAGGAGCAAAATCCTCTAAAGACCATAAAGACCACCCAAAAATGGATGTTCAAATTTCTCCTATGTTCTACACAGGCAAAACAAACAAAAAGTCTTTAAAAAAACAAAACGACAATAAAAACCAACTGGATCCAGAATTTTACAAGCCTATAAACATCTCTGGGAGGAAAAAAATGGGCCCTGAGCTGTTTTGTTCTTTTCCTTCTTAGACTGTGGTGAGATTGTCTGTTAGTTGGATTCATACGAGCTTATTCACTAAGTCAGTGTTTCTTAAAGATGAGTAATGAAGCAACCAGTTTAAGGAAAAATATTTTAAACTGTCAGTGTTCATTTAAATCATTTTAATTATAATGTTTCTTTAAGATGAATGAAGTGTAAATGCCTTATGCTCACAGCTCTTATGCAAATCTAAAGCTAAATCAAGTTTACAAATTAAAAACAAACTAAGCTACAAAACCAATAAAGTGCAAATTATTGACATTAACGGAGAGTAATGGATGATGTTATTTGCTGCCACCGAATTGCCAGTGTTTGGTTACTAGAGTTTCATATCACTTGTAGAAAACTTGGACCATCATTTGAACTTTTATTGTTACTATCCTCATTGTTTATCTTTTTAAAAAATAAGCTTTCTTTTAACAACTGACCCATTATCTTGGAGGGCCAATGCACACACTCCAAAATACAATATTGAAATTAAAAAATACTTACTAACCAAAAAATTCTTTGTTTTTCACTACTGCATTTACTGCTCTCTAACCATTGCTAATTTGTATATTAAAAGATGAGATTTCACAATATAGCCACTGACTTTGTGAATATGTACTGATGGCCAGCTCTGGGGTCCTTACAGTTTCACATGCCTGTGATGGGGCCATTCCATTCTCCCACCACCTTTCTTTACGGAATGACTGCAAAACTTTAGAGTGCATTAATGTAATGTAATTTGGCTTTACTTGGTATTAACATGACTATATGTACAATGCAAATGCCCCTATGAAATTGCATGGAGTACTTCAATAAAAGTAGTCCAAGAGCTCCAGAATGTGCTATTACTTTAAGATGATCATAAATATGAAAATCCAAAAATGTTTAATTCCCATAGATTTTTGTGGACTCAGGAAATATGTCAGAAGATTCAAATATGTCAGGTTGAGAAATGGTGCACATGTTAATAATGGGGTTAGATGAAAGAAAAGCTCATCTGAACTGTTTTACAAGATCAGGAGCAATCAACCCAATGTGATTATAGCCAGACTACTGCATGCCACAGAGCATGGGCTATTTGGGCAGTTTAGAAAGAATGTGAATAAGGAAGTGTAAAAAAAAAAAATGTACTAGCTAATAATAATGATTAACACTTATTATATGTCTACTGTATCAGGCACTGTGTTAAGTAATTAATAAATATTAATGATGATTTTTAAAATGCAGTTCATTTATTAGCTACCACAGACATATCCAATAGAATCACATAGTTCCAATCAGGTAACTTTAAACAAAAAAAAAAAAGGCAGGAGGGTAATTTGTTTCTAATTTAACATATCAAGTCTCTGAATCTAAAGATCTTGAAGAGAATTTTCCTGCCCAATTTCCAGAGACCCAATCTCTTTCTAAGTTTCAAACTTGAATATCAGTACACATCTCAAACTTGGGGCATCAGTGATAGATGGTGTCCCAAGCTGACTGCCAACAGCTCTTTCCCTCCCTGTATATGGCATGCTGCTCCTTGCATCAAGAGGTGAAGTCCTACTCCTTTTCCCTTGAACACGGGCTGCCCTTAGTGGCTTACTTCACCAGTAAAATAGAGCAGAAGTAACAGTTTGGCACTTGTAGAGCTAGGTCATAAGAATGCATGGTGGAACTTCTGCCTGGCTCTCTTGGAGTGCAACTACCTGGGATACTCGCTCTTGGAACCCAGCTGCCCTACTGTAAGAAGGTCAAGCAACATGTGCCGGCACTGCCATTGACGGCTCCAGCTGAGCTCCCAGCAAATGGCCAGCATCACCTGCCGCCCATAGGAGTGAGCCCCACATGTCTCACTGCAACTGCCAGAGACAAACAGCCAAGAATCACCGAGCTGAGCCTAGTCAAACTTTAGAAACATGAAAGATAGCAATACCTTGTAGTTTTAAGTCACCAAGTCTTGGGGTGGTTTGTTGCATAGCAATAGGTGACTATAATAGTACCCCAAACCAAATCCTTCATTTCCCCTCACAAAACCTGCCCCTCCCTTGTACATCCCATCTCAGGAAAACGCTTCCTCCTAATTAGGTGAAACATCCTGGAGTCCTCCTTGATCTCTTTGTCTTAAATGCTATGTCCAATCCATTGGCAAATCCTGTCAGCTCAGTCACCACATCACATCCCACATTTCTTCATTTATTATTTCTTCTGCCCCTCGCATCCTTATCCAAGCTGCAGTTACCTCTCACCAGAGCTTCTGCAGGAGCAGCTGGGCAGCAGCCAGAGTCCTTTAAGAAGGGAAATCACTCCTCTGCTCAAAGTTCTCTTGTCACTCTTAGAATAAACCCAAAGTCCTGGCCTTGGCCTAAAATGTACTCCAGGACCTGGCTCCTACTTCCTTCCAACATCATTTCCCATCACTCTCCCCTCTGCACACTCTTCAGCCCGAGAGGCCCTCTTGCTGTCTCATGAACGTGCTAATCAGTCCCCCTCCTCAGGTGCTTTACACTCACTTCTCCCTCAGTCTCCTGTACTCCCTTGAGATGTTATTATGATCCCTTCATGCATGTCTCTGTGCACACTGCTTCCCCTCAAGGAAGCCCTCCCCTGACCGTCCTAGCGAAAATGGCACCCCTTGCCTTTCTCCATCCCCTAACACTGCCTTAGTTTTCTTCACCATATTTCCATCACCTACCTTTGCTATTGACCTCTTTGCTTACAGTCTATTTGCCCCACTCGAATGGAAACTCCCTGAGGACAAGGATTTTGTCCGATTTGTTCACTGATATATCTTGAGTGCCTAGAATAATGCTTGGCACAAAATAGGGCCTCAATAAATATTTGTTGAATGAATGAATGATCCCTGGACCCGTTTCCCAAAGTGTCAATAAGTAGTGACATGCATCTGCCTTCCTGACATATAAGCTAACGTTTTCCTTACTTCCTCCAGCTCTGAACATCAAGACACATGACTTTTCCAGGCTGACGTGGGGTAGAAAGAAGCACACAATCATTCCCATGTATTCCACTCTACTTTCTTTGCCCTCAGTACCATCTGGATATTAAGTTCGCATTGTGCGACCAGAAATCCTTCTCCCAGTCCTAATTTCCTGGAGCTCAGGTTCAGACTAGACTTTGTGGAGGAGCCCACGCAAGTGCAGATGGCTGACCCCGGTCATTTGTCTATTTAGTTACTGTTGGTAGATCCCCTACTGTGTCCCAGGCCCTGTACAGAGAGCTGGTGATATACTAGAGAATAAGACAGACTGGGCTCCATCTACTCAAAGCTGGTATTTTAAGGAATGCCTGAAAGATAAGGTAACTGGAGAATAATGGTCAAATGTGCCAAGGAAGCCACCTAGAAGCCCAGCCTCGGATGTGAAATGGAGCTCACAGCTCTCCTAGTTCAGTTCAGACTGCATTCTGTGGGGCACCCCAGAGCTCCCCTGGATCCTCAAAGGTCCTGAAGCTTTCCATCAACCTGAGACTAGACCAGGTTTCCTACCGTAACTGCCCCTTTGTAGATAATAAAACCTCACACTTGCATGGTACTCTGAGGTATGATAACAGCCAGCATTTATTGGTGCCAACACCATGAAGAGCACAAAACAGCATCCCATTCTCACTCACCTCACAATTAACTTGGGAGGTGGGGCCCATCATCCCTATTTACAGGTAAAAAAACAAGCTCACAGAGGTCCAATGATTTGACACACAGCTAACATAGAGCAGACAGAACCCATATCGGCCTGACTCCAAAATTTATGCTTTTTTCCTTAACAACGCCACATTGCTGCCTATTAAAAATTACAATAAAATGCCCTGGTGTCAATACTTTTAAAAGTTCATGTCTATTATCTCTTTTTGTCATTACGTATCCTTCTGAGTCAGCAGAGTCAAGGGTTGCTATCCCCATTTTGCAGAAGAAAAGTCAGTCCAATTAGGCAAGCATAATGAAAGTCATTTAGGATTAGCAGGCAGGACTGTGTGTTCGAAAGTAATTCCCACATCAGCTGCCCTTGCACCCAAAGTACATAAAGATTTATTTCTTTGCCTAACAATCTGTTTAGGTCTCCAACTGCTTCTTATTAAAATGTGAGTACTCTTAGGAGGGCTTATACCCCAAGCAAACTGTCAGGACCTATCCGGGTCTGTCTGAGAGTCAGTAGAGAAAGTTATTGCTTCCGATGTAAGGCATCCATGGGGAGAGTTCTAGGCACAAACTCCTTCTTCAGAAAACCACTTGGACTGGGCCCTAACTGGAGATGCTTCTTGACTGGCAACAGTGACATGACTACATTAACAAGTGAGCCAGCCAGACCCAGGACCCCTGACCTCCTGACTCCAGAGCTTTTGCCTCTGTATGACTCAGCTACTACCTTGAGCTCACTCTAGTCTGAACCCATCATCTTGGCACTCTTAGGGGACCCATGCAGTGCCTGAGGAGCTACAGCTAACCAGAACAGACCCAGAGAAATAGCAAGAGAGCTCTCAAACTCCATCTGGTGCAAAGAATCACGTTCTTTTCAAGTTTGTTCCCTTACTCTGTAAATGCTTGGACTTTAAGCGTGTGTTACTGAGATGGAATCATTTGCAGTGAATAGAAGACCCACCAACAGAACCTACTTGTGTCTCCCTGCTGGAAGACAGAAGCGCCACTCGGGGAAGTGCTCCAAATCCCTGGGACAGACACCTGTGGCTCAAGGGGTCCTTCCTCGGCAGTTTTCTCTAGATGATACTGGCTGTAGCCAGCACACTCGCCAAGTTGCACACAGCAAAGATGCTTTGCCCACACACCGCAAGGGCCCTGGGAAACTCTGTGTCAGAGCCAAACGGCTGTAAACTTTCAGGCCTTTCAAAGCATTTTTAAAGCCCGGAAGGGCAGTGTATTACCTGTATTTACCCAGGACCATGAAGGCAAAACCACATTCATGAATATTTTCAGCAGTTGGGGCTGTCAGAAGAGCAAGACACATGACTAAATATACTCGGGCCAGTTTCCCTGCACTATTAGGAAGGGCTTGTTTTGGCTTTGTTTTGTTTTTGTTTTTAGATCCTATTACCTTCAAATGGCAATCATACTGAAGGAAATAAGCACCATAATAATAAACATCTTTTCCACATCATGAACTATTATCAAAATTTTTCCTACATTTACTTTCTCTAGAATTCCTAAATTCCTATGGAACACATTCCTAGTGAGATTTTCAATTGGTGGAATCTTTTGTGAAGATTCAGCGATGGGGGTCACCAGCTCATATAAGAAGGCAGATGCAATTTCCCACAACTATTAAAGTCCTCTTTATACTTCTTATGTGTCTTAATCAACCACTCTAAACTCCAATCTATCATTTTCTTTTTCAAAAAGAACAAGAATCATTTAACTAAAGCATCTCAGGGACTAATATAACAATATCTAACATACATTAAATGCTCAGTGTGTTAAGTGCTTTACATAAATTCTCTCTTTGAATTCTTACAGCAACTTTGTCTGGTACCCACCATCATCATCATCACCTCCCTTTCACAGATGAGTACATGAAAACACAGCATGTTTCAGTAACTAGCCCAAGGTCACATGGAATTGGTATTCAAACCAGGATCCATCTGACTGCAGAGCCAGCAAGTGTAACCACTCTTCAGGCTTAGTTCAGAGGTTGACACCACAATAGACACAGCATCCAATAGCAAATAGGGGCAGTTCCCAACTTTTGGTTATCCAATTTATTAATAATACACATATTTGGACACTCAACTGCAGAACCCCCCTCCACCCTTTGTCCCCCTACTGTTGACACTTCTGCAAAGGGGACCCCCATTCCTTCCCCCAGAGGACTCCCCACCCTCCCCTGATTCCCTTTCTCTATCACTCTGCTTTCTCTAACCCCAGCCCAGAGGCTGTCCTCTAGGGGCTGCTGAGGGAACTGTTAAAGTGCAGGGCATCTCATGGGACCCGCCCTCCCAGGGACCTGCATTATTACCAGCACTGCAATTTCCTTCCATTAAGGATTCTGTTGTGCTCCCTGCAGTCTGCTCTCCAACTGTATGATTTTCCATAGGAAAACAGTATGTTCGTTTCAAACAACCAACCTACAAATGAGCCCTATCCATTCCAACTCCTGTTTAAGATCCTAGTACAGTGAAAATTCCCATCCAAGCTTATCTCTCCAAACCTAACAGTGAAAACTGTCAGGATGAAGTTAAGTCAGAGTTTCCTGTTTCACTTTTTACTGTACTTATGTAAATCGATCATTACTTCACAGTTCCCCAGTGCCATAAATTATCAGTCATTTCAGTGTTTAATGGCACATTTTGCGAAATCCTGTCCAATGCAAAAGCACACAACATCTGGGTTATCTGTTCTGTATTTCCTTCCAGCCTTTCACCATTTTGAAATTATCTGGTGCTTACTTTCTGTCCTTTACTGGCAGCATTTTCATTCTTCACACGTGCCTTCTATTCTTCTAGGCTAATCCTTGAAATGTCAGTCTTGGTCCACTGAAACGAAAATTTTAAAAAAAAGAAAAACAAAATTTGTTGTAATTTCTTTCAAGTTGTAAAAGTACTACATGTTAATTTTAAAAATTAACTTTTTTTACCAATAAAAATCATCTTTTGACCTTCAACCTAGTAACAGAAAATTGTACCACTTGTTATGAAAATGCCTTTCTTACGTAAAACGTAACCCCTTTAGAATAGTAATACAGCAGTTCACAAACTTGAGCACACAACAGAATGACCTGGAAGGCTTGTAAAAAAACCAAATTGCTGGGTCCCACCCTTAGAGTTTCTGATTTAATAGGTCTGGGGTGGGGCCCGAGAACCAGCATTTCTGACAAGTTCCCAAGTGAAGCTGATGCGGCTGGTGGGAAGACCATACTTGGAGAACCATTGGTGTAATATCAGAGCTCAGAAAAAGCCCTGAAGATCATTTCTGCCTTATTTAAAGCTCTATTAGTTGCAGTTTACAAAATCCTACTCCAACTGGCCTGAGTGCAGAATAAAGTTTATTGGAAGCAGTTGGGATAGCTCTAAGACAAAGCTGAACAATCAGGGTAAAGAGCAGGCAGATTGAGGGATGCAGTAGGAGGAAAGGGACCTCTTCCTTGTGTGTGTGTGTGTGTGTGTGTGTGTGTGTGTGTGTGTGTGTGTGTGTGTGTGTGTGTGTGTGTGTGTGTGTGTGTGTGTGTCTTTCTCTCCACTCCCAAATCCAAGGTTGGAATAGCTCTGGGCAAATCATCAAGGGAGAGATCCGATTGGCCCCTCGCCTTGACTCCGCTAGGATTTGTTTAATCAGCTCAGGCCACAGGTGCAGAGTCTCTTAATTCAAGCATGGCACCGTGAGAAAGAAGGTACAGTTCTCAGAGAAGAGTGGTGTGGGCTTGGCAGAGATTCTCAACGGAATCCACCTCATCACCTAAACTCTTACTTTTCAAAAGAGGGAACTGTGTTTGGAAAAAGCAAAGCCCTTGCCAGGGAGCACACATCTAATAAGCAGCAAAGCTGAAACCAGTCTTTTTTGGGGGTGAGGGGTTGCATGCGGACCCAAAGCTGGCATGGAAGTGGCAAGTAGAAATTTGTTTCTTAGCCAGTGGCAGGCTGGAGCTGTTGGTACCAGCTCCAGAGAGCGGGAGTGTTAAATATTCAGGAATTTGGCAAGCAGGTCAACTATGGTAGCTGGAAATGTGCCACAGTCAGAGTATTTACTAATGTTACAAACCAGCCCTTCTTTTTTTCTTTCCAAAGAGCCAGTTTACCAGCACACCATTGCCTAGCTCCATGTGGGAAACATCTACAATCAATGTGGAGGCCATATTTCAGATGAGAAATGAGCTCAGTTTGCAGTGTTTTCCAATAGTTGCCATTCCCACCCCTACCATAAGCTGATTGCCCGGGGGCTGCCAGCTAGATCCAATTTTGCATATCCAATCCCTCAAACCTCTCTCCCATAATGGCTGGCACTCTCTCTCTCTCTGCACTCATGCACAAAATGAGCCCACTGTCTCGACCTTCTGCTGCCCTTGTTTCCAGTTCAAAGCCACTTCCTTCCTAACTGTTGAACGGTAGAACTTCAGTACGACAAGAATAAGACAAGTCTGGGCAAGGGCATATAAGACTAAGAGAAGTGTCTTTAACAGATTTACTTTAAAAAAAAAGAAAAGACTAATAAGGCGGCCAAGAAGCAAATGCCCCCAGGGATAGTGACTGACTATTTTATTATTTAAAGACGGAAATTCGTGTGAAACTTGCCCAAGCCATCTTACTCCAGGCTCCCGTTGTGTGGCTTGGCGGTGCACTACCTCATTCCCATCAGAGGACAAAGGGTGAAAGAAAAAGAAATCTCCGTGACTGTAAGTGATTCCCCAGGCCCTTGGCCTCTGCCACCTGTCACCGAGCCTCTGACGCACCCCTCCACTGTCACGTTGGCAGCGTTCCACGCAACCTCCTGTCCCACATTTCTTAAGAGGCACAAAATGCATTTACTTCACTGACCACGAGACAGCGCTGGGAGCTGGGGCGGGGAGGTGGAGTGTTTCCATCTAATAATGCTTCCTGAGCCAGAGAGCCTAAAACAACACAAAGCAAAACTCCAGCCTTCTGGAGGAATGTTGGGGGAGCTATTACTGCCACTGCCGCTGCCGTGACTTCAGCAAGAGTTCTTGCAATGTGAGGTTGTCATGAGATTGCCCGTGCGTCTCTCCACGGCAGATCTGAAGTTACCATTTAGAAGACTGGAAAAATACGATGATGGCAAAACAAATTAAGTCCTGGGACCTAATGTCCACGGAGATAGAAGCATTTTTACATATTGTAATGCTCTAGCTCCTTCCTTTCCTTTTCCTTTTTTCTTCCTCCTTCTGCCTCCTCATCCTCCTCTGTATTCAAAATCTGCCCCCCTGCCCCATTTTATAGTCATTGAACTTCCATGGTGAGCTCCTACCAACATACTAAACTAGGTATTTTGAGAAACACAGAAATGTGTGTTGAGGTGAAAAGAATCCCGGCACATGGATCGAGCCACCTCCCTCTCTAAAATCAGCCTGCCTCAACTAACCCATTGTTTCCACAACAATCCCTGTTGAACACACTATTCTCAGTGATGGTGGTTATCATATGCTCCCTGCCCCTGAGATCTCCTGGGGTAGGCAGATACCTGGAAAACTAATGAGAACCTGGAGAAATACCTGCTACAAAGTGGTACCTACAAAGTGCTAAGGTCACTGCATCTAGTTTTATTGAATCACACACACACACAAAAGTGCTGGATTAGTGCATTATATACTGTAATCTTCACAACAACCCTACAAGGTAGCAGAGGAACAGTGTTGTTAGTTTTTTGGTCCATCTGTCCCTCCTGGACTGGGAGCTCCCTGGGGGAGGGCCCTGGTTATGCAGTCAGAGTCTCATAGTTGAAGGGACCATAGAAGAAAGACACCTAGCCTAGCAACTTCTTTATACAGATGAGGAAACTGAGGTAGGAAGGCAGTATGGGGTAGTAACTAAAGCAGTGGATTCTGGTTGGCCGCCTGGGTTGCTGTCCCAGCTCTGAACCATAAGCTAGACACATTACATTGCATGTGACTTCTTTATGCCTTGATATCCTCTTCAGTAAAATGGAATCAACACTATTTTCTCTGCCCATCTTCTTGGGCTGTTATGAACATTAAATGAAGGAATGGATGTGAAAACACCTTGTGAAACATTAAACACTATAACAAATATGATAGCTCTTTGTCCTGATCTTTCTTCAAGTCTGTCTAACTCTATGTTACACTTAAATGTGGTTGTGTGGGGACCAGAGTGTGAGTTCTCTGGAGGCAGGGGATGAGTTGGATTGATAGTCATATCACCAGCACTTAGTATAGTGTCTGCTAAAATGTTGCTTTAAACATATTTGTTAGACAGTGATTATTGGATGGGTGGATAAATCATAAATATAACTTGCTCAACGGCAGTTCTGAATGTGTCCGGAGCTATTTCAGGGATAACTCATGAACACGCCTTCTGAGGAGTTTCTCTTCCATCTCTAATTCAGTGCCTATGATAGAACTACAGGAGGGCAAGATAGTTAGTTACCATGTGCCCCCCTACACCAGAAAGATCACGCCTGTTTCCCACTATAGCATGAGGGAGGGGGAGAGTGAAGACTTGCCATTCTGAGATCTCACCCTCAAGAGGGTGTTTCTTATTTTCCTTTTGTAAACTCCATCTCAATTATGTTGAGCGTTGGCCAAAGACTGTAGGCTGGTGTCCTGTAGGCAGTGCAGCTGGGATGGATTGACAGTCATGAGAATAGAGCCATGAGGTCTCCAAGATGCAACAGAGCCACTGGGACAGTCTGCTCCAGGTGGCACATCCAGTGCTGGGCACACATCCTTACTCAGGCCAGATGCAAATTCTGCCGGCAATTCCAGCTGGTACTATGGATGAGACACTCCCTGGAAATGATGTGCTCATCCACGTCAGCTACTTGATTAATTAATTCAAGGGTGTTTGTGAAGCACCTGCTCTATCCTGTGCTTGAATTACTGACGTAGAAGTTGTTCTCGAAGGTGAGAGTTGAAGTCGTGAGAGTTTATGCCTTCAGAGAGGGCGTGTGAGTTGACTGGAGTGTTGGAGGACACTCATAGATGGTAACTGGGACAAGGAAGAGAAACTAAAACGGGGAGAGAGAGAAAGTGAGAGAAGGAAAGTGAGGGAGTGACTCTGGGAAAGTGACATTCATGAAAGCCAAAAAAAAAAAAAAAAAAAAAAGCGGGAGAGGGAGAGATGAGGTAAGAGTGTCATATCCAGTGGGGTTAGCAAAAGGAACTCTGATGAAAGACCATTAGATGTGGCAATAAAGAGGTCATTAATAAGATGTGGGAGAAAAAGTTTCAGCTGTGTGGTGAGTCAGGCAAAGAAAGCTAAGAGAGATGTAGCTGCCCAGAAAGGTGGTGCTGTTGTGACAGCTCACATATTCAAGGATTCGGACAGAAAAGAATTGTTAACCTATAATGAGAAGAGGTACCAGGATCAAATGACTATCTTTTCAATTTGGGCAAATCTCAGCACACCTGATGATAGGAAGAAAAGAGTCAGAAAGGAGGCTGTGGAAAATAATTTTTTAAAATATATCTATATTTGTCTCTGCCCCTGGTTCCTGGCACAGAACTTCTAAAATGCATGGAATTTCCTAAGTGATAAGAACACTAGGAACATCCTTTTTTCTAGTAATTGGTCTTCGACCCCAGTTCTTGACACAGAGCTCCTCAATCCCTTGGAATTTCCTGGGTGCTGGAATGTCTTCTGTTCTAATGAGGTGACTCTTGGTGGGCTCCTGGGTAGCTTCAGGATGGGGGCTGGCCAGCAGAAAGACCAAGCCATGATGAGAACCTTGGAACTTTCCACCCACCCTCTACCCTCCAGGAAAGGGAGAGTGGCCGGAGACTGGATTAATGACTGATCATGCCTAAGTGGTGAAGCCTCCATAAAAATCTCAGAAGTATGGGCTTCAGAGAGCTTCCAGGTCAGGAAGTGCCTGGTTTCCCCCTTCCCACGCACCTTGCCCTATGTATTTCTTCATCTGGCCGTTCATCTGGATCCTTTATTATGTCCTTTATAATAAACTGGTAAACATAAGTGTTCCCCTGAATTCTGTGATCCATTCTAGCAAATTATCGAATCCAAGTAGGGGGTTGTGGGAATCCTGATTTATAGCCTGTTGGTCAGAAGACGGGTGACCACCTGGGACTTGTGATGGGTGTCTAAAGTGAGAGAAGTCTTGTGGAACTAAGCCCTTAACCTGTGGGATCCGATGCTCGCAGGTAGATAGCGTCAGAATTGAATCGAATTATGGGACACCCAGCTAGTGTTGCAGAGAATTGCTTAAGGTGTGGAAAACCCACACATCTGGTGTCAGAAGTACTGCAAGGGTGTGAGTAAAGGAACACAGGATTCGTTTTCCTTGAAAGAGGGGAAGGTTCCAAAGAAGAGAATGACCGGCGGATTGGGGTTTATAGGAAAGGATGGGATTCACATAACCGAGGTCAGAAAACCCTTCCTCCTAGCCCACAGGAGTGAAATTGAGGGTGAAGATAAAGGTCAATGAAGTTACAGTATCAGAAGTCCTCCGAAGACCACAGAAAAACCTATTAATCAAGTAACACTAAGGAAATGATATTTACAGGGTTTGGGGGTCTGGGTTCAGGTGCTTTAAGGCAGTTCTAAGGGGGATCTGATTGGGATTGGACAAAATTCATGACATGATAGTTTAGTATTGGTGGCTGCAGCAAGGTGAAGTTCAAGTCAGTATACAATTGTTTGACAAGCGAACTGTTTGCCCAGGTAAACAGTCTATTGTCCTGAGAAGACAGCTGTTTGACCAGATGAGCAAACTATTTGCCCAGACAAAAGCAAATAGGAAGTTATTTATTGGTTTACAGCTCTTTCTTCCCAGACAAGAATTTCCTGGAAAGAATAGCTGTTGTGTTAACAGAGATGGCTGTAAGCTCTGTTGATGCAGGTGGCCTTGATGCTCAACACTGAGGTCCTCATTAAGACTGAGCATGAAAGCAGAAATAGAGACACAGACGTAGAGAACAAGTGTATGGATATCAAGCGGGGGGAGGAGCGGGGTGGGATGGATTGGGAGATTAGGTTTGACGTATATACACTACTATGTGTAAAACAGATAACTAATGAGAACAGACTGTGTAGCACAGGGAACTCTACTCAGTGCTCTGTGGTGACCTAAATGGGAGGGAAATCCAAGGAAGAGGGGATATGTGTATGCGTGTGGCTGATTCACTTTGCTGTACAGCAGAAACTAACACAACATTGTAAAGCAACTATACTGCAATTTAGAAAAAAAAAAAAAAAAGAGTGAGCATGGACTAGAAACACTGTAGCATTGGTTCCAAACTTTGCTGGACACTGAAATCATCTGAAGATCTTCAAAAAAATATTGATGCCTGGTTTCCACCCCCAAACATTGATTTAGTTGGTACGGGGTGCCACCTGGGCGCCAGGACTTCTAAATGCCCCCCCAGGTGATTCTAAAACACAATAGTTGGGAACCACTTCTCTAGAGCTAAAGGAGAAAGTAGCAATGAAATAAGCATTTGGGCGATGCCCTACAGATATAAGAAAAGAAGAATAAAAGATCGATAAGCCACAATCAATGTATTATTGAGCTTTAATTCAGAGTGTATAACTGAACTTTTGGATTTTTCTCAAACTAATAGGTGAAAAGAATATCTCAGAGAAGTTTTAATTCATGTTTCTCTGAGAATGAGCATATCTTCATATGTTTAAAAGCCATTTGTAGTTCCTTTTCTGTCAAGCATCTGTTCATATCTTTTCATGCACTTCATTTCAAATATCAAGTTTCTTGTAGGTAAATCCTTTTTCTTCTTTTAAAAGTGGGAATAATTTTATTGCTATTTCTGATTATAAAAATTATTATAATTATGTTCTCATGGTATAAAAATTTTTTTAAATACAAAGGAAAAAAGTATTACTCAGAATCTCATTCCCAAGAATACCTAATTTTTTTTTACATTTGGGCGTTCATTTTTTCAGGCCATTTTCCAGACATTTGTTTTTAGAAAAACATGATTCATTACATATATTTATTGTGTATGAGTATTACAAGGGTCAGATTACATATACTATTTTGTAACTTGCTTTTTTCACCTAAAGATAGATCATGGAAATTTTGTTCATAACCTATAAGTGCAGACAGTTGAGTCAACAAAGTACAGAATGTAATTCAACAAGCAGTAATGCAGTTTCTCTCATCTCTCTGGGCTGCTGTGTCTGCCTGCCTTGATAAGGATGCCGATTGAACTGGTGACATGGATTGACAGAGTAGTGTTACCAAGCGGGATGGACCCTACCTCTTTGCTCAGCTAGAGCAATAGAGTCATTTGTTCAACAAGTATTTATTAAGGACCTACTGTGTATCAGTTGGGAATCTATTCCAGATGCTGGGAATGTAACAGGAAAAAGGATAGACAAGTTCCCTGACTTCATGCAGCTCAGTGGAGGAAACAGATAACAGGCAAGAGAATCTCAGAGTGGGATATGTGTCATGAAGAAAAGAAAACCAAGTGATGTGACAGGGGTTGATGGGGGAGCTGCTTTAGATTGAGGGAACAGAGAAGGTCCACTAAAGAGGAGACACATGAGTCAAGGTCTGATTGAAACAAGGAGCCGGTCTAAGGAAGAGAATTCCAGGCAAAGGAAGTGGCAGATCCAATGGACTTGACTGGATGTAGGAACAGGAAGAGGACCAGCTTGATGAGAAGAGTGAGCGAATGGCAGGGCTGAGGCCAGAGAGGTAGACAGTATCAGTCTAGGAACGCCTTGGCAGATAGTTTGGCCTTTATTTAGAAAACAGTGGGACATCATTGGTGGATTGATCTTATCAGAGCTACATTTTTAAAGAAATGATTTTAGGACTTCCCTGGTGGCGCAATGGTTGAGAATAGACCTGCCAATGCAGGGGATGCGGGTTCGATCCCTGGTCTGGGAAGATCCCACGTGCTGTGGAGCAACTAAGCCCGTGCACCACAACGACTGAGCCTGCACTCTAGAGCCCTCAAGCCACAACTACTGAAGCCCGTGTGCCACAACTACTGAAGCCCGCGTGCCTGGAGCCCGTGCTCCGCAACTAGAGAAGCCACTGCAAGAAGAAGCCCGCACACAGCAGCGAAGACCCAACGCAGCCAGAAACAAATAAATAAATACATTTATTTTTTTAAAAAAAGAGTCTAATTTAAGATTGCCAGAAAAAATACATGATGCACAGTTAAATTTGAGTTTCAGGTAAACAATGAATAACTTTTCAGTATAAAAATAATTTTTAATAATATTTTACACAACTGAAAAGTACTTGTTATAAATCTGAAATTCCCTTTTATTTGGGTGTCCTGTATTTTTATTTGCTAAATCTGGCAGCCCTATTCTGGCTGGTGTGGCGACTTTTCTGGGGGCTAGGAGGTAGGCACAAAGCAGTCCTTAAGAGGCTTTTTGAAAAGTCCAGGAAGCTAGAGTAGTGGCCCTGGACATGAGGGGAGGTGAGTGGATTACAGAATCTATCTTGGAGGTAGAGCCAACATGCTGTGAGGCAGGAAGGAAAGTGAGGCATCAAGAATGACTCCTAGGTTTTCAACACCTGGATGGATAATGGCAGAGTAATTCTGATTTCTTTGTTTGTTTGTTCTACAACATCTGCAGATGTGTGACTACTGAGTATATAATAATAAAACAAAATAAGAAGCAAAGTGGTTGAAGGCAAGGGTAAGGAAACTCATTGTTATTGAGAACCAATAATCTTCCATCCCCACCTCCCCAAATCAACTAAGATCAGTACACTTCAAGCCAATTCATTTATGCTCTATGTTTCTTAGACAACTTTAAATGTTTTACTTGAATTAAGAAAAAGAACATACAATGTTATTCAATAATTAGAATAAGCGCTAATTCTATTTTGGCACTGTACAATAGACAGTTTCCCATTACACAGAAAAGAGTAAATGAGAGTGAGGAGAAAGAGGGGTGGAGGGTAGAAAGAACAGAGGCAACATGGGAGAGATGCTAAAAGGGACAAGAAGACAGGAGAACAGGTGAGAGTTTGAATGCGCTTGGCTCCTAAACTGCCTAATGGAACATTTGCTTATTGCATTGGTTATTCCCAAGGCATGTAAGGCACTGGTTTATACTGACTAACAATCGCAGTTTACTAGTCTGAGGAGCGGGACAAGAAGGAATATTTCTTGAGCCCCTACTAGATACCAAGTGCTTCATACATTTTCTCCACTTTCACAACAACCTGTGTTGTAGGCATGTTTGCTCCTATGTTACAAAAGTTAGTAACTTGCCCAAAACACAGAGTAAATGGTTCTTAGACTTGGATTTGAATGCAGGGCTGTCATCTACCTGAACCCCAAGCATGTAGTTTTTCCATTACACCATCTTCCTTCACATGGTTTAAAGAGTTTGAGTAATATTTACAATGAATTTCTTTGTTGGCTCTTTTCTTCTTCATAGATTCTCTAATTCCAGAGATAGCCATTCTTTTCCCCCTACCGCCACTGCTTTCCACTGAATAGAAATAAGGATATTGTAAGCAGCAGAGAAGTAAATATTTCAGAATGGTTTTGTCTGAAGTACAAAAATCTGCCTACAGACTGTGGCCGTTGCTAGGTGGTTGATTCATATTTAGAGGAAAAATACCTTTTTTTTTGGGAAGACTCTAAAGGAATTTTTGATTGCCTAAGATAAGGCCTAGACTAATTTGAAATGGGGAAAACTGTTTAAAAAAGAAAGGTGAACTTCATCTTAATAATGTAAAAAGAGGCTTCCTTAAGCAGAGAATTGTGGATCGGTTTCTGGAGAAGAAAAGTGTTAGGTTTTTGTTAGTTGCTTTAATCAACGGAGTTTCATTTTCCTCTGCAGTTTGGGAGCTGGGGATTTGAGGGAAAGAGCAAAGATGTGAGTGAAACAATGCATTCCAGCAATGAGCCAGAACCCAAGGAGGAAACGTAAAGAAGGACTTGTGAAGTGGAAGAGCTGAATATGACTGTGATATCTGAGAGCTTCATATTTTTCTTTCGCACTTTGTAATCCTCTTTGCTATCTTCATCTTTAGGAAACTTGATTAAACATTGCCGTTTAGATTGTGTTAGCAACGCCTTAGGAAATGAAGGACGGCCTGTATTCTTAGAGCAAAACCAGGAAGGAGAAGCAGAAGCCTTCAGAAACTCTCACTAGGTAGTAAGAAATCACTCTCTAGAGTCCTCTGGAATATTCTGGAAGAGGACAGATTTCCTGCTGTTGTGCAGGAACCAGCTTGAGTAATTTAATTTGGTTATAAAAGGAAGACAGAGATTTGCGGGGGTGTCAGATTATACGTCTGGAAAACTTGTCTTAGCAGGTGTGTCTCAGGCAGGAAATTACATACAAGATGAAATCCAAGAAGGTCCTGTGGTTGGGTTTCTCCCACAGAAGGAGGAGAAAAATCCCTGCATCCCTAGTTATGCAAATAATATGTAAATTAGGGTACTTACATGTTTACTTAGAAAATTTCGGTTACCTAATTTTGGCTACATGAGGAGCTGAGACACCATAAGGGAATGTTTGTCAACAGTCCAGAGTTGTTAGATTTCTTCCAAGGGAAACAAAAGGGTAAATTTCTTATCAAGCGAATGCCAGGGTTTTCAATGAGTTTTTCAAATGCCTTAATGTCTCTCTTCCGCAAAGCTTATCAAAGAATGATTATGAAATGGTCAAAATGTGACCCATAGATAAAATAAAGCATAAGTGAAAATTTCTTTTCTCCCATTCATTTTACCACAGGGTACTTTCTCCCTCTCCCTGCCTCTCTCTCTCTCTCTTTTTTTTTTGGGCTCAACAATACGAAGGAAGGGCTTGGATTTTTCCCTGCAGATGATTTTTATTATCACTTCTAGCCACTTCTCTAAATCTGGGCTTTGAATCTATGTCTTGGGAGTGCTGCAGAATGCCTGTCTGATATGGTGATATGTGAGGCTGAGAGCATCAAACAAATGGACCAGCTGCTTCCACAGCTGCATTTGTGACACATCCAGTGGTGCCCAGGCAGCCCGGCAGAGACCCGCCTGAGATGGCTATGGGCAACAAAAGGTGTATGTTGCCACCCTGGGGGGCTGGGGAGGGAGTCAGGGAAGTGTCGTCTCTCCAAGGACTATCTAAAATTGAGCAGTATCTGTCTTGGGTTGAGTTAGAAATCTTTTCTGAACATTAGCTCACCTGGTTAGGAGTTCAGCATCGCTCCTTCTCTCGGCAGAAGATGGTGGAATATGCCTTCTACCAGCAGGGATAGTTTACCATTTTACAGCAGGACTGTCTCATCAAGGACACTGGTTCTGCTGCCCACAGTTCTCCCAGTAAGTACCAGGGAAAGGTCACAATCAGAACAAACTTAGCCATTGCCCTTCAGTTTCAATGAATAGTCCTAATAAGGTGATGATTCCAAGACTGGATTAACTAAACTGAGGTAACTAGATTTTTCTGAGTGTTTCCCTATTTCTGTTAAAGGTGTCACCACTGATTGCACCAGCTACTGGCTTCAAGACCTTGGTATCATCTGTGTCTTTCTTCCCTCTCCTCTATCTGACATCTATCTGTCTGTCTGTCTGGTCTGTCTATCTCTGGCTCTCTTTCTCTCTCCCACTTCTCTCTCCTTCCTCCCTAACCTCTCTCCTTTCCTTTGTTGCTTCCCTGAGTGCTAGTCCCTTTTCAACATCTGTCTTTCACAGTTTCTCTTTCCCTTCTTCATTCCTACCCCTGCAACCATCCCCTGGAAGTGCTATCAGTTCCACTCCTGCTGTCTCTCAAATCTTTCCTGTACCTCCACTCCCAGCCCTTGTTCCAGGCCCAGGTAGCAACTTACCCTTCCTGAGGACAGCAAAGCTGGTCTTGGCTTCTAGTCTTTTCTCAAAATATTTTATTCTACACGCAGCTGCTAAATTATTTTCTCTATGACAAACAATCTAATCATAACATTGCTGTGCTAAAAAACTCTCAAGGGTTCCCCATATCCTATGAAGCAAAGTCCAAAGTTCTAAGCCTGATACTCTAGGCCCAACATCGTCTGGTCCTGCCCATCTTTTGCAGCCATAGCTCTCCCTGTGTTCCTTCAGGCAGACACTGCTTCTGCCAAAATGCCTCTTGGCAGCTTTGGCCTTTTCTCAAGCTGTTTCCTCTCCTGAAACTACTCCCTCCCCCCTCCCCTCATTACCCAATTCCTCCATCTTTACACATCCAAAGTCACCAGGCCTAGTGCAAGCTTGATCTGGTCTATATGTAGCCTTCCCTGATATCCCTAGCTAATCTTCTGAACCCCTACATAACTTATCCACGTAATGAGGTCAACCTAATAATAATAAACCAGGCGCTGCTGGCTCTGTCTCACATGCTTATATGGACCTCAGCCTCCCCCTTTAAGTTCCATTCTACCAGTGTTTCTAGAAGTTCCCAGAGGGCTTCATACATACTCACTGAACAAGAACACTTCTTCCAAGCCACCCCATTGCTCTGCCACCTTCCGCATTTGCTAGGCACTGCTGCTCCTGCCATACCAAAGGTGAACACCACTCTGTGGCAAGTTGTGGAGAGAACATGTAACTTCTCCTTCCTGAGGACTTGGGAGCCCCTCTACTAGCCCCCCACAAAAATGCTGTTGAGGCCTAATTGTCTTTGAGGCATCGTGAAACAGTTCTTTCTGCTCCCCTCCCCCCCCACCCCCCCGCAACGTCTCCTGTGAATCCACAGGATTCAGATGTTAGGTAAATATGGACAGGACATGGGTAGGATAGGGAGGGTGGGAGGGAGACGCAAGAGGGAGGAGATATGGGGATATATGTATACGTATAGCTGATTCACTTTGTTATATAGCAGAAACTAACGCACCATTGTAAAGCAATTATACTCCAATAAAGATGTTAAAAATATATATATATACGGACAGGACATTGTGCTATACTTGGAATTGACCTTCCTGCCAAAACTACAGCAATTCTCATCAGGTTAAATATGTTACACCTGCTCCAGCTGCATGAACCCCCTAATACAAATGGATGAGGGCTGGGCTGCTCATATATTTTCCAGAAAATGTAGCCTTAATGAGTCACTGTTATTGTTGGGAATGTATCATATCCCTCAGGTATATTGGGGAAGAAAAATGGTTAAGGCTCACCAGTTAATATGAACTGTACTGTGCAACATGGGGCTACTGGCCACCAGGTACAGCCATGGGGCTATGGCTACAGAGTGCTAGAAATGTGGCTGGTTCCAACTGAGATGTGCTGTGAGTACAAAATACACATCAGATTTTGAAGACTTAATTCCTCACCTCTCCCCCCAAAAGTAAAGTAAGTCATTAATAATTTTTATAATATTGATTACATGTTGAGATGGTAAGATTTTGGATCTATTAGGTCAAATAACGTGATTAAAAATGATTCCACCTGTTTCTTTTTACTTAATATGGATTCTAGAAAACTTAAAATTACATAGGTAGCTTGCATTTGTGGCTGGCATTAAATTTCTGTTGCACATTGCCACTCTAGAGCAATGATTCTCTAAAATGGCAGCAGCAGTGCAGGGTAACTTGTTAGTAATGCAAATCCTGGGGCCCTACCCCAGACCTACTGGGTCAGAAACTCTGGTAGGACCCAGGAGTCTGTGTTTAACAAACTCTCCAGGTGATCCTTATTCACACAGAAGTTTGAGTGCCATTGCTGAGGAAGGTAAGCTCCAAGGGATGGAAAATAAGATCTGGAGCATAATAGGATCTTCATAAATTTTGTTTAACTTAATTTAATCTCAGTGGTCCCTTTTAAGCTCAAAATTCTTCTGTAAGTCTGTCAGTCAGTCAGTCAGCCATAAAGTAAATAGTAATATTTGCTGTCAACTGTGGAGGAACAGCTTGCTGGTAATTTCAAATGTTGCTCTACTGGTCGGGAAAACTTGCATGTCATTATCAGGACATCTTTAGAAATTCTCAACAGAAATGTAATGAATACAATGAACATGCCAGAAACGAGAGACAGTCAGACATGAAATCAGCATAGAGAAAAATAAAAAAACCATGCTGATTAAATTATAATGTAAAATAGGTCTGGGTGCCACGCGAGAGGGACTGGTCAAGATATTCTGCAGGGAAGTAACTCTGGCTCTGAACACCCGCCTCCCCTCATGCCTGTGCCCTGTTGGACACAGCTTTGGCCCCTCCTGCACAGCCGCCAAAAGGTCTTCGTCAGCTGGGGTTCTCTGACACAGCCCTGCAGTTCTTGCATATTTCAACTGGACACCTTCTGGCATCAGGAAATTCACATTTTCCTTTCTTGTATAACATGTGCCATTAGGAAGATTCATTAGTTCATGACCGTGCTTGAAGAACACTAACACAAAAATGTGCCAGGCACATGGCAAAGCACAGCTTATTGAAGTGTGGGTGCTGACTAGCATGGAGCAGAAGGGAACTTGTTCTAGCAGACTTGCTTTGAACCATCCCTAAGTGAAATAATGTTCAACCTGTAGTCTCTCAGGAACTCATACTATGTTTAACACATTTAGTGGTTTTAAAAGTATCATCTATGGACTTATTAAACGTGCCCATTGTTAAAAAAAAAAAAAAATTAAACAATACGGAAGTGGATAAAGTAGAATGCAGAAGTTCTCTTCCCTGATTCAATTCCATCCCCAGACTGTTTTGGATTTTAAAATACAGATATCCATATAGATACATACGAGTAGATATATTTTTTTAAATGAGACCATACATTCATCCAATTTTGTAACTTGGCTTTTTCACTCTGTCAGTATGTTATGGACAACTTTCAATGTCATATGTATAGATTTACTTTGTTTCATTTAATAGTTGCACAGTATTCTATTGTATGAACAGTTTATTTAATCATAGTATATTTCAACAACAGTGCCTGAACATAGAAAGCTCTCCACAAGTACTTGTTATTATTATTTATAAACATACAAATATTTCCGTATTTCCTAATTTATACTTTCTCTTTCCTAAAACTGTTTATTTGCATTTTCTCTTCTTATTTTAATGTAAAATTTTCTAGAACTATGTGTATTTGAAAGAATAAACTCTAGCTTTCATTTATCAAGTCAACATTTTAATTTTATTTTTGTCTTTATTACTATGTTCTGTTTTCCTTGGGTTAATGTTGATGCTCTTCTTCTTGCCTCCAGAAATTAAATGTGTAGTTATGTTTATATTTTTATCCTGGTTTCTGCAAAGGTATTTTAAAGCTATCTAAGAAAAGTGTTTTAATCAGGTTTGGCTGCAACTACTGTGTTTTAATATATAGTAGTCTCACTCTCAGGTTATTTAAATAAGTCTTAATTTCAGTTTTCAGTTCCTTTTGATCCAAGAATTATTTCGAATAATGTTTTTACATTTCCAAACATAAACAGTTGTGTTGTTATTGCTAAGTTCGAGTTTTATTGCATTGTGTTTGGGAACGTGGCATGTATGCTTCCTATTTTTAAGAAACCATTGAGTTTTTCTTTGTCGGAATGGGCATTTCTCCTACCACATGTGTTCTCATTGTGCTGATAAGATAACACAACCCATTAATCAGAGAACATGATGCAGTACAGACTGCTGTTGTTTATAATGAGTTTGCCATCTGGAAGAGCCTTTGTGCATACAGGAAGCGAACTGTTGCTTGCTCCACGCTGGAATGCACACCTGCTTTGCATGGTGAGCTGCTCAGCTAGAATCACAATCTCATGTTTACTGTTAATGTTTGCAAACTGTGATATTGGCAAACTGCAAGATCAATATCAGAGATGATAGCTGTGACTGAAAAACTCCCACTGTGTAGACTGAAGGGCAAATGAGAACATGCTATACTTTTGCACGCCAGTTTTGATCAACCAATTTGTTACTTTTAGCTAGCAATAATATTCTCAACTGATGACCCGGATTTATACTCTAGAACTTCATGCCGATAGACACATAAGGGTATTTAATTAAAATTAAATAAAATTCAAAATTTAGTTCCTCAGTTACACTAAGCATTGTGTTCAACAGCCATATGTGGCCAGTGGCTGTTGTATTGGGTGATGCAGAAATAAAACATTTCCATCAATGCAAAATTTTCCGTTAGGTAGCACAGCTTTAGAGGTTGAAATAGATAGTGTGACCGTCTTTTTTTTTTTTAAACAGATTATCTCTTTATAAATTTATTTATTTATTTATTTATTTTTGGCTATGCTGGGTCCTCGTTTCCGTGCGAGGGCTTTCTCCAGTTGCGGCGAGTGGGGGCCACTCTTCATCGCGGTGCGCGGGCCTCTCACTGTCGCGGCCTCTCCTGTTGCGGAGCACAGGCTCCAGACGCGCAGGCTCAGTAGTTGTGGCTCACGGGCCCAGCCGCTCTGCGGCATGTGGGATCCTCCCAGACCAGGGCTCGAACCCATGTCCCCTGCATTGGCAGGCAGACTCTTAACCACTGCGCCACTAGGGAAGCCCGTGACCGTCTTTTGATGTGTCCACTTGGCTAGGCTGCCGTCCTCAGCTATTCAAACGCTAATCTAGGTGTTGCTGTGAAGGTATTTAGTAGATGTAATTAACATTCATAATCAGTTGACTTTTACTGAGGGAGGTTATCCTAGATATTCTGGGTGGGCCTGATTCTAATCAGTGGGAAGGCCTTAAGAACAGAACTGAAGCTTTCCTGATTAAGAAGAAATTCTGCCTGTGGATGTTTCAGCCATTATGCCCTTCCTCACAGCCTGCCCTACAGATTTTGGAATTGCTCTACAATCATACAAGTCAATTCCTTGCAATCTATCAATCTCTCTCTCTCTCTCTCTCTCTCTCTCTCTCTCTCTCTCTATCTACCCACCTCCTACTGGGTCTATGTCTCTGGTTGAGTCCTGACTCGTACAAATAGGAACCCTCTCATCAGCACAATCTCAAAACTACAGACAGACCTGCCCCAAATTGATCTTCACGTACTCTCCTGTCTCACAGCAAAGGAAATATCCTTCCTCCTTTGAACAGCCAGTTTCTCCATAGCACTCTGGGTCCCATCTCCTCTCAAAGGCCTTCTCAAAGGCCCTGCTCTATTAGTTATCCCTTCCCTCTTCTGTGTCTTCATCTTTTCGTTTTCTGCTGGATCCTTCCCAATCCTGCTCTAGTATGAGTTGAAAGTTTGCATACAGGTAGATGGTTTATCTAGAAGTGATCCTAGGATTGGGGACAGAGGGGCAAAACATGGAAAGAAGTAAAGCTAATACGTAGATGCCTATTTTCTTTACCACCTTTAAAGGTACCTGATGTTCAACGTCACGGGTCCTTCCCCATAGATTTATGAAATATGTCTGAAAATCATCCACCCAAGGGATAAGAGGGAATGAAAGCATGTATCCATCATCTCCCATTGCCCTCTGGTCAAAGTTTATCCTTCGATGTTATCTCTCATGGATTCTGGGTTACGTAGGCATGAATGCCAAAAAGGTTCCCTCAGGAGTTCCCAGCCACAAAGCAAAGAAGCCCCAGAGTAGGAGGGGCCCAAGACAAGGCAATGTCAAGTGAAACCTATGGGAAGCTGGTTGACTGCTGCTTAGAGCTTACCAAGGCAGTGGCTGTGGGAAAAGGTAGAGCCAAGATTTGAAGTGACATATAAGAGGTGTCCAATACAGTCCCCCCCTATATAGTTTATCTTCTCATAGTCACACATCTTGGAAGATTTGTGTCCGTACGTTACTTCCAGTCTTTCACCTTCTACTCACAATTAATTCTACTGTAAACTGGCTTTGTCCCCTCCTTTCCCTCCCACACTGTTCTTCTCAAGGTCCTTAATGATTTCCATGCTGCCAAATCCAATGGACATTATTCAGTCTTATTTTACTCAATATCTCAGCATCATGCGACACAGTTAGCAAACACTTCTTCTCAAAACATTCTCCCCTCTTGATTTTAATGCCACCACACTTCTAGGATTTTCTCCTAGACTCTCCTTCTCTTTCCTGGCTTCTTCCTTTCCTAAGGACTGGACGTCCTCAGGGCTTGGCCCTGGGGCTTCTTCTCTTCTCTTCTCACTATATACTCTCCTTCTTGGTTAATTCATGAATTCTAATAAATTTAAATATGTTTTCTGTTTTCTGTACTCCCACATTGATTGCTCTTTCAGTTCTAGACCCATATAACCAACCTGTACACAACTACACGGGAATCTTTACATGTCCAACACGGAACTCCTGACCTTTTCTTGAAAATGTGACTTTCAAGAGTAGGAGTCTGTCCTACTCATTAATGGTATCAACATCTATCTAATTGCTCAAGCAAGAAACCTAGGAGTTTTCCTAGATTTCACTTTTGTCTCATTATTATATCTAGTGTAACACCAAGTTCTATTTATTCTACCATTAGAATAGCTCCCAAATCCACCCACTCCTCTCCATCTCCACTACTGCTTCCTTGTCCAAGCCACTTCTCATCTGAACTCCTGAAAAACCTCCTAATGGTTCTTCCGGCACCCATTCATGTTCCTGTTCCAAACCTTTCTCCTGATAGTAGCCAAAGGCGTGGTCTTATAATGTCAATCAAATCATTTTACTCCCCAGCACAAAACCCTTCAACAGATGCTGTTTGTCTGTGGGCTAATATCTAAGATTAGCAACAAGACCTAGAGGGCGTGTAATGGCCTGGCCTCCGCATGTTTCTCTGGCCCCATTTTGTACCCCGGTCCCTTTGCTCATATTTGCACCCATATCAATGTCCTTTCATTTTCTCATAGAGACCAGGCCCTTTTTGTCTTTGGGTCTGTTGCACATGCTATTCCTGTGGACTGAAATGCTCTTCCCCCAGCTTCTGAAGAAATTCTGTTCTTTAGGTCTCAACTCCAATGTCTCTTTGTCAAAAAGCCTACTTCTTTGTAGTTTAGCAACATTTATTTTTCCTCCAAGGAACTCACCACTATTTGTACCCATATTTTTATGTATATGATCATTTGTTCTTGTCTGTCTCCCCACTCCACTGGGACAGGAACAACATCTAAGCCATTCTTTACCGTATGCTTGGTGCCTTGCACAGTGGCTGAGACTCAAAAAACATTAACTGAATGAGTGAAGGGAAGGAAAGGGAGAAGAAGGAAGAAATTAATTATTAAAATCTTGTAGGGAAAATGTGAGTCTGAAATACTCTAGCCTCAGCCCCATCTTCCCCGTGGAGATAACTGTGTACTGAACACAGCCCTTGAGTTGTGGACATCTATTCTGTTCCTTTAGGCCTCTGTGTCCACCACATTCTGCCTTCCCAGTCTCCAGCAATGCATACTCAGATTGTCTCCAACTTTCCCATAATCAAGAACAATCGTCAACACTTAAAATGATATTTTTGAAACGTCTCAATATGTTCCTAATAAACTTGAGTTTGAGTGAGTCATAAACTACCAGAGAGTTTTGAAGGACATCTTTCATAATAACTTAAGTACCTAAATTCGGTATTTCCTGCAATCCCCAAAATACAATATTTACAGGCTTTTAGAGAAAGTACAAGCATTTAAAAAAAGGTACATTATTTCCAATATGGTGGATGACAAAAGAAATCGATTAAATATGTAGGCTGAGTTAGGAACTTGACCAACTGAAGAAAAAGCATAACCAGGATGGCCCCTTCATGTTGGATACCTACACTCAAAGAGAAGTAAAGGAGACAACGTAGACAGTCATAGCAAACACCTAATTTCTCAAACCAGAAACCTAGGAGTTATCCTTGATTCATATTATTATTTCATCATCTGGGGCAAATCCTAGTCACTTAACATTTCTCTCTTGACGTTATTACTACTTTGTTCACACAACCTCTGAACTATGATGACTGGCAGGTTCAAAATGAAAACAGCCATAAAATTATCAGAGAATTTTGGCTTTCTGCCAGTTCTATGGATGTGCAGATATTTCACAATAGTTATTTCCAGATTTCACTCAGTGCTTTCCTTACTTTGCCCATATCCTCTCAAATCCCTTCCAATTCATTCTCCACACAGCAACCAGGATGATCATTTTAAAACTTGAATTTGATTCTGTTACACTCCTGTTTAAGAAGCCCTTGACAGCTTCTCAGCCAAAATCTGTGACCTGCTCATGAGGGTTGACCCTGCCTACTGTCCCATGTGCCTCTTACCCTGCTCCTCATCCATCTCCGCTCTCCCATTGCACTCTAGATTCCCAGTTCCTCAAATGCACCAGAGCCCACCCACACCCTGCTCTCTCTGCCTGGAAGTCTCTTCTCGATTTCTCCTCCCCGACACCTCCACTCCTAGCCTCTGATCTCAGAGCAAGCACCGGTTCCTCAGGGAAAGACGCCCCTGGGGACTTCCCTGGTGGTCCAGTGGGTAAGACTCCGAGCTCTCAGGGCAGGAGGCCCAGGTTCGATCCCAGGTCGGGAAACTGGATCCCGCATGCATGCTGCAACTAAGAGTTCGAATGCCGCAACTAAGTCCGCATGCTGCAACTAAAAGATCCCGCGTGCCGCAACTAAGACCCGGTGCAGCCTAAATAAATAAATAAATAAATAAAGACTCCTTGGCCTGCCATTAACTGTGCTCAAAACCTTCATACCTCTCCTTTGGAGTACTTAAAACAGTTGTAAATTACATACAGTTCTGTGAGGCTCCTTAACTAGTTCCTGATCATCCTTGTTAGACCAGAGGATTCAAGATCTGGGACTTGCCTAATTACCAGCACAGAATCAGCGCTCAGAAAATATTTTAAATGGATAAATATATGAATCACTAGGCAATTCATATATTAAAGTGTTCTATTTACTGTGACCAAAGCCCAACTCCAGTTGAAAACACTTGTGAATTATTTGTAATTATCCCCTGAACTTTATGTTTTCTTATTTATTGTGCTCTTTTATTTCTTACACCCAGACTTGAGTTTGTATGACTGTTACTGGATGTGTAGTGTGGGCGAGGATATAGAGGAATTGGTGATAACAGCCAGGCTGGAGGACCAGGCAAGAGACTATCATCTTAGTGAGAGTGAATCCCACTGAACAGTGGATGTTAGAGAGAAGATGAGGATTTCAGTCACTACTATGGTTCATCCAAGTGGGTCTATCGTCCAAAAGTTAGAAAACCAAGACTGGATTGATATTTCAGGGTACAGCCATTTGGGTTGCTGCCTAGTTTACAAACACTGGGAACAGTGCAATAGACATTGGCAAACCCGAACTGGTCTCAACTGCATATAGCAACCCTGCACCTCCATCCAGAGCTGATTGAGCCACAGTGAGATCTGAGTTAGTTGAATTCTCTCTCCCAGGAATTTGAAAGCAGGAATAGAAAATCAAGGAGACTGGCAATTACTAGTATTAAGTTCATGTATTAGCAGTGGACCCTAGGGCCATTTCTGTTCATGACTCTTCAACTCTTGATTCTGTGAGATGTCTCTGTAACCTTCTAATAAATTTCCCCTCCTTTTTTTGCAGCCAGTCAAAGCTGGTTTCTGTTATTATCAACTCAAAGAGCCCCACAGCTACAAATATAGAGAAGATACCTCTGTGCAGGTGATACTGAAACTACAAACGTGGGGAGATCGTTTTACAAATTACAGGAGGAAGAATAAGAGGGAGAGAGCGAGACTGAGGGTGAGAGAGCAAGAGTGAAAGAAAGAAATAGGGAGAAAGCATGAGTAAGAAAGAGAGTAGGGGCAAGGGCAAGATGAGAGCCAAAGCTGGAGTGTGAAAAGTGTGAAGAGCAAGTGAGACCGAGGCAGAGACAGAGACATGAGGGGCAAGGGGTGAATAGCGGGAGACTGGAATAAGAGAAAGGTACTGGGACTTGGAGATCCCAGTAGGAAGTTGTAGACTGAAAAATGAAGTGCTCTTGGGACTAAAGTCACATAAAGGCCCTAACTTAGGAAATGAGCCAGGATGGATGGATAGATAGATAGATAGATAAGACATTTAGTATGGAAAAAAAATCAATTTAAAAATGGAGGCATTCTAAATGAAATAAGCCAAATATCATATGATATCACTTATATGTGGAGTCTTAAAAAATGATACAAATGAACTTATTTATAAAACAGAAATAGACCCACAGACATAGAAAAAAAAACTTATGGTTATCAAAGGGGAAAGGTTGGGGGGAGGGATAAATTAGGAGTTTGGAATTAACACATACACACTACTATATATAAAATGGATAACCAACAAGGACCTACTGGATAGCACAGGGAACCACACTCAACGTTTTGTAATAACCTACAAGGGAAAAGAATCTGAAAAAGAATATATATATATATATATATACACACACACACATATATGGATATGACATTCTAATAAATTTATTTAGTTTAGTTATAATATATATATATAACTAAATCACTTTGCTGTACACCTGAAACTAACACAACATTGTAAAGCAACTATACCTCAATTTAAAAAAATGGAGGAAAGAAATCAGCCTGCAGTAATTCTGACAGAGAGATCCACCACACTCAAGGAACTATGAATGGGAAAACATCAGATGTGCTTCCTGAAGGCTGAGGATTTATTTTTTCTGATGGGGTTTTATATTTTTTCTCCACTTTGGTTTAACCTAGTTTATGATAGGACTTGCAGAGGAATAGGAAAAAAAAAAAAAACAAGACTCAGGTAAGGAGGAATCACCTTTGTGACCATAGATCAGAATAAATTTGTTTGAATACTAGGATGACAGAGGCTTCATAAATCCTGAGAAGCACGGTGCAGGCACGCAAGTGCTCGTTTGCTCCTTTTCAGACAAAGACAACGTCTAGACTAATGATTTCCTCACTTGAAAATCCGCTGGCTTTTACGGGAAGAGATAGTTCTGGTCAAGTTTACAACATAGATTTATTGGACCACTTTAAACCTTCCAAGCCAGATTAAATATTCATAGCAGCTTTATGGAAAGAATAAAGCTTTTACTATTTTATTAATCATCATACATTACAGCATTTCATGGGTAGTGCATTAAAAATCCTTCTTGCTTACTTAGACTGGCTCAACTGGCAATACCTTACAAGTCTGAGATATGGATGGAACTGAGCAGTGCAGGGCTGAGCAGTGCTGGGCTCTCAGACGACAGGTGTCTCCTCTCCTGTGAGGCGCTGCTCACCTCCCTGCCTCATCTTGAACCCGCTCTCATCACACTCTGAGTTCCTGTCACCCTGGGGCCCTTCTGTCTCCCTTAGAAAAGCTGTCACCTGTTCTCTCTGCCTGGCATGCTGTGTGCCAGACCCTTATCCCCTCCTTCCTCAGCTTCCCTTATGACATGTTTTCATAGCGAGGGAGTTCCCTTCCTTCAGAGCATTCCCCGGTGAATTCCGTTCATTGGTGTGATTTATTTGATTGATGCTGTCTCTACAGCATGTAGACTAAAGGCTCTAGGAGGGCAAGGACTGTGTCCCTTTTAACTAAATTGCATCCCCAGGGTCTAGCAAAATGCCGGGCACATAAAATACTTGTTAGTGAATGGATAAAGCTAAGTAATTGCTGTTATATTTTAACCTTAGTATGCCGTTTCTAAAAGGACCAGACAGGCATTTATTTGGCCAAGAACACTCAGGAGGTTAGCATCCTTGGTGTGGTCGCTGGCTCTTCCCCTTCCTTCCTGCTACATCCACTCAGGATCCAGGTCCTGTCAATGCTGCTTCTCTACCGTTTCTCACATCTGTGCCCTCCACTCCCCTCTGAGGGTCCCTGTCCCAGTAACACCATCACACGGACGACTGCAAAACCTGTTCGCTTATTGTCTTGGTCGTCCCTTGAATCCCATCTCCATGGAGTTATTCTGCTCAAATTCAGCCTGGGTTTCCAGTTTGAGATGGGGCCCCACTAGTCCCTTCTGCAGCTTTTTCCAACCACTGATCACTTATATGTCCTAGAATCACCCGTGGAGCTTTGTAGATGATACCAGTTATAATCCAGACACAGGTGGGTTGAGAATAGCCTATCCAGTTGTTACCCCAATTGACTTCATCTATCTGAATAAAAGGTACAGGAAGGTACTTCAAATCTGTCCCCCTTGATAGGCCACTGACTCAGAGAGCCAGCCACGTACCCACAGGGAAGCACATCAGCCACTCCCTGGCCCACTGCTGTCACGCTCTGGAGTGGCTATTGTTCCTCAGTCCTTGTCACCATCCGGCAGACATGGAAAACCCCAGAAAACAACTGGGCCAGAAGTAAAGCGGGAGGTGTTCTGGAGTTAGTATGTAGCTTCCTAAGAAAAGAGGTCCCCGCAAGGAAAGCACTACAGGTAGATGATGATGAAGAACAGCATGGTAAGAGTGATGCTGGAAAAAGTTTTTTCAACTACGCTGTGGCCCATGGGAATATGAGAGGGCCAGGCAAATAGAAGGAGAAAAAGTTTCCTCATAAAGCAAAATCACGTGAAGAGAAAGCCTCCTTGACTTTTGGGAATGGACTGGGAGGTTGGAATGTTTACAACTGTACTACAGAGGGGGATGTGAGAAAAGTCATCACCTATCATCCGTATTACCTGAGAGTAGGGCCAATGAGATCAGTTTTGCCATATTTGAAATGAGAAAAAAGAAGAAACCATGTAAACCAAAACCACAATAACAACAAAAACAGAGGTCTGACCAAAAACTACTATGGGAAAAAAGGGCAAGGGATCATCATTTTGGAAATATAGAAGAAAAGCAAGCCTCCCCAAAAATGATCTCCTGAAAAATACAGAAGAAAATTTTAGAAAACTATTTTATAAGATGTAAAATGACTCACCTCCATAGTGAAAGAGGGGAAAGCTGTAAGAAGTTCATCTGGCATAAAGAGACTATAGAACAAGTAAAAAGGGCGAGGACAGGTAAGAAAGGACCACAAAAAATCTGAAAATGTAAAAGCAAAATTCTAATCCGCATTGATGGCAATAAAGAACAAGATCGCCACAGTTGGAAACTGACAGTGGGGTTGGCAAGCTTGAGAATTTTTCACACAAAGCAGAAAAAGTGTGCTAATGCCCAAACCCCACTCTCGAAAATTAGAGTTTAATTGACCCAGAGTGGAGCCCAAGCATATTTTTTATTGTTGTTGCTTTATTTCATTTTTAATCCTGATATCCAGGCCATATCTCAGACCAATTAAATCAGAATTTCTGGGGGTGGGACCCAGGCATCAGTATTTTTTAAAGCTCCCAGGAAATGATAATGTGCACTCAAGGTTGAGAACGACTGTTTTGGAGGTTTGGGAGCAAAAATCTGTAGCCTGAGGATTTCAAAGTTATTTTTCATTCATGAAGACGATAGGAGACATAGTCAGGCATGCAAGTACTTACAAAATACCAAGAAATAACTTGAAGGCATCCTCAACTGTCTAAAACATGAAGCAAAAAAGGAACTAAAAACTAGTAAAGTCATGGTTAAAAGGTATGGATCTAGTTTACAATATCAATATTGTTCTTGAAAAAGAATAATAAAATTTAAAAGCATAATTTTTAAAAAATAATAAGTCCCCATTTTATATTAATAATGACTGAAAAGTGAGGGTAGAGTAAAAAAATGTATGTTATATACATACATACATATACATATATACATACAAACATATATATGTGTATTTATGCATCTATATATAAACATGAAAAAGACAATTTAAGCAAAATAAAATCATTAAGGCATTTATAAAACTTCTTCAAAGTCCCACAGCTTTGCGTTAATTTTGTACCCAGTTGCCTGGTCATACTACTAGAAATAACAGTGTAATTAATACGTTTCCCTCTGTGAAATGGAGTAGAAATTTATTTAATTTTTTGAGTCACATTTAATCTTGTTTAAACACCACCCACAAAGAGAGGAGAAGACTCCTTTCCTACCTTTGCATAGTCAATTTTGATTGCTGCTAGCTGTGGTTATTGCTGCAAACTTACATGGTCTGTTCAAGAGCCACCATTCATTCTGACAACTTTCCTCCCCACATCAAGTGTGGCAATATCTCCCAAGTCCATGCTACACATTTGCTCAGGGCCTCTGCAATTGAGAGCTTAAGTCTGGCTAAGCAGTGTAACCTTCTACTTCCTCGAATCCAAGTACTATGGGCAGGCTGTGGCCCTTTTCAGTTCTTGAAGTTGTAACCATATTGATGGGCCTTTATCCTCAAAACATAAGGACCAGGGGACTTCCATCCCTAAGTTAAATGTAGTAGGTCATGGGAGGCTATAATTCCCATTGCAACAACTAGAAAGAGTCAGCTGGATTGCAAAAGTTACATTTTAAGGGTCTCAGGAAATGAGGAAACAATGAGGGCTACATAAACTATAGTTGTTTTCTTCTTCGGGGATATTCGACAATTCTGGGCATGGACTGAGAATTAAACTTGGCTTGTAAAGAATTTTCTTGAGGAAAGAGAAACCAGAGAGGTTTTTGCTAATCACATGGGGCTGGTGAGAGAAACTAAAAACTTGAGAAGTGCTAAACACAACTGGTTTTCCCCATGGGACATCTTCTGAGTTCAGGGGCTATGCAAAGAAGGCTGGGAAGTTTGGCCGAAGACTTCCAACAGGCATAATACAATCTCCTCTAGTTTCATAGTGCAAAGGAGAAAAAGTCCAACCAGAGAAAGTGGTCCTGCCATTCAAACACATAGCCAGACACCCCTTGGGACATCTTTCAGATTTTGAAGTTGGGATGGGGCAAGGAGTGAAAGGTAAAGAGCTAAGTTCAAAACCTCAAAGTACAGTACTAAATTTCCCAGTCTTGCAGGGCTGAGAAGACAGAGATCCTGTAGGCTATAATCAAAAGCCCAGAAGGGCTATGTTTGAGGAACAGGGAGAAAATGAGAAGTGGACTAAGTCTTATGAAAGCTGCGATGTAACCCCTACCCCTCTCAAAGATAAACCCCTCATTCTATTGCCTAACAGGGAAATTGTAGAGCATCATCTAGAGCCTCTGCAGTGCTTTTACATACAATGTCTGACAAATAATAAAAAATTACTAGACAAGCAAAGAAGCAGGAAAATATGACTGATAATCACAATCAAGAGAAAAGATAAATAATATAACCAGACCTACAGATAATCCAGATAGTGAAGCTAACAGACAAGGATTTTAACTGATTAATATATTACAGGAAATAGAAGAAAAGAGGGAAAATGGATGAAAAGATAAGAAATATTAATAAAGATATGAAATCTATGTAAAAAATCAGATGGATATTCTCTAAAAGACACAATACTGAAGGTGAGAACACATTTAACAGCAGACTTGACAGAGAAGAAAAGATTTTGAGACTCTAAGATAGTACAATTGAAAATATACAAATTCAAGCACAGATATAAAGCATGTATAAAAATAAAACAGAGCTTTACAGACGCATGGAACAAAGTTAAAAGGTCTACCATCTTTCAACAAAATACTAGAAGAGGAGGAGAAATAAACTGAAGCAAAAATAATATTTGAAGAAATAATGGCCAAAACTTTTCCAAAGTTGATAAGACATCATCCCCCAGATTCAAGAAGCTCAGCAAATTCTAAGCAGGATTAAAACAAGCAAACAAACAAACCACAGATAGACATATTTTTGTCAGTGTCTAATAATCAAGGATTGAGAGAAAATCTTAAAAGCAGCCAGAGAAAAAAATACATTAGCTTCAAATGAGCAACAGTAAAACTAATGGTTGACTTTTCAACATAAGTTACAGAAGCCAGAAGATAGCAGAATAACATTTTCAAAGTGCGAAAATAAAATATTGTCAACCTAGAATTCTATATTCATTTAAAATATCATCAAAAATGAAAGCAAAATAAAGAAATTTTCAGAAAAATCAAACTGAGAGACATTTCAGCAGCAGACCCATACTGCTGAGACAATGAGAGGAAATGATCATATGAAAGCATGAGACTGAAAGAAGGAATGAAGAGCATCAGAAGGTGTAACTATGTGGGCAAACATGAAATACCATCGACTGCTTTGTGTAACAGTAATAATAATGTCTTGTGGGATTTATAACATATAAATAAAATATATGACAACAATAGCACAAAGGTTAGGATGGACTGTATTAAATCAGGATGCATATTATAATCTCTAGAGAAATCCCAAAAGAAAAACACAATAATTTATAACTAACCATCTATTAATGGAGTAGAGAAATGAAATCATGGAATATACTTGGTAGATCCAAAAGGAGGAATGAAGAACAAAGAACAGATGAACAAAATAACTAGCAAAATGGTGGACTTAAACCCAACTATATCAGTTATTCCATTTAATGTAAATGAGACAAATAAGTTCTTAAAGATTATTAGACTAAATAAATTAAAAACCCACAACTATGTGCTGTCAACAATAGGATCACTCTAAATATAGAGATAGGGAAAGGGTGAGAGTGAAAGGATGGTAAAATGCAGACACTAACAAAAAGAGAGCTGCTGTCATTATGTTAACAGTAGACACTAACAAAATACATACTATACGGGCCTTAAGGGAAGTCTTAACTTTTTTTTTTTTTTCAAAAAATCAAATCATATGGAATATGTTCTCTGATTACAAAGGAATCGAAATATAAATCAGTAACAGAAGATAATTAGAAAATCCCCCAAATATTTGGAAATTATGTAATGTACTTCCAAATAACTCAAAAATCAAAAAGTCAACTATAATTAGAAAATATTATGAACTGAATGATAATGAAAATGACATATTAAACAGTGATGCCATAAAGGAAACTTACAGGTCCAAATGCATAGTGTATATTGGGTGAAGGGAAGGGAGGTCAGGGAATGGGAGAGAGAAGAACTATTGAAAAGCAATAAACTTAATTCTTATTTCAGGCAAATTAAATCCAAAGAAAATAGAAAAAAAGGAAATATTATGAACAGAAATAAATGAAATAGATAAGAAACATATAATAGAGGAAATAAACAAAGCCAAAAGTTGGTTCTTAATACAAGTGATAAACCCTTGATAAAACTGATCAAGAAAAAAAGAGAAGGAAAACATAAATGACCAATATCAGGAATAAAAAGGAGACCATCACTACAGACATTTAATAGGCAAGAGAATATTATGAACACCCTTATGTAACTTTAAAAATTTAGATGAAATGGATAAAGTATTTTTTATTATCAAAATGGACAGTAGAAAACATTTAAAATCTCAACAGTTCTGTATCCATTAAAGAAATTAAATCCTCTATATATTGAATTGTTCTAAGAAATAGAATAGTTCTGTACCTGCTAAAAAGACTGAAAGAATTTTAAAACCTTTCAGTCTCAAAGATTACAATGGTGACTCTACACAATTTAAGGAAGAAATAATATCAGTCTTACACAAACTCTTCCACCTCACTTTACTGTGTTTCGTTATCCTTGGCTAGATAATTCAGGAATTTAGTCTAAAAGAAAAATAACGAGGACAAATATCCTAGGGCTATTTCCAAAGTGACCTACAATCTTCTAGCAAAATTTCTCTCTTGATCAGAAATACTACATTTAAAAGAAGATATATTCCCATGGGGTCAAGGAAAGTTCATGCATTTGTAATCCTAGTTTTCCTTCTTGTGGGTTGGGAGTGAAGGGTGAAGAGAAACGGATGCTTTTTTGTTCACTGTAAATCTACAGCTGAAGAAATTAAAAGATACAAGTAAACTTTTTCAATAAGTTTATCAGCTCAGGGGTAATATAAACTGTGTAGGACAATTCCTAGCACATAGCAATCACTTATTTTTTTTTTAATTTATTTATTTTTGGCTGCGTTGGGTCTTTCGTTGCTGCGCGCGGGCTTTCTCTAGTTGCTGCAAGCCGGGGCTACTCTTCGTTGTGATGCGCGGGCTTCTGATTGAGGTGGCTTCTCTTGTTGTGGAGCACAGACTCTAGGCACGCGGGCTTCAGTAGTTGTGGCACACGGGCTCAGTAGTTGTGGCTCATGGGCTTAGTTGCTCCGCGGCATGTGGGATCTTCCTGGACCAGGGATTGAACCCATGTCCCCTGCATTGGCAGGCGGATTCTTAACCACTGCACCACCAGGGAAGTCCCAGCAATCACTTATTAATGTTTCTTTAGTTCTATCTCATTTTAGCTTTCAAACGTATGTCTTAGTGACTTGCAGTAGACACTTCTTTTTCCCCCTAGCTTCCTCTATCTTCTTGGGCAATTGTCCTACAATTTTCCTATGAAAGAATCATTTTACCCCATTCATAACCCATATGTAGATGACCCTACACTTGGGCCTCAGAGGTGGAAAAAGCAGCATGGACCAATGAAGGCCAGTGAGACTGTGATGGTTAATTTTATGTCAACTTGACTGGGCCAAGGGATGCCCAGATATTTGGGTGTTTCTGTGATGGTATTTTTGGATGAGATTCTAACATTGAAATCAGCAGACTGAGTTAAGCAGATTGTCCTCCCTAATGTGTGTGGTTCTCATCCAGTCAACTGATGACCTGAATGGAACAAAAAGGCTGACTCTCCCCTAAATAAGAGATAATTCCTCCAGCTTGAATGCCTTCAAACCAACATCAGTGCTTCCTGGGTCTCGAGAACTGCTGGCCCTCTGACTGGAATGACACCATCCATTCTCCTGTGTCTCCAACTTGCTGACTCACCCTGCAAACCTTTGGACTTATCAGCCTCTATAATCTCGTGATAGATTAGGGAGCCAATTCCTTAGGGAGATTTATTATAAGGAATTGGCACATGTGATTTTGGAGGCTGATAAGACTCAATTTCAGGATGGGGGCGGGGTGTTAGTTATGAAGGAAACAAGCTAACCTGACCGAGTTTTATGACGATGTGCACTTAATGCTGCTGGTGTGGGGATGAGGAGTCAATAGGCAGAGCTAAAAGTGGAACCAGCTCAGAGGATGGAGAGCAGAGAGAGGGATCCTGAGGACATGGACTAAGTCCTCATTTAGGCTGCTGCTGAGGCTGCCCTGAACCTTTCAACTTCTCAGCATGTGTCAGCCAATACTTTCCTTTTTTCTTATGATGATTTGGATTGGGTTTTCTGTCACAGAACCAAAGAATGTTTTCCTAAATGAACACACACACACACACACAACCCCCAAATGCACAGGCACATGCTCTTGTTTTTTCTCTTTATTTTTGTTGGGTCTGATTAAAGTCTGCTTTACAAAGCAGAACATTTTGTTTTCTTCTTTCAGACCAGCACTGGCCAAGTAAACTTTCTATGAGGATGGAAAGTTTTCTCTCTGCCCTGTCCAATAAAGCCCCCAGGACTGAACACGACAGTTTAGGAAGAGAATTTGGACAGAGATGGGAAGGCCAAGGATAGGGGCTGGTCGGGCAGGAAGGGCTAGCAGATGAATGGCCAGTAGAGTAGGAAGAGCCTAGATAAATGTTTAACACAGAAGCCTAGAGGAGAGCGTGGCTCCAGAAGGAGGAGCTGGTCAACCATATCAAGCGTGGCTGAGAAATCAAATAAGATGCAGATAGAGAACTGTTGATCCTGGTGAGAGCCTGCTCAGTGGTGTGGTGGAGAGGAAAGCCCAGTGGAGTGAGCTGATGAGAGAATGAGAGATGGAGAAACATAGACCATGGAGTTAGCTAACACTTTCACATTTTTTCAGTGAAGGGAAACAGGGAACAGAGCAGTTGCTAAAGGGGATGTGGAATCTTTTTTTTTTTTTTTTTTAAGAGAGGTGATATTAAGTCATTTTTTATGCTGGTAGGAATGATCCAGTAGAGAGGGGGAAGTCAATGATACACAAGAGGAAGGAGACAGCTGCGGGGCTGACAGCCTTGAGCAGGTGACAGTGGATGCTATCCAGAATATAAACGTACGTCCCTGCAAGAAAGACCCTTTGTATTCCATACAGAACTGGCTCAGTAAAGAAACTGAAACTTGAAAAGGTAGAAACAGAAAGCAACCTTTTCCTTTCCCATCACCATCCTGTGAAACTAGTTCTCTCAACTTGTACTTCCCTGCTCCTGGGTGAAACTTCCAGAACATCTCATGGCTTTCCCAGTTGCTCTTGACAACAACATAAGAACTCCACGGATTGTGTTTAGCACCCAGGACATTATCAAAACTCCAAAATTTATTTAATTTTATCTTTCTCCCACCCACCAGCTCTGGCCTACCCCACACCCAGAAATTATCAGTGAGGGAAGGGGAAGGAGAGGATGTTTCTCCCTTCTTGCTTGTTCTACCTCATCTATTAGTCTGACCTGCAGATGTTTGGCCTTTCCTGGGTTGGAGCCTGGTAGGGAGGAAAGGAAAGGGGGAAAAAGCCCTTATTTGATGCATGAGTTATAATTTGGCATCAATGCCCTTTCAGGGTACAGAACTGAAATGCCATTTCTCTCTCTTCTGAAGCATTTTTATGGATTCTTCAAAGACTGCCCGTAGGTAAGAGTCTCCCAAAGACAACAGCTGGACTCCTGCAAGTGGTTTTTTGATGCCACCCCCATCTATTGAGGGTCACCTTCCCCCTCCAAGCAGTCTTCTTGGATAGAGTCCATTACTAAATGACCCCAGTCTGGTCCATGGGATCCTCATCTGACCAAGGAGAAATGCCCTTGCCCCCCTGAACTCTGGAAGTATGGCTCATGACCAACCAAACTCTACTCCATGGCTCCAGACCAGCCAGCTAGAGACAATCTCTCCTCTTCAGACTTTTTAGGTATTCCCTCACACTCCAGAGGACACATGACAACTTCTCTGTGTCTCTTAAAGACCCCCTTAGTTGGTTTGAAATGGCAGAAACATTCCCTCCTCCATCTACTTCCCCTACCACTCCCCAACAACGCTCTCCAAAGATACTCTTAATCCTGGCATCTTTTATTCCTTTTATTCTATCACTTGGAGGTGAGCCATGGACTAATGCCAGCAGAACAGAAGTCAGTCTCTAAGCATATTCTGCAGAGGTGGCCTAATACCTCTCTTTAAGATGCTGGAATATTTGGTTCTCAGGCTTAGGGCCTCAGCCACAACTCTGAGAGCAAAAGAGTGCCATTTTAACCTGCTATAGGAAATACATAAAAAGAAGCAGGAGTGCATAAAGAGTCAGTGTGGCCAGCTGTGAGGGCAGACTCGGCCAGTATCGCATTTGAGTTCCATAAATTCTTCCTTCCAGCACCGCACATATCTCTCTTTCTAGCCATTCGTCTTTCTTTGTACTTAAGAGCAAGAGGAGTAGGAGGAAGCAGGGCAACCATATACCACTGCAAAGGCTGTTCACAGCACAAAGGCGCCAGGCTGAGCGGCAAGTCAGGAATGAAATATAGCCCATATTGCATCACGGCGCCCAGGCTGGGGCTGTGTTATCCCTAAGGGGCACTTGTTTTATTTAATTTGCAGCAAGGTGCCTTGTAGGTTGGCAGAGGCCCTGGAAGAACCTACAAAAGCATAGGAGTAATCACTAGTACAGAAAGAATTACAGTGGCTCTGGGATAGAAGAGAGCACTACCATAGCAGTATAATTTTTGTCTTTATTCAGCATGCTGATGGGGCCTAATAGAGAAAATCCAGAAGCAACAGTGGGTGGAGCTTGAGGATAAGGGGCAAGCAAAGACAGGGTCTAATAAGAAGGAATGAGCAATATTTGAACTGAGTTAAAACGTTAATTAGTTGCAGTCAATTTAATTCAAATGGAGAAGATAAGCCATCTAAAATTACTTTCTCTCATTTTGAAATATTACTTTGCCTTGGTCTATTTTCTTAAACATTTAAATATGTTGTAGACATGCTTGCAAGATCCTTTACACTCATAGGATTCCAGACCCTGCCCATGGGTTTAGCAATGCAGTCTGAGTACACCTCCCCCGCTGCCCTCCTTTGCCTGGAATGTTTGACCCTCTGGGCTCAGCCAAAGACCTGGCTCAAGAGGTGGCTCAGCCATGACTGACTTCCGTGTCTACATGAAGGGTGGATAATGGTTGTTTGCATCTCCCTTAGGTTACTACTCAGAAAGGAATATAAATCTAGGAAGGGGGCTTCTGGTTGTAGTAATGGTCTACTATTATGGTTACATGTTTTCTAAGTGTGCCTGAACTGGCGGGGGTGGGGGGAAGAGGGGGAGGGGGGCAGGGGAGGGGCGAGAGAAAGAAAGGAGAGGAGAGGAAAGGAGAGGAGGGGAGGGGAGGGGAGGGGAAGGGAGGAAAGGGAAGGGGAGTAGATGGGAGCTATTATGGCATTTAGTCACCTGAAAATTCTTAGCCACAGTGTTGTCTTCTCTTAGATATAACACAAAACAAGTCGTTGTCCCAAGTGAACATAGATTGTTTAAATTCTCATTTTAAATTTTTTTAATTGAGATATACAACATTGTGTATGTAAGGTGTACAACCTGTTGATTTGATACATTTATATATTGCAATATGATTACCATTGTAGCATTAGCTAACACCTCTATCACAAACAGAATTTTTAAAATTCTATGAGCAAAATAAAATAAGCATAAGAGTGGAAAATAAAACGCTAAGTTTAATTACCTTATTTATTAGACAGTAAAAGGAGCCATGAAGACAGGTACATTCTCCCTGGAGCTCATAAGGCATGTAGTGTTTCATTTGGCCCATTATTTACAAAGTTACCCAGTGGCATCTGGGCATTAACCATTGCTGGGAATTGCTCAGCTTCCTCGGAGCCCCTCCCCTGTTAGCAGAGGCAGGGAGGTGCTACCTCAATTCCAACATACAGGGGACAGGTTTTTCCACCCCAAGTTTCCTCCTATTCTGTATCCATGTGGGATCCTGACAACTGAGGACAAAACCAGACAGCAAGCCTCTGAGCAGATTCATGCTTGATGGGCTTGTTCCTAAAAATTCATTCCAGTTGTGGAGCCCTATATCAGCTATGACAGGGGGAAGGATCTACCTTGCAACCAGGAAACACACATGACTCTCCACCTTGGCACTGCAGGGACACTGAAGGGGTTGAGCTCCTTGCCTGATGTGAGAGTTCCCCAGCAACATCCCTGACAAGTTCTGCCTAGTGGTAGAAGGAGAACTGCTGGGTAGAAAGGAAAGTGTGTTATTACTTTTGAGCAATATTGTATTATCTATATCCATGTAGATAAAATTGGTGTTTTAATGTACATTTTTATATTAGCATGTTTATTATTGCTTATTAGTGTTTCTCCTCTAATTGGGTTTTTCTTTTTTCTTATTTTTTTTGTATATTAGAAATATCAACCCTTTGATCTGCTATACAGGCTGCACCTTTTCTCTCTCCACTTTTCATTTTTCCTTTAACTTTGTTCAGGGCAAATATTTTGCCACATAGACATTTTAAATTTTCATGTGGTCAGATGTGTTGTTCTTTTCTTTTAGAAATTCTTGGTGTTATGTTATGCTTAGAAAGCCCTTTCCTATCTCATCATGATAAAAATACTCATCCTTCTAGGATTTTGTTGTTGACTTTGTGTAAATCTTTCATTCATCTAGAATTTATTTACCACAGTAAAGAGTGAGTATAGGGATCTAACTTTTTCCTTTTTTAAAAATTTTATTTATTTATTTATTTATTTTTGGCTGCGCTGGGTCTTTGTTGCTGTGTGTGGGCTTTCTCTAGCTGTGGCGAGCAGGGGCTACTCTTCGTTGTGGTGCCTGGGCTTCTTATTGCTGTGGCTTCTCTTGTTGCAGAGCACGGGCTCTAGGCACGCAGGCTTCAGTAGTTGCGGCACGTGGGCTCAGCAGTTGTGGCTCATGGGCTCTAGAGTGCAGGCTCAGTAGTTGTGGTGCACGGGCTTAGTTGCTCCACGGCATGTGGGATCTTCCCGGACCAGGGCTTGAACCCATGTCCCCTGCGTTGGCAGGCGGATTCTTAACCACTGCACCACCAGGGAAGTCCCCTAACTTTTTTCTTTTCAAATGTGTGAAAAGAGCTCTTACATATCCCTTCTCCAATCTAAATGACTGAATGAGTGAATGAAAATAAGGTTGGCGGTTTACCAAATGGTCTCTTATTTTTTACCTTTGCTCTGGATCCAGAGCAAAGAAGGGATTGAGAAGGGATTACAGAGGTTACACACCCCCTCCTATTTTTGCCATATCTTCTAAATAATAATTGGTTAGCAAAACAGCCAAACTGGAAAAATAGCCTCTCTCAGAGGCTTGCAATACTTTCTCAAGTATGTACTGATTAAGGTCTTATCATAATTTTCTTAAGGAGCAACTTTCTTCCCATTCTGGATTCCAGACGGTTGATTCGGTCTTTGGCAATCTGCTCTGGAAGAAATAAACTAGCATTCCATTCCTGTCTGTGTTTGGTTGAGTGTCTATTGAGTGTGGGTATATTTGGAGCAATACAAAAGAAGGCAAGCCATAATAAGAATTATATCTGTTCAAAAAATGGACACATTTCAGTTGCTGCAGATTCCTGGTACTGTTTTAAGATAGCTGAAAAATCACAGAAATATTTTGCCCAAGTGCCCCCAAACTCTCTATCTGACTGTAGCCCTCTTGGATTTACACATACCAAAGTGCTCAAGGGTCATTTCCTGAATTTCTGCCAAATGTTCCGATAAACTTCAGTGGGATTAATTCAAAATCCAAGGAAAACAGTGAAGTGAATTGTGAAAAGGAAAAGAGATATTTGAACTAAAAACATAGTCAATAGTAATTTACAAACTGAAGATGATTTTATGTCAATACTCAATTTGGGAAAAGCAACTCTCACAGGAATTTCCCTTCTCTCCCCCAAGATACAAATAGCCAGCCTGTTCATATGGACTCCTCTGCTTACTGTAAATGGAAGAACTTGCATTTCACTTCTAAAAATAGGTAAGATATTCTTTAAAAGAAATAAATCTCATACTGAAGAGTCCCTTTACTTATTAAAAGAGGTATTTTTTGACTGAATTCCCTGGTTAAATTTTCAAATTAAATAAAATTAAAATTTTGTTTAAAAAAAAAGAGGTAGTTTTTACATTTTACCATATAGACATTATTCATAAGGTTAAAAAACAAAGATGCATGTATCACTAAACTCTGTTGGAACTGATCTGGAGTTAGGTCTTAGATTGAAAATTCCAAAATTCTAATCTATTTGGAAAATCTCAGAACATCAAATCAGCTTTTACCTTTGTAAGGATATTATTTTGTTGTTCACTGTGGTGAAAAATTAAAGCTCCTTTGTCCTTTTACTCACAGAAAAAAATGGCTACTTTAAAACATAATGGCAAACATGCACACTTTGACAGATTTTATCAGGCATAGGTCTTTCACTCAAGATTACATATGCTTTTAAAATTCTCACTCTTACTTCATTCAAGCAGTTAAATTCTTAATGAATTTCGTGCCCCAGATTTGCAAAAAGGATAAAAATGAAAAGATAGTTTATGATAGGGGTGGGGGAGGAGCAGGCTAAAGCTTAGAAATCGGAAAGAGCAGCTCTGGTAAGACAAGTAAAAGCACATGAAAAGATGCTCAACATCACTAAGTATCAGAGAAATGCAAATCAAAACTACAATGAGGTATCACCTCGCACTGGTCAAAATGGCCATCATCAAAAAATCTACAAACAATAAATGCTATAGAGGGCGTGGAGAAATGGAACCCTCCTACACTGTTGGTGGGAATGTAAATTTGTACAGCCACTATGGAGAACAGTATGAAGTTCCTTAAAAAACTAAAAATAGAGCTACCATATGATCCAGCAATCCCACTCCTGGGCATATATCCAGAGAAAACCATAATTCAAAAAGATACATGTACCCCAATGTTCACTGCAACACCATTTACAATAGCCAGGACATGGAAGCAACCTAAATGTCCATTGACTGAGAAATGGATAAAGAGGATGTGGTACATATACACAATGGAATATTACTCAGCCATAAAAAGGAGGGAAATAATGCCATTTGCAGCAACATGGATGGACCTAGCAATTATCATACTGAGTGAAGTCAGACAGACAAAGACAAATATCATATGATATCGCTTATATGTAGAATCAAAAAATGGTACAAGTGAACTTATTTACAAAACAGAAATAGAGTCGCAGATGTAGAAAAGCAAAAAACCTTTAAAGTTACCAAGCAACTGCAACAGGGGGATTGTGGTGCTGAATGAAAAGGCCTGTTTGGGCTATAACTTTACAAATCAGCTGGACTTGTCACCATCTGAAAATAGATTCCAAGCAAAAGAACAAAACCCCCAAAATCTGAATAGATAAAAGACTGAAAGACACACACAAAAGGTTAATAATGATTATCTCTGCATTTTGAATTAAAGGAGTTCTGCTTTATTTTTTATACTTTTTTTGGTATTTTCTTTTTTTTTTAATTTATTTTTATTTTATTTATTTTACTTTTGGCTGTGTTGGGTCTTCGTTGCTGCACGCGGGCTTTCTCTAGTTGCGGCGAGCGGAGGCTACTCTTCGTTGCGGTGCACGGGCTTCTCATTGCGGTGGCTTCTCTTGTTGCAGAGCATGGGCTCTAGGCACGCAGGTTTCAGTAGTTGTGGCACGCGGGCTCTGTAGTTGTGACTCACGGGCTCTAGAGCACAGGCTCAGTAGTTGTGGCGCATGGGCTTAGTTGCTCCATGGCATGTGGGATCTTCCCGGACCAGGGCTCGAACCCGTGTCCGCTGCATTGGCAGGCGGATTCTTAACCACTGCACCACTAGGGAAGCCTGGTATTTTCTTATAAAACATGTTACTCATATGATTTTTTAAAATAAAAAAATATTTAAGGGCTTCCCTGGTGGCGCAGTGGTTGAGAATCTGCCTGCTGATGCAGGGGACACGGGTTCGAGCCCTGGTCCGGGAAGATCCCACATGCCGTGGAGCGACTAAGCCCGTGAGCCACAATTGCTGAGCCTGCGCGTCTGGAGCCTGTGCTCCACAACGGGAGAGGCCACGATAGTGAGAGGCCTGCGCACCGTGATGAAGAGTGGCCCCCACTTGCCACAACTAGAGGAAGCCCTCACACAGAAACGAAGACCCAACACAGCCATAAATAAATAAATAAATAAATAAATAAATAAATAAAATTAAAATATTTAAAATACAAAAAAAAAAAAAACCCAAAAGACCCAAAACCAACAGCAAAAGAACAAAACCACTTTATCTGGAATTATTACCTATTCCAGATGTTAGTTGTGTTAGGCAGAATAATGGCTCTCCAAAGATATCCCGGTCCGGAGCTTGTGAATATTGTACTTTCCATGGCAAAAGGAACTTTGCAGATGTGATTAAACTGAGGATTTTGAGATGTTCAAGATTATCCTGGATTAACTTGGTAGGCCCAGTGTAATCACAAGGCTCCTTATATGAAGGAGGCAAGAGGGTCCAAGTAAGAGAAGAAAGCTAGTGATGACAAAGCAGAAAGCTAGAGTCAGAGGAAATTTGAAGTTGCTACACTACCGGCTTTGAAGATGGAGGTTGGGCGGTGAGAAAGGAATGCAGGTGGCCTCAGAAACTGAAAAAGGCAAGGAAATGGATTTTTCCCCTAGAGCCTCCAGAGGCTGTCAACACTCCTGTCAACACCTTTGATTTTATCCCAATGAAACTGATTTTGGATTTCAGACTTCCAGATAATAAATTTGGGTTGTTTTAAGCCACTGAATTTGTGATAATTTTTTATGGCAGCAGTAGGAAACTGATACATTAGTCTAGCCCAAATCAAGTGTGAAAATGAATAAATTTTCACTCATTTAAAAAGGAGATCTCTGGACTTCCCTGGTGGTCCAGTGGTTAAGACTCCACCTCCCAATGCAGGGGGTGCCGGTTCAATCCCTGCTTGGGGAGCTAAGATCCCACATGCCTGGCTGCCAAAAAACCAAAACACAAAAACAGAAGCAATATTGTAACAAATTCAATACAGACTTTAAAAAATAAATAAATAAAAATAAAAAGGAGATCTCCATATGGGCTTCCCCTTTCCGTGTGAGAAATTTTGTGTAACAGTATTCTGAACAGCTGAACACAAAGGGCTAGCAGGCTGGAGTAGGTGTGTAGGGAAAAGAGCTGGGGAGGAACTGATGGGCATAAGGGACCATATTTGCAGTCAAAAAGACCCAAGGTAAGGGGGTGAGGGTCACCAGGGGATATCAACTCCTCCTGCAATGAAGGTTTCAAGGTGAAGAAGGCCAACTCCAGGGGACAGCTTGGTGGAGACCCTCATTCTGGACACTCATTTTTAAATTTTTTTCTCTCTCCTGACCAGCCAAGAGCAAAAAAAAACTAAACAGATTTTCCCCACTTAACAAATATCTCTAGAAATATGTATCGCATGATTTAAAAATGTGCCTGGGGACTTCCCTGGTGGCGCAGTGGTGTTAAGAATCCGCCTGCCAATGCAGGGGACACTGATTCGATCCCTGGTCTGGGAAGATCCCACATGCTGCAAAGCAACTAAGCCCGTGAGCCACAACAACTGAGCCCGTGTGCCACAACTACTAAAGCCCGCATGCCTAGAGCCTGTGCTCGGCAATAAGAGAAGCCACCGCCATGAGAAATGAGAAGCCTGCGCACTGCAACGAAGAGTAGCCCCCGCTCGCCACAACTAGAGAAAGCCCATGCGCAGCATTGAAGACCCAACGCAGCCAAAAATAAATAAATAAATTAATTAATTAAAAAAAAATGTGCCTGAGGGTGGTTTTCTGGGGGGTAAGACAAGCACAATTAGTCTTCTTCCCACTTCCTAGTGAGATGACCTGTGGTGGGTCCCCAAGGGAGGCCTGGCAGAGAGTAGAGCTGCCACCCTTGGAAGTTATTTAACACTCAGCGAGGACCAATGCCACCACCCAGGCCCAGACAGGACCCAGGGCCATTAAAGAAGAGCAGGACGGCAGCTGCCTGGGGCTTTGAGAAGGGAGGTATCTCTTTCTCCCGTGTTCTGGTCAAGCTGCCCCAGGGTGCAGGAACCAAGGGCCACCTGATCTTGGCTGCTCCTACCCCCGCATGCCCACTGAAGTCGCACAGACCTCAGAGCGGCCAGCTCCTGGCATTCCCGGCTCAGCCACGGAAATGGCTCCTCAGCTCAGGTGCAGAGGGTGCCACAGGCCAGCCTCCTTTCTCCCATGGCTGGTCTTTCCTGAAATTCCCTTGTTTGCCACACAGAATGTGGTAAAACTTATATTAGTGAAATTCTGTGTGTTAGTTAAGGAGACTTCCAAGGCGTGAACGGGAGTTGTTTTGAAAGGGGACTAGTGCCAGACTGCTTGGCCTCAACTTCTTGCAAATTTCCAATCATCCGAGGGCCTCACCTTCTTCACTGAAAAGGGGACGGAGAACTCCTACTATCAGCATCTAATTCAATCTAATTCAAACGACGGTTGTAAGGTTCTTAGCCTGTAAGGTTCTTAGCCTGGAACGTTTCAAGGGCTCAATTAATGTTAGCTACTATCATTATTGTCATTGTTACTTTTACTGGTACAGCTTTCCTGGGCTTTTCCTTATCCATTCAGCAGAAATGTAGTGGATGCTCATTTATGCACAGACACCAGGAACACAAAGGTGAGTAAGTTTCCTTGCAGCCCAAGAACAACACAGATTTAGAAGGAGAGATGTACACAAATACAAAATGATGATAGGCTGGCCATACCACCATCACAGAAGCATGGAAAAGGAAGTCTAACTGCAATTACTCACAGTTCTTTGATCCAACCTTATGGATCACAATTGCAAACTGAGACCCACTGACATATTATGTGCAATCTACTCATACTCAGTGGCTTTAAAACTTTTTTACTTATTATGAAATGTTTAAAACCTACAGAAAAATAAAAGGAATAGAACAATAAGCACACATATACCCAGTATCTAGGTTAAACCATTGCTAACATTTACTATGCACGTGTGTGTATGTGTGTACAGAGAGAAAGAAAAAGGAATGTCAAGACATTATTATACTTCATATCTAAATATCTCAACATGTATGTCTAAAAAAATTTAAGAACTTCCCTTATATATCATTATATACCACAGTGCCACTATCACACCTAAATAAGTTAACTAGAAACTACTAATGTTATCTAAAATCTTGTTCATACTCAAATTTCCCCAACTCTCCCCCAAGATATCTATTATAGGTGATTTTTTTTTCCAAGCCAGGCGCCAAAGACACTCATTGCATGTGGTTGTTACATCTGGTGTAATTTTTCTCATCTACAACAGTGCCCCAGCCCTGATCTTTTCATTTCTTGCCTTGTCTTGTCTTTTGTTTTCTTTCCTTAACTTTTCTTTTTTATGGCTTTGATCTATTGAAGGAACCAGGGTGGTGTGTCTTATAGGACAATCCATATTCTGGATATGCCTGATTGTTTCCTTGCAGTATGCTCAAGGTTTTTAAGAAATATGTTTTTGAATTAGTAACCTACATTTAGAATTGGGCAATTTTGCACAAAATTCTGGATTTCTGGCTTCTTTTGGGAAACATCAAAAGACCGGTACAATTTGTGGCACAGTGTATGAGCTGCTGCCTTTGAGCGGGCCCGCATGCTGTCTTCCATTCAGCCCCAGCACACCTCAGACATCTGTGTGGTCCCTAAGGCACCTGAGCTTATGACTGCGTTAGTTAAGGTTCTCCAGAGAAACAGAACCCATAGGATACATATAAAGAGATTTATTTTAAGGAATTGGCTCATGGCTTTGTGGGGTCTGGCAAGTCTGCAGCCCATAATTCATGTAGGAGTTTGATGTGCCAGTCTTGCAGGATTCCTTCTTCTCCAGGAAGCCTCATGTTTTGCTCTTAAGGCCTTCCTAATGAGGCCCACTCACATTATGGAGGGTAATCTCTTTTACGTAAAGTCAACTGATTGTAAATGTTCATCTCATCTACAACCTAACTTCACAGCAACATCTAGACTAGGGTTTGACCAAACAGCTAACTGGGCACCATGGTCTAGTCAAGGTAAAGCATATAATTGGCCATCACAGCAACTTTGCCCCCAGACCAAACACAGGAATGTTGGTTTTACTTAGCTTTCTCGTCTCAAAGGCCTTCTCCTCCTCCATATTAGTTTTCCATTGCTGTGTGGAATGGAAAGTTTCAGCCACAAACTTAATGGCTTAAAACAAATGCATTACCTCACAATTTCCGTAGGTCAGAAGTCTGAACGTGGTGGGCCTACATTCTCTTCTCAGGGTCTCACCTGACTGAAATCAAGGTATCAGGTGGGGCTGCATTCTTACCTAGAGCTCTGGGCCCTTTTCCAAGCTCCCTGCTTTTTGGCAGAATTCATTTTCTTACAGAGACCTCAGGGCTGAGGTCTCTCAGCAGGAAACCACATGCTTCTGTTTCTTCTGTGACCAGCTAGAGAAAACTCTCTGCTTTTAAAAGGCTCATGTGATTAGGTCAGGCCCACCAGATAATTTCCCTTAAGATCAACCATGCCATATAACATAACCTAACCACAGGAGTAAAATCTATCGTATTCATAGTCTTGCATATTCATTATGCAGAGCACCTACGTGGAAGGGAGGCATGCCAAATCTCGGGGCCCATCATAGAATTCTGCCTACTGCAGGCCTCTTCAAGTTACTTGCAAAATTATTATCCTCTATATTCAGGGAAAGAACGGAAATACAGTGAGATGCTAAAAAATCAACCAGTGAGCACAAACAATTTCCTAATGAGTACAAGGAGGTAGCTAGGGGCTGAGCCAGTCCTTTCCATAGAGGACCAGGAGAACTTTTAAATAAAGCCTTGCTAAAATTCTGCATTCTCATAAAGTGTAAAGGAGACCTCCCTTTCTCCCTCTCCACAAGCTCTGCCTTCAGAGTAGGAGTTTACTCATCTTTTCCCATTCTGAGTTTCACTGGTGGCTTCTTGTAAAACCACTCTCAGTTGCACCCAGCCAAGCAGGCATAAAAGACTATGAAAGTAAAACCAAACAAAGAGCTACCCAGACTCTTTTGGCATCACATTTTAAAAATGATCACAAAAGGGAAAAGAGGGAAAACATCCCAAACAGGGCCCACTCATGCATGCAGTGATCTCAAAGGAGCTTAAGGTGGTAAATCAAGTTACTTACAAGTTCCTTGCACATTGCTATTTGCTGTATAGGGGTAGCAAGCTGAAAAGTGAAAAAGGCAACCTTGAAGAATGGATACAAAAATAAAATTCCAAACCAACAGAAATGTTGACTGGGCCACCAAATGTGCTGTCACACTTACACGCTTTTTTTTTTTTTTTTAATATATAACGCTTTCCTGTGTTTTTTCCAGATCATTCTATAAGAAGAAGTCATGCATTCATCTGCCAAAAAATACAGCAGCAGCAATACACATTTATCAAATTTCTGTTATACCTACATCTCTGTACTGGTTACACTGACGGTCCTTGCCCCAGAATATTTTCCCAGAAACCTTTACAGGAAAGTTTAAAAAGAGAGAACGAGAGGCTTCAATTCCCTTATTTGATTTTTCTTCTACTGGAAGACCTGGAAGAAAAACGCAGGCGTGACTAGGTGAGAAGTACTCATTTTCCTGTGGACCCAGTTTATAATTTTAGGCAATAGAGAGGAAACTAAACCATAAAAAATAGTTCATGAGTATCGCTATCGTATGTATTTTAACCTGTTTTACAATGCACTGCACTTGGCCATAGACTCAGCGATCTTCTGAAATGAACTGTTGGAAGTCCCCGCCAGAAGAACTTTTCTTCTGTGAGAAGCCATAAGTGACACCTCACTTGAAGTCACTGTGATTAAAAGAGTTTACAAGGAACTGAAATATTCTCATGAATTTTAATGTTTAACTTAAGCCTTTCTTCCCCAAACGAAATCTAAACAGAAACTTTGCCAAATATCTCTGGTAGCCAGGAGAATTCACAATGCAATTTCCTGCCAAGTGCTTGGAGAGGCTGAGAATAATGATATCCATCTCAAGAGAGTTTTTAGGTCATGGATTTTCCCTCCGATCCCAACTTTTTAGGGAGCTTTCTATTTTGCACGTCTAGGATATTTCTTATTATATTTATTTCATGATGCAGAAGAGAGGGGAGGGCGACAAAGAAATAACAACTTGGCTTTCTTGCATGTTGTGACCTAAAGAGAAAGACAGACGTAACACAGTGAGGGAGGACGTTGGGAACACAGCCAAGGCAGAGGCTAGGAGAAGTCACCAAAAGCATTTAGCCATCCATCATCCCTATCCCCAGACCACGCTGAATAGAGGTCTAGAAAGAGAGCCTATAATTTTTTTGGTTGCCAGAGCTCATAGCCCATGGAATCAATTTTCCTGCCTCATCTGTAAATTAAGGCCACTTTCGTCACCCAGACTTTATTTCAAGGGAAGGTAAGAATGAGGATATTGTAAACACAAGTGTTCTTGACAACATAAATTATAGTTCCCAGAAGTTTCCCCGGTATGTTCCAATGTCATCATTACTGTTGTTTACCACAATCACAAGCAGTTCCCCCAGAGATAATTAGAAGATAAGCTGCTTAAATCAATACCTCCTGCAAAGTAAATAACTTCTCAGCTCTCAATCTTCATCTATCCAACAGTTCCTTCTTTATGGTACTCTCTCCTCCCCCTCTTGACTAAGGAAAATTAGATTCTCTTTTCTGACTTTGCATTAGTTTTGCATGAATGTTCACTTTTTTCCTTCTCCTATGACAGCTCCATATCTGATAAGATCCCTTTTAAGGGAGCAATTCTCTTTGACAGAAAAATGAAAGTGCTTATTCAGTGTCTACTATGTGCCTATGGTGCTGCGTCAGAGGCTAAGGTAGGGTATCTCCACCTTGCCTGAAACTTCGAGCTCGCTAATCTATTTCTGTGGAGGCTGTCCTGTGCATTGTAGGTTAAGCAGCATTCCTGGCCTCTACACACCAGATACAAGTAGCAACTCCCTCCCTCAGTGTGACAACAAAAAATGTTTCTAAATGTTAAATGTCCCCTGAGGGAGTAAAACTGTCCCCTCCTGAGAACCACTAGACTAAGGGAATTACAAGAGAAATATAAGACAGAGTCCATTTCCTTGAGGAGTTTAAAATCTTACGGAGACAAAGAATGTTAGATTTAGAAGCATCCTTAGAAATGATCTTGATCAAGTCTTTTTTTTTTTAAGTGAATAAACTGAGTGAGGCACAGAGACATTAAATGACTTGCTCAGTCGGTTGTACAACAGGAACATTCCAGAAAAAAAGCAGCAAATAATCAAGCCTAGATTGCATTTGTATAGGCTGCAGATGTTATGAAAACCTAAAGAAGGGAGAGAATAATGCTGATTAGCAGTGGCATGGAGAGATAGGACTGAGTCTCAAAGGATTCGCCCTTGAAGGATGAGACAGGCAAGAAGAAGAGGGAAGGCAATGCTAGGATGACCACAGCATGAGCAGAGGCTTGAAGGTAAAAGCAGAGCATGGAATATTAAATTAATAAGGCAGAGACAAAGCTAGAATGGCAGGAGATAAGGTTGGACAGGCTGAGTGGGTCTAAATTCTGGAGGCCCTTGATTTCCTAGATTAAGTTCTAGCTCAGATCCAGAGCCCTCCAAAAAAATGATGTCTGATATCCTCTAGGGGAAGGCGGAAAAATGGAAACACACAAAATGGGAGTTAAGAGATCTGGATGCTAGTTGCAGCAATTCACTGACAGCTGAATAACTTGGAGAAGCCCCTTCATTTCCCTAGGTCTCAGTTCCTGCATCTGTAAAATGAGAGGGTCAAACTTGGTGATCCCAGAGGTCATTTCAAGCTCTCACACTGTATGATTCAGTGAACACACGCTCCTAAAAATCTCCCCATGAGATAAGACACACCTGATCTCACTTACACTACCGGCCAAAGGGCTGTTTGTCACGTGTCCTCACATGTCTCAGCAGGTCCCCAGGGGGTCTTGAGGTGAGGGAGGTGTAACTTCTGGCCTAACCACAGACATCACATCCACATGCAAACAGCCTGACTGCAAGGAAATGTGCTGAAGTCCCAAATGGTCCTGATCAGTTGCAATGTTTTCTGTTACAGAATAAGGCCTGCCATTCCCGGCCCTGACTTTTGCAAATGCATGATTGCACAGTTGACTGGGTTCAAAAAAAAAATAATGTACAACAGCTGAAGCGCAAGTGAACAGAGAACAAGTTATCTAACATGACACTGACATATTATTTAGTAAACTCCCACAAAGCCAGTAAAAGGGGTTAGTGTACTTTAGCATGGCTGAGGACAAACAAAGAGAAAACTAAACAAATTAAGAACTTCTGTTCCATGAGGGACACTACAGAAAAGGTGCAAAGACAGCTGAAAAAAAATGGGGAAAGATATTTGCAATGTCTAAAATCAATGAGGCATTAATAAGTAGAATATATATGGAATTCCTGAAGGTCAGTAAGAAAAGGAAAGCAGTCCCAATAGGAGAATCAGCAAAGGCTATGAACAGGTAATTTCCAAAAGAGAAAATTCAAGAAGCTGATAAGCATCCCATGAGATGTTCAAAACAGGGAAATGGAAAATTAAAGGAATGATGAGCTATTGCTTATACCTATTAGGCTAGTTAAAATTAGGAAGCTGGCTAATGCCAAATGTTGGCAGAAATGTAAGAACTTCTATGTACTGTAGGTGGAAGTATACACTGGTGCAGCCAGTATGGAAAGAAATCTGGCAGATCATTAGTCAAACAAAATACACTCAGACCTATGACCTTCCCTGGGTAAATATCCGTATTAGTTTCTTAGGGCTGCTTCAGCAAAGTACCACTAACTTGGTAGCTTAAAATAAACATAAATTTATTCTCTCACAGTTCTGGAGGTCAGAAGTTTGAAATCAAGAATATCAGCAGGGCCTCATTCCCTCCAAAGGCTCTAGGGGAGAATCCTTCCTTGTCTCTTTCAGATTCTGGTAGCTCAGGTGTTCCTTGGCTGCGTAATTCCAATTTCTGCTTCTGTCTTCACATGGGCTTCTCTTCTTGGTATTTTCTCTTCTTCTATCACTTCTAAAGACACCAGTTATTGGCTTTAAAGCCCACCCAAATCCAGAATGACCTCATCTTAACTTGATTACATTTGCAAAGACTCTATTTCCAAATACAGTTACATTCACAGGTTCCAGATAGATATGATTTCAGGGGGGTGGTGGCATTATTCAACCCAGTACAGTCTACCCTCTGGTGCCTCCAAATTTATGTTCTTCTCACACGCAAAATATATTTACCCAATCCCAACATCTTCGCAACTTTTAACCCATTCCAGTGTCAACTCTGTTCAAAATCTCATCTAAGTATCACAAACTCACAAAGTTCCAAGTCTCATCATGTAAATCATCCAAACCAGGTATGGATGAGACTTGAGGTATGGTCCATCCTGGGACAAAATTTCTGTCCATCTGTGGACCTGTGAAACTACAAAACAGGTTATCTGCTTCCAAAACACAATGGTGGGACAGTTATAAGATAGACGTTCCCTTTCCGAAAGAGAAAAAAATCGAAGGAATGAAGGGGCCACTGGTCCCAAGAAAGTCAAAACCTAATAGGGAAAATTTCATTAGGTTTCAAAGCCTGAGGATAATCCTCTGTGACTTGATGCACCCTCTGGGCCCATGGCAGTTCTGCCTTCTGGGCCTGCAGTTGTCCCACCCTCTAGGCCCATGGTGACCCTATCCTTTGTGCCTATAGCAGCACCTCAGAGTCATTCTTCCTTTTTCTTGAAGGGTAGCAAATGTCTACAGTCGAGTAGTTCTATCAGCTCACTTCCTGTCTGTAGAATTTTGGAAGTCTGAGAGCTTTCTCTCATTTCATCCTGTCTCTGTCCTTTTCAGTTCAAGCTGGCAGTGCTTCTGCTAATATAATATTCTCAGAAACTTCGTGGGTCTTCTATACATGTCACAGGGGTTCATGCCATTAGAGATTCAGAAGGTCCTCCACAGATCTTTCCTGAATAACTCTATATTCCTAGCTTCTGCTGTGGTAGCTGAGTGGATCCATGAGTCACATGCCTAATTTCTACATCAAAAGGTTGTCCATCCACACTCTCAGGCTTCTCTCTAGAGGACACTTCCCAACAGTAAATTTCCTAATTGTAGCATCCTTTGTAGTCTGGGTAAACTGAGAATCTCCCCCAATTAAAGTGCTGGTTCCTTTTTATTTAATACTTCCTTCCTCCATTTATTTTTCCTCTCACATTTTGCTATAAGCAAAGAGAAATCAGGCTCCACCTTCAACACTTTGCTTAGAAATCTCCTCAGCTAAATATCCAAGCTCGTAGCTTACAAATTCTGCTTTCAGCAAAACAAAGAAAGCACAATTCAGCCAAGTTTTCTACCACTATTTAACAAGGATAACCTTTCCTCCAATTTCCAGTAACATGCTTCTCATTTCCTTCTGAGTTCTTGCCTTTAATGTTCATTTTTCTAATGACATTTTATATATGGCAATATATGTATTCTCTAAGATGGCAGAAGCTTTCTCCACTGTGCTCCTCACTTCCTCATGAGTTCCAACCAGAATCTAGACTCTTTCTATATAACGACTTTCAAAATTCTTCTAGCCTCTGCCCATTACCCAGGTTCACAGCTATTCCCACAGTTTTAGATACTTGTTACAGCAGCACTGTACTTCCAGGTAGCAAAATCTGTGTTAGTTTCCTAGGGTTGCCTTAACAAAGTAACCCAAAACTGGTGACTTAGACAATGAAATGTATTCTCTCACAATTCTGGAGGCCACTGAAATCAAGGTTGTGTTCCTCTGAAGGCTCTGGGACAGACTCGTTCCTGTCTTTTCCAGCTTCTGGTGGCTCCAGGTACTCCTTGGCTGTGGCTGAACAACTCTGATACTTGCCTCCATTTTCACATGGCCTTTTCCTCATTGTCAGTCTTCTCCTTTTCCGTCGCTTATAAGGACAGTTGTCATTGGATTTAGAACTCACCTATATAATCCAGGATGATGTCATCTTGAGACCTTTAGTAATTACCTTTGCAAAGACCCTTTTTCCAAATAAGGTCACATTCACAGGTTTTGGGGCTTAGGATGTGGGCACATCTTTTGGGGAGCCAACACTCAACCCACTAGCACATCCCAGAGAAATCCTCACCTAGGTTTACATGGGTATAAGCCAAAGATATTCACTGCAGCATTGTACGTGCTGGTTGGGAGTCAGATGCCCCCCACTTGGATGGTATGTAGATAAAATATGGTGGATGATCACTGTATCAGAGATATTTACAGTTCCCAGACTACCCCTGTGCTCCCTACATTTCCTGGCCACCACACAGTTGATTAGGGCCATATAACAGTTTTGGTCAATGTGCCGTGTGTTACAAGTTTGAAGAATGCAAGAGCAGGTAGAAATTCTCCATGCTCGCTCCTTCCCCATCTCAGCAATCCTGAAAGTCATGTTCCCAGTGTGATAGCCATGAAATACAAGTGGTGAAGGTCCCTGAATTACAGCTTAGAAAGGAGCTGCACTGAAGAACTGCTCGACCTACAGAGGATTCTGCGTGAATGAGAAATAAACTCCTGTGTGTTAAGCCACTGTGATTTGGGAGTTGTTTGTTATTTCAGCATACATAGCCCAGCCTACCTTGAATAATGTGTCCACCATGAAATACTAACATTTGTTAGGAGCAACATATTAGAGAAATACACACCCCATGGATAGGTCTTAAAAGCATAATGCTTAATGAAAAAATCAGGAAAGAGAATGGGATATATAACATAATATTTACATTAAAATAAATGCACACAGATAAAAATGCACATTTCACAAGAACACATCCGAGTTTAAAAAATATGTACATGGGGGTGGGGGAGAGGGATGGGGGAGGAGGGAAATCAATTCTATCAAGTGAGGGACTCACTAGTTCTAATTTAAAAATGTTCCAGGGCCCAAAGAAGATGATTAACCGGACGCTCTGCTCCTCAGGGTCAAAAGGGAAGCTGGGGTACGCTGGCCTAGGGTGGTAACCCTGGAAGAGACAAGAGAGGAGCTTGGGGTGTGCTGAGCATTGAGAGATGAAGAGGAGATGGGTGTGGAGCAGGAAGACTCTGAGCTCACCTCCTCCCACAGGTACACCAAATTACCACTATTTACCGAACAACTATCTATCAGAACAACATGAAGACTAGCAGTAAAGATTTTCCACAACTAAATATATAAAGAGGGAACCAGGACGACACAGTTAGGAGGTCAGTACCCACAAGACCCACACCCCTGGCTAGGCAACCCACAAGTGGAAGGGTAATCACAACTGGGGAGAAGTGGTTCTCCCGAAGAAGCAAGAGATCAGAGCCCCATATCAGGCTCCCCATTCCAGGGGTCCTGCACCAGGAAGATAAGCTCTCAGAATATCTGGCTTTGAAGGCCAGCAGGGCTTGTGTACCAGAGAGCTGGAGGGCTGCAGGAAACAGAGACACCACTCCTAGAAAGAACACACAAAATCTCAAGTGCTCCGAGTCCCAGAACAGAGGCAATAATTTGAAAGGAGTCTGGGTCAGATCCACTTGCTTATCTTGGAGAGACTCCCAGAGAGGCAGGAGGCAACTGGGACTCCCCTTGGGGACAGAGACGCTGGCAGCAGCCATTTGGGGAGCTTGTTCTACCACGAGGACACTGGTTCTGGCAAGCACCATTTTGGAATCCTCCCTCTAGCCTATTAGCACCGGGGACTTCCCTGTCTACTAGCAGGCTGGCACCAGTCCCAGGACCCCCTGGACTGCAAAGCCAACCATGAGGGGGCTGTCCCTGCCCAACAGCAAGCTGGCACCAGCCCCGGTACCCCCGGGCCACGCAGTCAATGGCCCTGGGACCCAGCCCTGCCCATCCATGGGCTGGCAACCAGCTAGGCTAGAGGCCAACTCCACCTACCAGGATGCCCGTCGTAGTCAGCCCCCGTCACAACAGAAGGGTCCACACAGCCCACATAGGGGCACCCTTAGAGCACATAGCTCTGGTGACCAGAGGGAAGCATGTTGCTGGACGTCATAGGACATCTCCTACATAAGGCCTCTTTTCAATGATTGGGAAATGTAACCATCTTATTTAATACATAGAAACAAATGCAGGATTAGGCAAAATGAAGAGACAGAGGAATATGTTTGGAACATATTTCTGAAGGAACAAGACAAAAACCTCAGAAAAAGAACTAAACAAAGTGAAGATACACAATCTACTCCATAAAGAGTTCAAGGTAATGATTGTGAAAAAGCTCAGTAACCCAGGAGAAGAATAAATGAACACAGTGAGAATTTTAACAGAGTGTAGAAAATATAAAGGAGAACCAGGCAGAGCTGGAAAAAACAATAACTGAAATAAAAAATAGACTAGAAGGAATCAACAGGAGATTAGATGATACAGAGATGATCAGGGCACAGGAAAAGAGAGTAGTGGAAATCACCCAAACTGAACAGAGAAAAGGAACTAAAAAGAATTTTTAATTTTACGAGAATTTTTTAAAATGAGGATAGTTTAAGAGACCTCTGGGACAACATCAAGCATACTAACATTTGCATTATAGGGTTCCCAGAAGGAGAATAGAGGGAGAAAGGGGCAGAGAACTTAATTGAAGACATGCTGGCTAAAAACTTCCCTAACCTGGGACCAGACATTCAAGTACAGTAAGCACAAAGAGTCCTGAACAAAATGAACTCAGAGAGGTCCACACCAAGACACACTGTAGTTAAAATGGCAAAACTGGGCCTTCCCTGGTGGTCCAGTGGTTGAGACTTTGCCTTCCATTGCAGGGGGTGTGGGTTTGATCCCTGGTCGGGGAGCTGAGATCCTACATGCCTCGCAGCCAAAAAGCCAAAACATGAAACAGAAGCAATATTGTAACAAATTCAATAAAGACTTAAAAAAAAATACAATACTGTACTGCACACTTAAAAAAAATTTTTTTAAAAAGGCAAAACTTAAAAATAAAGAATCTTAAAAGCAGCCAGGGAAAAGCAACTAGTTACGTACAAGGGAACTCCCATAATTCATCAGCTGATTTTTCAGCAGAAACTTTGTAGGTTAGAAGGGAGGGGCACGATATATTCAAAGTGATGAAAGGGAAAAAACTGCAACCAAGAACACTCTACCCGGCAAGGCTATCATTCAGACTTGAAGGAGGGCTAAAGAGTTTGTTACAGACAAGCAAAAGCTAAAAGCATTCAGCACCACTAAACCAGCTTGACAAGAAATGTCAAAGGGACTTCGCTAAGCGGAAAAGGCCACAACCAGACATATGAAATTACAAAAGGAAAAATCACGTTGGTTAAGGCAAACACACAGTAATGGTAGTAGATCAATCACTTATGAATCCAGTAGTAAAGTTAAGAGACAAAAGTAGTAAAAACCATTTATATCCACAAGTAGTTAAGGGCTACACAAAACAAACAAACACACAAAAGATGTAAAGTATGTCAGAACATTAAACATGGTGCGAGTGGGGAGTAAAAATGCAGGGTTGTTAAAATGCATTAAAACTTAAGATATCATCAACTTAAAATAATCATACATAGAGAGAGGTTGTTATATATGAACCTTATAGTAACCACAAACAAAAAACCTGTAATAGATACACACAACACAAAGAGAAAAAAATCCAAACACACACTAAAGATAGTGATCAAATCACAAAGGAAGAGAGCAAAAGAAGAAAGGAACTAAAATAGAACTACAAAAACACCAGAAATCAATTAACAAAATGGCAATAAGTACATAGCTATCAATAATTACTTTAACTGTTAATAGACTAAATGTTCCAGTCAGAAGACACAGAGTGGCTGAATGGATAAAAAAACAAGACCTGTATATATGCTGCTTACAAGAGACACACTTCAGATCTAAGGACAGAGACTGAAAGTGAGGGGATGGAAAAAAGTACTCCAAGCGAATGGAAATTAAAAACAGCAATTTTGGGACTTCCCTGCTGGCACAGTGTTTAAGAATCCTCCTGCCAATGCAGGGGACACGGGTTTGAGCCCTGGTCCAGGAAGATCCCACATGCCATGGAGCAACTAAGCCCGTGCGCCACAACTACTGAGCCCACATGCCACAACTACTGAAGCCCACGCATCTAGAGCCCATGCTCTGCAACAAGAGAAGCCACCGCAATGAGAAGCCCGCACAACGCAAGGAAGAGTAGCTCCTGCTCACCGCAACTAGAGAAAGCCCGTGCGCAGCAACAGACTCAATGCAACCAAAAATAAGTAAATATATAAACTATAAAAATGTAAAGAACAGCAATTTTTTTTGGATATGTCTCCTCAGGCAAGGGAAATAAAACCTAAAATAAACAAATGGGCCTACATCAAACTAAATCGCTTTTGCACAGTGACGGAAACTGTCAACAAAACAAAAAGGTAGCCTACTAAATGGGATAAGATACTTGCCAATTATAGATCTGATAAGAAGTTAATAACCAAAATATACAGAGAATTCATACAACTCACCATCAAAAAACCCAAACAACTCAATTAAAAAACGGGCAGAGGGCCTGAACAGACATTTTTCCAAAGAAGACATATAGATGGCCAACAGACACATGAAAAGATGTTCAACATCACTAATCAACAAGGAAACACAAATCAAAACCACAGTGAAATGCCACCTCACACCTGTCAGAATAGCCATCTTCAAAAAGAAAATAAATAACAAGCGTTGGTGAGGATGTGGAGAAATGGGAACCCTCGTGTACTGTTGGTGGGAATGTAAATTGGTGCAGCCACTGTGGAAAACAGTATGATATTCTTCCAAAAATTAAAAACAGAACTGCCACATGACCCAAAGCAATCTACAGATTTAAAGTAATCCCTATCAAGTTTGGGCTTAACATATACACCCTACTATATATAAAATAGATAAAAAACAAGGACCTACTGTATAGCACAGGGAACTATATTCAATATTTTGTAATAACCTATAATGGAAAAGAATCTGAAAAAACATTTATATATGTATATACATATATATGTATAACTGAATATATATATATATATATACACATATATATATGTAGCTGAGTCAGTTTGCTGTACACTTGAAACTAACACAACATTGTAGTATATCAACTATACCTCAATAAAATTTTTTTTAAATAAATAAATAAAGTAATCCCTATCAAAATACCCATGGCATTTTTCACAGAACTAGAACAAATAATCCTAAAATTCATATAGAACCACAAAAGACCCCAAATTGCCAAAGCAATCTTGAGAAAAAAGAACAAAGCTGGAGCTCTTCCTTTGTGATTTGATGACTATCTTTAGTGTAATGTTTGGATTTTTTCCCTCTGTTTGTGTGTATCTATTACAAGTTTTTTGTTTGTGGTTACCATAAGTTTCATATATAACAACCTCTCTCTAAGTATGATTATTTTAAGTTGATGATATCTTAAGTTTTAATGCATTTTAACAACACTGCATTTTTACTCCCCACTCGCACCATGTTTAATGTTCTGACAATATATCCTCCCAGACTTCGGACTACACTACGAAGCTTCAGTAATCAAACCAGAGTGGTCTAGCACAAAAAGACACATAGATCAATGGAACAGAATAGAGAGCCCAGAAATAAACCCACGCAGCTATGGCCAATTAATCAACACAAAGGAGGCAAGAACACACAATGGAGAAAGGACAGTCTCTTCAACAAGTGGTGCTGGGAAAACTGGACAGCTCCATGTAAAACAATGAGATTAGAATATTTCCTAACACTACCTACAAAAATAAACTCAAAATGGGTTAAAAACATAAATGTAAGACCTGAACCCGTAAAACTCCTAGAAGAGAACATAGGCAGAACACTCTTTGACATAAATTGTAGTAATATTTTTTTGGATCTGTCTTCTAAGGCAAAAGAAATAAAAGCAAAAATAAACAAATGGAGCCTAATTAAACTTAAAAGCTTTTGCACAGCAAAGGAGACCATCAACAAAATAAAAAGACAACCTTTGGAATGGAAGAAAATATTTGCAAATATGACTGACAAGGCATTAGTATCCAAAATATATAAATAGCTCATACAACTCAATATCAATAAAAACAAACAACTCAATCAAAAAATGGGCAGAAGACCTGAATAGACATTTTTCCAAAGGAGACATACAGATGGCTAACAGGCACATAAAAAGATGCTCAACATCATTAATTATTAGAGAAATTCAAATCAAAACAACAAGATATCACCTCACACCTCTCACGATGGCTCTCATCAAAAAGTCTACAAATAACAAGTGTCGGCAAGGATGTGGAGAAAACGGAGCCCTTGTGCACTGTTGGTGGGAATGAAAACTGGCACAGTCATGATGGAGAACAGTATGAGTTTTCCAATATGGAAGTTCTTCAAATACCTAAAAATAGATCTACCATATGATCCAGAAATTCCACTCCCAGAAATATACCTGGAAGAATCAAAAACAGTAATTTGAAAAGATACATGTACCCCAATGTTCATAGCAGCACTATTTACAATAGTCAAGAGATGGAAGCAACCTAAATGTCCATCAACAGGTGAATGAATAAAGAAGATGCAGTGTGTGTATGTGTGTGTGTGTGTGTGTGTGTGTGTGTGTGTATAAAATGAAATATTAGCCATTTAAAAAAATGAAATCTTGCTTTTGGGACAGCAAGGATGGATCTAGAGGGTATTATGATAAGTGAAATGTCAGACAGAGTAACACAGATACCACATGATCTCACTTATATGTGGAATCCAAAAAAGAAACAAAACAAAACAAAAACAGACCCATAGAAACAGAGACCAAACCACTGGTTGTCTGAAGGAATGGGTGTGTCTGTGTGTGCGGTGAAGTAGGCAAAGGAGATGAAGAGGTACAAACCTCCAGTTATATAATAAATAAGTGGGCTTCCCTGGTGGCGCAGTGGTTGAGAATCTGCTTGCCAATGCAGGGGACACGGGTTCGAGCCCTGGTCCGGGAAGATCCCACATGCCGCGGAGCAACTAAGCCCGTGAGCCGCAACTACTGAGCCTGTGCATCTGGAGCCTTTGCTCCGCAATGGGAGAGGCCGCGACGGTGAGAGGCCCGCGCACCACGATGAAGAGTGGCCCCCGCTCGCCGCAACTGGAGAAAGCCCTCGCACAGAAACGAAGACCCAACACAGCCATAAATAAATAAATAAATAAAATTTTAAAAATAAATAAATAAGTCACAGAGATGTAATACACAGCATAAGGAATATGGTCACTAATACTGATAATATTGCAATAACTTTATATGGAGCTAGATGGTTACTAGACTTATCATGGTGATCGTTTCATAACGTATGCAAATGTCAAACCACTATGTACTGCCTCTGAAATTAACATAATATTGTATTGCAACTATATTTCAGTAAAAATAAATTAATTAATTGACAGAATAAAAGAAGGGAAAAGGTAAGGAGGAAAAAGAGAAGAACCAGCTAAGAAGCCTGAGGAGCAGGAAGAATTAGGAAACCTGAGAAGGTAAATAGACCTGATGAAATGTAACAGGATCTCGACAAAGAATGTGGCCAGGAGAGTGGAAAGGAAGGTGTGGATAAAAGAGGTGGACTAAATGAAACGCAATTAAATCCAACATCTTTACCATGTCCTAGAAGTCCAACATGAGATGGTTCCCTTCGTCCCCCCTTGACCCACAACTCTTCAGACAGTGGTCTCTCAGGTTTTTTTTCAGCCTCAGCGTCCAAACACTTGCAGTTCTCTTTATCTTGAACAATCAATCCCCATCTTTCCATGGCGCTTCTCATCGTTCAAGTAGCCCCTTGAGCCCCTGGAAAGGCTCTCTCTGACCACATTTCCTAAAGTAGCTTCCCCCATTACTCTGTCTCTCCTTCCTTTACCTTCTTCATAGCACTTCTCACTAGCTGAAAGTAATGTCTGTATTGTCTATTATCTCTCTCTCCATGAGACTGCAAGCTCCATGACTGCAGGCCTTTGTTTGGCTTATCCACCACTGTATATACAGTGGCTGGAACAATGAGTGGCACATAGTAGGCACTCAATAAATATTTACTCCATGAATGGCTTGTGAAGAAAGCTAAGTGGGCTCTGATGTGTTCAGCCCAAGTGATGGCGAGTACAGAGCTGTTAACCAAGATAGGAGTGGTAAGAAAATGAGAACGTTTTGAGAAATAGGTAACGAATTCAGTTTTGTAAATGCTGATTTTCAAGGGCGCCCATGAGATATCCAAGTAGAGGCTTCCAACAGGTCATGATGCAAAAATTGGGAGAGACCTATAAATTTGAGAGCTGTTTTAAATCTGCTCGAAAAGAAAACATTTTTCCTTTACTCTCTTAGACTCATTGACTGGGGCCCTACAAATTAGACTCATAAAGACAGATTCATAAGAGAAAAGGCATACAAATTTTATTTGATGTTAATTTTTATGTGACACAAGTGACTTCCTAGAAAAGAAGTGAATACCCAAAGAAGTGGATTGGCCTGAGAGCTTATATATCAATTATAACAAACAATGATAAATTGTAGCGATGTATCAAGATAAAGGAGAAGGGTCTTTAGGCTTCAAGCAGCTATAAACTATGGGAAATTAAGTATATGAGAGAAACTAATGGAAGATAAGGGTTTGCTTGTGCAGGTCCACCTAGTGCCAACTCTCCATCTTCTTCATGGCCATAAAACTTCCCCAGCAGAGGGGATTTATGACAGTCCTTATTTCTCAGGAGTTTCTGCTTTTAGTCAGATAAAGGAAGCTCTGAGAAGGCTTCCTTCTGCTTCTATTGAATCTCAAATATCTTTAGTTCAAAATAATCCTTATGCCAAATTGGCATACTTGGGGGTGGCATATTCTGATCCCCTTCAAAACCATGAGAAGAGATAAGAGAGTAAAAGAGAGAGAGCGTCACCACTTGAATGAGGTCATGGTATGCAATGCTTGGGCCCCACTGTGGCGCCTACTCTAGGGTCCTAGAGATCTGGCTCTAAATTTCACTCCCAAGCAGAAAAATACAACGGCGAGATTCCAGCACATTTGTCTGGCAAATTGAGACAGACACAATCCCTACCATCTAGAGAGTTTATGCTTAGCTAAAACATTCCATGTAAGCTGAAGTTAGGGGAAGAATTGCTGGGTCCCTGGAACACCAGCTTGAATCCCATGCTACCTAAAACCCACTGTTATGCCTTGGAGGCACCCACCAGAGTCACCTGAGAAGGCTGAAACATTGCAGGAGCCTGGGAACAATCACTTTTGAACAGAAAGCTAACATAACAGTTCTGTCCAGATCAAGATGGCCTTTAAATAATCTACATCCATCACAGGCATCTTACTGAGCAGTTTCAGACTCAGTGCAAATTGCCCACAGTCACACTGAAAGAAGAGGGGAAATGCTAAGTCTAAGTGCCAAACCAGTTCTTATCCCTGGTTGCACATTAGAATCATCTGGGAAACTTACACACACACACACACACACACACACACACACACACACACACACACTGCTTGAGTCCCACTTCACACCCACTGAATCAGAACTTCTGGGGCTGGAACTTGGACGTCAGTAGTCTCCTAAAGCATTACAGGTGATTCTAATGTACAGGATGAGAAAAAATGGTCTCAAACAATAGAAACGTGTCACTGGAAATTTTTCCTTTCTTCTTCCCCTTCTCTCTTTCCTGGAAATTAATAGAGGACATAATAGTAATCTCAGCATGTATGTCTCACCCATGGTCAGAATTTGACCCTCATCTCCTCTTGGAGCTCTGCTCAAGAATGGCAACTGAATGAATCAGTCGTCTCCCTGTTCCCAGGTAGCCATTGGCAGGGGAAAAAAAGGTCCACTGGAGAAACCAGAGGGAAGGAGGGAGAGTAGATCAGACCCCAGGAACAGTGGGACAGCTTTTGCAGCTGCTAACTCATTCAGTGGTATTTCCCTTCCTTCTTCCTTTGCCCTTAAGAGTGATCTAGATACCAACCACTGAGTCAGGTCCAGAATTCATTTTCAGACTTCTTAGAATATGCATGCATTGAAATCCCAGGAGCAGGAAACATGCTGGCCTTAAATGCTGTGTTGAATGACAATTGAATGAAAGCATTGGGCACAATCCACCCCTGCATCCTTCTTAAACCCACCTTCTTGGTGACAGGACACATTCCTGGTTGTTTTCCCACCTTCCTCAAGAATGACCCCTTCTTCGTTGCCTTCACTGCTCCTCTTCCTCCTCACACTTTTTCTTGGGGGTCCCTGAAGCTTCTCTGTAGAACTATGTAGGGTTCCTCAAGACAGCTTGAAACATGATCCAAGCCCTACTCCTCCATTTTACAGAACTGGAAATTGAGGTCCAAAGAGGCTGAGTGAAGGATCTGCCCAAAGTCATGGGGCTAATTAGTGATGAGATAAGGACGAGGACCCAGGTTTCCCGACCTCCAACTGCATTCACTGCTTAACTCACCTTACTACTGACTCAGACACAGGAGGAAAAACACCAAAGGGTGATGATCTGTATGGAGATCTTTCTGTCTAGTCTTCTAGATCTTTGCTGCTCAAAATATAGACCTTGGACCAGCAGTGTAGGCATCATCTAGGAACTTGTTAGAAATACAGAATCTCAGGCCCCACCTAGACCTACTAAATGAAACAGAATTTGCATTTTAACAAGATCCTTGGGTGATTCTAATGCACATTAAAATTGGAGAAGCGCTTTTCTAAATGATCATTTAGCTGTTTACTCATGCACAGGTGTAAGTGTTTATTTAACACAGTGTATAAAGCAGGATGTTAGGCACTGAGAAGGCAATAATGCCAGGAAAAAAAAAAAAAAGGATGTCTTAATTATTTTAAAAATTTTAGAGATAATGGCAAATTAACGTATTTAGTTGGATAGCATTGATACATGTGGATATGATAGCTTGATTTCCATATCAAAATAATTTTAAAATTAATGTTATAATAACTTAAGATAAAAATTAAAATCTAAACACCCATCATCCTGGTATCAAGTACACGTGTCAGTTTCCAATGTTCCCAAACCACTCTTCATTGTTATCCAAAGCCTTCACTTGAATCAAAACCACTGCAATGCAGGGTTGACTGCATTCAAGCCAAGGACTGAGCACCAATTCCATTCTCATTATTGTAATACTCCTGGCACAGAATAACGTTACTACCTTAGTCATTGTTGCACCCTTCCAATTTTCCTGGTGTTGTCAAAAACTCATTTCTGGTATGGATTTAAGCAGACCCAAAGAACACCTGATCTCTGCCAACTTTCCTTCCCACTTCTCTTATTAACATTGAGTTTCACATCAAGAGCTTGGCCTTTCCTTGTATCTTGGCAACAGAGCTTCCAGAGGAAGTGCAGAGGCAAGGGCATACACAAAGACTGTAACAGAACAAAGGCAGAGAGGATAAACACATACACAGTGAATGAGAGTGTATTTATCAAACCCCAGGCATCATGGCTCCTCTGCTTTCTGCTCTAGTACTATCTTTGTGTGCTCAAATAACAGCATTTGCACAATTCTAGTTGATGATTCTAAATTGACTGCTGATTGAAAATAAGATCGAGTCCTCACTTATGAAAATGAAAGACTTTAGAATAAATATACTTGAGGAGAAAAGCAATACACGTACAAAGAAGTGATATCAATGCAAGCCAGGATGTGACAGAGTAACCAAATGAGGGACAAAGGTGAAATGTGTAACACATGCTCAAGGGAAAGGCCAAGGACTGGAGGCAAGAAGAAAATTGTCCTTCTCTTGGCAAACTGTTGTGTTGTTGTTTTTGTTTTTGTTTTTTTTCCTTATCCATTTTCATGGTGGGCAGAAGATGGCCACCCCACAGCTTCCAAGTTTACACATAATGGATGGAACCACAGAGAATGCCTGTTTCTCATGGTCATGACTACAAAATCCCAACAGAGAAAATGACCAGTTTGGTTTAGATCAGGAGTCCACCCCTGCACGAGTCAGCTATGGCCAGGACCTGTCAGTGATCCCTGACTGCCCATGGACCATATAGGAAGAGGAATCAATTCTTAGAAAAGGGGATGTATTGGCTTGTGAGTTGGACAGATATCCCAAAAAGTACCTGTGAGGTAGAGATATACAGTGACAAACACAGGTGTCAGCCAACAGTAGTACCAAGGCCAGGATTGGCTGTCTGAGTTGAATGGAACCTGACTGTCAGAGTTGTCTACAGGAGGTCCCTTAGGGCATCTTCTAGCACTACCATACCCTGTGATTAAGGTCAATCAAAAACCACAACAACCCAAGACTATGAATGGCCCAGACTCTTCAGGAATAAAGGATTGGGTCACCCTACGGGGTAAAGAATCACAACCAGTTGAGGTACTTGCTAAACAGAAAGAGAATACAGAGTAGGTAGTGGAAGAAGGTAGTTATAAATACCAGCTATGACCATGTGACCAGTTATAGAAATAAGGACTGTAATGGTCATGAGTATTTCCTCCATATTTGGCTATGAATACATGTGTCTTTGTTCTCTTTCCTCTCATTATTAAAATAAGATGTATTGACTTTATATCAGTATTTCAATATCGTTAATTTTACATCATAGTATTTAAGTTACCGAATATCAAGAAACACCATTCAAGGACTTTTCCTCCTCTTCTGGGGAAGGGATTAATGCATTTTTGGTTGTTTGCAGGATAGTTATTATGTTAGAAAGAATTATAACCTTGTTATTGTCTTTATTTGAAAATTAAATATGGTTTAAGGAGAAGCATATGGATGCCAACTTGACAAGGGGTGGACTTGTGATGGTTAATTTTATGTGTTAACATGACTGGGTCACAGGATGCCCATATATTTGGCTAAATATTATTGCTGGGTGTGTCTGTGAGGGTGTTTCCAGATGAAATTAGCATTTGAATCAGCAGACTCAGTGAAGCAGTTTGCCCTCCGCAACGTGGCAGGTATCATCCAGTCCATTAAGGGCCTGAATAGAACCAAAAGGGGCAGGAAGGAAAAATTCTACCCTTTCTGCCTGAGCGCTTGAGCTGGAACATTGATCTCCTCCTGCCCTCTGCATTCCTGGTTCTCAGACCTTGAAACCTGGACTGGAATCTACATCAACGGTTCTCCTGTTTCTCAGGTCTTTGGACTCAGACTGAATTATACCACTGGCTTCCCTGGGCCTCCAGATTACAGATAACAGTTTATGGGACTTCTCAGCCTCCATAATTGTGGGCGCCAACACCTTATATTAAGTCACTTTCTATATGTATATCCTATTGGTCTGTTTCTCTAGAGAACCCTGCCCAATACAACCTGTGAGCTGGCTCCCCTCATGTCCCCAAGATGGCTGCCACAGTCCTAAGAGTCAAGTATAGGCAACATCCACAGAATAGTTCTTTGGGAGAATTTCTTTTTATCAATGAGGAAAATATGACTCAGAAGCCTCCAGCAGACTTCCCCTTATCTTACTGGTCAGGATTTTATCTAGTGCCCATGCTTAAATCAATCACAGGCAAGAGGAAAAGGACAACCATGGTTGGCTTAGGCCAATTACAATTCACTTCCAGGGCTGAGGAGGGATCCTTCTCCTGCGAAGCATCCAACACTCTGATACCCCCAAGTTTGGAGTTCTATTAGCAAGAGCTATGGGTAGGGAACCACTGGTGCCTACCATAGCCCCCACTTCCAGAAAGGCATTTCCAGCACTAAAAAGAAGATGGCTTTCCTTATCAAACAAAGATAGAGCAAGGATTAAAGAGCTGCTTTCACTCAGCCAGCTGTTCCATTCCAGCTATGTGGACAGAACACCTGTGCTGAACTGTGTAAGCACAGACAACTTCAGAATAATTCTGAGCGCTCACCATATGCCAGGCCCTATACCGCACACTGTAGGGGATGCTGGGCAGGGCCAGGACTGGGTGAGGTGAGACAAGTTAGGCACAAAATTTCAGGAGGCACTCACTCTCAGGGCTGTGGATGTGCAGGTTGGCACTTGAGAGCACGTGCCTCCTTAAATTTTGTGCCTTGGGGACCTCACTTGCCTTACCTAACCTAGTTTCAGCCCTGATGCTGTGTTGTGCCCCCCAGATTCACCACTCCATTCAGAATTAAGGCACCTATTCTCCCAGATGCTGGGACTGTGGATGGCTGGGAGCTCTCAGATGAATCCTTCCTGGAATCTCCCTCAGCTGAAGAGAGCTGCCTTCCCCAAAGTCTCATCCCTTCCTGGAGGCAGCCCCATCTCATAACTGAAGAGCAGAGACATGAAGGCCCAGCATTCTTGCTTCAGCTTTGGTCAACTCTGCAGGGTCATCCCACATCGAAAGCAGCCCACAGGACGGATTGAGCCCATGGAACTGTAACTGCATTGCTGTTCAGCTTCTCCTCCTGCCCCAGCTTATTTCCTTCACTCACAAAATTGTTCCCCAGCTACCTTTCAGCATACAAATCTCCATCTCAGAGCCTGTTTCTTAGTGAACTTGTCTGGCAACAGTTGTCTGAAAAAGGTGCAGGAGTTGCCCCCCCCCAAAAAACAGACATTAAAACAGGCTACAATGAGGTCCTCATCTCCATTGATAAGATGAAGCACTAATAGATCCTCGAATGTATTAGCAGCGCAAATATTAAAACTTTCTCTAGGGCGAACTAGGGTGGGAAACAGAAGGGAATGCATTGGCAGGTGCAATTTTTCAAGCATTTGAGAGATGGGGTAAATACTGATCATAAGAAGATCATAAGAGATGCATTGGAGAAGACAATGAAAGACTGAGTGTGATTATCCAAACCAATGAAGGCTAAACGTTAACACCAGAAGGACTCCTTTGAAGCATATAAAGAAACTCTCATATCCTGCAGCCGGAGGGCAGAAAAAACTGAGCATCAGACCCAGGATTTAATTGTAAGAATAGCAGAGCCCCAGAAGAGACTGAATTCTCCACCCACAAGTTGTTCCACATCAGAATCTGGTCTCTGATTAGGAAGAGGCAAGACTCTGGCACTTGGGATGGGGACATATAAGTTGATGTACTAAAAAACCTCAAATCCCCAGATTTCCCTGAATGCTCTGGGTCTGCAGAATTGGCTCAGTCCTTCTATCAAAGGCTAGCACTCAACCCTTACCCGAAGATAATGCTGAGGCCTCTTCTTGCAAAACAACACATACTGCCCTGTGGTAGTCAGCCGCAAAGATGGCTCCAATGGCCCCTGTTTCCTGATATTCCCACTCTCCCATAGTCCCCTTTTACCCTGAATGGGGCTGACTTTTGTGACCAAGGATATTGCAGAAATGACCAGGTGTGGCTTCTGACGCTAGGTCATAAAAGACCGTGTGGCTTCCCACTTGTTCTTTTTTGGATCACCCACTTGGCGGGGGAAGCCAGCTGCTATGTTGTAAGGATACTTAAGCAGCATTATGGAGAGAACCACGTGGCAAGGAACTGAGGCTTCCTGCCAATAGCCGACAAATAACTAAGAATTCCTGCCAACAGTCATGTTAGGAGCCATCTCGGAAGCAGATCCTCCATCTCCAGTCAAGCCTTCAAATGACTACAGCGCCAGCCAACATCTTGACTGCAACCTCATGGGAGACCTTGAGCCAGAAACACAGAGGTAGGCCATGCCCAAATTCTTGACCCACAGAAATTGGGAGATAATAAATTTTATTGTTTCAAGGTCTTAGATTTGGGAGTAATTTGTCACACAGCAATACCAAACTAATATACTCTCTCAGGATCTACTCCCATCTCCCATCTTGACCATCACATCAATAACTACAGTTAAAGTACAACATAACCTAACTGAGGGAGTACGTACTGGATCTAATAAAAGAAAGGGTTTATGCCCCTCAAATAAACTGCAGGACCCAGCTAGCACATGGCAGCAGGAACTAGGATACTAGGTTTGTGACAGAGGATTTAACACCCCAGAAGACAGTGCTGAGACACATCTAGGGTGAATTTTGGAAGTTTGGAGAAAGCAGTGAAATAGAAATGCCAGAACTGCCATGGCAAACAGTGGGAAGGGGGATCAAAGTGTTCAGAGGAGTAAGCATGCTAAAGTAGATACACTAAACAAGATGAGGAAATGCACCAGATGACCTTATTCCATGGGAAGGCACAGAAGACACTCTGTTTATCAAAGTGACGAAGAGTGCCCTGGGCACCCGAGAGGGCCACCAACATCACTGAGAATTAATCACTGGCCACCCTCTGTAAGGCCAGTCTGATGGTAGGAGATGTTATTGTAGAACTGGCCTCACTGATAGCAATGGGGATGGTAGAATCCTGAAGAGGCCAGCTAGCTGCCCTTAACCACCAGAAGCAAGTAGGTCACAATTACCATAACCCATAAAGATGGTACTAGAACACAGGACTTTCAGGGTAAGACATAAGGGTAATATTCAGTATACAAAGGAAATCAAGGATAGGTGATCAAGAGACTAGGGGCAACCCAATGAAAAGTCATGATCCCTAGTTCAATTTCTGGATCTGAGTCTGTGTTTTGATCTGGAAAATTGACTGAAAGAGAGACAAGGTCCCTAGGAGGGAGGACCTTTAACACCATGGTAAGTATGTACACTAATGATTACCTCAATTCATCTCTAAAGGGATCTGTGGTCATTTACCCAGGTAGTTGTATACTTGGAGAAGGAGAAATCCCAAACATTTTGAGGACTGTTAGACATAGGACATAGGTTGACATTGAAACCCAGAGATCCAAAGCAACAGTATGCCCAACCCCCATTAGGGTGGGGTTTATGGGGACCAGTTAGTAAATGGGATCCTGTCTCAGGTTCAGCTCACAGTGGGTATGCTGGTTCCTCTGACGCACCCGGTCGTCCTTTTCCCTGTGCCTGAATATATAACTAGAATGGACACACTAGGTTGTCAGCAGAGCCTCCACACATTACAGTGGGAAAGCCAAGTGGAAGTCTCTGAAACTGCCCTGCCCCACTCCAGCCCAGAGAGTAAATTGAAAACAGTATCCGATCCCTAGGGCAATGGCAAATCTCAAAGATGAGGGGGGAGGGGTGATCCCTACCACATTGCCATTTAATTCACCAGTCTGGCCTCTACAAAAGTCAGGTGGGTCATGCAGAATGACTGTGGACCAGGGCAAACTCAATCAAGCACTAGCCCCAACTGCAGCCGCTATGCCAGATGTGATATCTTCGCTAGAGCAGATTAACATTGCCTCAGGTTCATAGTCTGCAGTCACGGATGGGAAGAATGCATTCTTTTCCACCTCTATCAGAAAGGAAGATCAGAAACCGTTCTCCTTCACTTGGGACAGACAACAGTACACATTGACAGCCTTGTTCAAGGGTGTGTTAACTCCCCCAGCCTCTGCCAAAATATCGTCCAAAGAAGCCTGGCCCCCTGGACATCCTGCAGAACATCATATTGGTCCACTCTACTGGTGACAATGTGTTACTTGGACCTGAGGAGCAAGAAGTGGCAAGTATGTTGGAGGCCTTAGTAATACACGTGCCCTTCAGATGGAAGGAGAAAAATGCTACAAAGATTCGGTGGCTCCCAGCATTGTTGGTGACACAGTAAGTTTCTCATTACAGGCTACGGTGTGGCTGCCAGCCAGTTATGTCACGTTTCTCATACCGAGAGAACAGCAGACAGGGAAAGGAGTCGCCGTTCTGGCATGAATAACTGACCCTGAGAATCAGGAAGTGACGGGGCTGCTTTTACCACTGCGGAACAAGGAAAACTGTGTTGGGCACCAGGTAAGCCTCCTGGTGTCTCTTAACGGAAAAGGGACAAGTACAGCAGCCGCAGCCCGCTTGGCACCCACCGAGTAAGCCCTTGGTCCAGTTAAGGGGAAGGAGAAGCTAGAAGGGGCAGTAGAGAAGGAAGACAATGAGTATCAGTTGCAGCCTCCAGAGCAGCTGCTGTGGTTAAGGCTCTAGTTCATTCCTCTTACAAGTTCCCCCAGGAAAAGAAGCCCCGCAGCCCCAGAGGAGCAATTTGCAGAAGTTATTTACAAAACAAGGGCAGCAGAGGCACAAAGAGTGGGCTGCAGTGGATCTGTGGTGCCTTACCCAGATTTACCACCGCCTTTAGGGCTCAAGCACTCATTCCCCTCACCTGCCAAGAGTGATGGCAGCTGCCAGCTAGCCACTGAATCCCTCCAGGCCTGACCCTCTGCTGAAGAGCTCCTTTGCGGAAGATCACACCCTCTGCCCGGGGACAGCACATCCAATGACCGGTCAACATGGGGATATAAGGCCCACACCTTTGTCTCAATTCAGGGTAACTCTGAAGGGCTATTGCAGCTGCACAGCCACCCGTGGGATCAGTGACGCCTTCCTTAAACTGCATTGCAGTTCACCTTCTCCCTCACCCAATAATGCTATCTTCACTTTCCCAAAGGTATGGATCCCAAGAGGACTCCCCAGTAACCTTCCTGCATGCCAACCTCCATCTCATAACCTATGTCCCAAGGAACCCGAGCTGCAACACATGCATTGTCTCATTTGCTGCTCACCACGACTGAGACTGCATTTGTTTTACTATCATTTTTACTATTACCCCTATTGTACAGAGGAAACTCAAGCTCTAAGAATTTTAATAAACTTACACCCTCCCTGGTTCTAGAGCCTACATGCTTAACAAAAATGGATAAACAAACACTAATCCTTGTCCTAGAATCAGGTAAATACCGCCCCGCGTGAGACTCTGGGTGCAGCCAGTCAAGCCCTAACTCTTAGAATGTCTCTTTCCGTTGTGTGTTCCTGGGACCTCGGGAAGTTGCAGAGGAAGGAGGGAGGGCACTTCTGTAACCCAACTCCCCTCTCCAGGCTCCGTAAGCCTCCCCACTCTATAATTGTGGGTTCCCAGGGTCGTCTCTCACAGAGTTCGAAGCTCTCCCTTGTGCTTGTGACGCTGTGCAGAGGAGTCTCCTCGACATGACCAGCTGCCACCCCCCGCCCTGTGGGTCCCAGATTTCAAGGTAGCTGGAGTGACCCCCAGGCACAGTGATATTGGGCCTATGAATTCAGTGGTTTACGAAGTGATACATGGCTAGAAAGTTACATAACTGCAGAGATCATCCAGGTCGGCTTCAATCTCTTCTCTTCCCACCCCCAAGCTCTCAGTCCCTCCCTTGAATAAGGCTCTGTCACCCAGTCTCCCCAACGTTCCCAGGTGACAGTGCTAGATCGAGGAAATGCTTAATGGCAACATGGCTAAAGCTGTCTCCACTATGACCGAGGGACAGATTGTCATCAGCTTCTACAAGTTTATTCTCATTTTATCCTCTGAGCGGTCTCTTAGACGACATCTGGACTCCCATCAACTTCCCATCAACGTTGCACGTATGCAACATTTATAAGTAACCAGGCAGGTCAATGGAGCGTGTTTAGTCATTTTGCATAAGAACTTCCCTAGCACAAAATCTATATATAACACATTTGGCAACCCCCTTTGCTACCCATTAAAGCACCAGTGCCGAATACGTTCTTAGGAGAGCTCCCAGTCCTTCTGCCATGTGTTCCCTGAGGCCACAGAAAGAAAATTCCAGGTATAGCTTTTCCCCTACCCCTCATATCCACATCCCCAATGTCCCTTAGATTTGTCTCTCATCTTTCCCAGCCAAGCTTCTTCTGCCTAGGAAGGTCCGTCTCCTTCCCCCCACCCACTTGTGCAGCTCATTCCTGCCCTTGTTCTCCTCTCGTGCCGTTTTCCACCTTCCTGCCCTCGGGAGGATCTCCTTGGCTTCTTCAGTAATCCACACGCACTGCATGCTCCCCCAAGATACCATCCCTGAGGAGCCTCATTCCACTCCGAGCATTCGAGATGCCTTATCTGCGTGTGATTGTACAGATATTGGACTATAATTGCCAATTTTCAATGGATTCTGATACAATTTTAGAGCCAGAGTACTGTTTCTAAGTTCAGACTCTGTCATTTATGGGAATGTGATCCTAGGGAAGTCTTCTCCAAGCTTCACTCCCCTCATTTGTAAAATGGAGACAGTAAAGCTTTGCAGCATGTTTGTGGAGAGAACTAATGGGGTAAAGTAATGGGATGTGACCTTTAAGTTTTCAAGTGTTATCCAAATGTTACTTTATCATTACTGTGTTGTTTTTCTCCAATGCCCTCTGAGGCCACATCTTTTACTTCCTTCCTAACCCTCCCCTGGCTCATATATAGTGCCAGGAGCACCAAAGGCTAATATTAGATGTAGAGGAAAGAATGAATAAAAGAAAACCACTTGTCCAACAGAGTGAATCTAGAACTTTCTCTACAGGGAAACACCCTGAAAGGGGTTGAAAGTTTATTTGCAGCCCACCTTGCAAATCCATGCTGAGAGAAGGAGGAAGAGCATCAAAACACTTGCATTCCTCATTCTAAAACGGGGCCAACATTGCTAACAAGGGACTAATTGGCCTCTGGAACCCTTGTTAGCTTCCCCCCCCCTCCAAAGACTGTTACCTTTAAATGGCCAGCTTTTTTAATCCCCTTTAAAGAGATCATTTTTATCTCCATGATATGATCAGTTCCTCTTCAACAACTGATGCAACCCTTAGTGTTTTCCATTGCTTTCTAGCTGTGTCAGATTTCCCTAGAAGACAGAAATGAAAGTGATGACTAAGAAGATTGAACTTGAAATTCTAATTTTTGACCTACACACTGATTCCCCCACCCACCCCTCCCACTCCTGTCTCCTTGCCTTCTGAAGGGGGAAATTACCATTCTTACAGAGTGCAGAACCTTCAGCTTGCACCATTACACGTGGACTTGCAATCTTTAAGTGCAGATTTAGTTCATTTACTTGAGACGATACAAAGCAGAACCTACTCACAGAATTCAGACTTATTTTTTCCTATGGCCCTGACAGTCTACCAAAGAGACAGAAAGGGCTACATGCCAGAAGTGTACTAGTTACGGTCTATTTCCCCTCTGTCACTTAGAAACAATTAGGTATTTACTTATCAGTCTCTGCATTGGCCGTATTCTATATCCCAATGTTGCCTTCGAGTCAAATTATTTAAAGCACCACATCTGGAATACAGAAAGACATTGGAAAAAAGAAAAACAAACAAACAAACAATGAGGTGGGGAACAAATAATAATATGGAGTCTTTCTTCAGACTATCTGAATAGACACTCATAGAACATTTCCCTCACAGAAACAGGATGAGATTTCTCAATTGGGTTTGTTTTTTTTTTTTGTTGTTTTTTTTTCAGTGACCCAAACTTGGGTAATACAGTCAGTACTTTGATGACTATCTAAGATAATTAAATGGTTATGGTGACGTGTGAATGTGGCCCATTTTCCAGTGTGGTCTGTTCCAAATATGCTCATTCTTAAATCAAAATCGCCTACAGTTTAGCAAACATCTTAGCCCCATTCTCAACCTAAAGGCAAGTTCTCTTATCTGCCAAGCTAGCAAAAAGTAGACCATTAGCTTGCCCAAACTATCTTTGAGGGAACTTTTGGAAGGAGGAATGGTACGCCTGGTGCAGTTCAGAGCATCCTGCATGAACTCTACACTTCCTCAATGTATTTATTGAAATCCAGGCACCGGAACTACAAAACTAATCCAAACCACCCCTAAACAGAAGAAGTTCATGGTCTCAGACTGACTCATTAGCAGATCATTTTAATACAAGTCAGGTAATGACAGATATACAGGGGCTGGGGTGGGGTAGGGGTAGAGAGAAGAAGTTGCCTGACCACATCTTAAAGGATAAGCAGGAATGGGACAGGAAAAGGTAAGAAAAAGGGCCAATTCGGGCACGGAGAATAACAAAGAATCAGGAGAATCAGCAAACATTTTTATCCCATATGTGTTTATTATATGCAGCTACCATTTTGTGGAGTTGAGCCTGCCCTTTCGTTCCTCTCTTGTTCTGGAGCCCCCAGGAGAGGCTGACCTGTAAAGCCTACCTCTAACATCCACTGTGCATCCTCGAGGCCCTACTGCCTCAGTGACCCTCCATCACCACTCCCAGGAAACTCAGAGGTGCCAACACTCTCCAGAGATCTACGCTGAGCTGAGGAAGTAAGGCTCTCCTCCTTCTTGAGGCTTGCTGTGACGGAGGGGTCCCCATGCAGCACTTAGTGTCTTCCGGAGCCCTTGCAGCCTCAGCCCAATGGGTTCCCTCCAGCCCTAAGGACTCAGAAATGACTCCATCAGGGCATCTGCCATGGGAGCCGAGGAACTCACCATGGCTTCCTCAGAATCCCCCTCTCCCGTCACTAAGCCTAAGAGCTTCGATGTGGGACCAGGCTCCTTCTCCCTGTAGGCCCTCATCTTTCCCAGGTAGTTCCTCACTTTCCCCGCCCTCTAGCTTCTGGCCGGCTGCCCTGCCAGTGTGCCAGACGGCCCAGAGACACCTCAGTCCTGACCGAGGACACGGCTGAGGCCGCAGCTGTGGCCCCTGCTACATCATTTCTCTCTACTTTAATCACAGATGAGAAAGCGAATCTCCAAACATCATTTTCAGCACCAGAAACTGTTAACAGCAGATGCCTCTGGAGCAGGGAACAGAGCAGATGGGGTACAGGATGGAAGGAGACTGACTTTTTTATACTCTCCTTAGTAGTTGTGAGTGTTGTGCTGTGCTGATGGTTTGCCTATTCAAGGAGTGTAATTTTCTAGAAAATTACTTTAGAAAGAAAAGTAATTTTTTTGAAACCCAGGGTTTTCAGAGTATTTTCTAGAAAGCAATACTGAGGCCTTTCCTTTGTACTCAAATGGCTTAATAATCTTATAGGTAAAAAGTCAGTAGGTTAAAAAAAAACAGTGTTGATCAAGAAGACAAATATCAGACACTAAACCCACTGTGAGACCTTAATGAAGTTTCTTGACCTCTCTGTGTCTCGGTTACCACATTTGTAAATTTGGGATCATTATAGTACCTGTCTCACAGACTTATTGTGAGATGAAATAAACAAACGTATCGATACACGAAGTATTTGGTGTCTACCAGATAGTAAATACCATATCATCGATTGCTAGCAATCATTACCCTAAGTTGCTGCTCACCTCTGTCACCTTCTGCTATGGAGTGTGGTAAGAAGAAAAATAGGTAAACATGCCTCTGAGAAGAACGGCACATAGATTATTTAAAATGACATCTGAGTGCTTTCAAAACCCCCATCACACTTTGCCATGTGTCTCCAGCCTGTTGGAGAAACACTTCCTTTGGTGTGAGCCACCTGTGGTACGCAATATAGGACCTGAGTCAGGGACTGGGTTCAAGCCATTGTTCCTCCACTAACCTGCCGTCCGTGTGCCTCTTGGGCAAACGGCAAGGTCTCCAGTCTTAGTTTCTTCACAGGAGTGTCACGGGACCAAGTAATCTAGTGTATGTGTAAGGGCTTTGTAGCCACAAAAACCCTGCAAATGAGGTGCAGTTATTTAGAAAATACACAAGTGATGGCCTATTAAATAGAACAGCTGAGTTAAATAGAACGAATGTCCAGGAACTGGAACCACCCAGAAGTTTCTACACTGTCACGAGAGAAGTTTACTTTCTGGTAAAACTCTGCAGTGGTTAAGTCGACTGCTGAAGAAATAACCCCCCTCCCAGAATACTCTCCTGGTAGGTTGCTAATACCCCCTTGGTCAGCACCCTCCCAGGGTAGAAGAGCCCTGAGACTCTGAGATGTTCCCTTTCTCTTCCAGATGTTTCCTCTGGGTCCACACTCTGAGTCCTTTCACTTTTCTGGAAATAACGTGTTCTCTTCAAATCCAAGGCACCAAAACATGCTGCAGGTTCCTATAGTTCAATCCACAGTGACTTTTTTAATCAGTTCAAGGAATCTCAGAGAACGATGTTCACCAGTTCAAAATAAGTCAGTTAATCTCTCCAGGCCACAGCTTCCTTACCAGGAAAATGATACTTCAAATTCTAAGAGTCACATGAGCTTGGCACAAGTGTAAACTTAGTTTTCACTGTTTCTTATCTCTCTGTCCATTCTGGTTAATTCCATAAACTTCTACCCCTAGACCCAGGCTGAAATCCACCTCACTCTCAGCTCCCTCTGGTTTTGAAAAGGTGGGGCCTGACTTGTTTGAGTTCTCAGGTATGAAAGTTTGCTCTCCTGCCTGGCTCACCTGGCCAGAGTTCTCACACAGCTGTTGTTTAGTAAATTCTTGCTTAGTGAAGAGACAAAGGAAAGAATGCTTGGATGAAGGATTAGCTTGTTCATTCACTCAACAAATATTTACTGACTGTCTGTTATATACCAGAGAGAGCAGTTCAATAAGAACCTGACCCATCTGTTAGGCGGAGGTGTAGGTAAGGGGGCTCGGGAGGTGTCCCCAAGAAAGTGAAGTTTGGCTGAGATTTGAAGGAAGAGTAGGAGGTAACTCTACTAGGAGCATTCATGAGACCAAAGGCCCTGCAGTGGGAAAGAAGGAAGATGAGTGGATGAATGAATGAGTGAATGAATGAACTAACAAACCAATGAATGGGCAGCCAGGCCTTACCCTTGGTAACTGTTGCTTCTCACTGGGTTCCTTTTTCAATTAGCACATCCCTGTTGCCAGACATGTGTGGTTACATTTTATCAGTCTACAAAGCAGGTGTGAGTCCTGGACACCTACCAATGTGGTTAGAAAAGAATTTTGCAGTATTTAGATAAACATTTCCTTGGTTTCTACTGTGTGGAAAAGCAGTCATTATCCAAATAGAGAGCTGATAAATTTCAGACTTTTACTACTTCAGAGGATTTACTCCTTTCAACTCTTCACTAATTCACCAGTTTTCCCCGATTTATAGTTTCCATTTCAGCCCTTTCCATTATCAGCATAGTTGAAACACCTCCCCAAACTGGCTATAGCAATTTAGATATTTTCATTTTGCAACAAGATCCAGTAAATCTAGTATAGAATTTAACCATGTTTTTCCTTCACAAGGTGAAAATCCTCAAGGGAGATAAGTTTACTAAGCAAACAGAAGAAAAACTTTTGTCATTCCTGAGAAGGGGGAGGGAGGGGGGGAAAAAAAACCCCTGTAAATGTCACTAGTGACTAACCCCATCTATTTTTGGCAGGCCCTGGGGGGTGTTAGGGCTTTCCAAGTGGTACATTGAACAGTGAAATTCCTACGAAAAAGGAATGTGCTGCCTCTCCCTGGAGCGCTCACCTGCAGCAGCTGGAACTAAAAGTCTTAAAGGTGAGTGGGAATCGGGGGCTCAAGTGCAGGTTCCAACGGCACCCCGACCTGCCCTTGGGTACCACAGGTCACCTGCATTTTTAAAGCCCACAAATCAAGCATGTCCCTTATCTGACAGCTTTCCCCAGGCCACTGTGGACTTGTGATGATGCCTTTTTAGCACTTGCCTCTCCTGCTGTGTCTATTACTATCGACTCCATTTACACCTGACTTAGGACAGATGCCCAGATCTGTTCCCATGAACTCTAGAGTTCTGCCCTGAACTCTATCAAATCCACATGAGTCCTAAGAAAGATGTCACTGTCAAAAGTTCAGAAAGTGTTTCTGTTGTTAAAAATGACATATTATGCTGGTGTACGTTGGAGACATATTATGCTGGTATACGCTGGTATACTGCCCAGGAGTAGACCTGGGCAGCAAAGGAAATATGTCCTTGCCATGGTTTTTAGGTTCCACCATATCTGTAAGGACTTGCTATATTTACCACTTTGTTTTTTCCCAAATGAGGTCGAAGACATTAGATTAAAAATAAATTTTTGCAGTGGTGGTTCATTATAAGTCTCTCTACTTTTGTGTATGCTTGAAATTTTCCAGGATAAATGGTTACAAAAAGAAAAATAAATAAGCACAGCATTTCCATAGCACAGAATGCTATAGGATCCTTGCTGCTTTACTTTCTCCTCCCCAGCGCCACCAAAGACATCGACAACTAGGGAAGCTCTGAAAGCTGAACTTCAAGCTGTGTGGGTCAGCCCTGAATCCCATTTTGCTCAGTTGCTTAGAAGTGGAGCTCAATTTTTTTGTATCTTACGTTCCACCAATACTTCCATAAAGAAACTCTGTCTCACTGGGATTAAAATTAAAGATTCACTTCTTCTGAGAAGGAAATTACTTATTAACAGGCATTCTGATGTTATTCTTACCTTTTACTTAAAAGGTAACTGTTTTAAGGACATTAATCATTGCTATACTATTATTGGGAGTAAATTTTATTCCTGTGTCTAGAAAACATATTAGCAAATGATGATGTCACAGTAGTTAAATTTTGCAATACAACACCACCTTAAGGCTAAAGCACAACACAGATAAGTAAAACACTGAAAATGAATTCTATAAATGTCATTGACACAAGTTAAAAAAAAAATTCACTGAACATTTACAAAGTTAATAATAATGCCTAGCATGCTCGCATATAATCATGCGGGTGAAAATATGCTGGCTTCTTAGGAACTGTTATAAGAACTCCACATTCCACCTACACAACTTCTGGGTCACAAGCGTTCTACTCCCAGTTGAAAACCATTCTCTCAGAAGGTGTTTTTAAACACACCCACGGTCATGACAAACTGGTGTTCCATCTCCTCCTGCCCTGTAGATGGAGACCGGCGGACACACGAAGGAGACGGGGCGGAGAGCTGCGGACGCGGACTCGATGCCCACTGTGACCAGAGCCCTAGTCCCGCCCCACTCCACAATACCCCAGCTTGGCCCTGACGTCAAACCTGGGCTCTGGATGATAACAGGAAACAAATTCCTCATGCTCCATTAAAGCGTCCACGTGTTATTCCAAAGAAAACCTTAGAATCTGCTTGATAATATGGATCATTTTAAGCTCACAAGATGGTGGCCAGTCTGAACAGTGAAAACCTCCTTTATGCTTTAATGTGATTTATAGGACAATCTTTTTAAAGTAGTTTCATTACTTTCAAAATTATGGTGTAACTCTAAGGTCGGCTATCAAAGAACTGTTTTATGGGTATCTCTTGCCTGGTGCACGCAAGATTTTTAAAAAAAGGAAAGGCTGCACCACCCAAGCTTTCTTAAGAAACCCTGCTCCAAGACGAGGGAGCAACTGGCAATCTGCAGGAGCAACTGCAGAGTGAAGCATAAGACAAGGGCCTCAACACAGCTTCCCAGAGCTGTACAGACAGCGCCGGGAGCCCCATGCGAAAGATGGGCGTGTGCTGTGTGAGTTCAACATACACGTCAGTTTGGGTCCCTCCACATCCATGTGCCTACATGCACACGTAGCATGCATGTTGTTCCTCATAGCAGTCTCCTTTCTCTTGCCCATAGCTATCCTGCAGAAGGTGGTATATTGACCCATATTCCAGAATCCCGAGGGAGCCTAGCCCAACACCCAAGTACTCTCACTCTTACAGCAAATGATTCTTATAGAATCAAAATCCCAATATGCCCTTTCAGATTAAACAAGATTCAAGGGAGTAGGGTTCCATGTAAACAATTATGTAAACAAGTTCAGGGAGAAGACATGACTTAGCCAGAGCAAGTGAGAATAAATGTAAAGGTGGAATTTCTAGTTCCAGTTAGAGAATGAAATATTTGTGTTTATTATCCCAAAACCCATTAAAATGGTTACAAAAAAAAAAGTGTTAAGGAAAAAACCCCTAAGCAGCCAAGGGAATCTGCCTATGGGACTTCAGCCACAGGTGTGGGCAGAATGAAATGCCAACAGAACGGGGAGATTAAATGAAAAGTTTACACTGCATGATGAGGCACTCATGCAGGTACACACGCACGCACTCCCTGACATCACCCCTTTTGCCAACCTTTTCATGACTCAGCTATCAGAATACTTGCAAGGCAGGTTTATGTCCTCCAGGCAACAGATTGGACAACTCCTCTCTGGGGAAACTGAATAGCCCAAGAGAAACGTGTCCCCACTCCCTGCATATAGTGACATTTAAAGATCCTCCAGTGGAAAAATTGAGAGCCCTGCCAGTTCTCTCTTCGGAAAAGCCCACCAGCTGATAAGCCCCACCTACGTAAAACTTCCAGTCAGCATTTCAGTGCCTCTCCCTTAAAAATAAGTAACCTTAAAAATTAAGTAAATAAGACATTTGAGAAAACTCACACTCTTGAAAGAAATAGACCAAAACAAACTAACAGGAAGAAGAAATTCAGGAGAAATAAAAATACAAGGAGTAGAAAAAAAAAAGGTTTTAAGCTAATATTAATTTCCTCAGAGAGATAAAAGAAGGTATCATATACATGCAACAAGACGCTATTTTTTAGAAAGAGAGTTCTTGGGAATTCTAAATACAATAGCAGAGATGAAAAGCTCCATGGAAGCATTGAATAATAAAGCTGAGTAAATCTCCCAGAACGAATAGGAAAAAGAGAAAGAGATTGACAGGAGGAAAAAAGAGGTTTTCTTTAAAAAATAGATGATCGGTCCAAAAGGGCCAATATCCAGAAAGGGAGAATAAAGAAAATAGAGAAAGAGAGGTAAGTGGGGAGGGAGGGCTAAAGGGAAGGAGGGAGGAATAACGAAACATCATCCTGGCAAGCAATGCAGCTCTTATGTAGTTAGGGATGAAGTAATATAGCACATCATAGAATGTTGAGTTCTAAATCAACAATGGCAAAACCTGAAAACCAATGGAATTTACAGTGCAGAGTCCTCAAAAGACTCAGGAACTGGTAATCCCAGAGACTTCAGAAACTGGGGGTTAAGGTGAAGCCATCAAACCTAAGAAGGGCTGAGTGAAGGCCATTTGACAAGCAATCAGAGCCTTCTATCCCCTCCCTGCTCTACACCACTGGGCCTACACCTTGCTCTTCTTCACAGCCCTGGAAGACAGCAGGTTTGTTCTTCAAAGAAACTCTGGATTGGAGGTCAACTGGCCCGCTTGTAGGTTTGGGAACAGTACAACAAACTAGGGCATTTAGTGATCCTAAAATGCTGAAACTCCCAGCTCTTCTTCCCCAGCCCTGTTTCCCCAGTTGGGTACCAAAACACTGGCAGAATACATGTAAGCTTGACAGGAGATAAGAAAAGTTTCTTTCTGGAAAATATGACCAGCACCGCCCTCCCACCCAAAAAAGTCCAGAAAAAACTGAATCAGAGGTTTCCTAAAATAGTGCTTCCAGATCACACTACAGTAGGAATCTCAAAGTCAACAAGCCCCGACTATAAACTCAGAGCTTCCAATTAGCTTTTTAGTCCTCTACTCTAATCCTGAGCAGACATCCAAGGGTTACCAGATATCTAAGGAAGGCCTAGAACAAGAAAACTAGAGAACAAAACAAATAGATAAAAGCCACCTGGGGCTTCCCTGGTGGCGCAGTGGTTGAGAATCTGCCTGCCAATGCAGGGGACATGGGTTTGAGCCCTGGTCTGGGAAGATCCCACATGCCGCGGAGCAACTAGGCCCGTGAGCCACAACTACTGAGCCTGCGCGTCTGGAGCCTGTGCTCCCAACAAGAGAGGCCGCGATAGTGAGAGGCCCGTGCACCGCGATGAAGAGTGGCCCCTGCTTGCTGCAACTAGAGAAAGCCCTCGCACAGAAACGAAGACCCAGCACAGCCAAAAATAAATAAATAAATTTAAAAAAAAAAAAAAAAGCAACCTGGAAGAAAAAAAATACACAGGAATTAAAACAAATGTAAAAGTATTAGTAATACTCTCAGGGAAATATGAGACAATGTGATACCCTTAAAACAAAAATAGGAATCTTAAAAAGGAACACTCACTTTACCAAAAAAAAGAGGCATCAGAAATTAATAAAGATGATGGTAATAATGAAAAACTCAAAAGAAGGAAATCTGATTAACAAGTGTTTCAGAAAGAGGGAACAGAAAACCAAGGGGAGGAAATCTTCAATAAAATAATTCAAGACAATTTCTCGGAAGGGAAAGATCTGATTTCCTGAAAGGACCACGGAGGGCCCAGTATAATGGATGAAAATCGGCTCACGCCCAAGAACATTATTGTGAAATTTCATAACACTGCAACAAAGGGAAGATCCTTCTTTGCCTTGACTCCTAGAGGATGTTCTCCACCAAAACAAAAGAGTAAACCAAGAAAGAGGAAGAGATAAGAAATCCAACTCAGGAGAAAAACATAGGAAATTCCAAGGTTGATAGTGAAGGGAAGTCCCAGGATGACAGCTCTGCAACAGGGTGGAGAGCACTCAACCCAGACAGGACAAGGTTGGAGGAGTCGGGGGCTCTATTCAAGAGAAAGACAGACACTGGTAGGTTACCTAATGGTGGCTGACGGTCTATCAGAAGATGTGTCTGTTAGAAGGTCAGTACAAAGAAAAATACACAAATGGGAGGAAAGGCAACAGTTAATTTCAGGAAAAATAAGAAGAAACAACCATAGTCCACGGTGCTCAACTGTGAATTATATTTTCATAGACAAGTTACATAAGCACAGAAGTTGATTTAAGCAAAGTGTATTATCCTCAGAGCCTGGGGCACAGGAACAGAGGGGAATGGGGTGTAAGAGAGTTGGATGCTTATCTACCACAATAAGTGATAGAAAATCTCTAAAAGTCACAATTTAAAACAGTATAATCTAGGTATATTATTTGGAAGCACCAACATGTAAACTCCAGAAGAAATGGCCAAAAAAATGAAAAGTGGTTGCCTCTGGAAAGGGGCACTGGAGGAGTGTGAGGAATGATGCAGGGAATCACTGTTTTGTTATAAATTTTTCAATACTATTTAACTTTCTAAATGATGGACGTATATACCTTTGATAAAATAATTTTTAAAAAATATGTTATGCTTTTTTCAAAATGAAAAAATAAAACAAACATAAAGGACTTCAGTTTTTTTTCTTCCTTGCACCGGCCGGCATGCGGAACTTTCCCTACCAGAGATCGCACCTGCGCCCCCTGAAGTGGAAGCATGGAGTCTTAACCACTGGACCACCAGGGAAGTCCTGGACTTTAGTTCTTTTTCTTTTTTTAATAAATTTATTTATTTTATTTATTTTTGGCTGCGTTGGGTCTTTGTTGCTATGTGCGGGCTTCTCATTGCGGTGGCTTCTCTTGTTGCAGAGCACAGGCTCTAGGCACGGGCTTCAGAAGCTGTGGCAGGCGGGCTCAGTAGTTGTGGCTCACAGGCTCTAGAGAGCAGGCTCAGTAGTTGTGGCACACGGGCTTAGTTGCTCCGCGGCATGTGGGATCTTCCCGGACCAGGGCTCGAACCCGTGTCCCCTGCATTGGCAGGCGGATTCTTAACCGCTGCACCACCAGGGAAGCCCCTGGACTTTAGTTCTTAATTAAAACAATAAATCAACATGGTGAGGGACTATTGACTCCTCCAGATAGGGGGCTAGTCTTATTCTCCTCATTCCCAGCATCTAGCACAGAGTAGGAACTCAATAAATATTTGTTGTTTGATTGATTGCTCTGTTAATGGGTGTCTTGGGCTACATTAATAGAACAATTCTCGGGAGAAAGTTAATAGGTAACATTCATTGAACACCTACTTGTGTCACTCTTTGTTCTAGGTTCTGGACATATATCACATTGTTTAATTTTCACAACCCATGAGAAAGATGCTGACATTGTCCCCATTTTATAGACAAGGAAACTGAAGGACAGAGGAGGTTATATAACTCTTTAAGTCACACAGCTAGGAGATGTCAAAGCTGGATCTAAACCCAGAGTGGCAGGCTTTGTTGTCTCTGCTCTTAACCACTAAGCTTTATATCCAAGAAGGAGGTATTGTGTGGTCAGGCCACAGTTGGAATATTCTGTTCCGTTATGAACACACACACACATATACACACACACACACACACACACACAGTCTTTAGAGGTGGAGTGTAATCACAGGAAGTTGAACAGGATGTGAGAAGACCGTGCAAGAGGGTGTGGGAAATAGGGATAGTTTGTCAATGATGACAGTCTAATCATGTTTCAAGGAGGCTGATAAAGAACAGGGGACTGGCCCCAAGTAGTAAAACTAGATCCAACAGTAGAGATTATCCAAAGCTGTATTTCAGTTTAAGGAAGAACTTTTCCGCAGTTCAATGGAAAATCAACCATTTTGGAAAATAGATGGTCCCATTATTGAAAATCATTAGCTCATCAAACTCTAGGTTTGGAAGAAAATCTAAAGGAATTTCATCCAGTCAACCTCAGGATGCTTGGATCACCTTTACATCACCCTCCTAAAAGGTATTCTCAAACATTTCAGAGATAAAGAACACACCAGAGGCAGCACATTTTAAAATATATATATTTTTTTAATCGAAGTTATACATGCACACAATTTAAGGAGTTCTACAAGATTCACTAAGGAAAATAGAAGCTCCTCACTGGAGGTAACCACTTTCAATTTTTTTTAAGGTAATTCTTTTAGAAAATTTTATGTCTGTATCTCTAAATAACCTCCTTACATTGCTATATCTTGATTGTTCAATAGTAGGTATTCTCCATTAACTTCCCGCAATATTAGATGACTCTGCTCTCTTTCATTCCTCACCCCAAGTATACACACATACCCTTTTCTTCTCCTTATTATTCTGATATACTTTATGTAGTGACTGTGGTTAGATCAGCATTTAGTGTTTACATTACTATAAGCAAGCACTATTCAGAGTTGAGGCATGATGTAAACCATGATTATTTTTCCTTTCCTACACATCTTTGTACTTCCTCTGGAATGAATAAAAAGTCTCACTTTTTACCTTTGATTAATTTCTTATGTACTTATCTGTAGTTCAAACCCTCAATTCTCTGTCAAATGTCTGAATTTCCTCTCAAGACACTCAACACATGCACAGCTGCACCTTTGCCATCTGGGGACTTCCTTTCCTGTCACCTGGAGAGTCCCTTCATCTTTCTCCTATTTCCTGTATCTCCTGTCTCTCTCTTACCTGATTTTCTCCATTGTTTTAATGGTGCTCATTCCACAGTAGCTTCTTGAGAAAGGCTGTATGGGAGGTAAATTTTTTGAATGCTTTCAAGACTAAATATATCTTTATTCTACCTCACACTTGATTCTAAATTGGATTCTAGTGTTGCTGTAGAGAAGTCTAGAGTCATTCTGATAGCTGTTCTTTGTATGTGACCTGTTTTGTCTCCCTTGAAACTTTTAAGATCGTCTCCTTATCTTGAGTGATGGACATTGAGAAGTTTCACAATGCTGTGCCTTGGGTGTGGGTGTATTTTCTTCGGCACTCAATAGACAATTTCAGTCAGGAAACTCATGTCTTTCAGTTCTGGGAAATGTGCTTGATTTCCTCCCCTTAGTTTGTTCTGTTCCCTCTTCTGGACAGTCTTATTCAGAAACTGCACTTCCTGGACTGGTCCTCTAATTATTTTATCTTTACTTTTCTCCCCTATTTTCTAACTCATTTCTTTGTATTCTCATTCCTGAGATGTTTTCTCAACATTTTCCTCCAACCCTTCTACTGAAATATTCATTTTTGATGTCATTTTTTCAATTCTAAGAGCTTTTTGTGTTCTATTATTTGCTTTTTCTAGCATCCTACTTTGATCTTAGGGTTAATTCTTTCTCTTTCTAAAAATATTAATAATAATTTTTTCCTTGAAGTTTTCTTCTTGCATAATCTCTTTTTTCCCCTTTGAGTTAGCTTTTTCCAGTTGTTTGTTTGAGTTTTTGGTCTCTGTCTTTCATTTGAGGTTGTTCTCAGAGGTCTGGTATTTCTTGGTTGTCTGCTCAAATTAAATAGGAATTTTAAAACTGACTGGAAGCTCTGGTCTTTGAATGAGGTTTGTCCAGTTTTGGTCTCACTTTAGTGTCATCTAGCTGGGTTGTTTGTTAGGGAAAAGCCAACATCAGAAACATCAGGTATTTCTTCTTGGGTTGACCAGATATGCCAGAGTATACTTCTCTATTCTTCTGTTTGAAAGTTAGAGTCCTGGCTAACAGAATTCTAAGAGCCCAGCAGTGTTTTTGGACAATATCTCTGCCACTCCCCTCAACTATGCTTGAGTCCTCAGTCCAAAGATTCTGTGTTTTATCATCTCCAGAGGAAAAAAACTCCAGGCTCCTGTTAAGGTTGGAGTGGGGATGGGATCTAGCATCAATGAGTTGTTGGAAGGGTCCAGGACTCTTAACTACTTCTCAACATCAGTCAGCTAATTTTAGGCTTCCTCCTTCACTCCAGTTCCATAAATGCCTGGTGCTGCCAATTCCAAAGTCTTTGGGGGATTCTGAAATTTAGATCAGGAAATTCTCAACTTTCCCCATTACCAGCCTAGGATTCACCTTCCCCAGGTCTGCTAAGTTGGTTACCACTTGTCCATATGCTTTCCACCTTTAAAATGTTTTTGTTTGGCCTCCTCTCTAGTTCTCCCATGCTTGTGGGTTTGTGCCTTTAAAAACAAAAAATCTTTATTTTAGTTTTAGTGGTTTGGGGAGGAAGAAAGAACTGGAAACGTGTGTTCAATTTGCCATCTTTGCCCAGAAATCTTCCCATTCCATTTTTGGGCAGTTCTGACAGAAAGTTCCCCCCTATTGGTATGATCTCTATCCAAATTTTAAATGCAAATAACCTTTAGTCCAGCAACTCTATTGCTAAGAGTTATTTAAAAGATATATTCGTAAAAGTGAGCAAAGAAATTTAGATATCTTTTACAGCATATCTTTCATTCAAATACGTAAAAAAATGAACAAACAAACAGGAAACAATCTGACTATTGGTAGGAATATGGAGAAATAAACGACAGTTTATCCATATAATGTGAGACCTTCCAGCTGTTTAAAAGAATGAGGTAGGTCTGTATAGAGGCAGACAAGCAGAGTAACTAAGAGCATGAACCCTGAAGCCAGGGTTCATATACCAGCTTTGCCACTGCATGACCTCAGGCAAGTTATTTACCTCCTCTGTGTCTCTGTTTCCTCATCTGTAAAATGGGGTTGGATTAGCTTCCTATGCTCTATAAAAAATAACCACATGGAGGCTTAAAACAATACACATTTATTATCGCACACTTTCCAGGGGTCAGTGGTCCAGGCACAACTTAGCTGGGCCTTCTGCTCAGGGCCCCCTACAATTGCAATTAAGGTGTCAGCTGGGGTGTGTTCTCATCTGGAAGCTTAACTGGGGAAGGATCTGATTTCAAGCTCACTCAGGTTGTTGCAGAATTCATTTCCTTACATCTATAGAACTGAGGAACCCTGCTTCTTATTGGTTGTCAGCTAGAGGCCACCCTCAGATCCTAGAGGCTATCCTCAGCTTATAGAAAGCAGTTTCAGTTCCACGCAACATAGCTGCTTACTTCATCAAGTCCCCAAAGTGTCTCCAAAGCAAGATGGAGCCTTACATAATGTCATACAATCATGAGAGTGGCATCTATCACCTTTACTATGTTCTATAGGTTAGAAGCAAATCACAGATCCCACCCACACTCAAGGGGAGGGGATTATACAAGAGTGAGAACACAAAGAGGCAGAGATCATGGTGGCAGGGGAGCACTCGGGTCAGTCTGCCACAGGGGTTAATAGCAGTACCCATCTCAAAGGGTACTTGTATTAAATGAGTTACAATATATAAAACAATTTGGCAGTGTTTGGTTTATAGTTAGCTTTACATAAATATTAACAATTATTGTTATTAATTATTATTATTACTATACCTGATGAAATGAAAATATATCCAAGGAATATTGTAAAGCAAAAAAGCAATTTGCGGGGCTTCCCTGGTGGCGCAGTGGTTGAGAATCTGCCTGCCGATGCAGGGGACACGGGTTCGAGCCCCGGTCTGGGAAGATCCCACATGCCACGGAGCAACTAGGCCCGTGAGCCACAACTACTGAGCCTGCGCGTCTGGAGCCTGTGCTCCGCAACAAGTGAGGCCGCGATAGTGAGAGGCCCGCGCACTGCGATGAAGAGTGGCCCCCGCTTGCCGCAACTGGAGAAGGCCCTCGTACAGAAACGAAGACCCAACACAGCCAAAAAATAAATAAATTAATTAATTAATTAATTAATTTTTTAAAAATTCCTGCTGATTTCAGTTAATAAAAAACAAAAGCAATTTGCAGAACAATAGACAATATGATCTCTTTTGTTTAAAATTTTAAAACATACAAATGTATATATTCTTATATATACAAAGAAATTGTTAACTTAATATTTATGGGGGTAAAATAAGACTACAAGAAGAAGAAGAGAAAGAGCTTCTCTATATTGAATTGAAATATGTCACATATAAAAACTATCCACTGGTGATCATCAGTTGGTTACTCTTCCTTGAATGAGCTCCAGTTTTTGAATTGTTTGTCAAAGGGACAACCACTGGCATTTGAAACAGGACGATTATTCACTGTATAGGATTTTCCTGTGCTTTGAGATCATTTAGAATCCATGGCCCCTGCCCACTAAGTGCCATAGATATCCCCAATTCATATGACAACCCAAAACGCCCCAATGCCCCCCACCACATTTCCAAACACCTATAGGGGAAATGCAGAAGTTTATTGTTGAAAATCAACATGACCTTTCAAAAGAGTCGTACCCAGAACTGCTGTACAGGTGGAAAGGTGGGGTGTCCCATAAGATTTAAGAGCCCTTCTAACCCTGAGATTCTAAGAAATCACTGATCCAGCCCAACCGTACCTTGGCTGATCTCAGTCCAGTGCTGCCTGTAGGAACTAGAACTTTTCTCCTAAACCCGCACCAAGATGTGGTCTCTGCCCTCAGAGAGTTCCCAGTACAGTGGGAGTGGATAGGATGGACCCACCAGAAACAGGAGGAAACAATACAAGTCAGGGTATGATTAAGGGCCAAACTTCTGCTACCAGTGATACCACTTGTTAATGTTCCTTTGTAACTGTTCCTATATGGCTCCCTCACAGTTTCCCATCCTGGAGGGCAGTCCCTTAAGGGTAATGAGTATAACCATCCCTCACTGTGGCAAAGGGGAAAGCTTATCCTGACTGACTTGGAGCCGTCAGGACCAGTCTATGGTCAGGAGTGGGTCTATCTCACTAAATATCAGTAGTGTCTCCTGCAGTTATTGTGACAATCAAGAATGTACCCACACGTTTTTAAATACCTCTGGGGAATAACTACCCAAGGTTGAGAACTACTCTGACTCTCTTTTTAAAAAGATATTGCTACACAATGCAGGAGGAGCTGCATAGAATTTGCAGCAATAACTATAATATCCAGTACAGTATTATCATCTCTGTGGTAAAGGTGAAAAAACTCAGGCTTAGAAAATTTAAGTAACTTGTCCAAAGTTACTCTGTGATCAAAAGCAAGTCACTTAACCTCTCCCATGCCCAACTACTTCTTCTATTATACGAAGGTAATAGTGCCATCAGAAAGTTTACAAACTTTGTGCTTTATGCAAGCTGAACACACACATGCATGAACATGTGTGTTCCCTTACATGTTAACCTGCCTCCACTCCAGAAGGGAACAATGAAAATCTTAGAGATGACATCAAATGACATCTCCCAAAATTGACTCAAATATTGTGATCTCACATTTTTTTTCCTCAGTCAAAATACTGTGAGTTTGTGAAAGAGTGAGTGAGTGCGTGTATGTTTATATATGTGGGTGGGCAGAGAAAGCTTTTCCTGACTTAATATCTGTCCTCAGTGGCCCTGGGGAGAGGACAGTACTCACTTGGCAATTATGATCAATTAGCCCTTACGACTGACAGTTGAATTAGATGTGATCCCCAAGGGAGGACTATCTGAGCACACTTGAAAGGAACTAGACCCAAGCAGTATGGACTCTGCCTCTTAGGCAGTGTGCCCTGAATTATCTCACCATCCCATTGCTTATCTCACTCCTGTGATGCCCACCCTGCCACTGCTTAGGCAAATCTGCTCCAAGTGTCTTCCTAGCAACATTCTACTCATGCACAGGAGACTTCACTGGTGGTCCTGTGGTTAAGACCCCGAGCTTCCAATGCAAGGGGTGTGGGTTCAATCCCTGGTTGGGGAACTAAGATCCCACATGCCACATGGTGTGGCCAAAAACATTTTAAAAATAAATAAAATAAAATAAAACAAAAACACACCCAATGCCTGGAACACCCTTCTCCACCCTCTCAACTGTCTCCTTTGCTACCACCCCAGCCCCAGGTCCTGAAGTTTCAACCTCCCCAGTTGTCAAGGCACCAGTGATTAATCAGAAAATGAAGGTAAAGAAGTGGTGTCAAATTTATTTGCAAAGTACCCAACACAGTGCTACACTCTTTTCATTCATTCATTTAACAAATGATAGTGAACATCATTTCTGTGCAAAGCCAGACAAGGGACTCTGCCCTCTAGGAACTTATAGATGCGTAGGAGATAGAGAGTACAGATAATTACAATACAGGAAGATGCTTGCCTTCATGGAGCTGCTTTCAGGCTCACTCAGGTTGTCTGCAGAATTCATTTCCCTATGTCTGTAGGACGGAGGACGCTATGCTTAAAGGATAGAGAATTAGGGAAGATTTCACAAACTAGATGGCATCAAGGTTGCTCTACTCTTCTCAGGTAGACAAGAGAAAGAGGGCATTTCAGGACAAGTGAACAGCAGCACAAAGGCACAGCATAGAGTATATTCAGAGGATGTCTAATAGTTCAGCATTGTTGAAGCTCAAAGGGTGAAGGGAGAGTGGCAAGGTGATAAGTCTGGACAAGTAGGCAGGGGCCAGACCATGAAAGTCTTGCATGACAGATTAAGAAGCTGAAATGGGAAGTCACTGAAGCATTTTGAATCAGACAGTAATATGATCAGATATTGTGTCAGAAACATTCTCCCTGGCAGTAGGAGCAGAACAGGTGAAGGGGAACAGAATGCGGAGGCTTTAAGGCAAGATCTTGCAAGAGATGGTGAGCCTTGAACTGGGGCAGTGACAGTGCAAGTGGAGAGGAAGAGACAGGTCAAGGAGAACGTGATGAGGTAGAACTCCTAGGTGAGGGTATGGGGAGACTCACCTCATGAATACATAGAGTACAGGATGGTGAGCAGATTTGGGGGACAGGAGGATCAAGTCCAGTTAGGGACTTACTGGCTTGCCGATGCCTGGGGAACATGCATGTGGAGATATCCAGGAAGTGTGGACTAGGTTAAAGGTCTAAGTCTAAGCTTCAGTTGATATGAACATATGTGGGAGTCACACCCATAGACATGATGGCTGGAGCTATAGCAGATGATGATGAAATTCCCCAGGGAGAGTATGTGTAGAGGGAGGGAAAAAGAGGACCCAGGGTGGATCCCTGGGAACACATAAAAAGTAATCTGGAGACTACAAAGAGATTGAGACAAATAATACATGTGGTTGACTCCTCTGGAACCTGACACTATATCTTCTCTTTCATACAACAAAGGTTCTGGACAAATTGGACCAATAATAGTTTGTACATTATTATATTGGAAGACTTAAAGGAATATACTCAACTGAAATTATAGCAAACTGTGCTTCCTTCCCTACTCAAATCAAGGTATAACATGCTTGCCCTATAGCTATGTGGCCTGTTTGCATAGGAGCTTCGCTCCCCAAAAGCATCTTTGGGGCTTCCCTGGTGGCACAGTGGTTAAGAATCCGCCTGCCAATGCAGGGGACACAGGTTCGAGCCCTGGTCCGGGAAGATCCCACATGCCGCGGAGCAACTAAGCCCGTGCGCCACAACTACTGAGCCTGCTCTCTAGAGCCTGCGAGCCACAACTACTGAGCCCACGTGCTACAACTACTGAAGCCCGCACGCCTAGACCCCATGCTCCGCAACAAGAGAAGCCACCGCAATGAGAAGCCCACGCACCTCAACGAAGAGTTGCCCCTGCTCGCTGCAACTAGAGAAAGCCTGAGTGCAGCAACAAAGACCCAACACAGCCAAAAATAAATAAATAAAAAATAAATAAAAATTTTTTTAAAAAAAGCGTCTTTGGTTCCCAACCAAAGGAGTCTTTGCTTGGGCTGAGTTGCATCCCTCTGTGAGTAAGAGTGGACTCAGAGAGAGAAAGACACAGAAGGACCATTTCCTTTTTCTGGAGTTGGATATGGGGATGACACCTGAGCATCAAGACTCTGAGCTAAATGACACCAGATGCCAAGAATGATAGAGTCTCCAGTGACAAGTGACTGAGGAAAGAACAAAAATCTTAGTAACATATGATGAAAAGGATTTTTTCCCCCGTTATTAGAATAGTTGTGCATGTGTGTGTGTCTTAAGCTAATGGAACACAGTTAAAACTCTGATTCTCACCATGTGGTGACCAGTAACAATTTATTTAAATCTTAATTTCTATGAAGTAGAAACTTTTCCATTTATAGGAAACTCAAGAATAGGCAAATCTGAGCTCTGCTGATTAGAAGTCATGATAGTAGCTACATGTGGAGGGTGGTTATTAACTGGAAAGGAGATGGACAGAATTCTGTGGGGTAATGGAAATGTTCTATATCTTGATCTGGGTGGTGGTTACATAGGAGATACATATGTAAAAATTCTTTAGGCTGTACATCTAAGACTTGTGCATTTTACTGCATATAATATACTACATATAAATTCTATACCAGTAAAAACAGATAACCTGAAACAGAAGAGATGAAGCATACATTCATACACACACACAAACACACACACACACACATATACACACCCCAGATGGATACACAATAAGGTCTATGATGCCTAGGAAAGAAAGTGAAATCAAAAGAGGACTGATCCACTTGAAGTGGAAGGAACTGAAGGGCCCCGTGAGATCCAAGAGCTGACATAGTGAAAAAGGGAGTGACAGGGTGGGGAGATCAGAAGCTGTTATCAGGGTGGAATGTTGGCCTTTAAGACCTTATGGGTGAAGCAGCCCTGCTAGATGGCAAAATCCAAGGTGAGGCCAATGGTGTGGAAAGCTGAAATGGAAAAGAAGTGAAGATCACTGGCACTGAGGGGGTCTCTGAGAGAAGGAACATTAGAACGATCGGCTATGTGGTCACTAATGCTCCCCAAAGAAGATGGCAGGAGTAGGAATTCCACGTGTCAAGAACCTCAAAGTATTTGGGGAAGTGGCCAAGGAGATGAGTAGATAACAGCTTAAGATGACAGCAAACCATTCAAGTGATTCATTAATGTTTTTTGATTATGATGGTAAAGGGGAAAAAATAAGTAAGCAGTTTAGGGCAAGGTACTCTTTGAGAAATAGAGTTTTTAAGTGAAAATGAAAAGTTGAAGGTTAATGTTATGTTCTTGGGAGGGAAGGAAGAATTGTTGGTTTTAGGTCACCTTCTCTTTCCTTCAGTGGCCCTCTGTGCTATGCAACTCTAACAACAGCTAAGACTCTCCCTCCAAATCCCCACCCCTACTAAAAGTTCCCAAAGGACAATGACTGTTAAATGTCTGGGGTGCAATGAATGTTTAGTGAATGAAAGGAAGAAAGGAAACAAAGGAGGGAAGAAAGGATGATAGCAGGGAAAGATCTAATTCTAAAGAAAACCTCAGGGGCTTCCCTGGTGGCACAGTGGTTGAGAGTCTGCCTGCCGACGCAGGGGACACGGGTTCGAGCCCTGGTCTGGGAAGATCCCACATGCCGCGGAGCAACTAAGCCCGTGCACCACAACTACTGAGCCTGTGTGTCTGGAGCCTGTGCTCTGCAACAAGAGAGGCCGCGACAGTGAGAGGCCCGCGCACCGCGATGAAGAGCAGCCCCCCGCTCGCCACAACTGGAGAAAGCCCTCACACAGAAACAAAGAACCAACACAGCCAAAAATAAATAAATTAATAAATAAATTTTAAAATTAAACAAACAAACAAAAAAGAAAACCTCAGGTTACGATTTTTTTAAGTGTAATAAACTACACCATAGTGGGATAAGCAGGGATAACATTTTAATGCTGTAAATTGCAGTTAGCTATTACGATACTGAAAGGTTACTGAAAAATAATATTTTAAAATTTTAAAATATTTTAAAATGGAAAAGCATTTGTATTTATTCAAGGAATAGGCAACTGACTAACTAATGAACTGATCAAGAGTCAAATGATCAGAAGGAAGATGCTTCCTAGCCCCTCCCCAAAAGGTAAGTACTAGAATGAGCCCATCCCTAGGAAGCAGGGTTGAAAGGAGGATGGGAGCCCATTGGCAATTGCATTAATATTCAGGGTCATGTTACACTGGGTAGAGTGCCCTCAAATTTTACTGTAACAGAGTGTGACCCCAAAAGCAGCAGCAGCAGCACACTTGCTCCCTTTGCAAAGAATATTCCTCTAAGTTCCCAAGTGAGCCCTGGTGGGAATCAGAATCTGCACATGCTGAAGAAGGAAGCGGAAGCTTAATCAACCTGTAAGGGTTTTTTTCTGTGACTTCAGATAATCTCTCAAAAAAACCCATCTGGTTCAGGGGACACAGAATGGCAGAGTCAAGTAAGCAAGCAGAGGAGACAACAGTTCCCAAGAGGCTGGCAGGCAGAAACTAGCCAGGGCCCAGCATGGTCTGCTCATACTTTTTTCAGGCTCTTTCCCCGCTTCAGCTTCTCATCTTTCCCTGCCTTTCTCTCTGGTGGTCTCATCAGGGCAAAAATCATTCTGATAAATCAAGGAATTAGAGACGAATTAAACCATCTCCCCAGGGAACTGTGAAAAGAGGACTATCTAATAAGGAAAAGTCATCTCTAATGGCAAATTTAATCTCCAAGGCACCCAGACCCAAGAGTTATTTGGGACCTGGAGTTGCACCATCTAGGCATCTACATGTTAAGAGTATGTGGACCAATTCATCAGTATCCAAGGGTCTTGTGAAGAGTTCAGACACCGTTGTTCCAGCCCTTTGACAGCTGGGAACTGTGCAAGGGGTTTATTTTACAGCCTCTTTTCTACCAGGTATATCCTGCTATCCAACTTGTGTGAATTAAGATACACTGTGTTGGAGATTTTTTTTTTTTTTAATAAAGATGTCCTTTGAAGTAAATGAAACTACCCTTTCGTGAAACACCACTAAGGTGATACTTCTGCTTGGGGCTGCTTTCCAAAAACTGTAATAAAATCAGTTTCTATCCATAATCTTAGAAGTTGTGAGAGTTTTCATTTAATGTTTGAAAATATGGAATATGTATGGAGAAGATAAACCTGACCTAACATGTATGTAAGATCTATTCTCTAATAGGAAAACTGTAGTCCAAAATAGTACAGGTAAGATTAAGTAATTAAGATAAGGGGTTAATAACTTCACATGTACCCAGTCTGTGTCTGTTTAATGCCACTAGAATAAATGAGACCTGGGTGTAAGTGCAAAGCATTTCTTCTGATTAAACTGAAGATATAGTGGTTAATCTTTATAATATAATCTGATAATGAAAAATTACTTTATTTCTTTTAAAAGCTCCCAAATTCACAGGCTTAAACCAGGTGTAAAAGAGAGAATTCCAGATAAGAACTTCGTTGAAATGGCAGTGGACGAAGAACAAACACATTGGAGAAACTGCTTAATTACTTTTGGGTAAAATGATGGTCCTAGCAAAAGATTTTTAAGAAAGCATTTCCTCAACACGGTAGACACTATCGGCAAAATCTTATTCAATACAATAATTACACTTCACACAACTCAGCCAGAACACTGGTTCCTTCTTCCTTGACTTAAACAAACTAAACAGACTTGATGACTGATGCAGGAGGACTGCACTGTGTAAGAAAAGAACCTTAGAATAGCTGTCATGGAGTCCCTTGTTACATTAGCTCTAACCAGAATTTCTACACCCCAAATAGTTATGAGATATGATTGGCTGACATAGTATCCTTAGTTATACAGTTAAAATGTTGTTTCTTAAAGGGGGACTTGTGAACCTCCTCTTTCAAAACTACAGATCTCTGGGCCCCAGCCCAGCCCAAGCCATAGGAATTGGACTTTCTGAAAGTAGGATCCAAGAATTTGTACTTTTAAAGCACTCCAGCTGATTCTTATGAATATTAAAATTTGAGGGCTACAAAGTTAAGACTATATATATATATATATATATATATGTCTTGATATCCCTTTTGGATTTCACAGAGTAATACAATTTGTAACTCCTACTATTTCCATCACTTTGTGAAACACCAGGGAAAAAAACCAAGTGGGATTAGCTCAAATACACCCTCGTCATGTGGTGGCGGTGTGGCTGAGGATTAAGCAATTTGTGTATTTGTCTGAAGTTTGGCTTTCTCATCTGAAAACACGAATAACAATATCTACTTCCTAGATCTGTTAGGAAAATTAAATCATATAATACACACAGATTAAGTCATTTTGGACACAAAATTGTAAACAGTTCCACCCTTGAGTGATTACAACCATAAAGGATGTAGAGTGGTTCTATCACAGATGTGATAGGCCTTTGTGACTTTGTTCAATGAAAAATCTGTTCTTAGTTATAACTCCAAACATGGCATTCTTAGCTCCAATCAACAGCCAATATTCTCAGTACATAAATGAATTTACACAAGAATGCTCAGAACCATGCAAGCATTTAATAGTCTAGAAGTTTGGCTAGTAATGACAAGAAAAAAAATAAGTAAGTGTCACAAAAGGAGCCACAAAAATACTATTCGAATGATATGATTCCTAGTAAAAATCATATCAAGTAACATCTATTAGTATAAATAGGACAGTTTGGTAAGACAACCAGTTATAAAATATACAAAGACTTTCCTCCATGTATGATGCAAATTTTATGTATAATGGAAAAATATTCTATTCCCAAAGCACAACAAAAACATAAAATAGACAGGAATTAATCTAAAAGGAAATATATAGGACCTATATTTTTTTTAAATAAAAAAAAATTATGTGTTTTTTCCACAATATTTTTAAAAATCAGGCTTGGAAAAACAAAATAAAATTTTACTGAAATATGTAAAATATTTGCTAAATAGACATAAATTGGCTTACTGAATGAGAAGAGTCAGCATTGTAAAGATGTCAGCTCATTCCACAATAATTTCTGTTTAATTCAAATTTCAATTATAAAAAGCTTTTTTTGAAATTTGAAAAAATTATTCCAAAGTTAATGAGATGTGTTAGCTAAGAAAATAAAAAGGAGAAATAACAAAGGAAGCACCTTCATGGCCAGAAAATAAGATATATTTAAAATTACAATAGTTTGAGCAATGTGGCATTGGTAATAGGAGAGACAGTGAGCTCAGTGAAATGGAATAGAAAGTCTAGAAACTAACAAGTACATAGGCGTAATCACCATATATGATGATTCATCATAAAGGTGGTGTTTTAAATAAATAGGAAGATAAGAGACCAGGATATTAAAAAGTAATAATATTAGTATCTTACCTCACTCTATTTACCAAAATTAATTCCATGTAGTTCACATAATTTAAAATTTTTAAATGAAACAAACAAATGAGAGAGCAAACAAAACCCTGAATGAAAATATGGTAATATTTACATAATACTGGAATACGAAAGAACTTTCTATGCATTATACCATGGTAGAAGCTATTATAAAGGGAAAAAAATTGATAAATTTGATTTCCAGAATTTCATAGGTTAAAAAACCATATATAAAATTTTTTTGAATAGGGGACACTGGGACTTCCCTGGCGGTCCAGTGGTTAAGACTCCGCGCTTCCAATGCAGGGGCTGCGGGTTCAGTCCCTGGTCGGGGAACTAAGGTCCCACATGCCAGGCGGTGAGGCCAGGAGAAAAAAATAGGGGACACTATTTGCAACATATATAATAAAGGGTCAATATTCTTACAACATGGAGGGTATCTTAAGTATTTATAATAACATACTTATTTAGCAATTATTGTGTGCCAGTGTTTTAAGTGCTCTCCATATATTAATTTATTTAATCCTTACAACAGCCATCTGAGGTCAGCACAAATCTTCATTTTACAGATAAGAAAACTGATGCACAGAGAGGGTAAGTAACTTACCCAGGGTTACACAGCCAGTGAGAAGTAGAATGGGATTCAGGCTCAGGCAGTCTGGCTCCAGACTAATAACCACTCTGCCACATTGCCAGGGAGTTAGTGGAGTTTATTTATCAACACAAAGAAATAGAAAGGTGAACAAAACAAAGGACCAAAGATCTAAAGAAGCAAATCACAAAAAAAGGTATAGCTGACCATGGAATACACATAAATATATTCAGGCTCATAATCAAAGAAATGCCATATTAAACACTGAGATACTATTTATACTCATCAAACTGAAAAAGATAAAAAACTTAAGTGCTTGCTGTTGACCACAGTCTTGAGCAATGAACATTCCCATATACTGCTGGTGGGAGAGCAAACTGGTATCACCTTTATGAAGGGCAATGCAGCAATATTTATCAAAAGCCTTAAAATGTACATGCCCTTTGACACTACAATTTCACTTCTAGGATTTTATTCTGAAGAAAATGTCAAGTGAGAGCAAGGAGGTCTGTGCAATCATATGCATGGCAATATAATATGTGATAGAAAAATAGAAATAATCTATGTCCATAAAATTGAATAAAATCTATTAATGAAAAACTGTATAGGAAGCACAGTATGACAGTTATTTTGTAATATAAATTAAAATGCATATATACATGTATGTATATGTATTCTAAAATACTAATAGTGATGACTTCTGGATAGTAAAATTATGAATTGTTTTTCCCTTGTGCTTTTGGTGTTTTCCAAATTTTCTCTATTGAACGTGTGCTGTAAATAGGAGAGACAACACTCATTCTTAAAAACGGGGGGAAAGAAAGCTGAAGTAATTTTTCCAGCCAAGGGGAATGGACAGAATGCAGTGTCAGATCACCAGAGGAAAAGAGCATAGAGCAGAACAAGGCTACCTATAAAGAGAGAAGGAAAGTTATTTCTCAGTAATAAGTGACAAGCAATAGGCCTACCACACACTCCTTCGATGATTGGCAAGAACTGTAGATAGAACTTTGAAAGAGCACAAAAACAGAGGATGAGAATAAGATTCTTCATTCAAGATCTTGGCCACTCCTACCCTGACTAGCATAGCACAAGAACACAGAGATCTAAGCCAGAATGGAAGAAGGAACCTCCCTTATCCACGCTCAGATAAGAACTAGGTTCACCAATGCCTTAAGGCAGGAGAAGGGGAAGTGGGGATCAGTACCCTACTGGAAACCTTTGACAGTGTGTTGTACATTATTACGCTGGAGTTAACTGCATAGTAAATTATATCAAGCTCTAATCCCATGGTATATTCTCCTTCAATCTCAATAGACCTTTCATCTGTCTTCAGAGGTTAGAGATAGAGGTTCCTCCATGTGCCCACATGGTGGGCTCTACCAGACTTCCCTCCAAAACTCTGGTGCCTAGAATTTTGGCAGACCTTTGGAGAATGCTGTTGTAACAATGAATTATTCTAGTTGGGAGTGTTTCCTAAGAAAAAGTCTTCTGGCACAATGCCAGAACTCATAAATGTTGTTGAATTTATATTGTAAGCCCTAGGAACAGGTTGTTATTACTGGTGGCTGAAGCTGAAGTTTGGAGGCTGGAAGCAGGAGAGAAAAAGATGAAGTCTTTCAGCAAAGGCAAAACAACACCATCACTTTCAATTTCTACCACGAGTTACCTTAAAATAACTAAATGCTCAGTTGCAAATATCAACGGTAAAAGAGAATAATTTTGGTGTCATATGGAGAGAGAAGTCAGAAAGGAGCTGTGAAATTACTCAAGGATTCAAGCATGTAGAGAAAAAAAAATGTATCACAGAGGAGCATTCTTGTAATTCGAAGAAGCCAGGATAGAAGTAATATAAGAAGCCTGTGGAGGGTTGTTAGGTTATGAATAGTGGTTTCGTCTCTTTGCATATCAATAAGGGATAGAAGAGGAAATGATCCTAGCTAAGTGAAGCAAGACCCTTCTGACTTATAAGAGGGTTTGACACTCAGATGGTTTTCTGAGGATGGTCATGGAGCCCTCCCTCCCTGAGAGATGTTTAAGAGCAGGAGGATACAAACCTACAGTCTGGGGTGGCTGAGGAGAAACCTCCATAGTGATAAAGACATGTACTTTCTGACATTATCTGGGGCTTTTGGTTCTGTGTGAAGAGAACCAAAAATAAGAAAAATAAGTGGAGAGATACTTATGTTTAGATTTTAAGCTATTACCTCCCTGTGTTGATTTGCACCTTACATACCTCCATCACATACCTCTCCAGCCTCAACACATTTTTCTTCTTCATTTTTATGCAAACATTTTACTACTAAATTGGGGGAAAGAGAAGTTAAATTACCACTAGCTGCTGCTATATCAGAAATGACTCTTTCCCCTGGCAGAATAATGATAACTATAAACACCTGTGTGCATCCTTCTAATTGAACTCAATAGACCATGTGTATCCAAGGGGTGGGCCCTGTCTTCGCATGCAGCCTCTGCTCCTGAGTCCTGTCTTCTCAAGAGTAAAGGGATAGAAGAATGTGGAAGGGGAAAACCATTTCATAGTTTGTATTTTTTTTTAAAGCAGGGTGTGTGCGTAAATATTCAGACTGAATGATACAGTATTTTCATACGGTTAGGGTTGAAGACAAATTATGGAAACAGAATGAAGTTAAATAAAGGAGTCAGGAAAGAGCACAGATCCAACAAAAAAGCCAATCTTATTCTCGCCACAAAATTATTTTCCTCCTCAAAACAATCTTTTATTACCCTAATAGCCAGCCACAATTTTAGCAGGGTTGGTTGGCTGTTTTTGTTTCTGGGACACATGTGGTTCTATTTATTTAAATGACTTTTTTGCCAAATATGAAATGTCACCAACAGAGACATTCTCACCTGTTCCCTCATCAGATACTTCTGGATTGGTCTTCTTTTAGGGGGACAAGCAACTTTCCCATCTACAATAGCCCTCAGAATCAATCTAGAAAGGCTCTATCCACTCTTATAAGTCACGTAGAAAAAGACAGCAACCCCAAACAAAAAATGAGCAAAGGAGGTAACAGAGTGAAAACACTGGTCAATAAAACATACACACGATGCCCAACATCACAAATAATAACAAAAGAATGAGGGCTAAGAAAATTTGATAATTTCCATTTTGATCAAAGTGTGGAGAAGCTGGTATTGTCAATGGGGGTGTAAACTAGTATAATTTCTCAGAAGAGAAATTTGATAGGTCTATCAAAACTTTAAGTGCACATACCCTTTGCCCCAGAAGCCCACTTCCGGATATTCATCTTGTAGATATAATATGGCAAAGGTCTATGTTCAGAAATATTCATTAAAGTGATGTTTGAAATAGCAAAAAAAAAAAAAAAATCTAATAACAACTTAAGTATCCATAAAAAAGACTAATTATAGCAATTACAGTAACTTCTTATAGTGGACTATTATGCAATTCCTAAAAGATCAGATAAACCCATATCGAACAGGGAAACTGGACAAATAAATGTTTTAATTAAATTGTCTTTAACAGTCATATATGCACTCATTTTAAAAACCAAATTATAATAAAAGGCTTACAACAAAAAACAGTAATTCCCTGTTCCACACCTCCCCAGTCCCCCCAGTTTCTTCCCCAGAGACAATCACTTCTCACTATCTTAGATGTTTCTTGTAACATTTACATATCTCCTTATTTCTAAATTAGTGCTGCCCACCAGAAATATAATGCAAGCCACGTATGTAATTTTAAATTCCCTATAGCCACATTTTTAAAAAGGTTAAAAAAAAGTGAAATGAATTTTAATAACATCTTTTATTTAACTCAATATATTCAAAATATTATCATTGCAACATGTAATCAATATAAAAATTCTTAATGAGATATTTTACGTTCTTTTTTTGTACTAAGTCTTCAGAATTCAGCCTGTAGCTCACACTAACAGCATATCTCAATTTGGATCAGTCACATTTCCAATGCTCAGTAGCCACATGTGGCCAGTGACCATCGTATCGGATAGCATGGCTCTATACAATCAAAGATACTTGTGTATTTTGACCCATTATTAACTTCCTATTATGGGCAGATGAAGGTCCAGGTCTCCTAACACTGTACTTTCTCTCTCACAACTTCATTTACATCATACTTTTTGATTAACTAAATAGTCAATATTTACATTATATACCCATGCAAATATTAATCACAGCCAAGCACTATAATGTGCTGGGATAATGCTTCCCTTCTTTTTTTTCTTTTTCTCTTAATTTAATAATCACCTTGTTTTTTATTAGCTTGCCTATCTTTATAACTATTATACTAACTGTTCCATACTGTCCAATGGCCTTTCAGTACAATATTCTACTGGTCAATCCCATCAGGCAATCTATCAGTTCACATTGGTCTCCCATCTTCCACTTTCTTACTTGATACTTCATTTTGGTCAATAACTCATCTTCCGGTAGTTTTATACAGTTAAAAAAAAAAAAACCTAGTACAATGTTCAGACCACCCAAAGCAATCTACAGATTCAGTGCAATCCCTATCAAATCTCAACAGCATTTTTTGCAAAAACAGAAAAATTTATCCTAAAATTCATATGGAATCTCAAGGGACCCTGAATGGCCAAAATTATTAAAAAAAAAAAAAAAAAAAAAAAAAAAAAGAACAAATTTGGAGGACTCACACGTTCTGATTTCAAAACATATTATAAAGCTACAGTAATCAAAACAATATGGTGCTGACATAGACATACAAATCAATGAAATAGAATAGAGAGCCCAGAAACAAACTTCAAATGACCTTTTACAATATAGCAAGACCACTCAATGAGGAAAGGACAGTCTCTTTTACAAACAGTGCTGGGAAAACTGGATATCCACATTCAAAAGAGTGAAGTTGGATCCTTATATATACACCATGTGGCAAAGGACATGAATAGACATTTTCCAAAGATGATATACAAATGGCCAAGATGAAAAGATGCTCACCATCACTAATCACCAGAGAAATGCAAATCAAAACCACAATGAGATATCACTTCATACCCATTAGGATGTCTACTAGAAAGAGAGAGAGAGAGAGAGAGAAAGAAAGAAAGAAAGAAAGAAAGAAAGAAAGAAAGAAAGAAAGAAAGAAAGAAAGAAAGAAAGAAAGAAAGAAAGAAAGAAAGAAAGAAAGAAAGAAAGAAAGGAAGGAAGGAAGGAAGGAAGGAAGGAAGGAAGGAAGGAAGGAAGGAAGGAAGGAAGGAAGGAAGGAAGAAAAAGAAAGAAAGAAAGAAAGAAAGAAAGAAAGAAACAAACAAACAAACAAACAAAGAAAGAAAGAAAGAAAGAAAGAAAGAAAAAGAAAGAAAGAAAGAAACGGTGGGAGGGAGGCAGAAAGGAAGGAAGGAAGGAAGAAGGAAGGAAATAACAAGTGTTAGCAAAGATACAGAGAAACTAAAACCCTTGCGAACTATTTGGGATTATAAAATGGGATGGAAAATAATATGGCACTTCCTCAAAAAATTAAAAATCTAGAACTACTATATGATCCAGCAATCCCACTTCTGAGCATATATCACAAAGAATTGAAAGTAGAGTCTCAAAGAGATATTTGTATTTTAGGGTTTATAGGAACATTATTCATAATAGTCAAGAAATGGAAGCAACCCAAATGTCCATCAATGAATGAATGAATAAGCCAAATGTGGTATAAACATGTGATAGAATATTATTCAGTCTTCAGGAAGGAAATCTTGTCACATGCTACAACATGGATGAACCTTGAGGACATTAAGGTACGTAACCAAAGCCAGTTGCAAAAAAACCAAATACTGTATGATTCCACTTATATGAGGTCTTTAAAGTAGTTGAATTCGTAGAAACAGAAAGTAGCGTGGTGGGGGAAGTTGGGAAGGGGAGTTGTTCTTTAACGGGTATGGACTCTCAGTATTGTAAGATGAAAACATTATGGAGCTCTATTTCACAACAGTGTAAAATACTTAACATTACTGAACTGTATACTTTAAAGTGGCCAAGGGCTTCCCTGGTGGTGCAGTGGTTGGGAATCCACCTGGCAATGCAGGGGACGCAGGTTCGAGCCCTGGTCCGGGAGGATCCTGCGTGCCACGGAGCAGCTAAGCCCGTGCGCCACAACTACTGAAGCCCATGCACACCTAGAGCCTGTGCTCTGCATTGGGAGAGGGCACCCCAATGAGAAGCCCATGCACCACGGCGGGGAGTGACCCCCACTCGCTGCAACTAGAGAAAGCCTGTGCGCAACAGCGAAGACCCAACACAGCCAAAAATAAATAAAATAAATAAATTTATTAAAAAATTAAAAAGTAAAATGGCCAAGATGGTAAATTTTTGTTACATGTTTTTTACCACAATAATAATTTTTTTTAAAAGGACTGGTACAATAACAGAAGACTTGGTGATGACAGCTCTCAACCCACCTCCTGAGTCAAGCTGTTCCAATCTGTACTGATTGCCCTCTATATCTGACGCATAATTGTCATCCTGGGATCTCCCTTCACCACTCTGCAGGAGATTCCCTTCCCTTCTCCGCAGTGATGGATCTCCTGTATTCCATGTCTTACTCTTTCTTGGCTTATTTACTCATCAATATGGAGTGATCCTCGAGGAGCTTCCTGAGAAGGGGGACTTTTTGCAATTTTTTAACATTTGCCTCTCATTTTCACCTTTTCACTTGACTCATAGTTTGGCTTCTATAGAAATCTAGGTGGGAAATAAATGTCCTTCATATTTTTGAAAGTATTTCCCATGGCCTTCTAGCTTCCAGTGCTGCTATTGAGAAGTTCAAAGCCATTTTGATTGCTGATCACTTGTATGTGACCTGTTTTTCTCTCTCTGGGAGCTTGCAGAATCTTCCATATTCCCAAGGTAATGAAATTTCACAATTATGCTGGAGGTATTTTTTCACCCATTGCACTGGGGAATTATTGGTCCCCTTTAATCTCAAAATTCATGTCCTTTAGTTTGGAAAAATGTTCCCCCCTTCATGTTCTCTGCTCTGTCTTTCTTTCTGGAACCTTTATTGTTGGGTTGTTGGATCTCCTGGACTCATCCTCTAATTTTCTTCTTTTTGTTTTATTTTCAACTCTTTCCTTTTTGCTCTACTTTCTAGGAGTTTCCTCAACTTTTTAATCCAACGCTTCTTTTGAGTTTTTCATTTCTGATATGTTTCCAATATCCAAGGATTATTTTTGTTTCCAAACATTACTTTTTATAGCATCCTGTTCTTCTTTCATGGAAGGAGTATTTTCCCTGAGGATATTAATGTCAGGTTTTCTTCTAACTGCACAGTCTTTCTTAGAAGTTGCTTTTCTGTTTATTTTGGACATTCTCATGTTAGCTGCTGTCCTCACATAGTTGCTGTCTGCTCATGTTTAAAAGCAGGGGAAGAAAGGGATGATTGGAAGCTTTAAGCTTGAGGATGGGGCTTACTGACTTTGAGCTTCATTGCAGAGTGATCTGGGCAATATGGTGTATCTTTATGTCTTTCTGCTTACACAGATATGATTCCCTTCAGTACACGCTACCCCTACCTGGAGGATGAAGGCCTGACTGCTGAGCTCAGGGAGCCAAATGGAAAAAAATCTTTAGTATGCATATGCATTATTATGTGTATAATTACTATTTTCAGTACAGAATCCATGCCTTCACCTGTGTCTTGCATTCCCAGCCCAGATACACTGATCCTCACCTCTCTTACTGCCCTCTCCTCCCCACCCTAATACTCATGTTTCCAGTTGTCAGATGCTGAGCCTTTGGGCATCCCGGGTTAGAACAGGTGACTCTCAGCTTTCTCCATGGTTAGTTTAGGGTTCAGCTTTCCTGGGTCTACTACATCAGTTGTCACTCTTCCACCTGCATTTCTGCTTCCAAAATGTTAAGAGCTTTTGATTCCTCTTTTATTTGCTCCATCTTTATAACTTTTTGCCTTAAAAGGAAATCCCTTTCCATAGTTTTAGTGGAGTTTTAGAAGGCAGAAAAATTATGTGTTCAATCTACCATACTAATCCAGATGTCTCCAAAATAAATCTACTTTTAAAAAGAAAAGAATTCAAAACACATAATATAGTATGTTCTCATTTATGTGAGAGAGAGAAAAAAAAAAAAGATGAAACTATATGCAGGCTGATAGATACACAAAAGATTTCTGGATGACGGTACTGTTACTTTACACTTTGTGGCCTTCTGTGCTGGTTGATTTCATTTTTAAAACCATAAGCATAAATAATTTGTAAAGAACTTGTTTAAAATTACATTTTAAAGACCTGAAAAAAATAAGGTCATCTTTAAGAAGGAGAGCATGTCACAGGCAAGCACAAACCTCCCTGAACTTGTTACCTGCTCTAGCTTGTCACTAGTATCAGAGACGGTTAGAAAAAATTGTACAACTAGAATGCACACAAGCGCTATGTTTGGTTTCAGGAATCTTGGAAAATACTCTTCCTGCTTAGGCCACTCTGCTTCCAAGTATAGAAACAACCGGGATCTTGACTTCTAATCCAGAATAAGAGGAGTATTGTAAAACAGGTCAGGCCAGACCACATTGGCTCCTGGAGTACTTTTGCCCAGACTTGCCTACTCCACTTAATACATCCTCACCAGGCCCCCTCCTCCACCCCTCCCCCCTAGCTCAGGGACACACTAGCTAGGTATTCCCAACTAACTGAAACCTGAATATGTCTGTCTGAATGATTCATGTATCACATAGCCAAAGCTGCTCCAACTCTATTCCCATGGAGCCTTCATTCTTTTAACAAACATTTATTTGTGGCAGAAGATATAATGATTAACCTATCTAGACTGATTTGGTTCTACTGTCTAGCTACTATTTGGACTCTGCTATCCACTAGCAAACTACTCAACTGCTCTGTGTCACAAATTCCCGATGTATAAAATGGGGATAATAGTGATATCTGCCTTCCAGGCTCCTGGGAGGATGAAGTGAACTGATACTTGTAAATGGTTATTGAGCACCTACCCTACACCAGAGGTGGTTCTAGGTCCTCTGGATACAGACAGAAGTCATCAAAATAGAGATTCTTGCTCCCACAGAGGCCTAGTAGGAATGACACAATTCAGTTTTTTTAAAAAAAGACACAAATAACAAATAATAACACGTGTGATAAGGTCCATAAACGAAGAGTAAAAGTGTGGTAAAAGTTACAATAGGGGACCTGTTTTACGACTAATTCTCATAGCTCAGGCCTGAACTCAGTGATTACACAACAAAAGGTACTCAGAAAAAGCTTCCTCTTTGCCAACACTTGAAGCATGTTATAGACTCTTCTATTTAGGATTGCATTTTTAAAAGAAAAATCTCATTTTATAAAAGTGTGACAGACCACTGGAGTTTCTTAATAAACAAGTAGACAGACTCCAGTGTGCCTGTGCCTTGGAGAAAAAAGAGCTGTGAGTGTTATTTCTTCCCCCCAACTAAAGCACAAGTGCCTGTGTGTTCTTTACAGGACTAAAAGAATGGCTAACACTTTCTAAGCACTAAGGGCAAAGGCACCGCATGCCTTACCTCAGATCATCCCTAGCTTCACAATGTCAACTTTCTTGTTCTTGGGGACACTCCCAGATGCCCCAGGGAGGATCTCAGAACCTCCCGCCCCATCTCTGCCTCAGGCCAATACTTTGTTTGGCCTATTGAACATATACTTGATGAGGTGCCCTACACCGCAGAACCCAACCATCTACCAATCTTAGATCTTCTCTGTGTGTAACTTATAGCATAAAGCAATTTGCGATCATGATTTATAATAGTATAAAACCCTTGAGATGATCAACCAAAAAGTCTCAGAGAGCAGCTTAATACTATTAATCCCACAGGTAAAGGAATTCAGTGGACTACGAATAGCTATAGAGTTCCATCTTATTTTTCTGAGTAATCTAGGGTTCAAGCCTTAATGAAAACCATGATAGTCTGTGGTCTCCAGTCTGACTCTGTCCCTGGCTTTCATGGTCAAAGGGACTTCCCCAGCAGCTCAGTAAAAGAGAGAGAGGAAGGGTAATTTACAAAGTACTTCCCTTCCCTACAGTCACGAGGCCCCTGCTATTTCCTATCTGAGACACTCAGATTATAAAGTATTGATGAAGATGGCTGAGACTGAATGTAGAAGTTACCTTATGATAAAGAGAACATAAAAGACATACATGTATATACATGTGCCCAACTAAATGTAAGTATGTGAAAGATGTGCATGTTATTTCTTCTTGGGTAATTGGAGCCAGATGAGACACATCAAGAGGAAATTTAAGGAAGAGTTAAATGTAAGTTTCATTCATTCATTAAACAAATTTTTAGTGAGGACCTACTATGTGCCAGGCACTGTGCTAGACACTGGGGGAACAATAGTGAACAAAAACAGTCATTTTATCTGCTCTCATAGAACATACAATAAGGGGGGAAAGACTGAGATCAATCAAGTAATTCTGCAAATGAGTGTGTGAATTACAGACTGATAAACATACACGGTGGGGGGCAGGGAGTGGTTCTAGGAGTGCCTATAACTGGAAGCAGTTAGGAAGAGTTTTTTGGGGAAAGTGAGCCTTGAGCTAAGATCTGAAGGGTGCGTAGGAACTGACTGAGCAAAAGAAGAAGAGATTAAAAAAAAAAAAAAAGTATCCCGGGCAAAAGAGCACCATGTGCAAAGGCCCTGTGGTAGGGAGGAGCTGATACCTTCAGGAAACTGGAAGAAGCACAGAGAGGAGAATGGTACAAGGTAAGTCTGAATAGCCAGAACTTGCAGGGCACTAGAGGTCATGCCATGTGGTACCTCCAATCTAACAGCCCTAGGGAGTCACTGAAGGTTTTTAACCAAGTGGTAGAGAGAGAACAGAATCACGGTGTGAAAAGTTCCGTCTGAGAACAGACCAAAAGTTACGGTCCAGCTGAAAGATGGTGGAAATTTAGACTGGGGTGGTAGCGGTAGAGAGAGAGACAGTAGTAAATAAATCTGAAAGTTATTTACAAAGGAAAACTGACAGGACTTCTAAAAGATCACATATGGGATGATAGGGGGAAAAGGTATCTGCAGTGAACACCGGGTTTTTATCTGGAGCTTGAAGAAGGGAGTAACATTGGGAAGAGCTGGGAAGAAGGGGAAGCAGGTAAGGAGGCACACCTTGGAGCTGAATGGGTGGCTCTGTCTTTCCGAAGAGGAACATTCAAGCTGCTTTATGGTAGGAGACAACGGGAGAGGATCCCTCCCCTATGCCCTCACCCACAGTTGGCCACTGCTTTTATAGACAAAATGCTAGACCAGGAGTCAGGAAACTCTGGATCCATTTTGGACTTTGCCACTGATTAGTCGTATGCTCTTAGGCAAGTCACTCCACATCTCCAGATTTCAGTTCCCTGAAAAGTCCTCACCCCTTCCTCCCATAACAGAATCTCTGGAAGTGCTTATTAAAATGCACATTTATAGACATTTGTCTCCATTGGACTATGAGCAAGCACAGAGTGAAAGACTGCCCTAAGGTCGTACAGGTAGTAAGAGCCAGAATGAGAGCTCACATCAGGTCTGACTCACCCTAAAACTGTAAGAGAGGAGTAATGGAGGAGAGAATGGAGAAGGTACTAAACAACAGTATCACTAGTGAGATGGCATGATGTAATAGGGCCAGGTCTGGGGGAAAGCTGTAGCTGTCCTTCCATTCCCTGGTGGGACAGTGCTGCAGTTAAGTTTCATTTTTCCATCATTTCCCCCTATTGACCCAGGGCAGGCACCACTGCACCCTCAACCAGAGACACACACAAGGCTCTGACATTTTACAAGATAATCCTTTAAAAAAGCCCAAAATTTCCCTTTGAAACCCACTGGAAGAACCAAATCTACCTCAGCTCTACCGTGAAGCAAATATTCAGCCCAGATACCAGTAACATTTTTTAAGGAATTTCAGAATGTTGACTCTACAGAAACCATGACAAACACGTCACTGAACCTTTGAAAAATGAGGTTGACATAGCAAGCTGTCATATGACTTATAAGATGCTTTCAAGAGAGTCATGTGAAATTAAAGAGAATTATTCAAAAGCATGAAACTCCCAAAAAGAAATTATTTCATTAGAACTGATTTTTTAAAATTATCCACGTACATAATTTCTAGGGACTTCCCTGGTGGCGCAGTGGTTAAGAATCCACCTGCCAATGCAAGGGACACGGGTTCGAGCCCTGGTCTGGGAAGATCCCACATGTCGTGGAGCAACTAAGCCCGTGTGCCACAACTACTGAGCCCACGTGCCTAGAGCCCGTGCTCCGCAACAAGAGAAGCCACCGCAGTGAGAAGCCCGCTCACCGCAACGAAGAGTAGCCCCCACTTGCCGCAATTAAAGAAAGCCCACGTGCAGCAACGCAGACCCAACGCAGCCAAAAATAAATAAATAAATAAGTTTATTTTTTAAAAAACTTATTAAAAAAATAATGATCTATAAAGTAGATCTGAGTTTCTAGGACACTTGGAGATTTTGAAGGTCTTCATTGTTTCCTGATGGTTTCCAACAGGCTTACTGTGTTTTTCCAGCTAGTCTGGAATAAAGTCTAGTACTTCCTTTTGCATTCCCTTCAGTGCCTAGTACATGCTAAACATTTAGCATCATTACCATTGTACCATATTATGTGTACCATAGCACATGATAATAGTACTAAGAGTAAGCATTGATTGAATACTAAATACTTCACATGTATTATCTGATTTGATCGTCACAACAACTCATATGCATGGGGAAACTGAGGTTACACAGTTAAGAAATGGCAGAGCTGAAATTCCCATCCAGGGCTACATGATTCCCCACCTCCACGAACCTATCCCCCATGACTCATCTCTTCCCTTCCTGTTTCTTCCTCTCTTTCTCCCAAATGTATCTCATGCTCTCTTAATCACCAGCATAGTTATAAAAGCCATAATCTTAAGGGAAAACTATGACTTTCCTATCAGTAGATGAGACTAAAAGTGCTAGATCTTTTTTAGACAATCTTAAAAACACACACCAGTTGGTATAGCAATTCCATTGCTAGAGATATAGTCAAAGGATACACTCACACAAATATGCAGGGAAACCAAAACTATAGAGTAATGTTCAGTACAACATTATTTATATAGAAAATGACTGGAAATGACCTAAACATCCTTCAATAAGAGACTGGCTAAATAAACGATGTTAGTTTTTATGGAATATTATGTAGCTTTTTAAAAAGAATAAGGTAGGTGTGTGTGTGTGAATATGGAAAGAACTTCAAGAAATATTAAACCGAAACAAAAGAAACAGAGCATTACATATACTATGACCTCAACTTTGATTAAACTAAATAACAGATATGCATGCGTAACAGGGCGTCATTTTTTAAGTATTTCCCAACGTATGTGTGTTCCCTCATTGGCAAACTTGTTTCTCTCCCTGAGCTCTGCACTGAGCATTTAGACTAAGGCATAGCACGGGAGTTGGGATGGAGGAGGACATGCCATAGGAGAAGTCCCCAACAGACAGGAAGGAGACGTAAAATAACAGCCCAACCTTCAGGCTCAGTGAGCTGTGGGAAGAAGAGAGACAGAGAGGAGAGGCAGAGGGTCACACATGTGTATTATGGAAATCCTGCCTCCCAAGCCAAAATCCCAGATGGTGGAATGGTCGGAAACACTTCAGGTGATAGAAAATGAAATAGCTCCCTTTCCATTCATATTCTGTTTCTGCATGAAAAATTAAAATAATACTTTGTTGGAAGAAACCAATAATTTCCTCGATTTTGTCAATCACCGATGAGCTCCCCAGTACCATATCCAAATCAGAAAGGACTCAAACTCTTTAAGAGTTTAAATCCCACTGAAATGGTAGTATTAGATTACCTCTTACATTACATACATCACAAACAATTTCCTAAATCAGAAGATTTTAGTTATAAAAGATTCATCTGGGGACTTCCTTGGTGGCACAGTGGTTAAGAATCTGCCTGCCAATGCAGGGGACAAGGGTTCAATTCCCTGGTCTGGGAAGATCCCACATGCTGCGCAGCAACTAAGCCCGTGTGCCACAACTACTGAAGCCCGCGTGCCTAGAGCCTGTGCTCCACAACAAGAGAAGCCACCGCGATGAGAAGACCGCACACCACAATGAAGAGTAGCACCTACTCAATGCAACTAGAGAAAGCCTGCGCGCAGCAGCGAAGACCCAATGCAACCAAAAATAAATAAATAATTGTTTTAAAAAAAAAAAGATTCATCTGATTCCTTCATTCAACACATTTTTTTTTGAGAGCTGATCATGTACTAAATACTTTTACAGGGACTGTGATACAGTGATAAATAAAGTCCCCGCCTTCCAGAAGCTTCCATTCTAGTGAGAGAGATGGTCAATGAACATGCATGCAAATAGATAAATTATATCAGCTAGTGCTAAATGCTAAATTTATACATTTATTTTTTATAAAATTAAATCAGGCATGAGCTATCAAGCCATGAAAAGACATGGAGGAAACTTACATGCATGTTACTAAGTGAAAGAGATCATCTGAAAAGTCTACCTACTGTGTGATTCCAATAACATGACATTCTAGAAAACACAAACCTGTGGAAACAGTAAAAGGATCAGTGGTTGCCAGGGGTTGGGAGAAGAAAGGGATGAATAAGTGGAATACAGAGGATGTTTAGGGCAGTGAAACTATTCTGTATACTGTAATGGCAGGTACATGTCATACATCTGTCAAAAACCATAGAATGTACAATACCAAGAGTGAACCCTAATGTAAACTATGGATTTGGGGTGATAATAATGTGTCTCTGTAGGTTCATTGACTGTAGCAAATTTACCACCCTGGGGCAGGATGTTGATAATGTGGGAGGTTGAGGGGTGGGGGGTTGAGATTATGTTCCACAAATTTTGCTGTGAACCTACAAATGCTCTGAAAACTGAAGTCTATTCTTTAAAAAAAAAAAAAAAATCAGGTAAGGGAAAACAGTGAAAAGGGGTGGGGATTATTTAGAACTGAATTCTCATTGGACTCTTAGCAAATAATTTTTATTTTAAAGTGTTTTCAGAAGATAAAATTACTTCCACAAAATTAAAGTACTTTGTCTTTTAATGTTTTTTAACAACACCAAATATAGAAGGAATGTGAGCAAAGGAGTCCTGTAGAAGATTAACAAATAGTAAAAATTATGGGAGGGTAAGGAAAGTTAGGTGTGATAGTTAATTTTGTGTCAACTTGACTGGGCCACAGGGTGCCCAGATATTTGGTTAAATATTATTCTGGGTGTGTCTGTGAAAGTGTTTCTGAATGAGACTAACATTTGAATTGGTAGACTTAATGAAGCAGATTGTCCTCCCCAAAGTGGTAGGCCTCATCCACTGTATGGAAGGCTGGAATACGACAAAAAGGCTGAGTAAGGCAGAATTCACTCTCCCTTTCTGCCTGAATGCTTGAGCTGAAACACCGGTCTTCTCCTGCCCTCAGATTGGAATTTAGAACCTTTCCTAAAAGCATGAGTTTTGGAATCCGACAGACTTAGATTTGAATTTGGCTTTGCTACCTCCTAGTTGTGTGATCATAGGTGAGTTAACTGACCTCTCTGAACTTTACTGTCCCATCTATATAATGTAGATTATTGATTTGTATGAATGGATTTGTTCAACAAATGTTTCCTAGCCATCTCCTATGTGCCAGATGCCAGAGACATGAAGATAAACAAGATAAAGTCCTCTACTCTACAGAGGTGCCCACTCTACTGGGGAGACACACATAAACCATCATTCTAATACCATATAATAATTCAAATAGACATATAGAGAATGGCGGCATCTCACCTGTAGTAGAGGCATCCAGTGCTCACCTATGTTCCATTTTCCTTCCTTCCAGCCCCATGAGAGGATTACACTTCTGCCCCCTTGCAGCTAGGCAGGGCTATGTAACAGGGCTTGCCAGTGGGCTGAGAAAAGGAGTAACATGGTTACCTCTGGGTCAATACATTTAACCGCCAGCATGACGCTCTCAGTATTCTCTTCTCCTGCCACATCAACCAGAGAAGCCATGTGTTCTGGATGGTACAATTACAGGATGGTGGAGTCTCCATCAACAGGTCACTGAAGGGAGCTCCCAAGAGAATGACCCAGACCTAAAGCAGACTTTGACTGACCAAACAATAAACTTGTGTTAAGCCACTGAGACTGTGGGTTATAAGTTACTATGGCATGATCTAGCCACACTCATTCATAAACCAACCTGCAAAAGGCATTCTGAAAGAGCCAGAGACTAACAGAGTGCTAAGTGATGAGTGAGAGAAGAGCCAGGGGAAGAGTTGAGAAAGAATCAGCACAACAGAGAGGAAGGCAGAGCAAATGCTTGGAGGGTTGCAGTGGCCTGGGAAGGTGGGTAACAGCAAATAGTCCGGGGGTGCTAGAATGCAAAGCGAGAAGGAGAGGGCAAAAGAGAGACAGAGGAAGTAGGGAAGACCAAACTGTGGAGGGCCTCGTGGGCCATGTTAATAGCTTGGCCTTAACCTGGAGGAGATGAGAGCCATGAAGGGCTTCTAAGCAAAGGAGTGACATACTCGTCTGTGGTTATGTAGAGGAGGGATCAGGGCAGGACTAGAGGCGGGAGACCAAGATGAAACTAAACAACTTATGGAAAGTACCTACTGTAGTACCTGCCAGACAGAAGTACAGCACTTCCCTTTTCCCTTCCCCTGCCCATATATTAATGTAGTTTTAGAAACTAGCCAACCCTGTAGCTTAGCAATCTTACTTTTAGGACATTTTAGAAATAAATGTGGGGCTTCCCTGGTGGCGCAGTGGTTGGGAATCTGCCTGCCAATGCAGAGGACGTGGGTTTGAGCCCTGGTCCAGGAGGATCCTGCATGCCGCGGAGCAGCTGAGCCCATGCACCACAACTACTGAGCCTGCACTCTAGAGCCCGCGAGCCACAACTACTGAAGCCCACGCACCTAGAGCCCGTGCTCCGCAACAGGAGAAGCCACCGCAATGAGAGGCCCATGCACCGCAATGAAGAGTGGCCCACACTCGCCGCTCCTAGAGGGAGCCCGCGCGCAGCAACAGAGATCCAATTCAGCCAAAAATAAATAAATATATTTATTTTTTTAAAAAAAGAAATAAATGCTTCATTCTGTAAGAATGTATGTATAAGGATGTCTCCTGCAAACTTGCCTATAGAGTTAGAGTGTTCATCAAGATGTTCATGCAGAAGAAATTGGTTGAACCTAGAGATTATCTATACTAAGCGAAGTAAGTTAGAAAGAGAAAGGTAAATACCATACGATATCACTTATATGTGGAATCTAAAATATGATACAAATCAACATACCTACAAAACAGAAACAGACTCACAGATATAGAGAACAGACTTGTGGTTGCCATGGAGACGGGAGGGGATGGAAGGAATGGAAGTTTGGGATTAGCAGAGGCAAACTATTATGTATAGGGTGGATAAACAATAAGGTCCTATGTACAGCACAGGGAACTATATTCAATATCCTGTGACAAACCATAATGGAAAAGAGTATGAAAAAGAATATATATATGTATAACTGAGTCACTTTGCTGTAAAGAAGAAATTAACACAACATTGTAATCAACTATACTTCAATAAAATTTAAAAAAAAGAAAAAGAAATTGGTTGAATAAATCACGAAACATGCTATAGTACCTATTATTAAAAAGAAAAAAAGCTACATTAACTGACCTGGATGGGGTACTCACGACATAGAGTTAAGTGAGAAAAACAAGTTGCAGGGTAATGTGCATTGTATGATTTCATCACTTTAAAAAATAAATGAATAGGTAACTCAACCCTGTATGTGTAATTTGGGTGCCTGTTTGTATCCATTCATGTGAGCCCGTGGCAGGCAACACCGCTATTAACAGTGGTCATCTCAGTAGGCTGGCAGTCTTGCTGTAGTTACAATAATGTTTGTTAGTTTCATAATTTATTTTTTAATTCATAGAGAAATGAAAGAAAGACACTATCCTGGAGAACTGGAACTGGTAGGGCTCTTCCTGTAGTGATTGTCAGCAATTGCAAAGGCAGAAAAACCAATTTTCCAGTTAGAAAACCAAGCCAACCTCTTCTGGTTGAAGTTTCCTCTTCCCACTGGAATGTAACCGTTTTTAAATTGAATGCCATACCTTGAGTTCTCTGTGATTACTAATTCCAATGGATTGGACCCAGACTCTCAGGGGATTTAAACAGATCCAGACCTTCAATGCTAATTACTCCATAAGAGGAAGCCCTGTTCACTTTAAGGAAATGAATGAGGCTTCCCATCAGGATAAGCAAATTACTTTGGGCTGTGGGGAAAAGGCAACCAACCTTCCAAAAGATCTGTTGGCCCTAAAAAACCAAGAACATGCAAATCAAGCTGAATCACTGAAAGTTCTTTGAGGGCTAAGGCCAAGGCCCTGGTAGGTGCTGATAAACTGAATCTAAATTAAAGCAAAGCACTAACCTCAGATATAGTAAACCTGAGTTCAAATTCTCCATGTTCTCATTTGCCAGCCTTTTCCACGAGGCACTGTGAAAAATAACATCCCCCGTCTTTCCAGACACACAATCTTAGGCGATACTAACATACTGAATTTAAGGTGTCTGTGGGATATCTACGTGGAAATATCCACTGAACACTGCATACGTCTAGACTGTCTGTCTAGAATGCAGGAGATCGAAGTCATGGACATACACTTGGGAGTCATCTGTGTAAAACAGAAAGAAAGGGTAAGTAAAGCCACACAAGGAGGAAGAAGTGAAGAAGAGCATAGAGGAATGCCAAGCAGGAAGGCATGGCAGGAGCTTCAGATATGCCAGTGGGAAAGTCAGATTAGGACTAAAATGCTTTCACTGGATTTGGCAACAAGGAAGTCACTAGGGGCTAAAGCTGTTCAGGGTGGAAGCCGACAGACTATCTCCAAAGCAAAGTAGGCAGCATTACTAGCATTCTGAGAGATCCAGGAACCAAGGGGTATCTTAAGTGAAGTTTAAAGTAGGTAAAAGTAAATTTCATTTAATTAATATCTTTCTGAATATCAAAGTAGTACATGACCAATGCAGATAACCTGGAAAACAAAGTACAAAGAGGGAAAAAAGTACCACTTATTCCGCCTTCCAGAGAGACCTACATTTTTCCTGTGTATTTGTATTTACATCAGGGTGTGGACAAGAATAGCTCATCTTGTCATGTGACAAACATAGTCTGTATTGGCTCAATACTTTGAAAACCTATTACTTAAAGATACTTGAGAAAAATTTAGAAGGATACTCTTATGAAATTGGAGTATACTAAACCTTTTTATATATGTCACAAAATACAGAAAGAAAGGATATAAAGTTTGCTCTATAAAAATCTAAATTTTCTGCATGGCAAAAGAAAAATGCACTATAAACTAATATAAAGATGAATTATAAAATAAAAATACACATGAAGAACAGAAGTTTACCTTTTGGAGTATATCAAGAGCTCCTTCAAATCAATATGAAAAGGATCAAAAACCAACAGAAAATCAAACAAAGGATATAAACGTAGAGTTCGTGGAAAATGACATAAAAATGGTTCTCAAATAGCTTTCCAGATGGTCCATCTTACTTATAATAAGAGAGATGCAGGGCTTCCCTGGTGGTGCGGTGGTTGAGAGTCTGCCTGCCGATGCAGGGGACACAGGTTCGAGCCCTGGTCTGGGAAGATCCCACATGCCGCGGAGCAAATGGGCCCGTGAGCCACAATTACTGAGCCTGCGCATCTGGAGCCTGTGCTCCGCAACAAGAGGCCGCGACAGTGAGAGGCCGGCGCACCGCGATGAGGAGTGGCCCCCGCTTGCCGCAACTAGAGAAAGCCCTCACACAGAAACGAAGACCCAAAACACCCAAAAATAAATAAATAAATAAAAATTAAATTTATTAAAAAAAAAGAGAGAGACGCAAATTAAAACTACACTGGGACATGTTTTTCCCTCATCAGTCAAAGATCAAGACTGATAGCATCATGTGTTGACAAGAGTATGAGAAACAGGTGTTCTCACACCTTGCTGGAGGGAGCATTAAATGGGTACAGCCTCTATGTGTCTCTGGCAAAATTGCCCATATCCTTTGAGTAACCAACTCCATTTCTAGGAAACTATCCCATTATACACTCACATGTGTGAAATCACGCATGAACAAAATTATTCACTGTAGTTTTATCTGTAATAACCAAAGATTGGAAACAACCTAAAATTCCATCAGTGGGGAACCGGTTAATAAATGGAATACGAGGGCTAAGAGGAAGGAGGCAGCCCTGTATCTCCCACAAAAGAATGATTGCTAAAACATGTTCAATAAAGAAAGCAAGGAGCAGAACATTGTCATCCGTGCACCGCCATTTACGTAGAAGAATAAAATTAAATCATGGGAAATATTGGGACTTCCCTGGCGGTCCAGTGGTTGACTCCGCGCTTCCACTACACGGGGCGCGGGTTTCATCCCTGGTCGGGGAACTAAGATCCCACATACCACGCGGCAGGGCCAAAAAAAAAGATCACGGGAAATAAGAACATTTTGTTTATCAGTGTATGTTTGGAGTATTTCTGGAAGGAATCACCAAAAAAAAAAAAAAACAGTAGAAGTAGTTACCCCTAAAGAGGTAAACTAGTTGGCTCAAGTGGCGTGGAAGTGACTTCTTTTTCACTGAGTATCCTTTGGAACCTTTTGAATTTCATGCCATGGCTATGTGTTATGCAAAAAAAAAAAAAAAAAAGTAAAAATATAATATTTTAAAACAAAGTGAAATCTATAAGCCACTTTGTCTTTATTTTCTGGTGGCCATTTCTATTTTTTTCACTGTCTTCCTTCTTTGTGCTTTGTCTACCTTGATCCTTGTCTCTGTTTCCCTTCTCTTCCCTTCTTTCCCTTGCCACACCTCTGTTAAATACAACAACAACGACAACAAAAAATTAGCATCTGCTGACAATTTAGTATATACCAACAACCCTGCTTTACGGGTGTGACTTCATTTAATTCCCACAACCACCGTGAAAAGGAAAGTTGTCTTTGCCGCAGTCTACAGATGAGGAAACTCACGCACAGGGAACTGAAGTGCTTTGCCCAAAACCATGTGAGCAGTAAATTGATGGGGCTGGGATTTAAACCAAGTCTGTCTGTGAAATCCATGCTTCTTTTAGTAAACAGTACTGCCTGCAATATGAAACAAATATCCATCCATATATATTTTTAAATTGTTGGTCAAAGTATTATAGTCTTTGATTTAAAAATCAAGTGTGGGACTTCCCTGGTGGTCCAGTGGTAAAGAATCTGTCTTACAATGCAGGGGATGCAGGTTCGATCCCTGGTCAGAAAACTAAGATCCCACATGACGTGGAGCAACTAACCTGGCGCACCACAACTAACCTGGCGCACCACAACTACTGAGCTCGCGCGCCTCAACTAGAGAGCCTGCATGCTACAAAATACAGAGCCTACGCACTCTGGAACCCGCACGCCACAACCACAGAGCCCACGCACCCTGGGGCCTGCGCAGCACAACTAGAGAAGAGAAAACCCACACGCCACAACTAAAGAGAAGCCCACGTGCCATAACGAAGAGCCTGCGTGCTGCAATGTCTCAACGAAGATCCCGCGTGCCGCAACTAAGACCCGACACAGACAAAAGTAAATTAAATAAATAAATAAATAATAAATATTTTTTAAAAAATAAAAATCAAGTGAGCACAATATTTTATATGACTTTTAAAAAGCACACCTACAAAGAAAATTTCACAAATTAAACTGTTTTTTATTTCTAAACACTTGATGATTATTTTTGACAAGTCATTTGAAAGGAGAACTCACCTCTCACTCACTTATCAGCCCTGAGCACCTAGTGCTTAAAACTGTGCTATTCACTGGCATTGAAAGATGAAGCCCTCAAGAAATTCTCAGTCATTCCTGGTCGCGGAACTAAGATCCTGCAAACCGCGTGGTGCAGATGAAAAGAAAGAAAAGAAGGAAGGAAGGGAGGGAGGGAGGGAGGGAGGGAGTGAGGAAGGGAGGGAGGAAGAGAGGGAGGGAGGGAGGAAGAGAGGGAGGGAGGGAGGAAGAAGGAAGGAAGGAAGGAAGGAAGGAAGGAAGGAAGGAAGGAAGGAAGGAAGGAAGGAAAGAAGGAAGGAAGGAAGGAAGGAAGGAGAAAGAAAGAAAAGAAAGGAAGGAAGGAAGGAAGGAAGGAAGGAAGGAAGGAAGGAAGGAAGGAAGGGAGAAAGGAAGGAAGGAAGGAAGAAAGAAAGAAATTCTCAGTCAATTGCAGAGAAAGCAATAGTAATGTTTATCTGGCCCCTCTAATGTGCCAGGCAGCCTGCTAAGCACTTTACATAGGTTCCAACAACTGTACAACAGAAGGTACAATTTCTACCCAACGTTTTGTAAATGAGAAAAATGAAGCCTGGATGGTCAATAATTTCCCAGCTGACCACAACTTGTAGAACACAGAACAGTAATTTGAACCCAGGCAGTTTGGCTCCAGAGCCTGTGCCATCACGACACTGCCTGGAAACTGATCAGTACAGTAAATGACACTGCAGTAGAACCCAGAGGAGAACCCTCACTATTCCTGGAAATGGGTCAGCAAAGGCTTCCCGGAGGATCAAGGCATGGTCTGAGTCTTAGTGGAAGTTCAGAACAGAGAGACGTCATGGCATCCGCAAGATGTCATTCTACCCTGCACTGAAACTGTTATGAAAAGACTTACATCCTTTGGAGAGAAAGGGAAAATTGTAGCCTAGAGCCTAATGTGACCTGCCTGGGAGCTGTGCCATGTAGTGAAACTAAGTTTCTGTCAGGGAATTTTATGTTTTACTCAATATTCTGAAGTTTGGCTATGACACAGTCAAGTATCAACACGTTCCAGTCATCAGGCGGGTTCTGTTAGAAGGCAGTAGGGGTTGGATTTAATGGCACTGTTTGTTTTCCTAACGCAATGTCCTAGAAATATGCAACAGAACTGTAGCAGAGATGAATCAAAAGAAGGATGCAGTACAATAAGATGCAATGCCAAGAATAACAGTAGAAGTGATTCCTTGTGATTCTGGTAGTTAAGAGCAAAACTTATGACATAAGCAGCAATCTTTGGGGACCCTAAGAATGTTTCAGGGCTTTCTTCATCCTGTCCACTAAATGCCCCAGAGCAAGAATCTTGATTCATCTGCTCTGGTCGAGATGGAACAGTGACAAAGCAGGGACCTCTAAGCCCATGGGCTGCCGCCTTGCTGTGTCTAATTCTCTCAAAGTGACCAGTCTTCAGTCCCTAACTTGGCCATGGCTCAAGAGCCTGGCTCAGGGTCTGCCCTGATCCACTAAGGCATGTGCCAGTATCTGGCTGGGGAAACACAAGGGTATCTAACTCTGTAGAACAAACATTCTGCCCTGTGCACATCTTTACTCTCCCAAACTCAGCTTGTAGTCTGTGTCAACTTGTTCATAGATACAGCAGCCTTCATCTGGGGACATAGGAGCAGCATGCTTTGACCAGAACAATTTCTTTCCTTAAAAAGCTTTATGGCCAATTGCCTTTGAAATGTAAGCTTAAATAACCTTTGCTATATGCCTTCCCTATACTCCCTACATAGTACCCATATAATAACCAGTCTCTAGATTGCGTTGATTTTGGCCTTTAAAATATCATTCTATCCCCTTAGGCCCACAGGCGGGCTGGAAGATATTTAATAACTAGTTTTCTGGGGGCCCTGGTTTCTAGCATTTGCCAATTTCCATAGTGTAACCAATACTGCCCTGTCTAATATAAAGCTACCAACAGGAATCACTGAAGGCAGAGTTCGGAGGAGAGGAGCACAGTTGGCTCCTTTGAGGCTGAACCATCACACCTCTGCCTGGGCTCCATGCTGTTCTTGCGCTGAGATGGTTCCTCAACAGCCTTCAAACCCACCTTCCCTCTCCAATTCCCTGGGGACTTCTGCCTGTTCATTAAGATTAAACACTTTCATTATGTCACTGCCCTCCTCAAACTATCTTCCTTGGCTCCCTATTCCCTTCACTTCCCCCTAGCTTTCAGAACCACCCTCCATAATCTTGTCTACAAACAAGGATTGTTAGGCTTAACCAATAAAAATACAAGATGCCCAATTAAATCTGAATTTCAAATGAACAAGGAATACATTTATAGCATAAGTATGTTCCATGCAATACTTGGAATATATTCATACTTAAAAATAATCTGTCGTATATCTGAAATTTATCTGGGCATCCTGTATTTTACCTGGCAACACTACACCTAACCTAACCACCACATTTTACTTCTCCCAAACACCAGGAAGCTTCTTCACAGTTCCAGGAGCCTGCATGATCTCAGGTATGTCATTTAATGTCTCTGAGTTTCAGTTTCCTCATCCATAAAATGAAGCTAATAATTGCCAGTTCTATAGAGTGGAATTTAAATGAACTAATGTGTGTAAAGCATCTAGGCCAGTACTTAGCATTCAACAAATATCTGATTGACCGCCCCCCCCCCCACCATGTCAATCCTCAATTACTTGAAATACCTTAGAAGGAAAACTATACTGTGGTTACGGAATCCAAGGGCCAGGAGTCCTCCTAGGACATCACCCTGTATGTCCAAACTCTCCCAAATAGGTGCTTCTGATTGTATTTTTAAAGAAATCAGCAGCAGAGGTTGGGGTTAGGGCATGCTGAAATACCCAGCAGCAGCCAATTCCAGCATCTCAGAGTCCGCAGGAGAGACCAGGGCTGTCTACCTCTTACCCAAACACATCCCCCAACCATCATCAAGGGAGGGCATCTTCTTTGCGGTAGGTCTAACTTTCAGCTCCCACAGGAAATGCAGTTTCTTTGCACAAGCAACACAATCCCAATAGGTAGAAACACAACCAGAACTGGAGTTGGAAAGGGGAGAAATGTTGCAAGACTATAAACACCTTATCAAGATGTACATTTTTCTTTCTCTGTAGAACAGACCCCTGTAAGGAATCTCAAGGTACTAGGGGAAATGAGCCACACAAGATGAGAAGAGATGATGACACCATCACCTTTGACAACTCCCCAGGCATCCTAAAACCAAGAGCAATGAGCTACTGATCGATGCCCTGCACAAGGGCCAACCGCAGCTTGGCTATGTCAAATTACCAGAACCAGATGAAAAGCAAGCACCAGTTGAACTGCAAATTTCACTTTCATGATGCCAAATAATCAGCACAACTTACTGATTTACAGATTATGCTAATCCACAAACAATTGATAAGTTAACCCCCTGGGAAACTCAGTGAATGTTTTAAATACATCTTATCCCCATTAAGATATGAACTCTTTTTCCAGGGAACAGGGAACAGTGTGCATCTGCAGCAGTCATCAATAAACCTCACTTGATGTTTCCCTTCTCAATTCTGACTGGTTTAGCTGTAGCCATTGTTTACATCATCTCTACTCAGAGAATAACCCAGAATGTTATGCATTCAAAGCAGTATAAAAAAAGAAAAGCAGGTTATAAAACACTATGTATGGTATTTTTCTATTTCCCATACATTGATAGATGTATAACTATCAATGTATAAATGACAAGAGTGATTACAGCATAATCAATGATTACCCCTGGGTGATACGATTATTGTGCAATTTTTTTTGGCCTAACTCTATTTTCTCAATTTTCTACATTGAACATGTATTACTTGGGTAATTTTTTTTAAGTTAAAAACAATTAAATTGGGATTTCCCTGGTGGCGTAGTGGATAAGACTCCACGCTCCCAATGCAGAGGGCCAGGGTTCGACCCCTGGTCAGGGAACTAGATCCCACATGCGTGCCACAACTAAGAGTTCGCATGCCACAACTAAGAAGCCCTGGAGCCACAACTAAGGAGCCCGCCTGCTGCAACTAAGACCCGGCACAACGAAATAAATAAAATTTTTTTAAGTTAAATTTTAAAATATTGATCTGTTCCTGCTTATATGATAACTAAGAAATCTGCTACCTCCTTGCATTGATATGTCTGGGCTTTGGCGTCTTCCAAATCAGTTTAGTCTGCCTGAGGCCACCAAGATCCAGGGCATGTCAAAATGGGTGGCACCCCAACCAACCACAACAGGTCTTTGGGTGTGAACTAGAAGACAGCATCAGACTTTCGGACTTTCAAGAACTATTTCTTATTTAGAGTCTCCCACTCCTATAGTTCCATTAAGAGTAGGCTCTGGATTATTAAGCATAGCTAATGTACATCCACGTAATCGCAGAATGCTGGAGGGAGGAGGGAATTTACAGAAATCTCTCTAATGGAGCCCTGAGCTGGGAGAGTACTTTGCCCCAGATCCTCCAGTTGGCCAAAGGATTTTGCTGGTAGCAAAAAGCCCCAAGTTCCTTTTGAATCCTGCAATCTAAGACAAGCCAGGAAGGCCAGAGGGATCTTTACACGTCTGGCCAACAGAGTGGCCGCGCAGTATCAGATGGAAAAAGGCCAGAACCTAAATCTCTTCTGACACCTAACCGGGGCCACAGTGAACAAATTTAACACAGAGAAAGGAATATATATTACAGCCTCTTTGCTGATTGTCCTTGGACAAGAGAATCTGAGGCAGTTAGCAGCAATTGCTTAAGTACCGAGACTCCAAACAAACCTCTGGGGATGCAGTCTTCCTTTCTAAAAGTTCATCACCTCCCAAGAAAAGTATCACCAAAATACAGTTTCAAATGCCAGAGTGGAGAACACCATTTCCATCCTGATCACTCGCCAAGCAAACAAGTATAGTAGATCACGCCTTTCCTCCTGTCACCACCTCTCACCCGCAGGAAAGTAGCACATAAGAAACATGACCTCCAGAGTGGGCCATCATCCCACGGAGTCCTTGAGAGACACAATACTTGTGCTCAGATACAGACCACTGTGGAGACCCCCACAGCACAGGGGGAGCTACAGGCCTGGCAGACCAAAGTGACAGCAGACCACAAGCCCAGCTTCCTGAGTCCCAAGGCCTCTCTAAGGCCACAGTGAGGACAGCACCCCCTGGAGCTGTGGCTGTTGTCTGCAGGTCAAGGACTCTGCACTACATTTACTCACACCTATACGTAGGTACATAGAACTCAATAGCTTGAAGAAATTACCTGTGATTCTTTGACCTGCTTACCTGGATCTGACTTCTTCTGTAATATTTTTAATCAATCCAGGTGGACCTTCCTTCAGGAATAATAAACCCCAATGGCCCAGTTACAGAGTGTTCAACATGTCCAAAGCATATCATGGAAATTATTCCACCATGAAGACTAAAGAAACTTTCCCTACCTTCATGGATTCAGCTTGCTGAGGAGAACACCCATGAGGTGTAGTTCAGAGAGACAAAGACCTTCTCTTTTTTTGCAAATAAGTAGCCAAAAGGGCAGGGAAGAGAGGTAAAATACGTCATAGCCAGGCCCGCAGAATCCCCTGGTCTTACCATTACTTGTGATGCTTTCAAATGGGTTATTAGTACCTTAATTTTGAGGAAAAAAGAGTGGAAGGAACCAGCCAGTGGTTTTGCATGCTTACTTTCTGTCTATGACACTGAACTCAAGAGAACTGAGACCTTTGGAGAAACCAAAGATGGTTCAAGTGACTCAGAATAAATTAACTCAGTGCTCCTTGCTGATAAGTTGAAGTTTCCTAACTGTAAAGCAGAACCAGCAGCCACCAACAGAGAAGGCCTACCCCACAGATAGAAAAGAGATAAAGCACTGAAACTCAGCCAGAGGGAACCTCCCCAGCCCTGCCACGCAGGATGGTGGGGTTCCTTCAGGATCAGCCAAGTAAGATGGCATCACCAACCCAGCTTCTTGGGCACTCTCTTCCAGGCCTGGAGACCAGAGGAAAGGGGACCTGGGGAGAGGGCTGGTCCCCAAGGAAGGGGAGTCTTCACTGTTGTCCCAGGAGAAGCCACTTCCCTACTAAAATGCATGGGATTTTCCACTTCAGCAGGAGACGGTAACTCAGCACATAGCAAAACAACGAGGGCACAGGACAGATGACCTCCCTGCACAGCTGTGGATCAGAATCCCAGCACAGCAGTCATGCCCCTTCCTAACAGAGGGAGAGCTGCACCCAACCCCAGCACACCTTTGCCCTCCAAAAAGCTGAGGCCAGACCAAGAAGTCTCTGGGAACTACAAAAGGACATCAGAGCTGAGGTTGTGAGGGCCGGGACTGAGACTGGGCCAGCCTGGGAACTGCCCAGAGCTTTGGTCTCCAGGCCTGGCTGCCCTCCAAGAGCAGCCAGCCCTTTCCAAGTAGACATACCACATGTCCCTAATATTGTCTCTCCAAGTAATACAACCACTTTTCTCAAAGCAAAGACATTTCCCAGAGCCTTACAGGCCTGGCTGATATCTGCTGAGTAGGACTCAGTCCCGGAAGGAGCTGTTAAATAATCCACTGTTTCAGTTTATAGACTTCTTATGACTTAGTGACAAGTAAAACAACATTCTGACAGCAACTGCAAGTTCCCTAGCACCCGGTGACTTCTCTTTTTCTTGGGATACTCCCTCCTGCTAAATCGCAGAACCAACCCACCCCTACCCACCGGAGTAAAGACAGAGGAGTGCAACCCCACATTTTAACCTATGAGATGTGGACATCACCTCTTCTTCTGAGAGCTTAACACTAATTGGAAGTTACTTTATCCCCTTCACCTCGAATGCAGTGACGGACTCTCTGAACTGGACTCCACAACATGTAGGAGGGCAGTCATGGGCAGTAATTCTAAGGAGCACAGACAGGACCAGCCAGCCCTAGATAAGGGTAGAGGAAGCAAAGCTACCTTGCTTTTCCTTCTTCCTCCCCAGATACTCCCATTTGTCAGGCCTCTCTTGGTCTCAGCTGGTAGTCACTTCAAATTACTGATGGTGCAATCCAGTAGTTGAGGTTATTAGTTAATCAAGCTGACAGCATGGCCTTTCCTGGCCATTTGTACATATTAAAATATGAGGGATGAGCTCTCCAAGAGGAAAATCCACTGAGATCCAAAGGAAGGAAGCTATCATGGTGGAGCTACAGATGCTGCATTAATGCTTTGGAGCAAAGGAGAGCCCTTTTCTCCCATAAGCAAATGCCAGCCCAAGGCCAGGATGCTAATAAAGACCCTAGATGCTAGCAATGTGCAAGGTGGTGGCAGTGTCCTCCCATCTCCCCACACACATGCATTCCTACCCTCACACAATTTGCCCTTTCCTGGTTGCCAGAGCACAAGATCTGGGATTAAGTCAGGCCCCCTCACACTCGAGGGCCACGTTCAAAATTTTGAATAATGATGATGACCATGGACAGGGCAGGCTGGGAGCTTCTGTCATAAAAACACTTAGCAGAAAGCCTTGAAAACAGTGTAGCAGCAAGACACAAGCTGGGCTCATTATCTAAATTGAGAGACCAGGTTTGGGGGTCTTAATGTTCTTAAAAAAAATAGAGAGAGAGAGAGAGGAAATCACTTCTTTTTTCTTCATCTTCCACTTAACTTTCAGCAAAACATGGAGTCTCCTTTCTTCAGAGGAAAAAAGACTGGGAGACCAGCTGACCACTGCCATAGTAGTCTGGCTCATTCATAAGCAAGACTCCACGTGGACTGCCTGACAGAGCTGAGCTGGAAGAGTTTTCTCCAAGGCAGAGACCCCAAGCCTAGGAATGTTACAAAGAGCAAGTGTCAATTGCAGGATTACTATGCTCCAGGGATTTTTCACACGTCATCTCTCTCAGTCTTCACCACAGCAATATGAGAAGAACTGCTATTATCCCAGTTTTATAGGTGAGCAACCAAGGGCACAGATCCTTGGGGTTTCTTAGCCAGGGTCAAACAGCAAGTGGCAGAGCTGGGCTTTAAACTCAAGCTGTGTGAACTCAAGAGCCCGTGCTCTGCCATGTGCCTGCCCATAGGGAATGGCCTAGGTGGCATCTAGACAATGGGAAATTATAGTGTGTATATCTTTGTGCACAAGTGTGTGTATGTCTACACAATATATAAACCAGTAATGTAAATACAGAGGTGAGTACCTAGGTAGCCAAGAAAACCTTACCCAGATTAGGGTAACAGAGGATTTAGCTGAAAACACCGTGGGTCAGGTGCTACCACTGGGGAGAGGAGTTGGAAAGGAAGGAGACTTACTTTTCCCTGTATGCCCTGATGTTCTGTTCAAACATTTTATCAAGCACATGTACTTCCTATTTTTAAAACATTTAACTGAAAAGAAAAATCTGTATGTTGTTGAGTCGCTAGGTCTTTGAAATTTACTGAGTCGTATTTTCTAAAAAATAGAAAAGTGAGAACAAGCAATCCCACACTACAGAGGCCTAGCACATGCATGGCAGGGGAGCCAGAGAGGTGGCTTCGTTCAGTGCAGGAGTCTTGGCTGCGGGTGTCCGAGTTGCTCAAGACCCAAGAGCACTAAAAGCGAAACCATTCAGCCAACCTCTCCCATTTTCATTTTCAAACTCAAAACCCTGCTACCACCACCGCAGGACCTGCCTCTCCGTTTAGAAAGTCAGGGAAAGAATGAATGACCTCACTGTCCCCAACAGGCAGGTCCCAACATGTTGTGCGCAAAACAAAACTTGAGTAAATCAATTCATATTTTAAATACCCTGGCTGAGGTCCTTGTTTTAGCAATCCTGACAAGATCCTCTTTGCAAAGCAAAGAAGCTGATTGTGATGTTAACACTGTGTTTTGTAAACAAAACAAAAAAAAAATTTTTTTTTTTTTTTTTTTTTTTTTGGTGCCATACAAGGGTCCTGGTCTCAGCCTGGAACCAATCTTCTGAGCGAGCTGTCTTGGTGTTCCGGAGACTGGTGGGGCACCCTGGTATAGAGTCCATTTGCATGAAACCAAGGACCCTCTTGTAAGGACCGAGGAAGCCCGTACAAGTTCAACCCAAATTGGAAGGCTGAGGCATTGGAGGGGAAGCCTGATTCCGAACCTAGAACCCTGTTCTACAGGTAGATTCTTCTCAGCCGCTTCTGGATTCAAATCAAGTCATACAGCAGGGGGGTGCTATGAACACAAGATCCAGAAAATGCCACAAGGTCCTCCTTTGACATCCCATCAAAGAGGTGAGTAGTATTCTCCCCACTTCTGCCCTGAACCCAGTGTGTGTGTCAGTAAACTGAGGACTCCAACAGAACCCGCCCAGGGTCCTCGGGGCCCCCCATGGAAGCAGGATCACCCTGTGGCCAGTGGAGGGGACAGCACCGGCACTACAAGACAACCCCCATGGCACAGAGATCAAAGTCTTCATGGGGAGGATCCCCAAAAGGCCACTGGGGAGTGAGCAGGGCTATCGCTGACCTGGCCAAAGGCAGCTGGAGCAGGTGAGGAGGAAGACGGCAGATGCCACGTGGTGGCAAAAAGGAGTCATTTACGTATGCACCCACACTGCACCTGGTGACTCCTAGCGACTAGTGCACGAGATTCGGGGGCAGTCAGGCGGTTCTGCAACAGCTGGTCACGGCGAGAGCCCGGAAAAAAAAGTACTGCAGAGGGCTCGCAGTATCTTATTTGTAACCCCAGGCCGGTGGGCTGTGGGGTGGTCTGAGGAAACTCAACTCAGGTTTTTTACAAATACCAATAAACTGCAATACTAAATCCCAGCCAGTTAATCTGGTAATTAAAGTATTTTTTAACCATAGTCAGCCTTAGCACCCCCCTACCCCCGCCACAAAACTTCGTGCATGATTTCAGCTTTACTTTCCTTCTCAAGACATGCCAATGTGCTGAGTCACTAAAAGAAAAAAAAAAAAAAAACACGAAGTAAAGGAAGGGTGATCCAGCTTCTGAGGACTAGCCTTGGTAATGACTTTTTTCCCCTGGTTGTGATTCCTGTGATGCTAAAGGACGTCACATTGCACAATCTTAATAAGGTTTCCAATCAGCCCCACCCGCTCTGGTCCCACCCCCATCCTCCAACAAAGATTTATCAAATGTGGGATTTTCCCATGAGTCTCAATATTAGAGTTTCAACCCCCAATAAATATGAGACCGGGGATGTCTGAGGTTCAGTCTGCCCTCGAGCCCACCAGGAACGAAAGAGAGCTCCATTTGCCTTCCAGGAACCCAGCTATGAACTCCCTCTCCACAAGTAAGTGAAGGAAATCCCTCGCCCTGGAACTGGCTGGCAGCCGTGCTGGGCCAGGGAGGCGGTGTGTATCCGCTGCCGTGAGGGCTGGCGGGCGGCCAGCAGCCAGAAGCACAGCTCCCCCAGCGGTGCGGTCTGCTCACTGGCTGCTCTCCCTTCCCTCCGGCACAGTCGCCTTCTCCCTGGGGCTGCTCCTGGTGATGACTACTGCTTTCCCTACCCCGGGACCCCTGGGCGAAGATTTCAAAGATGATACCACTTCAGGCAGACTACTCCTCACCTCGCCAGACAAAACTGAAGCTCTCATTAAGTACATCCTCGGCAAAATCTCTGCAATGAGAAAGGAGGTAGGTAGGCTCGCCTGAGGGTGATGGAGGGCCTGTGTGGGCATCTATCCTTGGATGTGGATGGGGCCTCCTGCACTGGGAGGTCTTTGTTGGGTTTGGAGGCAATTTAGGTTTGAAGCCAAAGGGGCAGACTGTGTCCTGTAATTTCTCCTCTGCTGCTGGTCCCAGGTAGTTCCTTTTCCTCTTGGAGAATCTACAGTGGGGCTGGGATCCATGCTCCCTGGCCCATTCTCAGCTCCACACTTGGTGTGAGCTGAAGGTCACACTGCCTCTCAGGATTTCCTTTTCCATAACCAAACAATAAGGTCTGTCAATCTTTCTCGTGTTTCAGACTTCGGGAGGATGAAAAATCACCACCTGAAATGACTGTTCAGCTTCTCAGTACAGTCACAGTTCTTTTAGGTGACGCCAGCTCAGTGGTTAGGGATTCCCCAAAGTCATTCTGGCATATAAGATGCATATCTGATAGCCCACTGAAGTGGCAAAATCGTAGGTACGTTAAAGCAGCTCCCAAGCTTTAAATGTAAGGTGGTTTGGCTCTGCTTTGGTAGAAAGGGAAGAATACTGGAGAAGGGATTGGGAGCCCCAAATCTAGTTCTGGTTCTGCTGAACAAGCTTTGTGATCTGGGGCAAATTCTCTACCACCTCTGGGCCCCATCTGTAAAATTAGGGAATTGGACTAGATGATCTGAAAGGTCCCTTCCAGCTGGGACAGTCTATGGCTCAAATTATATTCACCCAATTATCATCAAAATTCCTGTTGTTTATTAAGTACCTACTATGTGCCAGGCACTTTATATAAATACTATGTCTTATCCTCACAATAAACTTACAGGGGAGGTATTTCATTATCCCCAACTTGGAGAGATAGGGACACTGAGACTTGGAACAGGTCATAAACGTGAAGTCACAGGTGAGGCTAGAATTGAAGCCAAGTGTGCTCATCTCCTGTAGACCTTGCTTGCCTGGAGGCTAATGGATTGTGACTTCACTTCTCTTAGAGAACTTCCTGGCCATGAGGGCCAGAGGGCATCAGCCCTCTAGTGGTGTTTTCTTTAGGGGCACTTATACGATAACGGTTCTGATATTCTTTCCCAGATGTGTGAGAAGTATGACAAGTGTGAAAACAGCAAGGAGGCACTGGCAGAAAACAACCTGAACCTTCCAAAAATGGCAGAAAAAGACGGATGCTTCCAATCTGGGTTCAATCAGGTATGAACGCAGTACGTTCAGTTTTAGCTACTCTTTAGTAAAAAGTTCTCCCGCTTGCATGCAGTGTCTGTATACATATAGACCAGGCAGGCAATAAAGAAGGGGATAAATGTGAAGCGCATCATGTAAACCTCATGAGGAGGCCAACTTAAACGCTATTAAAGGCAACTTATTTTTGAACGACTTGGTCAGAGATAGCCCCTCTGTGCTGGAATTTTCACAACAGTCAAATGTTAGGAAACCCCACAGGTTTAGCTAGTTCATCCTGGGGAAGTTGGTCCAGGGACCTTTCTCCTCTTTGGCTGCCCTTGGCAGGATCCAGGCCTGCCCTCCCTGCTGAGGTCATTCTCTATACCCTTCTCCTGCCAGACAGTAACATAACCTCCACTGACTTCTGATTATTTCGTAAAAGGAGGTTTCAGCCCTTTATTTCATAAAAGGAGCTTTCCGCCCGACATTGACAAGGGCAGGAGTGCAGCCAGAGGGAAGAGCATTATGGAGAGAATCAGAGGAAGGCCCCTTGCCACAATCTAGCATCTACTGGGCTTTGGGGAAAATGAAGTGGTGCCTCTCACTGTCCAGATATTAAATGGGGCAGCTGACGCTGTCCTTAAACAACAGGTCTCAAAACATGATGCTTAAGAAGTACTTGAAGTTCCCTGGAGGGGCAGACGGAGAAGTTATTGAATTAGAGCAATTTTAACTTTTAAAATGGATTATGTCTTCCTAGCAATAACCAATTTTCCCACCATCTTTCCTCTTAGGAGACTTGCTTGATGAGAGTCACCACCGGTCTTCTGGAGTATCAGATATACCTGGACTACCTCCAGAACGAGTATGAGGGCGATAAGGGAAGCATCGAGGCTGTGCAGATTAGTATCAAAGCACTGGTCCAGATCCTGAGGCAAAAGGTGGGTGTCTTCTCATCCCCTCACTTGGCTCAAAGAAAGCAGCCTAGACAACTCGGCAGTGCAGAGCCAGTTCAAAAGAGATGGCCGTGTGTGAAGGAAAGGATCTGAGAAATATTTCCTGATAGTTAAAACTTTTTCTTTTTGCTCTCTTCTGCAAAAGACATCAATGACTGTATTTAAAACTCTGTTAAATGGGGAGGGTTTTAACATCAACTTCTAAAAGCTTAAGAAATAAGAAAAAAATACCTGTAGAGGCAGAAGGAAGCACATTCAACCTCACATAGTGATCCACAGAACAGAGCAAAGAGCACAAAAATTATTTTAATATTGCCAATTGACATTCGTGTTACTATGGTAGATTCAACTCCTTTCCCTTACTCTTTTGCCAAAGAGTTCATGCAGAGAAATGGCTAACGGCTGAAAGAGGAGGTACCAAGAGCTTTGGTCACTACCAGCTAGCCATTCAAATGCCACATGGTGGAGGCCTGATGGCACAATTTGTGGATGAGCCAAAGCGCAAAGAGAAGGGCCCTGGACGGAGAAGCAGGCACATGGGTGCTACTCCTGCCTCTGCCTTTTCTAAACCAGGGCTAAACCAGGTTGCCCTAAACCAGGGCTTCTCCCACTTTAAGGTGCACACGAGCTTCCTGGAGGATCTTGTTAAACGGCAGAGTCTGATTCAGCAGGTCTGGGGTGAGACCTGAGACTCACATTCCTAACAAGCTTCTGGTGATGCTGCAGTGCTCCAGGATCACACTTGGAGGTGCAAGGCCTTCCACAGTTACTTAGCTCCATGTGAGTGGGTCCACTGAAAGGTGCTGCCCAGTCCTCTTCACGCCCTCAGAGCAGTGGACTCTTAACAGATGCGGGATGAACGGGTGAGAGCAAAACCAGAGAAAAGTACTAGAGTTCCCTGAAGAACCCATTAAAATGCCTTTAACTAGAAGTTCTTCATTTATCTATTGAATTCCGACTATGTGCCAGGCACTGTTTAGGATAACAGAAGACAAGTAAGATACGATGGCTACCCATGGAATGCTTATGGTCTAACGGAGACAGAGCAGCAAAAAGATTAGAGCTCAGCTGCTGTGAGCGGGTCCTAAGCTCTGTGGGCTCAGAGGAGAGGCACCTCCCCCTATCTGGGCGAGTCAAGGCAGGTGGCCCCAATCCGCTCCTTCACCCCAATTTGAACATCTTCCCACAGGCCAGAGTATCTCTCCACTGCAAAAGATTTGTTCAGTATTTAAACAATTCCTTTTGTTTTCTGTTCCCCTCAGGTAAAGAATCCAGATGAAGTAACCACCCCTGACCCAACTACAAATGCCAGCCTGCTGAATAATCTGCAGTCACAGAACGATGACTGGATGAAGAACACAAAGATTATCCTCATCCTGCGAAGCCTTGAGAATTTCCTGCAGTTCAGCCTGAGGGCTATTCGGATAAAGTAGCTGGGGCACCTAAGATTGCTGTAGTTCATGGGCATTCCCTCCTCTTGTCAGAAACCTGTCCACTGGGCACATAACTTATGTTGTTCTCTATGAAGAACTAAAAGTATGAGCGTTAGGACACTATTTTAATTATTTTTAATTTATTGATATTTAAATATGTGATATCGAGTTAATTTATATAAGTGATAGATATTTATATTTTTATGAAGTGCCTCTTGAAATATTTTATGTACTTGTTTTGAAAAAGTAACATAAAAATGGCTATGCGGCTTGAATATCCTTGTTGTTTCGGAGCCAGATCATTTCTTGGAATGTGTAGGCTTACCTCAAAAAAAATGCTAACTTATACATATTTTTAAAAGAAATATTTATATTGTATTTATATAATGTTTAAGTTGTTTTTATACCAATAAAGGCCTTTTTAAAAAAAATTAGCAACTAAACCTCTGTGTGTCCTGTGAAGCTTAGTATAAACTAGTTTCCATCGCTACCACCACCACTAAAAAAAAAGGTGCAGTCACCTGGAGAAAGATATGATTGAACACCTACTGAATGTCAGGCACCAAGCTAAACGTGTTGCACGCATCATATTTAATCCTTGCATTTGCATACTTTTTTCTGGATGTGGGAGAGCGATTCCCTCAGTCAGCAGCTGGAAGGTAAACCACAGATTTGAAATCCAGGTCTACCTGCCTCCAGGCTCCCAACTCTTAAACTTTAGGTCACACTACCCCGAAGGGAACTGACAGATGATGTAGAAAAATCCCAAGACGATACACAGAATACATTTAAAGATGCAATCAAAAGCCTTTAACATGGTGCAACCACTTGCAGAAGACACAGCAATGTGCAAGTTTCCAAATAATAACTAGAATTTCCGCCTCTCTCCTCTGGGTTCCTCAAACACTGCACAGACCTGTCCATCACAGCACTGACCACATTGTATCACATCTTAAAATGGGTTGATTTTTCTTTCCAGCCAGCATGGGGGTTCCTCAAGAAGGCAGACTCTATTGTATTCATCTTTGCATCCGGAGCCCACGGCCCAGAACCCGAACATAGGAGGCCCCAATAAACCCTTGCTGAATGAAGAAACCACACATAAATAATCAAATCTAAGACACGTCCGTTCTTAAGGATACATGCTGTTGGTCAATGAGTGGGGAAATTACAAGTACTGTGCACTTATGAATCTTTATCTTAAGGAAAAGCTAGCAAGACTTGGGAAGAAACATTCTAAGACCTTCCAGAGGAGGCAGCGACTAGTCGGCGCCTGTGTACCTCCCTCCATTTTCTTTCCCACCAGCAACATTCCCTGTCTGCCTTCTCCTCTCACCCCCGCTGAGAGTGGTGGTGAGAGAGACAATCTGAGTCAGTGCACATGGCCCTCCGTCCCACATCAGCGCTATGCTGGGAATTTGGCAAAGATTTCCCCTTTTAAGCCCCAGCCATATAAAAGTTCTGTCTTCTAATAAAGCTTTCCCCACCCTAACCACCACGTATGTCTTCCTCCAGGGGAGGAGTTCTGCTGAGCAAGGGAAAGTCCACAGGGGTCAAAAACTGAGAGGCGTCAAGCAAGAGAAGAACCACATATTCTGATTTCTAGAAACCATACATCACAAGCGGGCGTCCCAAAATTAGGGCCAAATCAAAGAACAAAGAGAAATAGCAGTCAGCCAACACATCCATTCTTCAAACGAGAATGTTTGGAGCGCCATAGATAAGTCAGGTGATGCTGGGGATGCATGGGTGAACAAGTAGACGTGTTTGTTCGTGTTGTTTACGCTATGGCAGGAAGACAGACGTTGAATAAAGGATGTAAATGTGATGAAGTTTACAAAAGAGAAATGTGAGGCACACCGAGAACCTATAGTAGGGGCCCCAATAGCAGAGGGACCTAACTAAGCCTGGGGAGGGCAGTCATGGAGGCTTAATTGAGGAAGAGAAGTTTGGGCTGAGATGTGAAAGATATGTGGGGTTAGCCAGGCCAAGATGGGTGGGAAGAGAATTCCAGTCCGAGGGAACAGCATGTGCAATGGTTTGAACCAACAAAGAGCACACTATGGTTGAGACCATGAAAAGTACATTATGTCCAGGGCATAAAGAATGAGAAGCAGGGTAGTTGAGAGTGGATGGAGAGGGAGCCTGGGACCAGAACATCGACAGCATCAGAAGCCATATTAATATAAAGCCATATTAATAATCAAAATATAATTTATAAAAGCCATATAAATTTGGAATTTATCCCATTTGTGGTGAGAAGGAATTCACAGATTTTAAGGAGTGGAATGACATCTGGGATTTACATTTTAACATGATCACTCAAGTTGCAGTGTGGGGAATGGATGGGAAAGAGGCTGGAAGAGAATGTTGGAGGAACATACCAGAGGCCTTCACTGTAGTCCAGGGAGGAGATGAATTAGGATGGTGATAATGCCTAGAGGAGAGAAGGCAATGGCAGTCATTGGCAAAAGATAGCTAGGAGCTAGTTCAGTAGGATCTGGTGATTGTTGACCAAGATTCAGGAATTCTAGAGGATGCTGAGGCTTTGAGAGAGGGAAGAGGTAGGAGTTAAATGGAGAATCCAGAGAATTTTGGATTTGAGAGTTTTCAATTATTCATTTATTCAAATATTCTCTGAGATTCTGCAATGGGCCAGATTCTCTGCCAGGCCCTGGGGATATAATGGTTAATAAAACAGACTAGGTCTCTGCTCTCAGGGAACTTACAGTCTAGGGAAAACAACTTAAAGAAATAACTCCTATGCTGTATGCTAAGTATGTGTGCTACCATTATAAGTAGGTAGCCCCCCGCCTCAAAAGATTTATAAATAAGATCTTTGCAGATGTAATCAACATAAGATGAAGTCATTTGGGTGGGCCGGCCTTATAAGAATGAAAGAGACACAGAGAGACACACAGGGGAGAAGTCTATGTGAAGAGGGAGGCAGACATTGGAGAGGTGCATCTATAAAACAAGGATCACCAAGGACTGTTGACAACCACCAGAAGAGGCAAGAAAGGATCCTCTCCTAGAGCCTTCAGAAAGCATGGTCCTGCTCACACCTTGACTGCAGACATCTATCCTCCAAAACTGTGAGAGAATAAATTCTTATTGTTTTAAGCCACACAGTTTGTGGTAATTTGTTATAGAAGCACTAGGAAACTAATAACAGCTCCTAGACAGCACACAATAGGAGAGTCTAATCTAAAATAGAGGGTTCAGAAAAAGCTTCCCAGAATAAAAGACAATTAAGCTTATACTAAAAGAATGTATAGGATTCAGCCACTTGGACAGGAAGGAAAGGTGTTTCAAGCAGTGCGCACAGCATGTGCAAAGGCTCAGAGGTTGGAGAGAACATGTTAGAGGAACTGAAGGACTTGTAAATAGCTGAAGCAGTAGAGAAGTAGTAGAAATGAAGCAGGAGCAATAGGGTCTAAATTATGAAAGAGCATGAAGGATGGATTAAATTAAAATGTTAATATAACAGAAAGATAAAGAGCAATTTTCTTAGAAAGAGTTTTTGATTTGGGGTTTTTTTGGTTTGTTTGCTTTGGTTTTTTATTTATTGATTTTAAATATTTATTTATTTATGTATTTGGCTGCGCGGGATCTTCATTGCCGCGTGCAGGATCTTCATTTCGGCACGCGGGATCTTTTTAGTTGTAGCGTGCAGGATCTAGTTCCCTGACCGGGAATCGAACCCAGGCCCCCTGTATGGGGAGCGAGGAGTCTTAACCACTGGACCTCCAGGGAAGTCCCTGCTTTTGTTTTTTAAATGTTGAGGGACTTTTCATCATCTTCTTGTGGCATGGGGTAAGGAGGCTTCGATCCAGAGGTAGTATAGAGGATATCTAGAAGAGATCCAGTTTTCTGTAGTGGGTTCCAGCAACACGGCAAACAGTACTAGAGAGGTGAGAGGCAAGAAAGAGAGAAGGTGATAAGGAGCACCCCAAGGTATGACTTAAGAACTTCAGACACTGTGATATCTAATAACAAATATTCATTTATCTTCTCCTTTACTCATAAACCTTCCATGAGCTTTATTCACCAACGTAAAGCAAATATACGGCAGCCTTGTGCTAGCCCAGCTCTGAAGAATGAAGGAAGGCTCCTCTCCACCTTTGGGGGTAAAATGGACAATGGAAGGTTGAAAACACAGGGAGATTCAGAGAAGTGATCAAGGAGAAACCAAACAGTTCAAAGCAAGGAGTGACAGGCAGCAATCAGGACATGTAAGACCCCACCAAGAAAATCAAGAATAAAAAATAATAGTTTTTAAAAAGAAAATCAAGAACACTCAGGAAGATTTGGGAGAAGTTTGAATTCCCTGTAGTTGGCTTGGGATGGGGATACTGGTTATAACATTTGGATGCTAAAGGAAAGGATGATCTCCAAAGGCTAAGGGCTTGAAACATGTAGGTTATACTATGAAAATAACCCCAAAATCTGCAAGAGAGAAAGCTGGTAGGAAGGCAGCAGTCCAGATTCCACTCCTGATAAAATTCTGAGTTTCTATTTGGGTTAAGAATAGAAAGGAAGAGATAAATGAACCCATATAAATAGACTAATAATAAGACTAAGTATAGACTGGGAATTCCCTGGCAGTCCAGTGGTTAGGACTCAGTGCTTTCACTGCAGGGGCCTGGGTTCGATCCCTGGTCTGGGAAATAGGCTCCCGCAAGCCGCGCAGCACAGCCAAAAAAAAAAAAAAAGACAAAGAATAGACTAATAATGACGATAATAATAATCTGTTATTGAGTGCTTACTGTGCACCAAGCACAGTTCACTGTATGTATTATTTCAGAGGCACATGTATTAACCAAAGGAGCAGAGAGTCTAAGCAACTTGTGCAAAGTCACAAAGTGTGTAAATTCCATCCGAGACTGCTAGTTATCCTTTCAAATCCATTTTCCACTTCGTCCACAGTAATAGCATTTGAATTAGCCATGTGGCTACCTATCTAGAGGCTATATTTCCCATTCTCCTTTGCAGGTAGGTATGGTTGTGCTAAAAAAAAGAACATGGCAGGCCCAAGACTTTAGAAAAGGCTTTAGAAAAGCCTGATTACAGGCATGGCCCTTGGCTGGCATCTGGGAACTTGACTGGTAAAAGTTCCCTACACTGATATAAAACTTTCCCCAAATGATTAGAGTGCCTAACCTGTACAAACCACATGGTTTATACAAACACCTGCTTTCCTTTTGAGAATCTGACATTTCAACACGTGCTAAGCAGAGGGGACCCCACTAAAAACTTCGGGCACTGAGTTGCTAATGAATTTCCCTGGTAGACACATACTGTCACAACTCACTGCTGGAAGAACTGAGCACATTCTGTGTGACTCCGCTGGGAGAGGACTACTGGAAGCTCATGCTTAATTTCTTCAAAATCCATCCCATGTGTCTTTGACCTTTGCTGAGTTTGCTTTGTATCCTTTTGCTGTAATAAATCATAGCCATGAGTATGCGTCCTGTGACTCATATACACTGAGTCCTGGGAGCCCTCCTAGTAAATCACCGAACCTCAGGATGGTGTTGGGAACCCCCGACACAATGGCTGAGCTTTCACCAATGAAACGTCAGTAAAATTGATGTTGTAATTTTACTTTCACTTACCTAAAAAGATATTACTTGCCTTCCATTGTCTTTCACCTTTCTGTGGATTAGAAAAAAAATACTGTGTTGAATCAGCTTTAATCATGCAGAACATAGCAATATCCATAGCTGCAATGTCCAATATGGTACACAGTAGTTATTTGTGTGCATTTAATTTTAAATTTAAATTCGTTAGAATTATATAACATTAAAAAGGAAGGCCCCCAATTTCATTCATGCTAGTGGCTATCATATTGGGCGGTGCAGATACAATGTATTTGTAGCATTGCAGAAATTTCTTTTTTTTTTTAATTTAATATCTTTATTGCAGTATAATTGCTTTATAATGATGTGTTAGTTTCTGCTGTATAACAAAGTTAATCAGCTATACGTATACATATAACCCCATAACCCCTCCCTCTTGCGTCTCCCTCCCACCCTCCCTATCCCACCCCTCTAGATGGTCATAAAGCACTGGGCTGATCTCCCTGTGCTATGCAGCCAATGCAGAAATTTCTGCTGAACAGCCCAGCCCCAGAGGTTAGTGGAGCAGAGATGAATGGAACCTTGATTACTAAATGACCTCATGGAGATGAATAGACTCACCATCCTGGACCATCAATAATCGATGGATCGTTAGATGATAAAGAAATATACTTCTATCTTATTCAACCATATTTGGGGATATCTTTGTTACAGCAGCTTACCCTATACTCTAAATAACATAACTCCCAATTTATTCTTAACCAAGGATTTAAAAAAACATGCAGATGGAGAGGGTGTGGAGAAAAGGGAACCCTCTTGCACTGTTGGTGGGAATGTAAATTGATACAGCCACTATGGAGAACAGTATGGAGGTTCCTTAAAAAACTAAAAATAGAATTACCATATGACCCAGCAATCCCACTACTGGGCATATACCCAGAGAAAACCATAATTCAAAAAGACACATGCACCCCAGTGTTCACTGCAGCACTATTTAAAATAGCCAGGTCACAGAAGCAACCTAAATGCCCATCGACAGACGAATGGATAAAAAAAGATGTGGTACATATATACAATGGAATATTACTCAGCCATAAAAAGGAACGAAACTGGGTCATTTGTAGAGACGTGGATGGATCTAGAGGCTGTCATAGAGAGTGAAGTAAGTCAGAAAGAGAAAAACAAATATCGTATATTAACACATGTATGTGGAACCTAGAAAAATGGTACAGATGAACCGGTTTGCAGGGCAGAAATAGAGACACAGATGTAGAGAACAAACGTATGGACACCAAGGGGGGGAAGTGGTCGGTGGGGGGATGGTGGTGGTGGTGTTATCAATTGGGAGACTGGGATTGACATATATACACTAATATGTATAAAATAGATAACTAATAAGAACCTGCTGTATAAAAAATAAATAAAATTAAATTTACAAATTAAAAAAAAAGAAAACATGCAGAAAGCAATGTAATCATGCAGGATAGGAGCAGATTCAGAATATCTAAGGAGCACAGCTACTCTTGATGCCCAGGTCTTTAATCAGAGTTCATGTCAGTTGGTGACATTGTCCATATGGTGTAGGGTCTCCCAGGATCTTAAAAGCTCAGTTCTCACTCTACAATTGCCCTTTTGTATCACCATTCACGAACAACTTCCACAAACAATCTATGTACTTCTTTTTAATGTAACCATTAATGCTATAAATTTCCCTCTCAGTACTGCTTTAGCTTTGTCCCACAAAGGTTCATATGCTGCATTTTCATTTTCATTCAGTTCAATGTATTTTTAAATTTCTCTTGAGACTTCTTTGACCCATGGATTATTGAGAAGTATCTTGTTTGGTTTCCTAGTGTTTAGAGATGTATCTGTTATCTTTCTGATATCCATTTCTAGTTTGATACTATTGTGGCCAGAGAACATATGATTCAATTCTTCGAAATTTGTTGAGATTTGTTTTATGACCCAGAGTACAGTCTATTTTGGTATATGTTCCATGAGTCCTTGAAAAGAATGTGTTTTCTGTTGTTGTCAGGTAAAATGTTTTATATTCAAATTAGATCCAATCAACAGGTGTGACTGGGCTCTTCTGTATCCTTGATGATTTTTTCTCTCGTTGTTCTATTGGTTGTTGAGAGAGGGATGTTGAAGTTGCCAAGTAGAATTATAAATTTATCTATTTCTCTTTTCAGTTCCATTAGTTTTTGCTTCATATACTTTGCAGTTCTGTCACATAGTGAACACACACTTGGGATAACTATGTTTTCTTGGTGGATTGACCCTTTTAACATTATATAATGTCCCTCTCTGTCCTTGGTACTTTTTTTTGCTCTAAGTCTACTTTATCTGATATTAATACAGTCAGTTTGCTTTCTTTTGTTTAAGGTTTGAATGGCTTATCTTTTTCCATCCTTTTATCTTTAACCTACATATATCATTTGAACAATTTAAATTGAGTTTCTTATACAACATATACAACTTTGTAAAATCCACTGTGCAAATGTCCATCTTTTAATTGGTAAGTTTAAATCATTTACGTTTAATATGATTGTTGATATGTTAAGACTTAAATCTGCCATTTTATTATTTTACTTTATGTTTACTCTCTCTGTAGTTTTGTTTCTCTGTTTTCCTTTACCTGCCTTCTGGTAGGTTATGTGAACATTTCCTCAGACTCCATTTTGATTTACCTATAGAATTTTTGAGTGTTTCTCTTTGAAACACTTTGACAGTTCTTTTAGTGTTTCCTCCAGGCATTCATCATGTTACATATACATAACTTATCAGAGTCCACTGGTGTCAGCATTTTACCAGTTCAAGTGAAGTATAGAAACTTTATCTCTCTTTACATCCCTTTACTCTCCCCCATTCATAATATAATTATCTTAATAATTTCCTCTCCATACATTCAGAGCCACATTAAAGAGTTATAATTTTTGCTTCAACAGTCAAATGTAATTTAGAAAACTCAAGAGTAAAAGGAAAATCTATTTGTATTCATCCTTTTTTTTTGCTCTTGCCATGTTCTTTCTTCCTTCCTGATGTTCCAAGATTCCTTCTTTTATCATTTTTGTTTGGTTTAAAGAACTTCCTTTAGCCATTCTTTTAGGATAGGTATATTGGCAACAAATTTTCTTAGTTTTTCATCATCTGGGAACGTCTTGATTCCCTCTTCATTCCTGAAGGATATTTTCACTGGATGTAGATTGTGGGTTGACAGTTCTTTTCTTTCAGCACTTGAAAATGTTGTGTCACTCCCTTCTATTGTCTATGGTTTCTGAAGAGAAATCTGCTTGTCATTCAAATTGGGTTTTTTTCCATAGGTAATATGTCATTTCTCTCTAGCTGTTTTTAAGAATTTGTCTTTGTCTTTTAGTTTTCAAGTGGGGAAAGAAGTCTAGGTCTTCCATTTGTCCTTGGTTGACACCCAGGGTGGGAGATGCCTCATTACTACTAGGCAGGGGTGGGACTTCAGGCTCCCCAGTAGGCCTCCACCGGTACCATGCTGGCTAGAGAGGGGTGCCTCGTTACTGCTCCCCATCTGGACAACACTGACATGGTGAGGAATGGAGGTGGGCTTGTTATCACTGAGTGCTGGTAAAAGTTCTGACTCTCCATTAGGCCCTCTCTGACATCATCCTAGCGGGGAGAGGAAGAGCCATTTCCTTACATCAGGTGGGAGTTGAAGTCCAGGCTCCCCATGTGGTCCACTGACACCACAAGGGCTGGGGTGATGGGAGGGGGTAAGGCAGTTCATTACTGCCTGGCAGAGATGGAAGTCCCAGATCCTCACTTAGCTTGTTTGACACCACTCCACTAGGGTTGTTGGGGGCCTCATTAAAGCCTCATGAGGGTGGAAGTCTAGTTTCCTCACTTGGTCTCAGATAGAGGAGAGGTAGTAGGATGTTTTTTTCCTCTGTGACATTTGACTGGAGTCTAGTGGTTATTATCTAAAAGTTTTCTGCCTTACAAGACAGTCCCTTCCCTAGTCCTTTGGTTAGAGAGCGCAAGCTTTTCTTGGGACTTTTTTTATCTGCACCCATTGGCATTTTCTGGGCTGCTGTCTTCCCCAGTATTGAGTCTGAAATATATGAGGCAAAAAGAAAACCCAGGGAACTCACCACTGTATCATTCCTCACATCCTCAGATCCATGGTTGGTCTGCCTCTTCTCTCTACAGAGTCTTCTTATGTTTGTTTTATACATAATATGCAGGGTCTTAACTGTATTTAGTAGAAGGAATGGGGAAAGTATGTCAATTCCATCTTTCTGGAAGCAGAATATGTATACTAATATCAGGTTCTCCCAGTTCTTAACCCCAAATTCAATTTGCAAGGCCACATCTTCATCATGCAGAGTCCATGCCAGTGAGCCATCTCTCACTGCCACCAGCTTTCCATTTCCCCACAGGGACATGAAGAAATAATATTCATAAAGGAAAAATAGAATACCAAACTAAAATTAAGACTCTAGAATGCACAGTGGATATTAATCATATATTCCAAGTTCCAGTGTAATTTTGTGGGTAATATTTTCAAATATTAAACTGGTGTTCTTTTCATTTCTAGTAATTACTTTTTGCCCCATAACCCTTCCCCTACTCAAACGGAACATTAAGGCATCTGCTACCTCCAAAGAGCGATGCTTCTGTAGAAAAGCAGACCATTTTTTCAGTTTTAATAGCCTGATCTTTTGAGTACAGTAAGTCCCCTACATACGAACATTCAAGTTGCAAACTTTCAAAGATGGGAATGTGCATTCGCATGTCCAATCAACTAAGTTATTCACGTCTGGCATACATTGTCACGTGTGTGCATCCTCTACAAGTGGTTATGCTTTTGTGTAATTTACTGTAAAATACTGTATAGAGTACAGCAGTACCGTATCTTTATTTCAAGCCCAGGATGTCCAGAAACAAGAGTAAAAGCAGCGGTGATATAGCTGGTACTACTGGACTTTTCAAGGTACTGTGCTGTAAGATTAAAAATGTTTTACTTTTTGTTTGTTTGCTTTTTATGTATTATTTGTGTGGAAAATATTATAAACCCCTTACAGTACAGTACTGTATAGCCAATTGTGTTAGTTGGGTACCCAGGCTAACTTTGTTGGACTTACAAACAAATTTGACTTACTAACGTGCTCTTGGAACGGAACTCGTTCATATGTAGGGGATTTAACTGTATACAGCAAAAAGTATATATTACCAAATAGACTGGAGAGAATGCATGATTATATAAAATCTAGTTTTCCTATCCTAGAGGAAATACAGATTCCCTTAGCTGTGGAAGATAGGCAGTCATAAATTGGAAAAACTGGTAAGAATTACTTGTTATCAAATAGCTCTGAGAAAAGCATCCAAATGTTGTATGCGTGTCTGAAAGTTACAAGTAAGAATAGCCTGGAGGGGCCTTAGGACAGGACAGGGCAGACACACGAGCAACATTGTATCTGATGAATGGAGACCTGATTTACACTCCATACCTTGGAAACAGATGACAATCACTTGAGGGTGGTCAGCTGATCCCCGCCCCCCCCCACCCCGACCCAGGTCCACACTTAGGAAGTCTCCTGGGACTGACTCTCAACCCTGAAGGTGTGTGGTCGGTAGGGGAAGACAAGAGCCTGAACTGACTGAAGAAACCCTGATTTGGCTGAGGTTAAACATCTATAAAATGAGGGCTTGACAAAGAACTTATGTTCAATCTTTAAAAAATAAATAGACATGTTTCACATACCTCTGTTGAGAGCCTAAGTTTCATGCCACTACAGAAATAATGAAATAATAAAGAAATGTTGGCAAATGACCAGAGATATTCAAATAAGAGAGCTTGGTTTTCCAGTAGAGTTGGTAGACTAAGTACACTTTGACAAATAAGTTAATTAAACTTTTGCTTAACATAGCCACAAACTTTTAAATGTTTAAATGAAGTTCTATTCCAGTACAATAATAATAAACTATGGAATGTCATAAAGACTAAGAGCTATAATAGGTAGTTCTGTATGTGGCGGACAATTCAGGTTTTAGAAATCTCCACCCTTTGAAAAAGAGCCACGAAGGAAAATGAAAATTGAGAGTTTCCTGTAAGAGTCAAATATTCTGTTCAGAAAGCAGTAATAATTGTTAAGGACCCAAGACACAATTCATTTTTGTGCTTAAAGTCATTGATTCAATTTAATTAGACTGGGCCACTGCAGATATAGTGATCACAGGGTTACAGGTCACAGGGTTACATCTCTTTGAAATGCAGCAGAACTAGAAATGGAACTATATGCACCTTTATATGTGAAATGCCACATCACAGCCACACACTGGCTTTCCTTCCCCTTCTTTCACCAGCCAGCATATCCCAGAGTGGGTCCTCATGAAAGGTGCCCAGGAATCGGCTTTTTCTTAAGTTCCTAGGCAATTCTGAGATTCAAAACATAGAAAACAAGAGAGTACTCTAAACAGACCCTGCATCAGGCTCAGTTGAATTCCATCAATAGACACAGACCCTGTTGTTTCCAGAATGCTTCCTTCACCTCTCCCTCTCTCTAACTGACCCCTGCCGCAAAGCCTTTCTTTCCGCAGAAGCCTCTGGGGCCAAAGCAGACTTCTCGACCTGTAAAATTCCAGCTAACTTTGAGTTCACCTTCCTCAAAGACCTCTGTGCCTGGGAGACTTCTGGGTAAAGAAGGTGGAGTAATATATTCAACTCTACTACCCTCTCTCAAAGTTTCCTGAAAATATTTTCCTGAACATGAAAATCTGAGGGGAAAAAGAAAAGCAGTAATATCATCAGTGCAACAAGGAAACAGACATAGCTCCAGTCCACAGGTACACCGCCCCAACTCTGGGGAGTCTGGATGGAAATGTGGGAGGAATGCACAAGTACATACATACTTCCCCTAGAGGAATTGTCAAGTGTGTGGGGAGGTCTATGCAAGGATCTTTAGGTTAGAGAAACAAGTCCTGGAGGCAGAAATGCCCACAGAAGTGAGGTATACAGTCTTTCAGGTATAACACACTATTTTAATGAGAACTGATTCAAACACAATTGGTAATTAGGGGGATGATACGGTATAATTCAGAAATTGTATAGGTTCATAAATGACCTTTCTCAGTCATTTTGAAGCTACCAGGGGCAAGATTTCTCACAATTAAAGATAAAGCCTTAACAATACATGAAATCCTTTAAAAAAAAAAAAAAAAAAGGCCAAAAGTGACTTCAAGAACCTCCACATTTTCTACTATGTTAACCATTTGAGGGAACTGAGAGTTCAGGTGTTGGAACTGCAAAGGCATTTTTTATTTTGGTACTAATCTCTGTTAGAAGCAAATGCTCTCCAGGACTTATACCTCAGTTTAAGGCTGCAAAGGAGGTACTGAATTATTCTGGAACAAATGCACATGGAGATTTAATCGTGCTACTGTCTTTCTTATCAGAATTATTATTGGTTTGGCATTGTACTGATTACAAAAAGTACAAAATTTTGAGTCGTGTTCTCCTAACCCTATTTTCCCAGAGGCCTTGTTTTCAGAGCATGACTTTTACAGAACACAAGGTTTTTCAGTAATGTATAAACAGCGTTATAGCAGAAATACCTCCTTTAGGCCTATGGAGAGTCCCAATTCAACTCCACTGAATGGCAGATAAGAAAGGGCTAAAGGAGAAATCATGTGCATTGTTAACCCTATGCATCCCAGACAAGGGAACTGGGGGTGGGGAATCTCCAAATAAGGCAGAGTGGATGAACAAGGTCTGAGAAGCTGAACTGTTAAGTCCCTCATCCCCCACTCATGTTCCAGAATACTGGGAGCCAGGCAGGATATTGGAAGAATCTTCTCTGGGGAATTTCATAAAAGAGTAAAATGTGAAAATACTAATATCAGGAGCTCTCCAACAAATGGTCCCCCCATTATTTTGTTTTGTTTTTTTTGGCTGTGTTGGGTCTTTGTTGCTGTACGTGCGCTTTCTCTAGCTGCGATGAGCGGGGCTACTCTTCGTTGTGGCGCGCAGGCTTCTCATTGCGGTGGCTTCTCTTGTTGCAGAGCACAGGCTCTAGGCAAGCGGGCTTCAGTAGTTGTGGCTCACAGGCTCTAGAGCTCAGGCTCAGTAGTTGTGGCGCATGGGCTTAGTTGCTCCGCGGCATGTGGGATCTTCCTGGACCAGGTCTCGAACCCATGTCCCCTGCGTTGGCAGGTGGATTCGTAACCACTGCGCCACCAGGGAAGTCGCCCCCCACCCCCACCCCGCCATTATTTTGTGAAACTCAAGAATGAAAAGCCCTACAGGCACATGCTTAGAGCTTCCAGTTAGCTTTTTCGTTCTTAACTCTCTAATATGAGCAACAGCTAAGTCAGATATCTAAGGAAACTTCTGTTGACCTTAGATAGACAGCCAGATATTCCTCCAACAAAGATGGGTTTCTTCAGAATCAGCCGAGAATTGCAGCTTGGGGTCTGCAACTATGGTGAGCCACATGCAAGTCCCCGCAAAGGAAGGGAAAGAGAACACTTTCATAAAGGGGGAAAGGTAGTTGAGAGGACTATAGTAAACAAAGAGTCTATGGCTTTTCATTGGCTGAGTCCTTTTCAGGAAAGAAGAGGAGACTTTCTTCTTCCTGTTGGGCTCCACTATCATTGCAGGGCATAAGAGCTCCCTCTTCTGGTCTCCTGACTCTATTTGATTGAGGTTTCTGTTAATTTTTTAGATCTTTAATATAGAAGGTAGAGACCCACGAAAAAAGCAATTTCCAGGAAACGTACTTTACAGTGAAGAAAACTTTGAAAATATCATCAATATCCTCAGAGAGACAAGAGAGGACATTGCATTCATGAAACAAGAATTGGAGGCTATCGGACCTCCCTGGTGGCACAGTGGTTAAGAACCCGCCTGCCAATGCAGGAGACAACAGTTCGATCCCTGGTTTGGGAAGATACCACATGCCGCAGAGCAACTAAGCGCGTGCGCCACAACTACTGAGCCTGCGCTCTAGAGCCCACGAGCCACAACTACTGAAGCCCACGTGCCACAACTACTGACGCCTGCGCGTCTAGAGCCCGTGCTTCGCAACAAGAGAAGCCACCACAAGGAGGAGCCCGTGCACCGCAACGAAGATTAGCCCCTGCTCGCGGCAGCTAGAGAAAGCCTGCACACAGCAACGAAGACCCGATGCAGCCAAAAATAAATAAAATTAAAAAAAAAAAAAGAATTGGAGGCTATCAGAAAGGGAACAGTCCAAGAAAAATAAGGAGCTAAAACATGAAAAATTTAAAATGGCAACCAGCCTAAGAGTTACAACATCCAAAACAAACAATAAACAGGAATTACAGAAAGAGAAGACAGAGAAAATGAAGAGATGGAAATCAACAAAATAATTCAAGAACATTTCCCAGGATGAAAAGACATACATTTTCAAACTGTGAAAGGGTTACAGCACAATTAATTTTAAAACTGCCCCACATCAACAACAAAAAACACACACGAAGGCATGTGTTTGGGAAATTTCAGAGTTCTGGGGACAAATAGAAGATTCTGCATGCTTTATAGAGGAAAAGCCAAGTCACATACAAAAAAAAAAAAAAGAAACAGGAGTCAGATGGCTTTAGACTCCTCCGCAGCAATACTAGAAGCAAGATGACTAAAGAATAAGAAGCAATGGAACAATGTCTTCAGCATTCCTCTAAATTCAGCCAAACAATTAATCAAGCATGAAAAAAAAAATGAAGATATTTTTAGAAACTCCAGGACTCCAAAAATTTACATCCCATTCACCCTTTTGGAAGAAACTATTGAATATTTCTTTACCAAAGCAACAGAGTAAACCAAGAAAAGGAAAGGCATGGAGTAGAGGAAAGAGGAGAGAACTGAAGGTAATCTCAAGGTGGGATGATAAAGGAAGATCCTGGGTTAATGGCTGTGCACCAGGTTCAGAGGACAACAGACCAGGTTGGTGCAGTGTCACCAAAAGACAGCCATGTTGAGAGCTGTCATCCCTCAGATACTTGCTCCCTTGTACTGCCTTTTTAGTGGAGGAATGAACACCTAGTGAGCCTGATTCATATTACCATCTATATTCAGCCCATCTTGACCAAATGCTAGTTAACTGAACTCATGCTTTCCCCTCCGTGCTACAACTGGGATCAAGAGGATATACAGAATATATGCCTTATCCAGTGTATCTCAGTCTTTAGCATGCATCAAAATCACTGGTAAACCTCTTAAAACACAGATTATTGTGCCCCAACCCCAGAGAAGCCTATTCAGTAGGTCTGGACTGGGAACTAGGAATTTCTAACAAGTTCCCAGATGATACTGATGCTGCTGGCCTAGGAACCAAACCTTGAGAACCACTGCTTTTTACCTTTTAGCTCTGGGGTTGGTCATGGTGAGCTGGGAAGTAACAAACAGGGAATCCTACTCCCTTCACCCATCCTTCCTCTGGATATCGCTGGCCCACACTCCTGGCCTGCCAAATGTTTTGACTTTCCCAGGACTCATTCAAGCCTTGGCCCAAAGACTTCTGCAGAGGAATCTCTTGTAAATCACTTCCAAGAGACGGTTCAGCTTATTTTCTCCTGGGAGATTCCTTCTAACACAGTCAGTATAGCTCTTTCCCTGCTTAGCCAGGTTTGTACTGACTAATCATGTTTTTATATATGCTTAGGCATACATATATACATAGGTGATTTTAAAAATTGATTTTAAGTGAGGAAATTATGAACACAAAAGTCAGCAAATGGTTACCACCAGGGGAGGAATGGTGTAATCAGGGCAGGGCACACAGAGGATTTCTAAGACACTGGAATGTTCTATTTACACATGAACATTCTTTTTATGCTTAGTCTTTTAAGTCTAATAAGACATATTTATTCTTCGGTGTGAATTATACAGTTTATAATTTTTAGGAGGAAATAACGCCTTCTTATTGAACAGTCCTTCTCAAAAAAAAAAAAAAAAAAGATCAGGGGGAGAGAAGACAACTGAAAGGAAATGTTCTTCCAGGAGAAAGGCAATAACAGATCTGATGAGAAGATGTTTGAGACAATAAACCCAAGTCAGGGTTCAGATTGCCCCAGTTCAGTACCCCACCCAGTCCATTCACCTGAGGGCCAGCCCATTCAAAGATGTGTAGTAATCAGATGGCAATCAATGTAGAACGTATACATAAATACGTTTTTTTCCAAAAACACCAAGAAAGGAAAAATGAAATGTAAGCAAAGAAATGGTGAAGAACAGTTATCACCAGAGGAATTACCCAAAGACTGCTCTTACTGGATTGACTAAATAGAATTGCTGACGCTCACAGAACTTCTCAAAAATCATTGATCAAGTGTCCAGGGACAAGGGCAGGAATTCATTTAACTTCCCCGAACAAAACATAGAATAAAAAACTCACCACGGTCTTTAAAGGCAGGAGAAAAAAGAAAGTAGCTGAAAAGTAAAATACTCTGTGGCAGATACCCCCTGCCTCACCTCTCCGGGAGCTGCCAGGGTTGTGTGTGTTGGGTGTTCAGCTACATTGTCTGAACTAGAAGACCCTACCACTGGCCATAGCTGATTGGTCCAAGGATAAATTCAAACAAGGGCTCAAGCCAGGCCTATCCAATTCTCTGGAAATTAAACTAAGACTAGGGTTTGCTGGAACGGAGACACTGACAGCAGAGTTCTACAAACTTCCTGCTCTGAACCCTCAGTTCCTGTGCTTTCCAAGATTTGGCTGGTCAGTGATTTCTTGAATGAATAAGATAATCCTGTGTCCATCCAATACACTTCTTTTTTACTTAAGCTAGCCAGAGTCTATTTCTGTTACTTACGAACCAAAGAATCTTAATTCATGTAGCCTTGTAATTATTTTCAAGAGAAGCCTCCCAGAGCCTGACTTCTGAATACTTGCGTTAATTTATTTTTTTAAAAAAATTCTAAGCCAAACGCTGGAGATTCCTGGAAGGAAATATACAAATTGTTCTCTTTATAATGAGCTCATTTTCTCCTGAAGAGAAAGCAAGTCAGCTGCACAGCAGGCCTCACAAGAATGGCCTGATAACCCAGTTGAGGCAAACTCGCTAGTGTCTGACCACCTGAATCACTCAGAAGGGAAAATATTCCCAGAAACTCGGTGATCAACCCAACCCAACTTGCTTGTTTTTATCAATTTTACCTTTACTGTTAATATTTTATTTTCGTTATAGGTGTAGAAACATAACTGGAAAATCATTTTGACACACATAAGCCACTTTAGCAACTCATTCTTCTTAGTGTTACACCTCTCAGGATGGGAGCCCCGAAGAGGAAGCTGAAGACAATATACGCTCCAACAATGATAATGATGATGCTTCCTGAGTGTTCATTCTAAAGTCCAGCACCAGGCTACGCATTTCTCATGTGTTACTTTATTTAATCCTTCCAGCACTCTAGGAGGTAAATATTAATACTAACATTCCATGGGCAAGAAAAACTGAAACTTAAGGAAGGTCAGTAACTTGCGCAAGGTCACCCAGTTTGTCAGTGGTAAAGCTGGACCTCGAAGTCCAGGCCCCAGAGCTAGTAAGTCTCAGAGCTGAAAGTCTGCTGACTTTGTCCTTGTTCCAAAATCCCCTCTTTCCCTCCCATGGGACTAACAACTCCCCAGGTGACTGAGAGAGAGCCCCACAGCTGCCCTCAGAGAAAACGCCACCCCCATCACTTTAACGCCACCCCAGATCCCTTTCTTGTCTTTCAAGTTAAAAATCCTCATTCTTGATGTTAGAAATTTATAATAATGTTATTGTTCAGAAAGAATTAGAAAAACCTACCTTCTCTGATAAAAGATAAAAAAATTTACATATACGAAGGCTTTTGCCAGTTTTTCCAACTCCCCATGTCCTGTGTAGCCAGCTTACCAGGATCTACATGATCAGAACTACCCTCTGGGGGCTGGTTTATGGCTCTGCCACCCAGAACATCTGTAGAGACAGTGAACATGTGTCCTAACATGCTGTTTATTTCAGGTGGAGGCACAACTCTCACTGCACAGTCCCATCCTACAGCTTCTCACGTGATCTTATAAAAATATAAATCTTACCATTTATATTATATATACACATATATTTATAATTATATATTCATATAATTTATAATTATATTATATATATATATATAATACATATAAATAAATAGAGAAAGAGATTGATTTAGTGCATCCTTCCAAACTGAAACCACCTCAGCAAGGGCACTTGCCACATGATGTTCAATGTCACCTGGGATCTGGGAGACTTCCTGTTGCCCTATCTAGAACATGGAGCATAAATCAGAATGGCTGGGATAACCTACACTCTCACTACCATTCATGATCCAAAGCTACATTAAGTCTGGCTCAGAAACTTACAAACCCAGAAATGAAATATACATAAGAGAAAACAAGTGCATATAATAGCTCCAGGATCCACCCTTGTTTAGATACAGGAAATTCAGTCTTGGTATCTTTGCCCAGGTCTCTAAGTTTATCCAATGAATCTGTCTTCTCTAACCACTTATGCCTCCACTCAAGCTACAGCTCTGCCTGTATCATTCTAGCATGACCACTAGATATGGTTGTACAAGTTGTTCATTGTACAAATGTACCAAGCCAAGAGCGTAAGCAGGTGCTAAAATCAAGCCCATGTCTGCTTGCCAAGCCATACACCTGGTCCAAGTTGTGTCCTTCTGGCGAAAGGAGACCCTTTTTTCTAATTCACAAGAAGGCAGGTATGGCAAGGACTGGCCCTGGGAAGAAGTGGGTCAAAGAGCACGAAGGTTTTTGAGCAAAGGAAAGACATCTGACTTACGTTTTAAGAGGATCACTCTAGCTTCTGTGTTAAGAATAAATTGTGAGAGTTGGTAGGGGTAGCAACAGTGAAAGCAGGAAGACCAGTGTGGAGGTTAATCTAATAAACAAAGTGAAAGATGATGGTAGCTTGGACCATGGTGATAGCAGTGGAGGAGGTGAGAAGTGGCTGGATTCTTGATATGTTCTTAAAGGAAAGTCATCAGTATTTTCTGACAAGCAGATGTAGGATAAAGAGAGAAGTCAAAGATGACTCCAAAATTTTGGGTGTGTGCACTTGGAAGGATGAGGCTGCCACTGAATGAGATGGGGAGCTGAGAGGAGAAACAGTTATCAGGAAAAGATGAGGAGCTCAGTCTTGAACATGATAAATTTGAGACTCCCATTATATATACATGTGGCGATACTGATGAGCTAACTGATATGTATGTCTGTAGTGCAGCGCAGAAGACTAGATTGAAGAAATAAATGTAAGCATTGTAAGCGCCAACATGGTATGCCAAGCCATGAGGCTGAGAGCGGTCACCAACAGAGACAAAGAAGCAAAGAGAACCAAGGACTGGCTCTGGGGCTCCCTAACACTAACACATAGAGGAGAAAAGAAGAAACCAGCAAAGGAGACTGTGATGGAGCAGCCATCGTGACAGGATGAAATCATGGTGGTGCCCAGAAGCCAAGAGAAGAAAACATTTCAAGGAGGAAGGAGTGATCGGCTGTGCCAGAAGCTGCTGGAAGGTCCAGCAGGACAGTCTGAGAAATGATACAGCACTGAGTTAGCAATAGAGAGGTTTGGGAGCATTCTAAGAGAAATATTCAGAGCCTAAAAACCTTTATTTCAAAGAAAAATTAAAAACAAACATCCAGCTTAAGAAGCTAGAAATATAAATTTTTTAATGGGAAAAATTGTTTTTCCAAAATCATAAATTAACTAATCAAAATGGAAAAAAAAATCCTACAACCCTAGAATAGATAATTCCAAGATTTGGTTCTGTAAAAAGACCAATAAACGAGGACATAAATTTCTGGCAAGACAGAACAAGAAACAGAAAACACACACACACACGTACAATTAGTGTTGAGAATGTGAACATCACTTCAGTTCCAAGGAATAAAAAATTGTAAGAAAACATGTCATGTGCAACGTCAGGCCAGTAATATTTTTATCAATAAAATGGACTATAGTTTAGGAAATGATGTATTACTAAAATTAACTCAAGGAAAGGGGAAAAAAGGAACAGCTCAACAATCACTGAATGGTTATTAAAGACATGTGTCTCTAAAAATACCAAGACAAGAGTCTCTTAAAGCCAAAGACTGTTTATTAAAACTGAAAAAATGCATAGTTCCTAAGTTAGCTAACTTATTTCACAAAACAAAAATATGGAGGATAGAATAACCTCAATAGCAATGCTTGACAAAGACAGCATAAAAAAGAAAAATACATTTTCACGTAAGAATAAAAATTAAACCTTAGCAAAATGAATTTAGCAGATTATTAAAAACAATACCTTGTAAACAACTAGTGTTTATTCCAAGAATGCAGAGATGATGAAATGTTAAGAAACCTATTAATAAAACTCCTTTCATTAATAGAGTAAAGAAACATCATATGATCATCTTGATAGATCCCCAAAAAGGCTTTTGATAAAATTCAACATTCATTCTTAAAAAAAAAAAAAAAGAGACAGAGAGAAAGAAACCCTTAAGGAATTATAAAATAGAAAAATATTTGACTTACTTTAATGGCATTTTTCAGCAACACCAACAAAAAGTGATGTAACCTTTTAAAAAGGCAATTTGGCAGAAACTATGAGCATTTAAAACTGGCATATCATTTACCTGATGAATCTATTGCCATGCAATTATTCTCCAGTAATATCTACATGCATTTGCAGAGACATAGAGCAAGAGGAAAACATCCACTGCAAAATTCTTTATAATAGCAAAAAGAGGTCTCCTAATTAGGGGAATATTAAATAAATTGCAGCACACCTACTCAATGAAATCCTGGGCTACTACATATTCTCACTTGGCCAGATGTAAGAGTAAGTGAGAAGTTTAAATTGCAGAATACTATGCATTGCATGATGCCATTTTTGTTTAAAATGCGTATGCTCCCATATATATATATGGGAGCATACGCATTTCTATAGAGAGAGAAAAAAATTTTAAAGCTATATACCAAGTATATAGGTATATGCCAACCATGGTTACCTCTGAGGAATGTGGATGGGGATATATTTTTCTCTATTTTATTCATTTACTAAAAAATATTTATTGAAAACTTACTTTGAGCCACACAGCAACTGATAGTTCTAAATTATCTCATCTTTTTGGTATGTATTACTTTAGGGCTGGAGGAAGGTATTTTATTTTATTCTCTTTCTGGATAATTAACAGATGCACATGGTACAAAATTCAATGCACAAAAGGGTAAAGACTCAAAAACCTCCCTCTCATCAAGGCCCCAAGTCATAAATTCACCCCACCCAGAGGCATCCACTGCTGCCAGCTTCTTACACACGCCCCCAGAGATATTTCACATATACAGGAGCACGCCTGGATTGACAAAAGCGTTCCCCTTAGTTGGGGCACATTTGTCTTTTTTCTCTATGTTGGTATGTGAGGATCTTGCTCAGGTGCTGAACAAAAAGCACCAGGCTGCGGTGGAATCATTTATAGGAACATACCTCTTCATTGTCTCATTAGTCTCAGTCACACACCATCATCACTGTGAACTCATCAACAAAAGTGATCCTTCTGCAGACCCACCCTTTAACCCCTAACCTCCCGCTGGGGTGGGGCAGGGCGGTTACCCAGCAGCATGGAGTGAGAGAGGGAATCCAGCTTTTCAGACAGCTCTTCCCCACTCCTCCTCCACAACTCACGCCAAGATCCAGAGGCATCTTGGTGCTGCCAGTTACCACCTAGTACCTCAGGGATCTTAGCAGCTTTCCTCACTGCCAGCTCAGAATTCCACTGCCTTGAGCTACCCATTCAGTTACCACTCATCTACTCACATTCCAGCTTCTAAACTAAGTTCATTGTTTTCTCTTTCCCTGTCCTTCCTGCACTTGTGGGTCTATGACTATATTTCAGCCACTTACAGTAGGTCTGGTGAGGTTTTAGGTGGGAGAAAAATGAAATAGATGTATTAAAGCTGCCATCTTAACCCTGAAATTCTCATTCCTTTTTTTTTTTTACATAAAATAAAGCGATTTTTAAATGATACCATGCAAAGAACTCCTACAAAAAAAAAAAAAAAACACACAAATAATCCAATTCAAAAACAAAGGACCAGAATAGACATTTCTCCAAAGAAGATATATAAATGACCAAGAAGTAGATGAAAATATGCTCAACATCAGTAGTCGTTAGGGAAATGCAAATCAAACCCACATTGACATACCACTTCATATTCATTAAGATAGCTATTATCAAGAAATGGAAAACAACAAGTATTGGTGAGGATGTGGAGAAAGTGGAACCCTTGTACATTGCTTGTGGAAATGTAAAATGGTACAGCCACAGTGTAAGACACTTTGTCAGCTTCTCAAAAACTTAAACATAGAATTACCATATGATCCAGTAATTCTACTCCTAGATACATACTTAAAAGGATTGAAAGCAGGGACTTAAACAGATACTTGTCATTCATTGCAGCATTATTCACAATAGCCAAAAAGTGGAAACAACTCATGTCCATCAACAGGTCAACAGATAAACAAAATATGGTGTATATGAATGTAAGCATAAAATACGTATATATATACACATACATACAATGAAATATTATTCTGCCTTAAAAAGGAATCAAATTCTGATACATGCTGCACCATGGGTGAAACTTAAAAACATGCCAAGTAAAATAAGCCAGACACAAAGGATAACTATTGTAGATTCCGCTTAAGTGACGTACATAGAATGGGAAAATTGGTATAGACAGAAAGTAGAATAGATGTTACCAGAGGTTAGGGTAAGAGAATGGAGAGTTAGTGTTTAATGAGTACAGAGTTTCTGTTAGGGATGTTGAAAAGTTCTAGAAAATGGAGGGCTGCACATTTTGAAAATACTTAATGTCACTGAATTGTACACTTAAAAATGGTTAAAGTGATAAATTTTATGTTGCATATTGATATATTTCACCACAATGAAAAAAATTAATTGGATACATACCAGAGTGATCAGCATTAGGGTGCTCTGTTGACTATATTTTGTGGCAAAGTTAGAATTGAGCAGAAAACCTTTTGCTCACCTCTTATTGAATATCTTTCTTCAACCAATGACCTCACTTTCCTCCTAATGACCCTGAGTGGCTAAGGACCTTCAGCTGAACACCAGTGATCTCTGCACAAGCCAGCAGTAAATAATTAGCTGGCAGTCCGCCTGCAGCTGGGCTTCACTGGGCTGCACAGTGTTTCGAAATACTTTAATTTGCTGCCAACTTTTAAAATTAAAAAAAGAAACTAATAAAAATCTAGACACCCAACTCTTCTTAAAAATCAGAAGAGCTAGTGGCCCTGGGCTCACAGTCATGCATGCTCACAATGAACTGAAGGTAAGAGCTTGCAGCTGCCCTATTAAAACACAGTGCCCTAGGCAATTCACCATAGTCCCGCCCCACCTACTTTCCTCCTTATATTACTTGCCTGGCCCTATGGGCATTTTAGTTTTCAAGCTCTTTAATAAGAGGGGATCAAAAAATAGAAATGAAGACGGTAATCTATAAAGCTACTGGTAATATAGTAATCCCAGGATACCTGATTTAACTCCCCATTTTTCATTCATTTAAATGATGCGGGTGGGATGTATTACATTTAAGGTATACTGAGAAACATTAGTAAAAATTTTATTTTTTATAAAGTGACACTTTATAAATGTGATAGTGAATTTAATTTCCTAATTGTATCTTAGGATAATAATAAATTTAGAGAACAAAACTGGCTCTAAGACTTTTTATAGGATCACAAAATCAATTCAAATCTACTTAGAAAATGAGTCATCAAAAGAGACTATATATCCACTCAGAACTGAATTGCCACAGCAAATAGCTGGGAAGAAGAAATAACAAGTACATGTAATTTAGGTACTTAGGTACTGTGTAGGTATTTGGGAATTGTAAATGAGAGAGCATAGTGGACTGGGGGTGTCAAGTCCCTCCTGCCACTTCCTAGCTGTGGGAGATTTGACAGAAGAATGAGAATAACATTACTCATTTTAAGTTACACTGATAAGGAGATAGTACACGTGACAATGCTTGTAGGCTGTAATGCATGCAGTATTCACATGGGAGCTATTACTTGTCTGCAGTGTGCTGTATATCTTAGTTCCCATCAGCTCAGTTCTACTCAAAGTGTGGTCGATGAACTGACACTGGCCCATGAACTCTTTGTTACAGGTCTGCAATAAGACAAATACCAAAGTTGATTGAGTAAACCTTTGGAAATAGCAATTTGATATTGCTGCATTATCCAAGCCTGTGATCAGTGACTTCTCGGACCAAGGTACAGACCAGTCAGTATTAGTGAACTCAGAAGATGAGGGGCATGTGGCATGAGCTGCATACAGGTCAGGAGCAGAAGGAACATTTATTTTAAGGTTAGTTTGTCAACTGAAACCCCAAGGTATATAAAAACCTGAAAAAGTAAACATTTTTAATAACTTATTTTTACAGTTAATTTCAATGTTAATTAAGCCTTTTAAAAAATATGATGGCTAAATAAACTTCACTGGACATTTTTGCCAGAAACAAAAAACAAACAAAAACCCAAACATACTTTTTCTGAATGTAGAAATAGTAGTTAACCAAATGATGACAATAGGAGTGATTCCAAAGAAAGAAAGGTTAAAGGAGTTTGTACCTGCTTTATTCAGAGTATGATCCCTTGGTTTTGCAGCCATAAGTGATGGCCAAGTGCTAAAACCACAGTGTGTTATCTGTAGAAACGTATAGCTAATGAAGCAATGAAGCCAGCTAAGCTCCTAAACTTAAGTGATAGGTTTTCTATTTTATTTTATTTTATTTATTTTTTTAACATCTTTATTGGAGTATAATTGCTTTACAACGGTGTGTTAGTTTCTGCTGTATAGCACAGGGAATCAGCTATATGTATACATACATCCCCATATCCCCTCCCTCTTGCATCTCCCTCCCACCCTCCCTATCCCACCCCTCTAGATGGTCACAAAGCACTGAGCTGATCTCCCTGTGCTATGCGGCTGCTTCCCACTAGCTATCTATTTTACATTTGGTAGTGTATATATGTCCATGACACTCTCTCACTTTGTCCCAGCTTACCCTTCCCCCTCCCCATGTCCTCAAGTCCATTCTCTACGTCTGCGTCTTTATTCCTGTCTTGCCCCTAGGTTCTTCAGAACCATGTTTTTTTTTTAGATTCCATATATATGTGTTGGCATATGGTATTTGTTTTTCTCTTTCTGACTTATTTCACTCTGTATGACAAACTCTAGGTCCATCCACCTCACTACAAATAACTCAATTTCGTTTCTTTTTATGGCTGAGTAATACTCCATTATATATATGTGCCACATCTTCTTTATCCATTCGTCTGTCGATGGGCATTTAGGTTGCTTCCATGTCCTGGCTATTGTACATAGAGCTGTAGTGAACACTGTAGTACATGACTCTTTTTGAATTATGGTTTTCTCAGGGTACATGCCCAGTAGTGGGATTGCTGGGTCGTATGGTAGTTCTATTTTTAGTTTTTTAAGGAACCTCCATACTGTTCTCCATAGTGGCTGTATCAATTTACATTCCCACCAATGGTGCAAGAGGGTTCCCTTTTCTCCACACCCTCTCCAGCATTTGGTGTTTGTAGATTCTTTGATGATGGCCATTCTGACCGGTGTGAGGTGTAGTTTCTCTAATGATTAGTGATGTTCAGCATCCTTTCATGTGGCAATCTGTATATCTTCTTTGGAGAAATGTCTATTTAGGTCTTCTGCCCATTTTTGGATTGGGTTGTTTGTTTTTTTGATATTGAGCTGCATGAGCTGCTTGTATATTTTGGAGATTAATCCTTTGTCAGTTGCTTCATTCGCAAATATTTTCTCCCATTCTGAAGGCTGTCTTTTCATCTTGTTTACGGTTTCCTTTGCTGTGCAAAAGCTTTTAAGGTTCATTAGGTCCCATTTGTTTATTTTTATATTTATTTCGATTTCTCTAGGAGGTGGGTCAAAAACTATCTTGCTGTGATTTATGTCATGCGTGTTCTGCCTATGTTTTCCTCTAACAGTTTTACATTGTCTGGCCTTACATTTAGGTCTTTAAACTATTGTGAGTTTATTTTTTGTGTATGGTGTTAGGGAGTGTTCTAATTTCATTCTTTTACATGTAGCTGTCCAGTTTTCCCAGCACCACTTATTGAAGAGGCTGTCTTTTCTCCATTGAATATTCTTACCTCCTTTATCAAACATAAGGTGACCATATGTGCGTGGGTTTACCTCTGGGCTTTCTATCCTGTTCTATTGATCTATAGTTCTGTTTTTGTGCCAGTACCATACTGTCTTGATTACTGTACCTTTGTAGTATAGTCTGAAGTCAGGAAGCCTGATTCCTCCAGTTCTGTTTTTCTTTCTCAAGATTGCTTTGGCTATTCGGGTCTTTTGTGTTTCCATACAAATTGCGAAATTATTTGTTCTAGTTCTATGAAAAATGCTTTTGGTAGTTTGATAGGGATTGCATTGAAGCTGTAGATTGCTTTGGGTAGTATAGTCATTTTCACAATGTTGATTCTGCCAATCCAAGAACATGGTATATCTCTCCATCTGTGTGTATCATCTTTAATTTCTTTCATCACTGTCTAATAGTTTTCTGCATACAGGTGTTTTGTCTCCTTAGGTAGGTTTAGTCCTAGATATTTTATTCTTTGTGTTGCAATGGTAAATGGGAGTGTTTCCTTAATTTCTCTTTCAGATTTTTCATCATTAGTGTATAGGAATGCAAGAGATTTCTGTGCATTAATTTTGTATCCTGCTACTTTTCCAAATTCATTGATTAGCTCTAGTAGTTTTCTGGTAGCATCTTTAGGATTCCCCATGTATAGTATCATGTCATCTGCAAACAGTGACAGTTTTACTTCTTCTTTTCTGATTTGGATTCCTTTTATTTCTTTTTTTTCTCTGATGGCCATGGTTAAAATTTCCAAAACTATGTTGAATAATAGTGGTGAGAGTGGACATCCTTGTCTTGTTCCTGATCTTAGTGGAAATGGTTTCAGTTTTTCACCATTGAGAACGATGTTGGCTGTGGGTTTGTCATATATGGCCTGTATTATTTTGAGGGAAGTTCCCTCTATGCCTACTTTCTGGAGGGTTTTTATCATAAATGGGTGTTGAATTTTTCGAAAGCTTTTTTTTCATCTATTGAAATGAACCTATGGTTTTTCTCCTTCAGTTTGTTAATATGGTTTATCACGTTGATTGATTTGCATATATTAAAGAATCCTTGCATTCCTGGGATAAACCCCACTTGATCATGGTGTATGATCCTTTTAATGTGCTGTTGGATTCTGTTTGCTAGTATTTTGTTGAGGATTTTTGCATCTATCTTCATGAGTGATATTGGCCTGTAATTTTCTTTTTTTGTGACATCTTTGTCTGGTTTTAGAATCAGGGTGATGGAGGCCTCGTAGAATGAGTTTGGGAGTGTTCCTCACTCTGCTATATTTTGGAAGAGTTTGAGAAGGATAGGTGTTAGCTCTTCTCTAAATGTTTGATAGAATTCGCCTGTGAAGCCATCTGATCCTGGGCTTTTGTTTGTTGGAAGATTTTTAATCACAGTCTCAATTTCAGTGCTTGTGATTGGTCTGATTATATTTTCTATTTCTTCCTGGTTCAGTCTCAGAAGGTTGTGTTTTTCTAAGAATTTGTCCATTTCTTCCAGGTTGTCCATTTTATTGGCATATAGTTGCTTGTATTAATCTCTCATGATCCTTTGCATTTCTGCAGTGTCAGTTGTTAGTTCTCCTTTTTCATTTCCAATTCTATTGATTTGAGTCTTTTCCTTTTTTTCTTGATGAGTCTGGCTAATGGTTTATCAATTTTGTTTATCTTCTCAAAGAACCAGCTTTTAGTTTTATTGATCTTTGCTATTGTTTCCTTCATTTCTTTTTAATTTATTTCTGATCTGATCTTTATGATTTGTTTCCTTCTGCTCACTTTGGGTTCTTTTTGCTCTTCATTCTCTAATTGCTTTAGGTGTAAGGTTAGGTTGTTTATTTGAGATTTTTCTTGTTTCTTGAGGTAGGGTTGTATTGCTATAAACTTCCCTCTTAGAACTGCTTTTGCTGCATCCCATAGGTTTTCGGTCGTTGTGTTTTCATTGTCATTTGTTTCTAAGTATTTTTTGATTTCCTTTTTGATTTCTTCAGTGATCTCTTGGTTATTTAGTAGTGTATTGTTTAGTCTTCATGTGTTTGTATTTTTAACAGGGTTTTTTTTCCTGTAATTGATATCTATTCTCATAGCATTGTGGTTGGAAAAGATACTTGATACAATTTCAATTTTCTTAAATTTACCAAGGCTTGATTTGTGATCCAAGATACGATCTATCCTGGAGAATGTTCCATGAGCACTTGAGAAGAAAGTGTATCTCTGTTGTTTTTGGATGGAATGTCCTATAAATATCAATTAAGTCCATTTTGTTTAACGTATCATTTAAAGCTTGTGTTTCCTTATTTCTTTTCATTTTGGATGATCTGCCCATTGGTGAAAGTGGGGTGTTAAAGTCCCCCACTATGATTGTGTAACTGTTGATTTCCCCTTTTATGGCTGTTAGTATTTGCCTTATGTATTGAGTTGCTTCTCTGCTGGGTGCATATATATTTATAATTGTTATATCTTCTTCTTGGATTGATCCCTTGATCATTATGTAGTGCCCTTCTTTTTCTCTTGTAATAGTCTTTATTTTAAAATCTATTTTGTCTGATATGAGAATTGCTACTCCAGCTTTCTTTTGATTTCCATTTGCATGGAATATCTTTTTCCATCCCCTCACTTTCAGTCTGTATGTGTCCCTCAGTCTGAAGTCTGTCTCTTGTAGACAGCATATATACAGGTCTTGTTTTCTGTGTCCATTCAGCCAGTCTATGTCTTTTGGTTGGAGCATTTAATCCATTTACATTTAAGGTAATTATCAATATGTATGTTCCTATTACCATTTTCTTAATTGTTTTGGGTTTGTTTTTGTAGGTCTTTTCCTTCTCTTGTGTTTCCTGCCTAGAGAAGTTCCTTTAGCATTTGTTGTAAAGTTGCTTTAGTGGTGCTGCATTCTCTTAGCTTTTGCTTGTCTGTAAAGGTTTTAATTTCTCCGTCGAATCTGAATGAGATCTTTGCTGGGTAGAGTAATCTTGGTTGTAGGTTTTTCCCTTTCATCACTTTAAATATGTCCTACCACACCTTTCTGGCTTGCAGAGTTTCTGTTGAAAGATCAGCTGTTAACATTATGGGGATTCCCTTGTATGTTATGTGTTGCTTTTCCCTTGCTGCTTTTAATATTTTTTCTTTGTATTTAATTTTTGATAGTTTGATTAATATGTGTCTTGGCGTGTTTCTCCTTGGACTTATCCTGTATGGGACTCTCTGTGCTTCCTGGATTTGAGTGACTATTTCCTTTCCCATATTAGGGAAGTTTTCAACTATAATCTCTTCAAACATTTTCTCAGTCCCTTTCTTTTTCTCTTCTTCTTCTGGGACCCCTATAATTCGAATGTTGGTGCGTTTAATGTTGTCCCAGAGGTCTCTGAGACTGTCCTCAATTCTTTTCATCCTTTTTTCTTTATTCTGCTCTGTGGTAGTTATTTCCACTATTTTATCTTCCAGGTCACTTATCCGTTCTTCTGCCTCAGTTATTCTGCTATTGATTCCTTTTAGAGAATTTGTAATTTCATTTATTGTGTTGTTCATCGTTGTTTGTTTGCTCTTTAGTTCTTCTAGGTCCTTGTTAAAGCTTTCTTGTATTTTCTTCATTCTATTTCCAAGATTTTTGATCATCTTTACTATCATTACTCTGAATTCTTTTTCAGGTAGACTGCCTATTTCCTCTTCATTTGTTTAGTCGGGTGGGTTTTTACTTCACTCCTTCATCTGCTGTGTATTTCTCTGTCTTCTCATTTTCCTTAACTTACTGTGTTTGGAGTCTGCTTTTCGCGGGCTGCAGGTTCGTAGTTCCTGTTGTTTTTGGTGTCTGCCCCCAATGGCTAAGGTTGGTTCAGTGGGTTGTGTAAGCTTCCTGGTGGAGGGGACTGGTGCCTGTGTTCTGGTGGATGACGCTAGATCTTGTCTTTCTGGTAGGCAGGACCACGTCTGGTGGTGTGTTTTGGGGTGTCTGTGAACTTATTATGATTTTAGGCAGCCTCTCTGCTAACGGGTGGGGTTGTGTTCCTGTCTTGCTAGTTGTTTGGCATGGGGTGTCCACCACTGGAGCTTGCTGGTCGTTGAGTGGAGCTGGGTCTTAGCGTTGAGACGGAGATCTCTGGGAGAGCTCTCACCAGTTGATATTACGTGGGGCCGGGAGGTCTCCGGTGGTCCAATGTCTTGAACTCAGCTCTCCCACCTCAGAGGCTCAGGCCTGACACCCGGCCGGAGCACCAAGACCCTGTCAGCCACACAGCTCAGAAGAAAAGGGAGAAAATAAAGAAAGAAAGAAAAATAAGTAAAATAAAATAAAGTTATTAAAATGAAAAGTAAAAAAAAATTGTTAAAGTAAAAAAGGTAATAAAAAAAAGAGAGCAACCAAACCAATAAACCCACCAATAATAACAAGCACTAAAAACTATACTAAGAAACACATAAAAATGAGAAACTAGTCCGTCGCAGACAGCAAACCCCAAGTCTACAGTTGCTCCCAAAGTCCACGGCCTCAAATTTGGGATGATTCGTTGTCTATTCAGGTGTTCCACAGATGCAGAGTATATCAAGTTGACCGTGGGGATTTAATCCACTGCTCCTGAAGCTGCAGGGAGAGATTTCCCTTTCTGTTTTTGTTCGCACAGCTCCTGCGGTTCAGCTTTGGTTTTGGCCCCGCCTCTGCATGTAGGTTGCCCTCTGTCATCTGTTCTTTGCCCAGACAGGAGGGGGTTAAAGGAGCAGCTGATTAGGGGGCTCTGGCTCACTCAGGCCAAGGGGAGGGAGGGGTACAGAATGCAGGGCGAGCCTGCGGCAGCAGAGGCCAGAGTGACGTTGCAACAGCCTGAGGTGCACCGTGTGTTCTCCTGGGGAAGTTGTCCCTGGATCACGGGACCCTGGCAGTGGCGGGCTGCACAGGCTCCCGGAAGGGGAGGTATGGATAGTGACCTGTGCTTGCTCACAGGCTTCTCGGTGGCTGCAGCAGCAGTGTGAGCGTCTCATGCCCGTCTCTGGGGTCCACACTGATAGCTGCGGCTCACGCCCGTCTCTGGAGCTCGTTTAGGCGGTGATCTGAATCCCCTCTCCTCACGTACCCCAAAACAATGATCTCTTGCCTCTTAGGCAGTTCCATACTTTTTCCCGGACTCCCTCCCAGCTAGCTGTGGCGCAGTAGCCCCCTCCAGGCTGCGTTCACGCAGCCAACCCCAGTCCTCTCCCTGGGGTCTGATCTCTGAAGCCCAAGCCTCAGCTGCCAGCCCACACCCGCCCCGGCAGGCAGGTGAGCAGACAAGTCTCTCAGGCTGGTGAGTGCTGGCCGGCACCGATCCTCTGTGCTAGAATCTCCCTGCTTTGCCCTCTGCACCCCTGTTGCTGCACTCTCCTCCATGGCTCCAAAGCTTCCCGCCAGCCCACCACCCCGTCTCCACCAGTGAAGGGGCTTCCTAGTGTGTGGAAACTTTTCCTCCTTCACAGCTCCCTCTCAGAGGTGCAGGTCCCGTCCCTATTCTTTTGTTTCTGATTTTTCTTTTTTCTTTTACCCTACCCAGGAACGTGGGGAGTTTCTTGCCCTTTGGGAAGTCTGAGGTCTTCTGCCAGCGTTCAGCAGGTGTTCTGTAGGAGTTGTTCCACATGTAGATGTATTTTTGATGTATTTGTGGGGAGGAAGGTGATCTCCACGTCTTACTCCTCTGCCATCTTGAAGGTCGCTCAAGTGATAAGTTTTCGCATTAAAAAAAAAAACTTCAAAACAAACAAAAAAATTACGGAATAAAAAATATTGGACTAAAAAGTTGACATAGACATTTAACATTTCTTTAACAAACATCTGTGCTTTGAGAGCTTCCTATAAAATGGCACTTCAGGCTGCTAAAACTAACGAACCATATACAGTTTCAAGGACATTAGTGAAAGACCAAATCAAAAATATTTTCTTCAAATTGTCTGATGAATGTAAAGCAAAAAAAAGTAGCTCAGGTACCACTTTTTCTAGTGGTACTATAGATCGATGTTTTCAGAAACTGGCTAATGATATGAAGGACTAACTTAATGATAAATAAAGCTAGCAAAATATTTTTCATTGCGTGGTGCAGTGGTTAAGAATCCACCTGCCAAGGCAGGGGACACGGGTTCAAGCCCTGGTCCGGGAAGATCCCGCATGCCGCACAGCAGCTAAGCCCCTGCGCCACAACTACTGAGCCTGCGCTCTACAGCCTGCAAGCCACAATTACTGAACCCATGTGCCAGAACTACTGAAGCCCACGTGCCTAGAGCCCGTGCTCCACAACAAGAGAAGCCACTGCAATGAGAAGCCCGCGCACCGCAAGAAGAGTAGCCCCCACTCGCTGCAACCAGAGAAAATCCCTCATGCAGCAAAAAACACCCAACGCAGCCAAAAATAAAATAATTAAAATAAAAAAATTTTTAAATATATATTTTTCATTGCAAATTGATATGCACAGATGTAGCTAACACGTAAAGTTATTAAAACAAAACATAGACACAACTTAGATATATGTTATCTCCTATGAGTAACATTATGAGCAATCCAACCTGGACTGTCCATTAAAATCTTTAATGCTGATAAACATGTGTACATTCAGATACAAATGAACTTATTTACAAAACAGAAACAGACTCACAGACATAGAAAACAAATTTACAGTTACCAAAGGGGAAAGAGGGGGGAGGGATACATGAGGAGCTTTGAATGAGCAGATACAAACTACTATATATAAAATAAACAACAAGGTCCTATTGTATAGCACAGGGAACTATATTCAATATCCTGTAATAAACCATAAAAACCAATGGAAAAGAATATGAAAAAGAATATAAGTATATGTGTGTATATATAGATAGATATAGAGATAGAGATAGATATAGATATAAAACTGAATCACTTTGCTGTATACCAGAAACTAACACAGCATTGTGAATCAACTATACTTGAATAAAATTTTTTTAAAAACATGTGTACAGGGAATTCCTTGGCAGATCAGTGGTTAGGACTCCACACTTCCACTGCTGGGGGAATGGGTTTGATCCCTGGTCGGGGAACTAAGACCCCACATGCCTCAATGTGGCCAAAATAAATAAATAAATAAATAAGTAACATGTACATTCAAAGTATTCACATAGGAATTTAATATAAGAATCATTATTTCCCTCATAACTTTGTTTAGTTATGATTGCAGAAATAAAAAGTTGAGTGTACAGCAATTTCTATACTAACCACCTGTATGTACACACCCAGTGAGCATGTACAGTTCTTGTATCTCTTTTCCTGTATGATGTCATATATACGTCTCACAAAGTAAAACCAGAGTGTGGAGATTGAATGAAAGAGGAAAAGAGCTAAGAATAATTTCCAAGTTTCTGACTTAAGCAAATGAAAAGGTGGTAGAGGCAATTTACTGACATTTTGAAGAAATAGGATTAGGGAGAAAAATGTTTCATTTTTGACATGTTTTTAAGATATACTTGTGAGATATCAAAATAAAGATATTCAAAGTGGATATGATTTTCTTACTCAGAAAATAGAAATTTAAGGAGTGTTCAGAATTTCAGTGTTTCACAGCTCACTTCTAAATTAGTTTTATGTAGTGGAAAGAGCTGGAATTCACATATCCCATATTTTACTACCATAGTATTCACATATCCCATATTTTACTACCAAATATGCTACAAACTAGCTGTATAACTAGAGATATCACCAAACCTTTCTTAGCTTCCATTTCCTCATGGAGATAGAAATCCTACCTCATTCATAGGGTAGGTAACTCAACTATGAGCATTTTGAAAATGGAAAAGACAAACCAATGTCCAGAGTTACTATTATCTCTTATGCTTTTGGATAACAAATCAAACAAGCCATTTATTTTCTTTGTTTTCATAAGAATATCATTCCTTCATAAAACTGAAGGAAGCAAGTTTAGAAGAATTTTTCATTTCTAAAACAAATAAACTTTAAAAATTAAAAAAAGAACAAAGTTTTAAAAGAGCAATTCTATTGTGGTCATTTTTAAAGGACCCAATATCAATTTTAGAAATCCAATGATCACAGAATTTAAATGAAAAGAATAAGTTCTCCAAAATTCATATTTTATTAAAGCTCTTTACATTTTAAGAATTAAACCACTCACCACAGATTTTCTGTTACTATTTTGCAAGGTGTTGGAAGTATTAAATATATAAAGACTATCATCATTAAAGAAAATACTTTGTAACCCCCAAAACAAGAATAGCATTAGAGTTACTGCATGTGCTTTTAAGTCAGAGGGTCTGTGTTCTAATTCTGTCTCCACTTTACAGATGCCTGGGACTTCCCTGGTGGCGCAGCGGTTAGGAATCCGCCTGCCAATGCAAGGGACACAGGTTCGATCCCTGGTCCGGGAAGATCCCACATGCCACGGAGCAACTAAGCCCCTGCGCCACAACTACTGAGCCCATGCGCCTAGAGCCCACATGCTCTGCAACAAGAGAAGCCACTGCGATGAGAAGCCCGCACACCGAAACAACGACCCAACACAGCAAAAAGTAAAAACAAACAAATAAATAAATTTATATAGTTGCCTGAACTTAGACACATTATTATTATTAGTATCATTATTTTGGCCACGCCATGCACAGCCTGCAGGATCTTTTTTCCCTGACCAGGGATTGAACCCCTGCCCTCTGAAGTGGAAGCATGGAATCCTAACCACTGGACCACGAGGGAATTCCCCTAGACACATTATTTAAAGTAATGAACCTAGTTTCCAATCAGTAAAATGTAAATATTAATAGTATCATCCTAAGGGAATGGTTAGGAGCATTAAATGAGATGATATATGTAAAACACTTAGCACTGTGTAAAAGGGCTTGAGAGCAATTAGATAGATGTCTCATGAAATCAGAAAAAAATGATTAGAATATATATGAAAAATTGACCAGCTTCAACAGTAATCTAATTAACAGTGGGTTTTTTTATTTGTTTTTTTAAATTTTGTTGTTAAAAGCATCTAGTGCTGGCAAGAACAGAAAAGGAAGGATTCTATTATTACTAACACAAGAGTAAATGGATAGAGGGAGACGTCAACATGGCAGAGTATGAAGACCCTGAACTCATCTCCTCCTCCAGACACACCAAAATTACAACTACTTACGGTGCAACTATCTATGACGATGACCTGAAGACTAGAAGAAAAAGTTTCCACAACTAATGACATAAAGAAGATATCACAATGAGACAGGTAGAGGGGGATGGAGACACAGTATAGTCAGGACCCATACCCCCAGGTTGGAAATCCACAAAAGGAAGAATAGCACAATTGTAGTGGTCCTCCCCAAGGAGTCCAGGAGTGCTGCACCAGGAAGACAAACCCCCAGAGTGTCTATCTTTGAAAAATAGCACATTTTATGTTCAGGAGAACCAGAGGGCTATAGGAAACAGAGACTCTACATAAAAAGGGCACACACAAAATCTCACAGGCTCTGAGTCCCAGGACAGAGGCAGTAGTTTGAAAGGGGGTCTGTATCACCCCAACTGCTGATCTTGGAGCACCTTCTGGAGAGGCAGGAGGAAACTGAGCCTCCCCCTGGGGATGGAGACACTGGGGGCAGCCATTTTGGGGAGTACGTACTCCTGCAATAACACCGGTACTGCAAAGTGCCATTGTGGAATCCTCCCTCTAGCCTATTAGCACCGGAGACCCAGCTATGCCCACCAGGGGATTGGCATCAACCCCAAGCACCTCTGGGCCATGGAGCCAACTATGCAGAGCCTACCCTACCCTCCAATAGCCCACAAACACCACACAAGGCAGAGCCTGACAGAGGCCAGCCCTGCTTACCAGCATGCCCATGAAAGTTGGCTCCCGCCACAACACAAGAGCCCATACGGCCCATGCAGGGGCACCCTTAGAGGATATGGCTCTGGTGACCAGAGGGGAGCATATTGCTGAGCCCCATAGGAGATCACCTACATGAGGCCATTTCTCCAAGACTGGGAAACAAAACTGACATCCTAACATAAAGAAATCAAAACAAAGAACTGGGCAAAATGAGGATAGGGAGGAATACGTTCCAAACTAAGGAATAAGACATAACCTTAGAAAAAGAAGGAAACAAAGTGGAGATAAGCAATCTACCTCATACAGAGTTCAAGGTAATGAATATCAGAAACATACTCATAGAACTCTAGAAAAAAAATGGATGAATACAGTGAGAATTTCAACAAAGAGTTAGAATATATAAAGAAGAATCAAACAGAGCTAAAGAATACAATAACTGAAATTTAAAATTCGCTAGAAGGAAAAAACAGTAGATTAGATAATACAGAGGAACCAATCAACAATCTGGACGACAGAGAAGGGGAAATCACACAAGGCAAACAAACAAAAAAAATGTTTAATAAGATAGCTTCAGAGACCTCTGGGACAACATCAAGCTTACTAACATTCACATTATAGGGGTGCCAGAAGAAGAAGAAAGAGAAAAGGGGGTAAGAACATACCTAAAGAAATAATAGCTGAAAACTCCCTTAACATGGGAAAGGAAACTGACATTCAGGTCCACTAAGCACAGAGAGTCCTGAACAAGATAAACCCAAAGAGTTCCACACCAAGACATTATAATTAAAATGGCAAAACTTAAAGAGAGACTCCTAAAAGCAGCAAGAGAAAACCAATTAGTTATGTCAGGGAACTTCCATAAGTTATTCAGCTGACTTTTCAGCAGAAACTTTGCAGACCGGAAGGGAGTGGCACAATATATTCAAAATGATGAAAGGGAAAAGCCTACAACAAAGAATGCTTTACTCAATAAGGCTATCATTCAGATTTGAAGGAGATATAACGAGTTTTACAGACAAGCAAAAGCTAAGAGTTCAGCATCACTAAACCAGCTTTACAAAAAATGTTAAAGGGATTTCTCTAGGTGGAAAAGAAAAGGCCACAATTTGAAGTATGAAAATTATGAAAGGACAAATCTCGCTGGTAAAAGTAAACACATAGTAAAGGTAGTAGACCAACCACTTATAAAACTAGTAGGAAGGTTAAGAGACAAAAGTAGTAAAATCATATATAACCACAATAACTAGTTAAAGGGATATACAAAACAAAAGATGTAAAATATGACATCAAAATCATTAACTATCGATAGGGGAGTAAAAATGTAGGGTGGTTAGAATGTGCTTGAACTTAAAAGATTATCAACCTAAAATAATCACATATATATGTATAAATAAACACACACACACATATATATAAATCTCTGGTAACAACAAACCAAAAACCTAATAGATACACTCACAAAAAAAGAGAAAGTACTCTAAACATAACAATAAAGATAGTCATCACATCACAAGAGAAGAGAGCAAAAGAAGAAAAGAACAGAAGAGAATTACAAAAAACAGAGAACAATTAGCAAAATGGCAAGTAACAACAATTTTTTCTTCAATGAGCTATCAATAATTACTTTAAAAGCAAACAGAATAAATGTTCCAATCAAAAGACCTTGAGTGGCTGAATGGATTAAAAAAACAAGAGCCACACACCAAGGGGGGAAAGTGGCGGGGGTGGTGGTGGGATGAATTGGAAGATTGGGATTGACATGTATACACTAATATGTATAAAATGGATAACTAATAAGAACCTACTGTATAAAAAATAAATAAAATAAAATTCAAAAAAAGAAAAGAAAAACAAGAGCCATATATAATATATGCTGTCTATAAGAGACTCACTTCAGATCTGAAAACACACACAGACCAAAACTGAGGGGATAAAAAAATGGTATTCCATGCAAATGAAAGCAAAAAGAAAGCTGGAGTTACAATACTTATATAAGACAAAAGAGACTTTAAAAGAGACTTTAAAACAAAAACTGTAATAAGAGAAGAAGAGAGATAATACATAATGATAAATGAATCCATGAAATAAGAAAATATAACAATTGCAAATACATATGCACCCCACATGGGAGCACCTAAATACATACAGCAAATATTAACAAACATTAAGGGAGAAATTGATAGTATATAACACAATAACAGTAGGGAATTTTAACACCCCACTTAAATCAATGGACAGATCATCAACTATACATGAATGGTTTATAAATTATGGCATATCACCTTCTGAACTGATGCATTGAGATGGACACAACATCACTTCCACGGTATTCTTACCCAAAATGCATAACCTGAATTTAATTATGAGAAAATATCAGAGAAACCCAAATGGAATGATATTTTACAAGATAAGTCAGGATGAGAAAGATGGAGAAACTATACCAAATTGGAGGAGACACTACAACTAAATGCAATGCATGATCCTGGACATTTGCAAAACAATTGGAGAAATTTGGATAAGGTCTGGAGATTAGTTAATAGTACTGTATCATAGTTAATTTTCTGGTTTTAACCATCATATATAATTATGTATGATGTTAGCATTCATAAAAACTTGATGAAAGATATACTGAAAATCTTTGTATTATTTTTATAACCTTTGCTAAAACAAGTTATTCCAAGATGAAAAATTTTTTTTTAATTTTTAATTAAATAATGGAACATTCATACAATAATTATGCAGCCATTAAGCATGTTTATATATAAATAATCTTAATGATGTTGGAAAATGCTCACATATAGCATTGTGGAAGAGAAAACAAAAACAAAAACCAGATTATGAATTGGATTATAAAGTACAAATTCAACTATGTAAATTATACAGTACATGCCTTGAAAACTAAAGCCCAGAAAGAATCCTCTAAAATATTAAGAGTAGTCATCTCTAAGTAGAAGATTATAGGTGATATTTTCTTTATTCTTTTTGCACTTTTACATTTCCCAATTTTTTCTTCAATGAGCATCTACCATGTTTAGAATTAGAAAAATGTTATTTTTTAAAGCACACCATAAATTTTGTATCACAAAAATTCATTTACACATATTTCTTCAGATTTGTTTTAGTAAAAGAATACTTTAAATACTTTGAATTTCCAAAACTATGATTTTGATAAGCCAACAATGATAAGTCTTGGCTTATGTTAGTTTCTTAATTTAGTATCAGTATATAGCCAAAAATGATTCATGTTTTTACCAGCTATTTGGAAATAAGTTCTTGGCACTATGCCCCTCTAAATCCTGTGGAACTCATGTGTTGAAACAGTTACTTTATTTCCACCTAATAACTGGAACCATTCCCCAGGTCATCAGAGAAGGTTGAACATATGCCTGAATCTCAGTCAGGAATAGAAGGAGCAGAAACCTAATCATTTCTTTTTAGCCTACCACAAGTTAAGAGAAGAATGCATTTGTGCCAGAAACTGGAAAATAAAAAAGAAATCAGATCTCGCTGGGAGACAATTCAAGACGGCTACCAGGTGTCTTGAACACCCCTTTCTTCATATGACAGCCTCCCGAGTAATAGGATATTTAGCAATGCACAGTTGAAGGAGTATAAAGCATGGCTCCTTATCCCAAAATACCTCATCTATGAGATAATATATATGATTGTTATACACATGTGTCTGCTCCCTCCATCCAGGCACTGCCTGGATAAATATAAATAAATATCCCATAATATTCCCCTAAATATATTCCATAAATATTCCCCCATTCCTACCCTGACAAGCTTAAGACCAGGCCCCCATTCATGTCTCCAGACTTCCCATTCCCTACTCCCACTTCACTGAATTGTGAAACTTCAGTCACAATTCTGAGCTTGGTTCACCTTTGCATCCTTACCCAGCTAGTCTTAGCTTTCAGTCACAACTGCATCAATACCAACTCTGTTCCAATCTCATCTCTGCAGGTCAAACCGATCTACAAAGCTCCCAAGGCATGCAGTAGCAACTGCTTAGTCATTCAGCCCACTGTCACCCTCCTGGACCCCCATGGCTTCATCAGCCTGCCTCTACACTTCAGTACAGCTCTCCTGGACCATCTCCACCATATGCTTTCTACACTCTGCTTCCTGGGGGCCCAGTCTCCCCACATGTAACATGCCAGGAAAAGACTGATTTACACTGTCTCCTATTTTTGTTTTTTCTTAATTTATTACTGTCCTTATTCCAGAAAGGACTTCATATAACATATACTCTGATTCTATATTCTATTGGGGTATAGTTGATGTACAATATTATGCTAGTTTCGGGTATACTACATAGTGATTTGACATTTGCATACATTATGAAATGATTACCACAATAAGTCTACCAACAATCTGTCCCCATACAAAGTTACTACAATATTATTGACCATATTCCTTATGCTGTATATTATATCCCCATGACTTATTTTTTATATAGCTGGAGGATTGTACCTCTTAATCCCCTTCACCTATTTTACCCAGCCCCCCAACTCCCCTCCCATCTGACAACCACCTGTTTGTTCTCTGTATCCCTGAGTCGGTTTTCATTTTGCTTTGTTTTATTACATTTATTTTTAGATTTCACATATAAGTGAGATCATGAAGTATTTATCTTTCCCTTCTGACTTATTTCACTTAGCATAATCCCCTCTAGGATCCATCCATGTTGTCCCAAATGGCAAGATTTGATTTTTTTCATGGCTGAGTAATTTTTCATATATATATATGGTATATATATATATCTCACTTCTTCTTTATCCATTCATCTATCTATGGACACTTAGGTTGCTTCCATATCTTGGCTATTATAAACAATGTTGCAGTGGACATTGACAAGCATATATCTTTTCGAATTAGTGTTTTTGTTTTCTTTGGGTAAATACCCAGAGGTGCAACTGCTAGATAATACGGCAGTTCTAGTTTTAATTTTTTGAGGAACCTCCATACTGTTTTCCATAGTGGCTGCACCTATTTACAGTTCTACCAGCAGTGTATGAGGGTTCCCTTTTCTCTACATCCTTGCCAATACTTGTTTTTTGTTCTTTTTTTTAATACATAAATGTAGCTATTTATTTATTTTTGGCTGCATTGGGTCTTCATTGCTCTGTGCGGGCTTTCTCTAGTTGTGGCAAGTGAGGGCTACTCTTCATTGCAGTGCACGGGCTTCTCATTGCAGTGGCTTCTCTTGTTGCAAAGCATGGGCTCTAGGTGCACGGACTTCAGTAGTTGCAGCACACAGACTCAGGAGTTGTGGCTCACAAGCTCTAGAGCGCAGGCTCAGTAGTTGTGGCACACGGGCTTAGTTGCTCTGCGGCATGTGGGATCCTCCCAGACCAAGGATCGAACCCATGTTCCCTGCATTGGCAGGCAGATTCTTAACCACTGCACCACCAGGGAAGTCCCTTTTGTTGTCTTTTTGATGATAGCCACTCTGACAGGTGTGAGGTGGTATCTCATCGTGGTTTTGATTTGCATTTCCCAGATAATTAGTGATCTGAGCATCTTTTCATGTATCTGTTGGCCATCTGTGTGTCTTCCTTAGAAAAATGTCTATTCAGGCCCTCTGCCCATTTTTAAATCAGTTTATTTGATTTTTTTTTTTTATGTTGAGTTGTATGAGTTCTTTGTACATTTTGGATATTAACCTCTTATCATATATATTGTTTGAAAAATCTCCCATCCAGTAGGCTGCCCTTTTGTTGAGTGTCTTTCCCTGTGCAAAAGCTTTTTAGTTTGATGTAGTCCTATTTGTTTATTTTTGGTTTTGTTTCTGAGGTGACAAGATCAAAAAAAAACATTGCTGAGACCAATGCCAAAGAGTTTACTGCCTATGTTTTCTTCTAGGAGCTTTATGGTTTCAGGTCTTACAATTAAATCCATTTTGAAACTATTTTCCTATATGGTGTGAGAAAGTGGTCCAGTTTTTCCAACACCATTCATTGAAAATGTTGTCTTTTCCCCACTGTATATTCTTGCCTCCTTTGTTGTAGATTTATGGACCATATAAGCATGGGCTTATTTCCTGGCTCTCTATTCTGTTTTACTGATCTATGTGTCTGTATTTGTGCCGGTACGACACTGTTTTGATGACTGTAGCTTTGTAGTATAATTTGAAATCAAGGAGTGTGATATCTCCAGCTTTGTTCTTCTTTCTCAAAATTGCTTTGGTTATTCAGGGTCTTTGGTGTTTTCATAGAAATGTTAGAATTATTTATTCTAGTTCTGTGAAATATGTCACTGGTAAAAATGGGCATTGCATTGAATCTGTAGATTGCCTTGGTCATTTTAACAATATTAATTCTTTCAATCCATGAGCACAGTATAACTTTCCCTTTGTTTGTGTTGTCTTCAAGTTCTTTCATCAATGTCTTATAGTTTTCAGAGTACAAATCTTTTACCTCCTTGGATAGGTTTATTCCTAGGTATCTTATTCTTTTTGCTGCAACTGTAAATGGGATTGTTTTCTTAATTTCTCTTTCTGATGGTTTGTGGTTAGCATATAGAAACAAAACAGATTCCTGTATACTAATTTTGTATCCTGAAACTTTACTGAATTCATCTATTCGTTCTAATAGTTTTTGGTGGCATCTTTAGGATTTTCTATATATAGTATCATGTTGTCTGCAAAAAATGACACTTTTACTTCTCCCTTTCCAATTTGGATTCCTTTCATTTCTTTTTCATGTCTGATTGCTGCAGCGAGGACTTCCAATACAATGTTGAATAAAAGTGGGGAGAGTGGGCATCCTTGTCTTGTTCCTGAGCTTAGAGGAAATGCTTTCAATTTTTCCTTGTTTAGTATGAATGTTGGCTGTGGGTTTGTCATCTATGGCCTTTATTACAATATGTTGAGGTATGTTTCCTCTACACCTACTTTATTGAGAGTTTTTATCATCAATGGACGTTGAATTTTGTCCAAAGCTTTTTCTGCATCTATTGAGATGATCATATGATTTTTATTCTTGGGTTGTTAATGTGATGTATCATATTGATTGCTTTGTGGATTTGAATCATCCTTACATACCTGAGATAAATCCCACTTAATCATGATCCATTTAATGTACTGTTGAATTCAGTTTAATATTTTGATGAAGATTTTTTGCATCTATATTTATCAGTGATATTGGCCTGTATTTTTCTTTTTTTGTGGTGTCTTTGTCTGGTTTTGGTATCAGGGTGATACTGACCTCATAAAATATTTGAAATCGTTTCTCCCTTCTCGATGTTTTGGAATAGTTTGAGGAGGACAACCGGTGTTAAATCTTCTTTAAGTGTTTGGTAAAATTCACCTGTGAAGCCATCTAGTCCTGAACATTTGTTTATTGGGAGTTTTTTGATTACTGATTCAATTTAATTACTGGTAATTCATCTGTTCATATTTCCTACTTCTTCCTTACTCAGTATTTAAAGATTGTACATTTCCAGGAATTTATCCAACTACTTCTTATGGCTATAGATGATTTTACTACTTTTGTCTTTAATCTTCCTACTAGCTTTATCAGTGATTGATCTACTACCTTTACTGTATGATTGCCTTTACAAGTGAGACTTTTCCTTTCATAAATTTCGTATTTCAAGTTGTGGTCTTTTCTTTCCCACTTAAAAAAGTCCCGTTAACATTTTTTGTGTTGTCAAGCTGGTTTAGTGGATCTGAACTCTTTTATTGTTTGCTTGTCTGTAAAACTCTTTATCTCTCCTTCAAATCTGAACGATAGCCTTGCCGGGTAGAGCATTCTTGGTTGTAGGTTTTTTCCTTTCGTCACTTTGAATGTATTGTGCCAATCCCTTCTAGCCTGCAGAGTTTCTGCTGAAAAGTCAGCTGAGTATCTTATGGAAGTTCCCTTGCACATATCTAGTTGCTTTTCTATTGCTGCTTTTAAGATTATCTCTTCATCTTTAATTTTTGCCATTTCAGTTATAATATGTCTTCAGTGTAGACCCCTTTGGGCTCATCTTTTTCAAGACTCTGTGCTTCCTGGAACTGGATGTCTGTTTCCTTTCCCAGGTTAGGGGAGTTTTCAGCTAATTTTACTTCAGAAAAGTTCTCTACCCCTTTTTCTCTCTCTTCTCCCTCTGAGAACTCTATAATGCAAATGTTAGTATGCTTGATGTTGTCCCAGAGATCTCTTAAACTATCCTCATTTTTTAAAATTCTTTATTTTTTCTGTTCTGCTTGGATGATTTCCACTACTCTGTCTTCTAATTCACTAATACATTCTTCTGTATCAAATAATCTCCTGTTTATTCCTTCTAGTTTATTTTTTTTCAGTTATTGTATTCTCCAGCTGTTTGATTCTTCTTCATATTTTCAAACTCTTTGTTAAATTCTCCCTGTGTTCATCTATTCTTCTCCTGAGTTCATTAAGCACCTTTATGATTGTTACCTTGAACTCTTTATGGTGTCTACTGCTTATCTCCATTTCATTTCATCCTTTTTCTGAAGCTTTGTCTTTTTCCTTCATTTGGAACATATTCCTCTCTCTCCTCATTTTGCCTAATTCTCTGTGTTTATTTCTATGTATTAGGTATATCACCACATTTCCCAAACTTGGAAAAGTGGCCCTACATTGGAGACATCCTATGGGACCCAGTAGCACACTCCCTCTGGTTACCAGAGCTATATGCTCTCAGGGTGTACCCTATGTGGGCTGTGTGGGCCCTCCTGCTGTGGTAAGGTTGACTACTGTGGGTGTGCTGGCAGGCAGAGCTGACCCCAGCCCTGTTGGCTGCCAGGCCCTGCCTCATGTGGTGGCTGCTGGCCCACTGGTGGGTAATGTCAGATCCCAGTATGGCTGTCTGCTGTGCCCAGAGTGTCCTAGGCTGGTGCCAGCCCACTGTTGGTCAGGTAAACCCCCAGTGCTATGAGGCTAGGGGGAAGACTCTGAAATGACCCTTGCCAGCACTAGTGTCCTCGTGATACAATGAGCTACCAAAAACTGCTGTTGTTAATGTCTGTGTCCACAGGGGGAATTCCAGTTGCCTCCTGCACCTCTGAGAGGCTCTTCAAGATCAGCAAGTTGGTCTGACCCAGGCTTCTTTCAAATTACTGGCTCTGTGCTGGGACTTGGAGCACGTGAGGTTTTTGCATGCACCGTTTAAGAGCAGAATATCTGTTTCCTACAGCTCTCTGGCTCTCCTGTACACAAGTCCTGCTGGCCTTTGAAGCCAGACATTCTGGGGGCTTGTCTTCCTGGTACAGGACTCCCAAGCTGGGGAACCTGATATAGGGCTCTGACCCCTCACTTCTGGGGGAGAACCTCTGCAATTGTGATTTTACCCCCATTTGTGGGTCACTTACCACCTGTTGTGGATTTTGAGCATACTACATTTCTGCCCTTCCTACCCATTTTGCTGTGGCTCCTTTTTTATATCTTTAGTTGTAGAAGATATTTTCTGCTAGCTCATTCTCATAGATAGTTGCTCTGTAAGTAGTTGTAATTTTGGTGTACCTATGGGAGGAGGTGAGCTCAGTGTCTTCCTACTCTGCCACCTTGGCCACTCCTTCTAAGATGGGATCCTTAACCCATGTGGCTTTTCATAGGGCTTCTACCTGCCCTATGAAGTATAATGGGATCCAAAACTGTGTTTCTCTATGACATCAATTCTTGCCCCTTCTAAGACAGTAGTGTCAGAGGCAATTCTTTTCCCAAAAGAAAAACAAAGACAAGGCACTGACCTTGAAATACAAGCTAGAAGCCAAGTAAAATAAGAAGACAGCAAAGGTTACAATACTGATCTTGCTGTGTGTGCAGCTCAGACCTTTTTACCAGCCAAGTGCTGCTCTCCCACATCCCCTGCTGGATATATAGTTGCTGCTGCAACTCTTCCAAAGTCCACAGCCCCAGGCCAGCTGGTCTGACACACATTTACACCTCAGAATGTATAGACGAAACTTTAAAGAGAGGTCACACTTGCTAATCACATTTCATTAACGTCAATGCCATACTAGAGAAATGGAGCACCCCTCAGTGCAAAAAGTTATTTTATATTAGGAAAATTAGTCTGAGTTTCCCTGGGCTTCAGTTTCCTCATCTATAGCATGTGATGATAACATTCACCCCCATATGGTTGCCGTAAGGATTATATGAGCTAGTACTTGCAGTAGAGCCTGGCCCTGACAGCCAACCAACAATTTTATCTCTCTGGTGCCCTCTAAGTGGCACCCAACCTCTTGGCACCCTAGTGACTTTACCTATGAAATGGTGATAATACCTACACAGTCTACTAGTAAGAGCTGGCTGTGCCCAATGAGATAACAGATGTGTGTCAAAGCACTTTCTAAACCATGAGGTATGCTGCTAATTAATTCATCAGTGACAACACCTGCCTGGCACTTTGAAGAGACAAAGACGGCAATGTTAGTTTCGATCCTTGCAGAATTTTATAAATTTGTGGATGAAATAAGCCTGCGTGAGAATAACTATGTTTCAAAGCAGAGTCTAAGTGGCATATTTAGTTTTACAGAAAAAAAAAATGGGATCATAGAGGAAAGAAAAATTGGTTTTTGTCTGAGGTGGAGAGTGGGACAAGAATGACAGATGACTTCCTGAGTGTGTTCAAAATCGAACCAGGTCCTAGTAAGATTTGCGGCACCAAAAATGAGGAGAGGGCCTCCCAGACTCTGAAAAGAGTGAGGGCAAAGACGCAGAGGAATAAAGGTTCTGGGGACACTAAGGACTCCAGTTTGGCTGCAGTATGGGATGAGGTGCCAGAGTAGAGAAGAGGGTTAGAAAGAGAGGTTTGGACACCATAGGGTTCTGTTGAATGGAACTTTATAGCCAGGCAATGATGAGCCATCTAAGGTTTGTGAGCTGCCTGTCTGAGGAATTTTACTGAAGACAATGTGACGGATGGCAAGATATGGGAAGAATGAAGGTGAATACAGGAAAGATTGATTGCCAAATAGAGACAATGGCTTGAAATGATTTGGCAAGGGCAGGGGGAGAGAAGGGACTTAAAGGAAGGGGAAAATATAAATGGAAAGCATTACAATCAGAGTATTGAAGAAAGAGGGCCACATATTATCACTTGGTTTTACACATACCAAAGAAAAAATATCAGAAGAATGTCGCAAGCTCAAATTGTTCCTGTTCTTAAGTAATCTTCAAAAAGACAGAAGCAGTGAGATGAAGTTGTAAAGTGCTTCTTTTCCAGACTTCTAGAATTAATAGGGCAAAAGTAGGGGTGGTGGTGGAATTACTTAGCATCTGAGTAGGTGAGTTTCAGAAATAAATCTCAGCAATATGCATTCAGTCAACATATACTCTGATATCTGCTTTTGACTTTTAAAGTTCCATAACGTGTTACAAATTATATTATTCTTAAAATATGTTTACCTGAGAGCAGAAGCTTATCTGCCTGTAACTCCATGATCATCCTGCACAATGAGGAATTTACCCTGCTGCTTTTTCAAGGTAGATTGGAAATCAACCAATGCAAATTAAACCTTCTCATTTCATCAAATATTATTCACCCCACTGACTAAACTGAGAAAACAAAGACAAATACAATATGGAATGGTCAACTCATCACAGCAAGGATGGGGCTCTTCTGCCTTCAGCACACTATCTAACATATTAGCGATAATTAACATATATTAAAATAAGCTAACTCATCAAGCATATGCCCCAAATTAAGATGCTTATTACATAACACCTTCACACAAAAACATACTTTTCAGGGTTTGGCAAGTTCTTCTTTTAAAGTCATATGTGTTTAATGTAGAAAATAAGAAAAAAGAAATAGCAAGCATGGGACTTCCCTGGTGGTGCAGTGCTTAAGAATAGTCCTGCCAATGCAGGGGACACAGGATTGAGCCCTGGTCCATGAAGATCCCACATGCTGCGGAGCAACTAAGCCCATGCACCACACCTACTGAGCCTGTGCTCTAGAGCCCGCGAGCCACAACTACTGAGCCAACATGCCACAACTACTGAAGCCCGCGTGCCTAGAGCCCGTGCTCCGCAACAGGAGAAGCCACTGCAAGAAGCCTGCACACTGCAATGAAGAGTACCCCTGCTCGCCACAACTAGAGAAAGCCTGCACACAGCAGCGAAGACCCAACGCAGCCAAAAAAAAAAAAAAATTAATTAAAAAACAAAACTTCACAAAATTATTTTTAAAAAAGAAAAAGAAATAGCAAGCATGATCTAATGTACCATGATCGATATGCATTTATCATTAATTTTGGGTATACTTCCTCTTAGTCTTTTTTCTATGCTTTTTTTTCTTTTGGGCCTCTCAGCGTGGCTTGCGGGATCTTAGTTCCCCGACCAGAGGTTGAACCCAGGACCTCAGCCATGAAAGCCTGGAGTCCTAACCACTGGACCACCAGGGAATTCCCCTTTCTGTGCTTTTTAAAGAGGCATGTTAAGATTAGAATGTGTGAAAAAAAAAAAAAGATTAGAATATGTGTGTGTGTGTGTGTGTGTGTGTGTGTGTGTGTGGTGTATCATCCTGCTGTTTTATTTTGCTTATCATTATAACAAATATTTTCCCATTGTTAAAAACTGGAAGAGTTCCCTCAGAATCCATATTGCTTTAAGAAGACAAGCTGAGAAACTAATCTGTATTAATTTAGAAGTGAATGGAGATTTCCAGTTTGCAGTCCAACATTTAAAAGCTTAGAAGTCATCACAAGAAAAAAGCTGAACAAACTGATAATCAACAACCCTTCCTAGATCCATAGAAAATTAAGGTCACAGGGCAAATCCCAGCCCCCAAATTGGAAAAACAAACAAATATAGAGAATCACCGCTTACCAGGAACACAAGCCCAGGAACAGAAAGCCCACTGCTAGAGCCAGTACCAGTAAGAACACGTAAACTATAATCGATGAATTGCTGGAGTCTCATTGTAGACAAACGTGAAAGTTAAAAACTCTGAGGGGTCATGTCTTAGGAAAGCTCCCATACTTTCATGAGTTTTACCTCTAAGAGCCCCGCTAGGTTCTCAGTGTGAAGACTGGAGGAAAATTCCCAAGTGCTTCCAGCAGGGGGAGGGCAAATATAATTATTTTGAAATACACACAGAGAATTCTGCTCTCCTTAACAAAAGCCTGCCCTCAAGGGAAACTGTTTTACCTTAACCTAACAAATTTGGGGTTTACAAGAGCCTAACCAATCTGGGAAAAGGAAAATACCCAATTTCAGCCCCCTCTAGACTACCTGTCTCACCTGGGTGGGGAGGTGGAGGCAGGAAAGAAAGCTGAGAAGCACTTGTGGAGGCCACAGCCCCGGGGCACAGGCGCACTAACTATAGGACCGTAGAATGCCTCCCGTCCCCATATCCCCACCTTACAACCACAAAACAGGGCCCCTGTGTAATAACAAGCGATTACAGCTTGAAAGAACTGCCAGCCTCAGACCCTATTTGAGTAGGAGTCTTTTAGGAAACCAAAAGACATGGGAGACAAAGGCAGGCCATTAGAGGAAATTCCAGGCTCTGCCACAGCTACAGCAAACGGTAAACACAGCCTAACTCCCAGCCAGATAAACATACAACATCACATTAAAATCCTATTAACCTCATTTCCCTTAATCCAATACATCATGTCCAGCTCTGAACAAATAATTACAAAACATGATAGAAAGCAAAAAAAAAAAAAAAAAAAAGAGTCAAACAACAAAGTAAGCATCAGGACATATGACAGAGATTTTGTAATTATCTGACAAGAAATTTTAGATAACTATGATTATATGCTAAGTGCTCTAATGGAAAAAATGGACAATATGCAAGAACAGATGGATAATGTAATCAGAGAGATGAAAACTCTAAGAAGCTATAAATCAAACACACTGTAAGAGAAGTGAAGAATGTTTTTGATGAGCTCATCAACAGACTGGGCGTGGCTGAGGAAAGAATCATAGAGCTTGAAGACATCAATGGAAACCTCCCATACTGAAAATTAAAGAGAAAAAGGAAAGAAAAGTGGAACAAATTATCTAAGGACTATGAGAAAATTACAAAAGGTATAACATTACATGTAATGAGAATACCAGAAGAGAAGGTAAATGAAATATCTGAATTAATAATGGCTGAGATATTTTTCAAAACTGATGACAGACACCAAACCCCAGATGCAAGATGTTCAGAGAACAATAGGATAAATACCAAAAGTCCTACACCTAGGCACATCACATCCAGACTACAGAAAATAAAAGACAAAGAGAAAATCTTGAAAGAAGCCAGAGAAAAAGAGCATCTTACCTATAGAGAAAAATACGAATTATATCAGATATCTCTTCAGAAACCATGCAAGCAAAAAGAGAATGGAGTGTAATATTTAAATTGTTGAAAGGAATGTAATGGGGGAGTGTTTGGGGGTCCCTAAGACCACCTTCATGTTCCATGACTCACTAGAGGGACTCACAGGATTCAGAAAAGCCAAATCATAACCATACTCATGGTTATGATTTATTACAATGAAAGTATACAGATCAAAATCAGCAAAGGAAAAGGCACATAGGGCAGAGTCCAAGAGAAACAAGATACAAGCTTCCAGTTGTCCTCCCCAGTGGAGTCACACAGACAGTGCTTAATTCTCTCAGAAATGAAGTGTGACATGCGTGAAGTGTTGCCTAGCAGGGAAGGCTCACCCAAGAGTTGATATCCAGGGTTTTTATAGAGTGCCCACATGACTGATATTAGCTATTTAGCCTTCAGTCCTCTCCAGAGGTCAAGCTGATACAGTGTGGCCCAGGGCCTCAGGGAAACAAAATCAGATGCTCACCATAAATCACATTGTTAGTGTAAACTATCTGACATAGTCCAAGACACCAGATATACAGATACACTCTTATCAGGCAGGGCTTAGAAGTTATCACTCAGGTGATGGTCAAGGACCAGTCCTAAAGACCTTTCTTTGGAATGTATGGGATTTGGACAACACAGGCCTGATGAGTTGATCATTTACTACACGAGAAGCCATTAAGGACACAGTTGCCTAAATATGAAAAAGCTCATCAGATGGTAATGGAATCGGATGCAGAGCTCCTTGGTTCTGTGTGCCCCTTTCCCACATAGGCGTTGTGCCCTCAGTAGAACATATACTAAAATATGGCTGTCAAACAGGAAGGGCAACGGTGTTCCTATGATCCTTGCTGAAGAGTCCATCAGTGGGAAGAGGACTTTGCAGAAGCTTCTGTTAGATAGAACATAGGATTACTGCTGTAGAAAGGCAGTGTGATGGAGAGAAAGAAATTGCAGGCTCAGAATGAGGACACCTGATCTAATTATGACATTTGTCTAATGGCTTCAGGGTCTTCATCTGTAATATTTTTCCTACTTAGAGACAGACGGCATTATTGCACAGTACGTAGGAGTGCCAGCCAGGGCAGGCTTAATGGGCAAGCAACCTGTGTGGGCACACACAGCCCTACACTCAAAAGAGCCAAGAACTTCGTTTCACGCTCTGCTATTACCATCTTGAAATTCCTAACAATTTTTAAACAAGAAGCCCCACATTTTTGTTCTTCACAGGGCCACACAAATTATGGAGCCTGTCCTGGTGTCAGGATTGGAGTGGGCCTATGGGTTCAAATCCCCACCTACCACTTTTTAGGAATATGACCTAGGACATATTATCGAACCCATTTTATTATTTTTTAAAATTTAATTTAATTTAATTTTACTTTATTTTTATTTACATATTTATTTTTGGTTGTGTTGGGTCTTCATTGCTGTGCGCAGGCTTTCTCTAGTTGCGGCAAGTGGGGGCTACTCTTCATTCCGGTGCGCGGCCTTCTCATTGCGGTGGCTTCTCTTGTTGCAGGGCATGGGCTCTACGCGCACGGGCTTCAGTAGTTGTGACACACGGGCTCAGTAGTTGTGGCTCGCGGGCTCTAGAGCGCAGGCTCAGTAGCTGTGGCGCACGGGCTTAGTTGCTCCGTGGCATGTGGGATCTTCCTGGACCAGGGATCGAACCCGTGTCCCTTGCATTGGCAAGCGGATTCTTAACCACTGTGCAACCAGGGAAGTCCCTTGAACCCATTTTAAACCTATTTTCTTTTCTGTAAACTGAGGATAGAAACAGGTTGTTGCGACAATGAAAGGAGATAATATATGGAAAGAAACAGCATTGTACTACACATAGTCTACAAGTGGTAACTATTATTTGTTCTCAACAATGACAAAATGAGAATATATTAGCTGCCCTCATTTTATATAGAGTTTATAGAGCATATATCCATTGCTGTGTAACAAATTACTCCAAAACTCAGTGGCTTAAAACAACATTTATTATCTCACAGTTTCTATGGGTCAGAAATCTAGGTGCAGCTTAATTGGGCCCTTGGCTTGGTCTCTTACCCATCAGGGTGTCAGCTGAGACTGCAGTCACCTCAAGACTCAAGAGGAAAAGAGTCTGCTTCCAAACTCACTCATGTGGCAATTGGCAGGATTCAGCTCCTACTGGGTTGTTGGACAGAGGGCCTCAGTTCCTTGGGGCTGCTGGCTGTAAGACTCTCTGTTCCTTGCCAAGTGGGCCTCTCCATAGAGCAAATCCCAACTTGGCAACTCGCTTCCATCAGAACAAGCAAGCAAGAAGAACCAGAGAGTGAGACCGAACAAGACAGAAGTCACAATCTTTTTAGCCTAATATCAAAAATAACCTATCATCATTTTTGCCATATTTGAATCATTAGAATCAAGTCACTAGGTCCATCCCACACTCAAGGGGAAGGGATTACACAAGGGCATTGTTAAAGACTGAACTGAGTCACCATAAAATCCATATGCTGAAGTCCTAACCCCCAGTATCCTAGCATATGACTGCACTAGGAGACAGGGCCTTTAAAGAGGTAATAAGATTAAATGAGGTCATATGGGTGTGGCCCTAATCCAATATGACTGGTATCATTATGAGAAGACGAAGAGATACCAGGGACGCACAGGCAGAGGAAAGGCCCTGTGAAGACACAGTAAGAAGACAGCCATCTACAAGGCATGGAGAAAGCCCTACGAGAGATACCAAACCTGTCAAGACCTTGATCTTGGGTTTCCAGCCTCCAGAACTGTGAAAAAATACATTTCTGTGTTTAAGTTGCCCAGTCTGTGGTATTTTGTTATGGCAGCGCTAGCAAACTAACACAGGCATGAATACCAGGAGGCTGGGAAACACTGAAAGCCATTTTAGAAGCTGCCACAGAAGACCTTGGCCTAGCTTATTGTCAAGGCCCTTTTATGCAACAGTCTTTTAAGAGGAACTTCTGCTTTTGCAGAAAAGAATACAGTTGGCACTCTCCACCATGGCAAAGTAGCCTGACAGCCATTAAGCAATCTTAAATAAATCTGTATCCAGGAAATTTTAAGCTCTGTGATTTATACTGTCACCTGCAAAGATGTCAATTGCTAGAATTAACATTCCTAAACCTTCAAAACTTAAGTAATCTCAGATTACAGAACATTAAAGACTTTCAGAATCACCCCAATGTGCCCTAGTTTGTTGTATTTCAAAACCTTGTTTTGAGATTAGACCTATTTCATTTGCCATCATTTTTATATCTATGCATACCCTAGGCATTTTCTGATCTAATCAGAAAGGAAAGCCAGTAATATACTTTTTTCCAAACAAGTTCTTTAAAAAGGATTGACATATGCCGAATTTCCTACAGCTGCAGCCTTTCAGAGAGGAATCTTGCTCTTTAAGAAAAAGAAAGTAAACTAATAGTTCTATGAAGACCTTTTCAATGTAAAATATACTCGTGGGAGTTTTCTTCAAAACATTTGAAAATTCTAATAATCTAGCTACCCGCCCACATCAGTACTCTTAATTAGAGCCTCTTTTTACTTAAAAGGAAGTATAACCAAAAAAAAAAAAAAGCAAGAAAAAATAAGATTAAGCCAAGAATATATGCCAACTCCACCTCTCATTGACCACTGTGTCAATTTAAAAAATAGTCTGGGACTTGCAGTTCCAGCCATGACAAAATAGCTGATATTAGACTTAGACTTACTGACATATTCTGGGCAAAAGACATAAAATAACAATTTTCAGAATTGGACAGCAATCAGAACAGAACTATGATACTTGAAAGAAGGAAAGCAAAATGAGCTTCACATTTCACCCAGCTTGGGAAGTTGAGTCCAAGAAGAAGTTGCACTTCAAAGGACAAAGGAAACAAACTGGAGTTGGAGGTTGCCATGGTGGCAGGGATTCAGAGGTCAGGGGCTGAAGAGGAGGGAATTGCACAGGAGAGAACTTCAGGGAAAAGAACTCACGAAATTTTATAGAAATTCTTCCCATATCCTTGGCCCCAACCTCTTTGAGTACAGGGTGAGACTCCCAGAATCCTAGCAGAGAATAACTGCTGGGATACTGGAGAGCTGGGAAGGAACTTCAGAGGCAGCACAGCGCTGGGAGGATGGTGGAGTTCTAGCCATCTAACCAGCCAGAATAGAGGGATATTGGATCCTAGACTTTCATATGTCACAAAAAAAGATCATGCTCTAGGTATAAGGACTATACCCTGGGAGAAAGGTCAAAACTGAAATAAACCCACCATAACAGTCGAAATCCAATCCTCATCAGAATTAAGGTGATTTGCCAGTAAATTAACTGGCAGCTAGAACAAAATTCAACTCTTTTTAGAGGAAGATAATACTATCCGAGCTTCTAAAAGTATCATCCACAATATCTAGCTTGTGTTGACCTTAAAAAAACAAGACAGCCAGTTATTTTACCAGAAAATGAGCTTATTCGGAAATAGCAGAGGAATTGTTGTTCAGGACATGCAAACTACGGCACGCCACAGGCAAGTCTGAGGACACAAGGGGAAGGTGGGCTTTTATTAGGTTTTTAGGACGTAACTGGGGAGGACTGTGGTGGGTCTTCATTGGCTGCTGGCGGTGGGCAGCTTGTTGTTGATGGGTCAGAAGGAAATCTTTCCTCCTACTGCAGTCTGTAAGCTGTGGTGAGTGATATATGGGTGAGAGCTCCCCCTTCAGGGCTTCCTGATTCCGTTTTAAATGAAGTTTCCTTTATTTTCTCACATGAAACAAAAATTTACCAGGTGAGAAGAATCAAGGTAAAGAGACTAATAGCCAAGAGTTAGAATATTGAGATGATCCACATATTGGAGTTAGCAGAGATGACTTCAAAATAACTATAATTAATACATTAAGTAAAACAAGTTGATTGACAGTGAAGATAACAAGAGGGAGTTCATCAACAGAGAATTAGGATGTTATTTTTTTAAAGAAATCAAGTAGATATACAATAATTGCAAAATTCAATATCAGAAATTAAGAATTTATCAGATGGGTTAACAGCACAACAGAAAACACAATTAATGAATTTGAAGACAGGCCAAGAAAATATATCCACACTCAAGCAAGGAAAGAGAAAAAATAATAATAGAAAAAATAAGTCACCTAAAATCCATTTTTGGAAAGATACTCTCTTATTTACTTTTCTTTTTCTTCTCCTTTTCCCAAACAGGTTACTTTTGAGAAAAGTAGGGTAAGAGTGAGATTTAAATGAATACGTACCAGGTGAGAAATATCTGCAGTCTCTGACTTAACAATGTTTCAACTTAACAATTTTTTGACTTTACAATGGTGTGAAAGCAAGATGCATTCAGTAGAAACCATGTTTAGAATTTTGAATTTTGATCTTTTCTTGGGCTAGTGAAATGTGGTACGATAATCTCTCGTGATGCTGGACAGCGGCAGGGAGCTGCAGCTCCCAGTAAGCCACTCCATCATGAAGATAAACAGCTAATACACTTAAAACCATTCTACACCCAAACAACCATTCTGTCTATCACTTTCAATACCATATTCAACAATAAATGAAATATTCAACACTTTATTATAAAATAGGCTTTGTGTTAGATGATTTTGCCCAACTGTAGGCTAGGCTGAGCAATGATGTTCGGTAGGTTAGGTGTATTAAATGTATTTTTTACTTATTTTCAACTTACGATGGGTTTATTAGGGTGTTGAAGACAGTCTGTAATTAAGAATTAGGCTTGGCCACAAAAATTAAGCAGAAAGAATGCCTGGACAACTCAAATCTCCCCCTTTCAAAGCCCCCACCCTCTCCACATCCAGAGTCCAGAAGCCAAACCATTGCACTCTTCTTCAACAAGTTCAGGACCTCTACTGGACTGCCCACTCTTCCAAAATTTGGTCTCAGACCCTACATTTTTTTTTTTTTATCTTAATGATTTTTTTTTAACATCTTTATTGGGGTATAATTGCTTTACAATGGTGTGTTAGTTTCTGCTTTATAACAAAGTGAATCAGCTATACATATACATATATCCCCATATTTCCTCCCTCTTGTGTCTCCCTCCCACCCTCCCTATCCCACCTCTCTAGGTGGTCACAAAGCACCGAGCTGATCTCCCTGTGCTATGCGGCTGCTTCCCGCTAGCTATCTATTTTACATTTGGTAGTATATATATGTCCATGCCACTCTCTCACTTTGTCCCAGCTTACACATCTCTCTCCCCAAGTCCTCAAGTCCATTCTCCACATCTCCATCTTTATTCCTGTCCTGCCCCTAGGTTCTTCAGAACCTTTTTTTTTTTTTTAGATTCCATATATATGTGTTAGCATATGGTATTTGTTTTTCTCTTTCTGACTTACTTGACTCTGTATGACAGACTCTAGGTCCATCCACCTCACTAGAAATAACTCAATTTCGTTTCTTTTTATGGCTGAGTAATATTCCATTGTATATATGTGCCACATCTTCTTTATCCATTCATCTGTTGATGGACACTTAGGTTGCTTCCATGTCCTGGCTATTGTAAATAGAGCTGCAGTGAACACTGTGGTACAGGACTCTTTTTGAGTTATGGTTTTCTCAGGGTACATGCCCAGTAGTGGGATTGCTGGGTCGTATGGTAGTTCTATTTTTAGTTTTTTAAGGAACCTCCATACTGTTCTCCATAGTGGCTGTATCAATTATATTCCCACCAACAGTGCAAGAGGGTTCCCTTTTCTCCACACCCTCCCCAGCATTTATTGTTTGTAGATTTTTTGACGATGGCCATTCTGACCAGTGTGAGGTGATACCTCATCATAGTTTTGATTTGCATTTCTCTAATGATTAGTGATGTTGAGCATGCTTTCATGTGTTTCTTGGCAATCTGTATATCTTCTTTGGAGAAATGTCTATTTAGGTCTTCTGCCCATTTTTGGATTGGGTTGTTTGTTTTTTTGATATTGGGCTGCATGAGCTGCTTGTAAATTTTGGAGATTAATCCTTTGTCAGTTGCTTCATTTGCAAATATTTTCTCCCATTCTGAGGGTTGTCTTTTCGTCTTATTTATGGTTTCCTTTGCTGTGCAAAAGCTTTGAAGTTTCATTAGGTCCCATTTGTTTTTATTTCCATTTCTCTAGGAGGTGGGTCAAAAAGGATCTTGCTGATTTATGTCATAGAGTGTTCTGCCTATGTTTTCCTCTAACAGTTTTATAGTGTCTGGCCTTACATTTAGGTCTTTAATCTATTTTGAGTCTATTTTTGTGTATGGTGTTAAGGAGTGTTCTGATTTCATTCTTTTACATGTAGCTGTCCAGTTTTCCCAGCACCACTTATTGAAGAGGCTGTCTTTTCTCCATTGTATGTTCTTGCCTCCTTTGTCATAAATTAGGTGCCCATATGTGCGTGGGTTTATCTCTGGGCATTCTATCCTGTACCATTGATCTATATTTCTGTTTTTGTGCCAGTACCATACTGGCTTGATTACTGTAGCTTTGTACTATACTCTGAAGTCTGGGAGCCTGATTCCTCCAGCTCTGTTTTTCTTTCTCAAGATTGCTTTGGCTATTCGGGGTCTTTTGTGTTTCCATACAAATTGTGAAATTTTTTGTTCTGGTTCTGTGAAAAATGCCATTGGTAGTTTGCTAGGGATTGTACGGAATCTGTAGATTGCTTTGGATAGTATAGTCATTTTCACAATGTTGATTCTTCGAATCCAAGAACATGGTATATCTCTCCATCTGTTTGTATCATCTTTACAGACCCTACATTGAAAAGGTGCTCACCCTGTGTCTCATTCCCTCAAGCTCTGGATATTGAGCAAATGGATATGCTAATTAACATAACGCAATTCATTCTTAGCCCTTATAGATTACCATTCAACATGATAATCCTGGAAATACAATACATAATGCAGAGAAGTAAATTACTGAGATTGGAATTTGATACTCTAAGACATGCAAGTTAAGTATGGTAGTACTTTAGAATAGAGACACTTTATTTTAAATAACAGTAATGAGGAAGAAGAGAAGAATGATAACAAAAATAACAATACCTCTACTATTTGCTCTAATTGCATATAAACTCTTGATCCACATGGCATTTAAACAACTCATCAATATCAGAAGTAATGTAAATGCATAATCTTAGGTGTTTTACTTACCTTCCTTCAATCTATTACTTAGAAGACTCAAAAAGTAAAAGAAAAAAATTAAACTGTGGAGAATGATCCTGTTAAAAGATATTCAGTATTAAATATATCACAGAGGAGGGAGTTCTTCAAGACAGTAAATACATACTGTTACAGAACTTATAATCATATACTTGTTGAACAAAGCATTTCATAAACTGTTTTATTCTAGTTCTTAAAATGTACTTGTAGCTCTTCTATAAAGTTTAGTTTTCAACTAAATAATAATAGCTCTCCATTCTCTATCAGAGGACATCTAAGCTCTTTCTTCTAACATTCTAGACCCCCTATTATCTGCTTTTATCAAACTTATCCACCACATCTCTCTAACTACAGCCCCCATATACAGTTCTCCTCACATCAGAGCAGTGCCTGTTTCTTGCATATACCTCTCATTAAAAATGCATCCAGTGATGAATCTTTACAGAAACTCTGCCCAGATCTTTGGTCCTGAGCTGTATGAGCACAGGGTGAGTGAGACTCCAGGAAACCCAGCAGAGAACAGTTACTGGGAGACCGGAGAACTGAGCTGAGCAGAAAGTCAGAGGTTGTACAAAAATTTACTTTTGGTAGGCAACTAACATTCTATGCCATTTCTACTTCTTTGCTTACCAAATATTGAGACCCCACTATGTGCCATGTACTATTCTAGGTGTTAGGGATACAGTAGCAAACAAATCAACTAGGTCCTTGCGCTTATCGTAAGAAAGCCAGGAAAATGGGGAGGGTTGAGAGAGGGAGCAGGAATAGTGAGGGAGAATTAATTGACATTTGTTGAGGTCCAAAGGCAAGAGAGGGTATGACTCTAAGAAACTAATGTGATCCTTTTGGAATTCATTACTAAAACCTCTTCTCATTTCACTTCACCTTCTCTAGTTGATCCTACCTATTCTAGAGAAGATCTATTTGATCTTATCTCCTCCCTGGAACCTGAAGTCAGGGTAGTAAATAAAATAATTCAGAGAAGTTGTAGTGAAATAAAATGAGAAACTATATTAGTTATAAATTACAAATGGAACAAAATATAAAACTGTAAACGAAAATATACCAAAAGATAAAGAAGTTGTGATATATATACATATAAACATACACACACACACACACACACACACACACAAAATGGAATACTACTTGGCCATAAAAAAGAATGAAACTTTGCCATGTGCAGCAACATGAATAGACTTGGAGGGCATTATTCTAAGTCAAATAAGTCAGACAGAAAAAGACAAATACTATACAATATCACTTATAGGTGGAATCTAAAAAATACAACAAAATAGTGAATATAACAAAAAAGCAGCAGACTCACAGATATAGAGAACAAACTAGGGGTTGCCAGTTGAGGGGATGGGTAACGTAGGGATGGGGGAGTGGGAAGTACAAATTATTGAGTATAAGATAGGCTACAAGGATGTATTGTACAACACAGGGAATATAGCCAATATTTTATAATAACTGTAAATGCAGTGTAACCTTTAAAATTGTATAAAAATAATTATTTTTTTAAATTAAAAAATAAAAACTATGTTTTCTAACAAACAAATAAATAATTAAAAAAAATACCAATGTTTTCTAACAAACAAATAAATAAATAAGAATAAAAAAAAATACCAAAGGAAACCTTAGGAAAATATTTTTTTCCAATCTCAAGACAGAAAGACTTTGTTAAGTATGAAATAAAACTCAAAAGGCATTTTTTTTTTTAAACTGTACACAAATGCTTGCACAAGTTTATTATCAACAGTCAAAACATGGAATTAACCCAAATAGCCATAAACAGGTGAATGGATAAATACTGTTATATCTAATGGTAAAACTATTACTCAAAAAAATTAAAAAGAGCTCCTCATTTAACATCACTGATGAATCTCAAAATAATTATAAAACACAAAACCAGGAGAAAACAAAAGTAAACATTTTAGGATTCCATCATGTAAATTATAGAAATCGCAAGGGTATCTATTACAAGGAGAAATAAATCAATGGTTGCTTGGAGGGCTGTGAAGGGTAGGGACACAGAGATTATAAAAGGACATAGAGCAAATACACAGTGATAGACATGATCATTACCATGACTGTGATGATGTTTTCACAAGTATCATGTGTATGTCAAAACTTATCAAATACTTCACTTTAAGTATGTGTATTTTACTACATATAAATTACACCTAAATAAAGCTTTAAAAAAACACTTCAAGATTAACAAAATCTGTATGCCCCACTGTTTTGGAAAATAGATTTGACAGCCCTATACTGACTCCACCATCCTTCTGTCACGCCCTCTGGGGGTCAATCCTACCTCAGTGGCAGCAAACATTGGCGAATAATAAAGGACATTTCCACTTCAGTCAACAGGAATGTTGGCTGGCTCACAAGAGCCACATACCTGGACTACTTTTCTCTACCTTTCTTTTTTCTGCCTGTGCAGCAACGGCCTTGGGGCAAACATTAGAGGGAGGTTACAAAAATCCACAAAACTTTCCAATTATCTTCTCTGACAATGACCTCAGCTACACAAGATAAACATGCCTGGAGGTCGAGATTTGTGTACAAATCTGATCCTGCACATCGGCAATCATCACAAAGACATCTGTGGATGCACTTTTAGAAGAGGCACATTCCAATGAGCTGGCTGCTGTCTCTGCTCCCTACTAACCCAGTTTCTGTAGAAGTTTCAGTTTCCCCTGGCCCCTATAGTCTTACAGCCAGTGACTGTCACCCATGGAATTGTGGACATCAGGGCACATGCTATTTGCAAGACCACGGGAGGAGATGCCTCTCAACAGTGCTGACACCTCCTGTGATACCCGCTGTGAACAGGGGAAAATATTCATGCTGCTCCAAGAACTTGAGGTTGTCACATCTTACTCCTCTTCAGGGTGATGTATGAGTCTCCTAAAACTCATAGCATCCAGGCTTCAAATGAAGACCAAAAAGCCCTGCCCTCTCTCCTACAACTTCACTGGCACCAATGCAAATTTGGCCAGAAATGGCAAGCCACTTTTTGCCATCATACTATCCTCCCTGAGGCCCATGCCTGTGGAGCCCGAATCTCCTTATAAAAAACCTCTAGCAGTACAAAGAACTCCCAAAACAAAATAGGCCTTAAACAGTAAGGCATCCATATTATACAAACCAAAACAATGTGTGGCACACAGTTTGGGTTGGTGACTCACTAGATGGAAAAACTGAGCATGTGAGTACATGTCCCTGGAAAAGGTTGTCCTTCTCTGCACATGGTCAGCTGAATTCACGTGATGTTCTCTGGGCCAACATTCCTTCAGGCTTTTGTACACGTAGTCAGAGAGAAGGGAACACCAACCCCGAAGGGACTGGGCTACTACTCCTGGTTTGCTCCAACACTTGGAAGAACAGAGGTCAGTTTCCCTGAGCGCACTGGGCTGGTGACTGATGCACACTGTGTGGACCTGCCAGGCGATAGAAGTAAAACGGCCACAGAAACGGGCAGTGACATAAATCTGGGAAGAGACCTGGACAGGTTACAAAGTGCAATACAGCCACACGTGCTTCCCACATAACTGAAATTTCAGGGGTATCTCCCCCTGTGGACAACTGAATGTATGAGATTGAATTCAGATGGGCCACTCCTCAGTTTCTTCCAACGTCGTTACCCTGAACAAGAAAATTGCACATTTCCTTGCACATTCAAGGCCTTTCTCCAGTGTAAACTCTACCATGTATACTGGGGTGAATTCTTTTGTTTTTTTAAAATTTATTTGGCAGTGTCGGGTCCTGGTTGCGGCACAAGGGATCTTTGTTGTGGCGCACAGGCTCTAGAGTGTGTGGGCTCAGTAGTTGCGGCTTGCAGGTTTAGTTGCCCCACGGCATGGGGGATCTTAGTTCCCTGACCAGGGATCGAACCCACATCCCCTGCACTGGAAGGTGGATTCTGAACCAAAGGACCAACAAGGAAGTCCCATGAGGTGAATTCTTGAGGAAAGAATTTCCCAAATTCCTGGCACGAATAAGGTTCTTCCTGTGAACTCTAATAAGAACAAAAGGTGGAACTAGAAGTAAACAATTTCCCACATTCACAACACACATTAAGACCTTTCACCTCTGTCAACATGGATGTTGAAGGAGTGCAGAGCTCTGGGGAAAAGATTTCTCACATTCACTACCCTCATATGGCCTCGATCCTGTGTGAACTCTCTGATGATAACGGAGGCCGGACCTAGACGAAAAAGATTTCCTACATTCACTGCATTTATAAGGCTTTTCTCCAGTATGAATTCTACAGTGTTCAATGAGATAAGAATTTGCTCTAAAGGACTTCCCACATTCAGTGCATTCATAAGGACTTTGGTTAGTGTGAATTCTGATGTTCACGGAGAATGGAACTACAGATAAAAGATTTCCCACATTCACTACACTCATATGGCCTCAACCCTGTGTGAACTCTCTGATGATAATGGAAACCATACCTAGATGAAAAAGATTTCCCACATTCACTGCATTTATAAGGCTTCAAAAGGCATTTTTAAAAGTCAATGATTTGATTAATAAAATTCAAAACTTCTGCATGGCAAGGATGGTCATAAGCAAAGTCAAAAGACAAATGAAAACTTGGGGGAAAGTATCTACAACTAATATCACAGATAAAATTTCCCTAAAATATAAAGTGCCTATAAATCAATGTGGAAGAGATCAATACTCCAACAGAGAAATGGGCTAAAGGAAACACAAATGGTTATTTAAAATATGAAAAGATGCTTTACCTCACTCATAAGAAAAATGCTAATTTAAAGAACAATACACCATATTTAAAGAACAGTACACCATTATCTGTTTGGAAAGACGGAAAATGTGATAACACACAAGCCAGTGAAGCTGGGAGCAAATGGGGGCTTAGTCTTCAGAGACCTACTAGACTCCTAACAGCACACAACTCAACCATTCCTAGGGCATGGCCTTTATCTTCATGGTCCAGAACAGCTGTGATCCAGTTATTTCAGATCCAAGAAACATATCGATACTTCCCTTTTAGGGAGACTTCCCAGAAGTACCACACAACACTTCTGCTTACATCTCAAATATCAAATTATCAGTCAAAGAGCCACACCTAACTGCCAAGGAGTCTGGGAGCCTTTTAGCTTGATTGCAATAGAAGCAGCTAAATATCACACTTTGAGAAACAGAAAATGGATTTTTGATAGGCAACTAACATTCTCTGACATGTCTACTTTTTGCTGACCAAATATTCATACACACTAATTCTCAAGTCTCATCTAGATATTGCATCCAGGTCATAGTTCGGGAATTCTGGGAAATGTGCACCTCCCATTTGGACTGCATGGCTCTCCAGGGTCCAGCAATCTAAGAACTTAAAGACAAGTTAACTGCTCCCAATATACCCAATATACAAAGGTAAAATAGGAGCAAGATAACCACATTAAAACTGCCATTCAGAAAAGGGGAGAGAGGAAAACCTGCAGTGGTCACTGGTCTATAGCAACACAGAATTACATGGGGCAGAAACAGAGACTTCCTTTCCTGGCAGTATCTGGGGCTTTCATTTCTGCTTTCATGGAAACTCCTTCTGGGCCCTCTAATTTTGCTCTCTAGGAGTTTCTTTCTTGCCCATGGCCTCATCCTCAGTAGGCATTAGGGAACACCAGGGAGCTATTGACATTTCTTAGCTCACTTCCCGTTAGTGGCACAGTTTTCTTCAGAAAAAAATGTATTTCTCCCTCTCTGTCTCCATGCCCTTTTCCTTACTTCCTCTTCTGGACTGTCCTTGATGTAAGAGGAAAGAAAATGCTGCAGTACATTTTTTTCATCATTCCAGTTATTATTATTTAACTTTTAATATCTTTGCTTCTTACAGGAAAGAGAACATCAACTCAAACTTCCCAATACAGTTTCTGTCAACGTCAAAAAAGTTTTTTACATTTAATTCAAAAGCATTTGTAGAACACCTACCATGTATGATGCACTAAGGATTCCAGGTTCGAGGAGATCCTGGTCCCTATCTTGGCATGGTGGTTACAAGGTATACACAATTGGCAGCACTCATCAAACTGTATACTTAAGATCTGTTCACTTTACCGTATATAAAATATACCTCGATAGAAACGTAGGCTATTCAAGGAAAGATTTTAAAAATGTTTAGTTTATTATAGTTGGCATAATAATTTCAAGCAAGTTAAATTTATGATATGAATTTGACTACTCTATGTGCTATTGTGTATAGAGCCCTGGATACTGGATAAAGTAGATGGGCCCTCTCTATGGAACTTGAAATGTTAATATTTTGTAGTGTTGCAAATGTCCATTATACCACTTCATTCGTTGTATAAATTACTTTTAAATGTGGCATGTATCAGTAATAACATCATATGCTTTTAGTTAGCAGACATGGGTTCAATTCCAAGTTTTCTCTCTGATCTGGGGAAAATGACCCAAGCTTCTGTTTGATCTGCAAAATGGAGATAATGTCCTACTTGACAGCATCATTGTGGTAACTAAATGAAAAAAGTGCCAAGTCAGAGTAAACATTCCCTTTCCCACATCTTCTCCTCCCAACATCTTTTGATGTCATCTTTTGGCCAGGATTCATTACCAATTATGACTAACACAGAGAAAAATACTGGCCCTTTACAATGACTCATGTTATAAAAGTTTACAGTTCTCAAAGCATTTTACACTTAACACATATAATCGTATAACTCACCCATTCATTCTTATTGAACATCTACTATGTCAGTACCTGTGCTAGCCTCTAAAAATACAGTCCTGTGTTTGTGGAGCTTGCATTCTAAAGGTGAGATAAAATTATTTATATACATATAGAAAACCAGGTGGGTAAAAGTTTTTTGAAGAAAAGTAAGACAAGGTTAAAGGAGAGAATGAGCTGAAGAAGACATACAGATGGCAAACAGGCACATGAAAAGATACTCAACATCACTAATCATCAGGGAAATGCAAATCAAAACTACAATGAGGTATCACCTCACACCAGTCAGAATGGCTATCATCAAAAAGTCTATAAGTAATAAATGCTGGAGAGGGTGTGACGAAAAGGGAAGCCTCCTACGCTGTTGATGGGAATGTAAATTGGTGCAGCTACTATGGAGAACAGTATGGAGGTTCCTTAAAAAATAAAAATAGAGCTACCATATGATCCAGCACTCTCACTCCTGAGCATATATCTGGAAAAGACGAAAACTCTAATTCAAAAAGATACATGCACCCCAATGTTCACAGCAGCACTATTTACACTAGCCGAGACATGGAAGCAACCTAAATGTCCATTGACAGATGAATGGATAAAGCAGATGCGGTATATATATACAATGGAATATTACTCAGCCACAAAAAATGAAATTTTGCCATTTGCAGCAACATGGATAGACCTAGAGATTATCATACTAAGTGAAGTCAGTCAGACAGAGAAAGACAACTATCATGTGATATCACTTACATGTGGAGTCTAAAATGATACAAATGAACTTACTTACAAAACAGAAAAAGACTCACAGACTTCAAAAACAAACTTATGGTTGCCAAAGGGGAAAGGTGGTGGGATGAGGGATAAATTAGGAGTTTGGGATTAACAGATACACACTACTATATATAAAATAGATAAACAAGGACCTACTGTATAGCACAGAGAAACTATATTCAATATCTTGTTATAACCTATAATGGAAAAGAATTCAAAAAATACATATATGTATACTGAATCACTTTGCTGTACACCTGAAACTAACACAATATTGTAAATCAACTATACTTCAATTTTTAAAAAATAAAATTAAAAAAGAATGGAGAGATAAGACTGGTGTAGGGTTTGCTGTTTTACATAAGGATCAGAGAAGCCATCTCTATCAAGATGGCATTTGGGCAGAGAATAGAATAAACCCATGCATATGGATATCTGGGAAAAAGAGTTCCAGGAGAGAAAACAGCTAACTCAGACTCCAAAGTGAGAACATGCCTGGCCTTTTTGAAGGACAAGAGATCAAAACAGCAAGAGTGCAAGTGAACATGGATGAAGAATCCTAGGCGAGGAAGAGATCAAAGGCACATAAAACCAGATTACAGTTTTGTAGGTCATAGAAAGGATTTGGGCATTTACCCTCAGTGAAATAGGAAACCACTGGAAAGTTTTGATCAGGGTGTGAGGAGATCTTACTTTTAAAAGGATGTGGAAAAGACTTTAATGCATATGGGAAAGCAAGAGGGCTACTGCAAGTCTAGGACAGTATTCTCAAATCTGAGTTGTATCCGTCACCTACAGGACTTTCTAAAACAGATTGATCACACAAAAAGAAATTCACAAATGTTCACAGCAGCTTTATTCTTAACAGCTAAAAACTGGGAACAACTCAAACGTCCTCTATGTACATCCATACCATGGACTACTCAGCAATAAAAAGGAATAACCTGGATAAATAAACACACAACCTCAATCGATCTACAGAGAATTATGGTGAGTTTAAAAAGCCAATCCCAAAAGGTTACTTCCTGTATGATTCCATTTATATAACTTTAAAATTAGTTTATTTATTTTTGGCTGTGTTGGGTCTTCCCTGCTGCGCACCAGCCCTCTCTAGTTGCGGTGAGCGGGGTCCACTCCTCGTTGCGGTGCGCAGGCCTCTCATTGCGGTGGCCTCTCCCGTTGCGGAGCATGGGCCCCAGGCACGCGGACTTCAGCAGTCGTGGCTCCTGGGCTCCAGAGCACAGGCTCAGCAGCTGTGGCACACGGGCCCAGCTGCTCCGTGGCACGCAGGATCCTCCCGGACCAGGGATCGAACCCGCGCCCCCTACATTGGCAGGCAGACTCTCAACTGCTGCGCCACGAGGGAAGCCCTATATAACTTTCTTGAAATGACAAAATCATAGATGAACAGATTACTAGTTGCCAGGGGTTAGGGACAGGGATGGGGTGTGAGGGAGGAAGGTTGGCTATTACAAGGGAAACCTGAGGGATCCTTGAGGTGATGGAAAAGTTCTGACTGTAACAATGCCAATATCCTGATACTGTATACAGACTTACAAGATGTTACCATTGGAGGAGACTAGGTAAAGTTTACAGGGATCTTTCTGTATGGGTTCTTACACTGCATTCAACTCTACAACTATCTCAAAACAAGAAGTTTAATTCAAAACAATGGTTGAAGTAATTAAATCACACACACAGACCACTGGGGCTCATCCCGTTTCTCATTCAGGAAAACCTCAACACGTGCATTGCTAACAAGCTTCTAGATGATGCTAGTCTGGGATCAGCTATGACAGCCACTGGTTTACTGAATAACACATTGGGGCAAATATTATTCCTATTTTGTGGAAGAAACTCAAGTCTACAGAGTAAGTGACTTCTCTACCAAGGGTAGTTGGAACTAAGTGGCAGGGCCAGGATTCAAATCAGGTCCTATCAGCTCAGGGTTTGCCTAAGTAAAATCAAGGTCAGAAATAATCTTATTTGTAAGGACTCTCTAGTGCCTAGCACAGAACAGAGACCAATGCTTGCTAAACTGGATTGCACTGCCCTGAAATCTAAAATTCAGTAAAATGTAGGAGCTTAGTTATAAACATTTCACAAACCTTCAGAGATACAGACATTAAAATGGTACTAGTCTCAGCTCTTATCCTATGCCTTGAACAAATGCTTAAACTCTGTTTCTTAGCTTCCTCAGATGTGAGAACAAGGAACTGGTCCCTTTCCACTTAATTCTGGATTTCTTTCTTTAAAATCTTCTGGGGTTTTATAAACAGCTACGAGTTAGTTCCTGAAAGAAAAAAAAAGTTACATTTCCTATCCATGTTAGTATTTTATCAAAGTGGACACTTGCCATAGCTTTATTTCAATTTCTGGAAACCCTAAGTGAAAAAGAAAAAGGTGCACCAAAATACTAACTAAACAAAAATTCACTGACAACACGTTTAGTAGAAAGGATGAGGGCGTGGGGGAAAAAGGCCACAATCTTAAGCAATTCTATGGGGATTTAAAAGCTGCTCAGAGCTTTTAGCAAAATCATACGTGCCCCGATTCACGGAAATGTTAAAGCAATTTCATTAACTGCATACCAAAAACGGTTTCCCTGCAGTTAGCTCTCCGGAATTCCACTTTAAAACCCCCTTATGCAATAAGCCTCCACAATAGTCTTGTCTCCTTGTCTCCTAGGCAAAGGTAACAAAACTTGAGGAAATAGTCTTAAATAGTTAGGAGGGTTTTACATTAGAAATAAGAAATTTCTGTTAATGATAGCTCCAGTTACTGGAGATTACATTCATGATCATTCTCTAACACTGGATGTTAGAAACATTCAATCCAATGGGCACCTCCCAAACCATGTCGTATCTTGTTTCAGGCCTACTTTCCTATAATTAATTACAATTCCCAAAACTAAGTAAATAGATCTATTTTGTTAGAATTACAAAAAAACCTAAGTTTAAAAAGGGAGGGGGGCTTCAAATACAGATAAAGGTCCCAGGAAACCAGGATGCAGAACTGAAAACTAGTTCCATTAAATGCCTTTTCTTCTATCAAAAAATAGGAAGTGTTACTATTCTGTGTAGCTCACTATGGGCTCTTGCCCAGCCACCTCTAGCTTCCTAACAGTACTGAGGGAAATCTTAGACTCATGTTTAACTCACAAATCAGACACACAACTCGCCAATGCCATTCCCATTCCCTACCAACACAGCCAAAGAACCCTATTTCTTTTAATCAGAATGTTACTCCAATGCAGTACAGGAAGTAAGGACTCAGTTTGTCACAGAGAGCTGTCTCTACTTTTACTACTTCAGAACATCTCAGAAGGAGTTATTAATTCACTGCAAAGGGAAACTGGAATCCGTTTGTTAAGTGAATGGACAGGAATTAACTTGGAAATTTTCTTATTTTTTTAAAGTAGCATCTAGGCACATACATAGATTCCCTGTTTTGAAAAAGTACCAAAAGGCTAAATTTTTACCTAACAGTCCTATCATGTTCAATTCAAGAAGGACTCAAGACATAACACTGTTAAAAAACATTTATTTTAATACAGTCTATCATAAATAAGTCAGTAGAGGTTCCACTCTGCCACAGACGCATCTGAGAAGTAAGAGCCCTGTGCCATCCAACTGGTGAACGTCTGAACGATGTCCCATCTCTTATCCCAGCCACAGCGCACACCTTCCATGTTGTTCCTCTGCATTGACTGCTTCCAAAACCAGATGACCAAATAGTCCTTTATCCCCAAAGTAAGCTAAAATGTTTGTGAAGAGGAAAAATAAATTAAACCCCAAAGTAAAAACTTCTTAAACATAGCTTAAGAATTAGAAGATTGTATACATTTATGTTTGTGTTTACTCATCTATCAAATTCAGTTAGCAGAAGGATCAATCTCATTGAGCAAAAAAAAACATAGAGACCTATTTAAAGAAATATAGTTTTACTACTTTTTATTGTAGTTACCTATTATAAACAAAAAGGAAAACATAAATTGAGGTCAATCAAAATATTGATATGAAGGACTGATGAACCCAGAAAATAAAGTTGTATCATTATTAGATCCAGGAAAGAGACAAGAGGTGTTTTACTTCTAAGTCCTGTTGATTAAAAATGTAGTTTCTAGTCGTATGTCAACTTAAATAAAATTGCATTACAAAATGACAATCTGAGCATTCTGTTAATTTTTAGAAATTATTTTCCCTCTGCATATAAAACAAACCAACATGCATCTATTCCCAATTTTCAAAAGTGTATTAAAATCTCACATTAAACCCCAAGTATTTTTGCATACAGTTAAGATATGAAAACAAATTATTCATTTATGGAAGTCTCTTCCTCATTGGTAATGAGCATCTAAGATAAAGAGAAAAGAAAATTTTCCTTGGCTTTATAAAGATAATGGGAACAATCATTCTCTCAGTTACTTAGTATTCATATATTTTGCCTAAATAATGTTTTACTAAGATATTGCCCCTTATTCACTAAATTCTGCATTTTAAATAAGGCATTCATATCAACCAACCACGTACAATGCGCCATCCTGAGTGAAAGAGGAGGACACTAAGGCAAATGGGGACCTAATCCCAAGGAATCTAACAACTTAACAAGGGAAACAGACCATAAATCATGAACCACATTATCTCCATAAGTATTATATAAATAAATTTATATATAAACAATAAACTTTATATTGCTAAATAAGTTTTATATTAATAAAACATTTACATTACTGAAAAGCCTAGCAGATACAAGTCTATTCCTTTCAGGGTACAGACCAGGTAACCCAGGAAGACCTCTTAGTCAAGTCTCCCCAGTGCAAGCAGCACAGTATATGAAATTCTGTAACAGGATAACTCTTATCAGCACTGCTCAGTTCCTTCCTAAATCACAAATATCCCTGGAAAGAAATCAGAAAATGTCCCTAATGACAGAAAAGAATGATCATCAGCACCAGAAATGACAGGAGCACTGAGATGACAATAAGGTGAAGAAATAAAAAGCAGGGGGGTGGCTGCTTCATCCAGTCTGCAACTTTGAAGGGTCAACTCTTGGTGGGATAACTGAAGCCAGTACAACAAAAGGGTACACATCTAGCACCACCTCTGGATCCTGGATCACCTGGGGCTCAAAAAACACTATTTCTCAGGATGCGGGTCTAGTCGAAAAACTGTACAGGAGGAAATGCTGTATCAGTTCCTGTTCCAAGACCACCAAGAGGTTAGGATCATTTAATTAAGTTAATTCAACATTTAAAAAGTGTTGCCAAAGTAGTTGGCAGCTACTTTAGGTACTTGCAGGACAACATAGAATGCAAATAAGCAACAAGCATAATACAAAGCAAAGAATGACAGACACAAAAGGCTACTACAGGAACACAAAGAATGGAGCAATTTCAGTTAGGAGAAGGGGGAAAAGATTTAGGGAAGAGGTGACATTTGAGATTGGGCTTTTCTAGACAAGTGAAAACTGAAAGGAAGAAGCATTCCAGGCTGAGGGAGAATAAGCATACAAACGCACGAAAAAATACAGTTTATTCTGGGATTAGCATGCAGTGTCATGTAGCTAGAGCACAGTTCTCACAGGAGAAAGAAGTGGGGTAAATGAGATGACATAGGAAAGATTAAAAATTATTATTAATAGTTTACTGCTCAAACATTACTTGTCAAGCACTGTCATACTTTACACACAATATTCTTATTCAATCCTCATTGCAATCTTACAAAGTAGATCGTATGCCCAACTTATAAAAGAGAAAACTTATCTTAGAAAGGTTAATGGCCTCTTGGGAAGAAGTATTTGATGGTAACTTTCAGGGCTTGGAAAACGTTCACACAGCTTGCCCAGGTAGTCCCATCTCTGACAATGTTCCCTAAGGTACTGTTTCCCTAAGGAAATAACTGGTCTGAGGTCAATCGGCTACTCAGTAGCAGATACGTTACCTAAAATCCCATTTCACAAAAAAGAAAACTGATAGTTCAAAGAGTAAAGGCTAAAAGAAAGGAGCTTGGTGGGGACCTTTGAAAGCAGTTTTAAGAAGCTGTACCATAAAAGGTTAAAGAAAGAGAAAAGTGAAGAAAGGAAGCAGTGAGTGAAGAACATTTACAGAAGAATTTTATCAGGGAAAAGAGAGTAACAGCACAAATGGACACAAAGAGGGCACATATGGCAATAACCCTTAAGAAGGAAAAACCCTTTCTTTGAGAAAGGAGAGACTGGCAAGTCAGAGAAGATGGAGGAAATTCATATCAGATGGCACTGTGCTAAGTAACAGGTCATATTACCTAGGGAGGCCACATGACCCAATGGAAAGTGCGTAAGCCTTGGAGACAGACATACTCTACCACCTACCAACTGTGTGATCGGCTCTGAAGGACTGAAGTGACAATTAGAGATACTGTACATAAAGCACTTAAAACAGTGGCTGACACACTGTAAATGACTGTTAGTAACATGACTATTATTATTTCTGCTCATTCTAGAAAAGAGTGGCTTAGATTAGAAGTCTGAAGAAGCTGAAGACCTAGAACAGCCAGTGAAAAGTCTGTTAGGACAATCAAGAAATACCTTAAGACAGAGGGTAAAGCTGAAATCCCACGGCACCTGTGCAGGGGTCCTAGTCATCACAGTGCCAGTCCTTTCTACAGAGCAGTCCTGCCTGTTCCAGATTCTGCCTTCACACATACACATATACACACACACACGCATACATACGGCTTTTACACGTATATACATACACACACACATGTCTGAGTATATGAATATATATACTCTGTGTCTCTGTGCGCGTTGTGTGTGTGGAAGTTTTCACAAGTGCTTATCCAACAACTGCAAGGTTGTTTCAGAGAAAGGAATTTGACAATGCATTTTCAGAGTCACAAATGTTCATACACTTTGACAAGGAAATAAATCAAAACCTATGCACATAAAAATGTTCGTTATATTGTTATCTGAAATACTAAAAAACTGAACAACCTAAGTGATCAACAACTAGAAAATATATGGGCTATCAACTCTAACATTGGGTGAAAAAAAACAAAATTCTCTGTACTCTTGTTAGAATGACATAAAAGGCCGTATTTATCTGAATAAGGATAAGACAGGAATACAGGTATTAAAAACAGTTCAGCTTTTAAAGTGGTAGGATAAGTTAGTTCTTTTCCTTTTAAGATATGCTTCATTATGGTTATAACACCAACGCAGTATATACTGGGCTGGCCAAAAAGTTCGTCTGGCTTTATCCATTCTTTATCCATTCTTACCCAAATGAACTTTTTGGCCAACCCAATAAAAATTTGGAAGGGGAGAGAAAGTAGTTATCTGATAACGTAAGTTAGACTGGTCTGCAAACTGCTGCAGTTTTCCAACAGCCCAAAACTACACTTGACTGATAAAGCTCTGTTACAATACGTACCACTATTTCTCTTTTGCTTGCCATGACTTAGTACTAATGTATGAATGTTTGCCTTGCAATGCTTATTTGTAAGAACGGTACCTCAAAACAGTTGGTTCAGGCATTCCAGGATCTGCACCCCTCTTAAATCCTGAGGGAGATGGGGAGGGAAGAAACAGAAAGAGAATAGAAACTAATTAAAACCCTAGCAGACAAAAAATTTACAATCAAGACTTTTTCTTTTTAAATCAATCTAGGGGGGCTTCCCTGGTGGCGCGGTGGTTGGGAGTCTGCCTGCCAATGCAGGGGACACGGGTTCGAGCCCTGGTCTGGGAGGATCCCACATGCCGCGGAGCAACTGGGCCCGTGAGCCACAATTACTGAGCCTGCGCGTCTGGAGCCTGTGCTCCGCAACAAGAGAGGCCGCGATAGTGAGAGGCCCGCGCACCGCGATGAAGAGTGGACCCCACTTGCCGCAACTAGAGAAAGCCCTCGCACAGAAACAAAGACCCAACACAGCCATAAATAAATAAACAAATAAAAGAAAGTCTAAATAAATCTAGGGTAGCTAGAATAATATCCAGATCTACCAGAATTACCTAGATTTACCTGCACAACAGAAGAGTCTTGAATCTTCACTAGAGTATGTGATTATGTGCAGAACTAATCAGTAGGGAAGACAAACTACCTTATTCCTATATTACACACAATTAGCACAGCAGCCCTTAGCACACACTCTTTCATTATTAGTCATTACGCACAAAAAAGATATCACAACAACCAAATCATACTGGATGAGCTAAAAAGAGCAGAGATTTTTTTTTAAACTAAACTTTTTTAAAGAAACAATTGAAGATATCTTATTTTATCCCCTACGAACCACTCTTTTTATAAAGCAGCCAAAGATTGGTGATAGAGGGAAAAAAATTTCAAGTTATTTTTAATTAAATCAACACTCATTACAAATATGATTAAATAAAACTTTTACGTTTTAAAATATATCAATTAACTAGACAACATATATACTAATTTGTTGAAATAACTGATTAAAGTTAGACTTGGCATCAAGAACTGTGGAGTATGAAATTTTACCCCATTTTCAAGACAACAAACTGGCCCGCCAGTTTCACAGATGCTGGTAGAAGATACAAGATTCCAAGTCAGAAACAAGGACAGTATTTCCCTGGTGGCGCAATGGTTAAGGATCTGCCTGCCAATGCAGGGGACACGGTTTCGATCCCTGGTCCGGGAAGATCCCACATGCGGCGGAGCAACTAAGCCCGCGTGCCACAACTACTGAAGCCCGCGTGCCTAGAGCCCGTGCTCCGCAACAAGAGAAGCCACCACAATGAGAAGCCCGCGCACCGCAACAAAGAGTAGCCCCCGCTTGCCGCAACTAGAGAAAGCCCGCACGCAGCAACGAAGACTCAACACAGCCAAAAGTAAGTAAATAAATAAAATTTTTAAAAAAAAATGTTAAGGGAGAAAGTTTAGTTATTAAGAAAAAAAGAAGAGAAAAGAAACAAGGACAGTTTATTACTCCCAGCAACAGCTATAGTCAGAGTATTACCATTTAGGAGACGAACCCTGAGATTGGGTAACCAGAATCTTTCATAATGGGCAGTGAGCATGTCTCCCCTTTGCCCTGGAACTATTTCCCAAAGCTGTTCACCCTACAAACATCCTTAAAAATATGGAACAAAGGGTGGTCACCGCCTCTGCTCACCAGATTTGTAGAAATTCAAGATACTATGGAGAATTGTCTTCCAACAGGTAACTCATTAAAATCCTTTTGTTGTAACTCTCCAAACACATTCTTTATCATCATGACACTATCTGTCCGATTTTATAGCACTATATTCCCACTATACTCCCTGAAGCCCTAAAAGGTATGTTTGAACCTAAATTACACAAGAAATTCAATCTGCAGTTGCGGCTTTTAGTGAGAGCTAAGGTGGAGAAGTAAAGCATGGCAACTAGGTTAGACATGAAATTAAGCTTAGATACAGTATAAGGAAAAAGACAATGATTAACAAGGAAGAAGCACCAAAAAGATAGCCTTAACATCAATCTCCACCTGAGTTGGACACTAGGGTACCAAAAATCACCATAATGGTAGTGCTAGTAAAGAGAATATAGCCGGTGTGCACAAAAAAGAAAATGAGGCGGAAAAGGAAAGCATTATCCACTCTTCCGACCAAAACCTCTGACACACAGATTATAACAACCAGCTACAGCTTTCTGGCAGTAGAAAAAGAATTTCAAAAAGGGGAGGAGGGAGAGGTACACGAAGACTTACAGAGCAGCAAAGAAACCACAGGGACAAAGAAAGCAAGAGCAGACTAAAAGAGAACCCGATATACACAACAATGGAAAAAGGAGATGGTACAAAGACGGGGAAGAATCAAAGCCCCCATACCTTCCTTAGCTAAAAGGAGAGTTCCTCCCAGTGTTTGACTAGCCAAACTGGACCGTTCTACCATTAAGTGAAAGCTGAGGTGGGGATGAGTCTGGAAGAAAGAGGGGAATAACAGCCTGTAAGGGCAGGGTGTCCCAATTACTTGCCGTAACCTTTGATACCTATACAAAGTCACTAATATCTGGCAAAGTAATGCTTCTTTTAAAAATGCGTTCAAAGGGCTTCCCTGGTGGCGCAGTGATTGAGAATCTGCCTGCTGATGCAGGGGACACGGGTTCAAGCCCTGGTCTGGGAAGATCCCACATGCCGCGGAGCAACTAGGCCCGTGAGCCACAATTACTGAGCCTGCGCGTCTGCAGCCTGTGCTCCGCAACAAGAGAGAGGCCACGATAGTGAGAGGCCCGTGCACCGCGAAGAAGAGTGGCCCCCGCTTGCCGCAACTATGAGAAAGCCCTCGCACAGAACTGAAGACCCAACACAGCCAAAAATAAATAAATTAATTAATTTTTAAAAAATGCGTTCAAAATCAGGGAGGAGGGACTCCCCCGGCAGTCCGCTGGTAAAGAATCCACCCTACAATGCAGGTGACGCGGGTTCAATTCCTGGTCAGGGAACTAAGATCCCACATGCCGCAGGGCAACTAAGCCCGCATGCCACAACTACTGAGCTCGCTGGCCTCAAACTACAGAGCCCACACGCTCTGGAACCCACGTGCCACAACTACAGAGCCCATGTGCCCTGGGAGCCTGCGCACCACAACTAGAGAAGAGAAAACCTGCACGCCACAACTAGAGAGAAGCCCGCGCACCGCAACAAAAGATCCCGCATGCCGCAACTAAGACCCAACGCAGCCAAAAATAAATAAAATAAATAAATAATAAATTTTTTTTTAAAAATTGACTTATTAAAATTATCCAATTCGAGAATATTAGAAAAAATATTTTAAAAATAAGGGCGGAAAAGTATCTGTTTAAGTCCTGCATACTGAAGTATTTCCAAGTTATCAGTTGGCTTGCAACTCATGGGGAAATCGGAGCCAAAGCTACCTAGAAAACGTCCAGCACAGTCAAACACTCTGTCAAGATTGAGTGAAGGTACTTTATCTTACACCAAAAAAAAAAAAAAAAGGCAAAAAAAACAAGCAGCAGCACGTAGTTAAAATCATAGGATTCTGAAATATGAACCTGAGTTTTAGAAAATGTCAAACTGACAGTGCTGAGGCTCTTTCCTCTCCAAAATACTGCCTGAATACGGCAGATTAAAATTAAAAAACTATCCAAGGCTAGAAACAGGATAAAGTCCCAATGTGCAGCCCTAGGTGAAAATATTTGCCTGAGCACTTACAAATCTTTGCACTACAGCATAGTGGTGAAGAGTATGGGCCTTGATGCCCCAATGCTTGAGTTCATAACTCCCCCACGTGACAGCTGTGTGGCCTACAGCAAGGAACAGAACTTTTCTACGCCTCGGTTTCCTCAGCAGTAAACCCGTTACTCCCGGTGAGAACGCAGAGGTAACCAACAACTATTGTCTTAATCATGCCTCAAAGCAATGGCATACCCACGAGGTTCACCGGCCTCTTTCCACTTAGGCCCACCTAGAAAGGTGAGGATAAACGCCCTGAAAACCTACCTAGTGCCAAAGAGTGAATTAGTTGTTTTCACATACGTCAGGTCGTCCTAACTCTCTCAGAAAAGTAGGTCACCTCTAGTTTACAGATATAAAAACAGGACGGGAGGCATTACGTGACTTGTTAGAGACCGCCCCCCCGGAAAAAAAAAAAGTAAAGGGCAGAACAAGAACTCGAACTCAGCTGAGACCGACCCCACTCGACCGGACAGCCTCAAAGGACATGCGCGGCGTGGTCGCGTTTCTCTCTCCCGCCCCAGACCAAAAATGGAGTCTCAGCCTCCGCACCCCGTTCCCTCCCGACTCCTCCCAGGTTCTTCTCCTACTGACCCAGGTATATCACGAGAGGAATAAAGCCCCAACGGATGGCAAACTGGCCTCCCTTGAAAAGCTGCTGCAGCCTCTGCTTGGCCTCTTTGCTCAGCTTCACCATGGCGACGGCCCGGGCAACACACTTCAGGCAACTGCAGCAACCGCGTCGGAAATCCGAAAAAGGAAGGAGACGCGCACGCGCCAGACACACAGCCTTTACGGCAGGAGACGTGAGCGTCGCCAGCGGAGGTCGTAATTCGTCACCCTTCCACCTGCCTCTCCGCGGCCCCGCCTGTGGAAGGCGCATGCGTGGTTGAGTCTCTTCGTTCAAAGGCCGAAGTTCGCTTTCGTCTATTTAGGAATCGCCCAGTTTCGCTGATTGCGGGATGCCTGGGGGCACTGGTCTTGGGATTCCTTCTGCCCGGAACGCCCTCTCTCTGAACACAGCCTTACCCATTTTTTAAAGTGTATCTCCAAGTGCTCTTTACCTAACATAGAAGGAACATTAACTAAATTCAAAAGGACCGGGTTTTAGTCCCAACTCAGTTATTCTGAGTTGCCGTTTAATCTTGGCCAAGTTATTTAACTTATCTCTGTATCAGTTTGCTTCTTCAAGCTGAAGGTTGAACTGCAAGGAAGGTTACAAACTGACACCCAACAGAGCCCCTATCCATGTTTTCTTTGACTCGCAGGGTGTTTGGTTGTTTTATTTATTTTTTGTTACATTTTAAATTACTTGCCAACATTTTAAAGTTTGGGAAAGTTCCCATGAAAATCTGGACTTTTTCAGAGAAGTTGGCAAATCTCATTGCAATCAACACCCATCTTGCCCTCGTTGGTTTAGAATTGCAGTGGTTCTCACCCCTGGCTGCACAATAGAATCAGTGAGGCGATGTAAAGGCTTACTCCTGCTGGACCTACTGCTGCTGGTTTTGACCCCAGGTTGAGGACTTCTTGATTTCTAAGGCTGTAAGAGATTTCTAAGGCTTTGACCTTGATGCCTTTCCTGGCTCACCCTCAAGATACATCATATTTTCTTTTAAATTCTTTTTTTTTTTTAAGTTTATTTGAGCAAAAATTTGTTTAAATTGGGTAGTTCCAAACCAGAAGCGCTCCGTCTTTTAAATTCTTAAGGTGCCCAATGGCACATAAAAATTTCCGCTAGCTTTCTGGATATTCTTGTGCTTAGCTCATCATCATGATAATAACAACTAGTCTACTTTGCCTGTGTTAAGTGTTTCAGTACAAAAGTTAGTTTTAATCTTTAAAAGAATTTAAGCTTGCATTGCATTAAAGCTTATTTTACTAATTCTTGTAAGGAGTAAACTATATATATTATAGGCCTCATTTTACAGATAAGGAAACTCTTTCTCAACTTTTTGTACAAATGCCTGATACATAGTAAGGATGCATTTCTGTCAGTGGAGCTGAACAATGCCAAGTTTATTTGCCTTTATCTAACATTCATGGAGCTACATGCTAGGCATTAGAGATATAAGATTTTTTTTTTTTTAAGGCACTACCTTTAAGAATTTCATGATTGGGTGGAAAAGACGTGCATAAACAAATGATTCCAATATATTGTGACTGTGCTAAGTCCCACGATAAAGTTATACACAAAATACAATGGGAAGGCAAATGGAGGACACCTTACAATGCCTGGAGGTGTCAAGGAACTTTTGAACAAGCCAATGGTAGTTAAATTGGAAAAGAGGAAATAAATTTGAATCATTAAGGAGGTTAAATCAACAGGACTTGTTGGCCAAATGAATGTGGAGGACAAATTTGAAAAAGGTGGTCAAAGATGACTGCCCAGTTTTGAACTCGTGCAACTAAGTTAGTAGTCTCACTCCTCTGTCTCCGCAAAGTCTAAATTATATAGATTCACCTTCACAGTGATTCCTACACATAGGGTTGGGGATTCAGGCAACCTTATAATGGCTGGAAGTGCTACAAAACTTCACTACTAAATTTTTTTTTTTTAAGATTTTTTTTGATGTGGAAAGTCTTTATTGAATTGGTTACAATATTGCTTCTGTTTTATGTTTTGGTTTTTTGGCCCCAAGTCATGTGGGATCTTAGCTCTGGGACCAGGGATCAAACCCGCACCCCCTGCGTTGGAAGGTGAAGTCTTAACCACTGGACCACCAGGGCAGTCCCTATTTTTAAATATATAAAATGCACACGCAAGAGGGTCTTCTCCTATTATAATAATAATTACCATATAGGGCTTCCCTGGTGGTGCAGTAGTTGAGAATCTGCCTGCCAATGCAGGGGACACGGGTTCGAGCCCTGGTCTGGGAAGATCCCACATGCCGCGGAGCAACTAGGTCCGTGAGCCACAATTACTGAGCCCGCGCGTCTGGAGCCTGTGCTCCGCAACAAGAGACGCCGCGATAATGAGAGGCCCGCGCACCGCGATGAAGAGTGGCCCCCACTTGCCACAACTAGAGAAAGCCCTCGCACAGAAACGAAGACCCAACACAGCCATAAATAAATAAATAAATAAATAAATAAATAAATAAATAAACCCAAAAGTTAAAAAAAATAATAATAATTACCATATATTTGTTATTATGTGCCTAGAAAGAAATGTAGAGAAATATACTTCAAACTCTTTGTAGTAGTAATTATCTCAGGGGATGAGGGAGGAAATTATTGGAAATCTTCACTTTCCATGTATCTCTGTAATATGTTGATTCTTTTTCATATTACTTTTATTTTTTAAAAAAAGGTAGATTTTAAAACAAAATAAAACTCTCTAAGGACTCCCTATTGCCTTTAGGATAAAAGATTAAAGATAAAGATATATTGCACAACCTACATGGTCCTTGAAGGCACCAGATTTTCTCTCATCTCTTCTCTTACCTCTGCCAGAAATGCCTTCCCACACCCCTTTCTTTTTGAAGGTCCATTCAAATATCTACTCCAGGATGTAATCTCCCCGACCTGTCCAGGGCAAGTTGAACACTTCCTCTGTGGTGCCCCGACTCTCAAGTTGATTTATCATTATTTATTAACATGACCATTTCCCCAAGTAGACTACAGGCACAAATCTCATATCCTCCACTACTGTATATGTAACACTTGTGGAATTGCTGAATGAATGTCATCAGGAACTAACAGCCTTGGTTAATTATGCTACTTAATCAGCCACAGAACAGGTATCTAAAATGCTTATTTGTAAATTTATGATTAGAGATATTCTTGGCAAAAGAACTGACATTCTCCTTCCTAGTGGGCAACTACACACAGACAACCAATTAGAAATAACTAATACTTACTGGGTGCTTACTATATGCATGCACTGTGCTTGTTTACATGCCTTAACTCGTTGAATCCTCTCAACTCTGTGAGATGGGGACTGTATTAACAATCTCATTTTGAGGAAACTGAGGCACAGGGAAGTGAAGTAAATTTGCCCAAGTTCATAGAGCTGGTAAGTGGTGGAAGTAGTGTCTAAACCCAGACACTCTTACTCCAGAACTTGAATGTTAACCATAACACTAGACTGCGTTACAGAAGAGAAGTAAACACAGGACCAGAAGAAAAGAAATTGTATATTCTCAAAAAATATTTTCTTCATGCTGTGATAGATAAAAGAATTCTTTCCACCGTACTGAAGCAACACATACGACTAGACCAAATGCTGGCCAGTGACCCAAAGGGATGCTGACTGGCTGAACCAACCAGACTCTCCCTAAATGAGATTTGAACTCAAGATAGAAATAACAATTTGACCAAAGCTGGTAAGACAGAGAGAATAGAAGACATGAAGCGGCAGAAGGCACAAGTAGGCAGAAACCGTGAAGTAGAGAATATTGAGTTATAATGATATTAAAGCCCTCAGATAAAGAATAACATGCTTTCTGGGGTTTTTTGTTTTGTTTTGTTTGTTTTTTGGCCTTGCCGTGGGGCTTATGGGATCTTAGTTCCCCGACCAGGGATCAAACCCATGCCCTCTGCAGTGGAAGTGAGAAGTCCTAACCACTGGACCACCAGGGAAGTCCCACGTGCTTTCTGGTGATAGCGCAATAAGATAGTCCCACCTGGAGTTTGCTGTAGGCTGAACAACCTTCCATTCCCCAGATTTATTCCAAAGTTGGTAAGCCTGGCTATGCCATGGTTCCTGTTCTGTAACGTAGAAGAAAGTGAACTAATCAATTACATTATAACCCTCATGGTCTCAGCTAATTATAAAATAACAGAAGAGAGGTGAAGGCATGAAGGTGAGAAACTCAGGGGAAAAAATCAACTGTCAGGATTTCACCAGCAACATCCAGAGAAAAGATAATACTAACTCTGTCTTCTTAGGAAAAATATACCCCTAGAGAGGGTTAGATGGTTGAACCCTTTAAGTTGCTAAGAGGAAAGAAACCTACAGAAATATGGGTGGTGGACATTTCTGACAGCACAGCCAGGCTTCACAGAAAAACAGGAACCACTCCTTTAAATGTCTATTTCCACATCTGTAAAATGGAAAGGGGATAACTACTTGTTATGGACTGAATTCTATCCCCCTCCCCCCAATTCATATGTTGAAGCCTCAACCCCCTGTGGAGGGATTTGGAGAAAGGGCCTTTAAGGAGGTAATTAAGATCAAATGAAATCTTAAGAGTGGACCCTAATCTGATAGGGCCTGTTCTTATAAGAAAAGAAAGAGACACTAGAGCTCTCTGTCCTCGTGCACACCGAGGAAAGGCCATGTGAGGACACAGTGAGAAGAGAGCACCTTGATCTAGGACTTTGAGCCTCTAGAAGTGTGAGAAAACAAGCTTTGGTTGTTTAAGCCACCCAGTCTGTGGTGTTGTGCTATGGCAGTCTGAGCAGACTCATACACCACCTAAGAGGGTTGTGTGTAAGGAAAATTAAATCAGATCATGTTAATATATTAATAGAAGTACCATGTATCGGGCACCTCCCTGTGCCAGGCCCTTCATGGACATCATCTCCAGTCCTCCAAAACTTCATGCTCTTTGCACCCCTCACACTGCTTGGTGTGTAGTTGGTTTGTTGAATTTTGAATCTGAACATATCATGGTCTTATTAACACAACATTTATAAGCCATAATTGTTTTTATGCATTCACTCATTCTGGAGTACTGAGTACTGACAATGTGCAGCTCCTTGTGCTATGGATAATTACGTGTGGAGACCCATAAGAAAATGAGGTACAGTCTTCCACTTAGAGACTCTGTGATCTAGTTAAGGGAGAGTAAGATAAGTATATCAATAAGTTACTTGTCCATGTGACTAATCTTTGGAAAAACAATAACATCACATAAAGATTAAACACAGGAACCCAGGGGCAGAAGCTCTGCATTTGAATCCTGGCTCTGTCACTTAGCTGTGTGATCATGGTCAAGTTATTTAACCTCTCTGAGTCTCTTTTCTCATCTGCAAAAGAAGATAACAATAATATCCACCTCAATCAGTTACTGTAAAGATGAAGAGATAATATGCTTGAAATATGGGGCCTAACTAAAAGACTTAGGCAAAGTTAAGCTATTTCTATTATTGTTTGTTGTTTGCATCTTCGTTCTTACTGGTTTCTGTTTCAAAGATCAACCTTTTTCAGAAGTTTTTTCTCTAGCTCTAAGGCTACCTATCAACAGCCTTCCAGGAACTGGCTGACCTACTACATACAGAGCTACAGAGTGCGCAAGGGACAGACTAATACAACCTGCGATAGAGTGTAAGCTCCTCAAGGAATAGAGTTTATACTTTGTGTCCATTAAATCTGAATACAATGCTGTGCCATGGAGGGAGCCTAACATATATCCATTGCTATAAAGAAAAGAACACAGAGATAGAAGTCACATGGATCTGAGAGCAGACTTGTCAACCTTTGAATCCAACACTGCCATTTCCCCAAAACAAGAGCTGCAAGAACTAGTTGATAATATATCAGAAAAACTACTTAATTCACCATGGTTACCAGGAAAACAGGGCCTATTTTCCAAAATGCAGCCAAATATATGCACCAAAATGAAAAAGAGGAAAAAAATTTAGCATGCATCTGGTTTTCCAGAAATGGTATATTAAAAATATATCAATATTCAAACACCATGTGCTTTCTTGAGTTTTTTTTTTTTTTTTAAGAATTATTTATTTATTTATTTTTGGCTGTGTTGGGTCTTCGTTTCTGTGCGAGGGCTTTCTCTAGCTGCGGCAAGCGGGGGCCACTCTTCATCGCGGTGCGCGGGCCTCTCACTATCGTGGCCTCTCTTGTTGCGGAGCACAGGCTCCAGACGCGCAGGCTCAGTAGTTGTGGCTCACGGGCCTAGTTGCTCCGCGGCATGTGGGATCTTCCCAGACCAGGGCTCGAACCCCTGTCCCCTACATTGGCAGGCGGATTCTCAACCACTGCGCCACCAGGGAAGCCCTTTCTTGAGTTTTTAACTCTTACTTTGTCCTCTTTTTTTTTCTGCTAGGGTGTTTTGGGTGGATAGATAATTTCTTACTGCCATGATACAGCTTGGGATTCTTAAGCATATCAAGCGAGCATATGCATGGAATACAATTTCTGCAAAGAAGAGATTAGCCAAAAAGCATCACTGGGACATCTACCAAGTGTAGGGTTCTGCCAGGAAAAGGGAGTTTCAGAAAACTGTCCTTCTCAGCTCCTGCCCACAAGGATTTGGGAATCTTATTTGGGGACAGAGCGCACATACCCTTGAAAGACAAGAGAGTATGGGATAAGAGCCAAATGTGTAGGGCAGACAATATACTGTTACAGAAATCTGGATGAGAGCCAAGTCACAGAGGGCTGGATTGTTCAGGGGGAACGTCACAGAACTGAGCCTGAGCTAGTTTCTGATGGCTGAGGAAGAGGGAGACAAGAATAAAGAAATGCCAGAAGGTGCAGGATTAGGAAAGAGAGAGTAAAACGATTTAGGTGGAACAGAAGCTCCAGGCAGGAAATAATGAGACCAAGTTATAAAAAGAACCTAAATGTCATGTTAAGAAATTTGGATTTTAGCCAGAGAGTAGCTAGAAAGCTACTGAATATTTTAGAGGAAAAAAAAAAATTACAGGGTAAAAGCAATTTATTTTTAGGGTTTAATTTTTTCAGTTTTCTTAATTTTGTTGAAAAGGAAATAAATTCACATCGTGTAAATTTAAAAGGTACAAAAGGTACTCAGTGAAAGGTCTCCCTCTGCTTCTGTCCCCTGCTGCCCATTTTTATCCCTGGAAGCAAATCAATGTTACCGATTTCCTATATATTCTTCCAAAGATATCTATGCATATGTTTTGCAAATGGAATACAGTCAGATTTACTTACCTTAAAAATGTAATTTAAAGATTATTTTATATGAATACATAAAAAGATTTCTCATTACCTTTTTAAAAAATAGATGGATTGGTACAAAAGAGCATAATTCTATTTCTTTTACACTTTGCTGCTCAGATCTTCTCCTTGGAGGCAACCCATTGTCTCTAGTTTCATATACATCCTTCTAGAGATATTCTAGGTATATGGAAACAAATAAACACAAACTCACACATCCTCCTCACCCCTTTAAAAATATACAAATAGGATGCATAATATACACTATCTCACCTTCTTTCTTTATTTTAAAATATTTCTTAGAAACCCAAATAAAGTCCTTACTTAAATTAATGGTCCAATCTCAACTTCCTGGTTTCAACAATGGATTATGGTTATGTATATCTTATCACTGGGGGAAGCTGGGTGAAGAGAGAGTTCCTGACCCACAGGAACTCTCTGTACAATTTTTGGAACTTCTTGGAAGTCTTAAAATATGTCAAAAAAAAAGTATTAAGAATATTCCTTAGCAATTATTTCAGATCAGTACATAAAAGCTTCCCTTTTTATAGATGCATAGTCATACTTTTCATGAATAAAATATTTAACTTGTCCCCTATGGAGCCAAGTATCTCAGATTTCCTTTAAATTCCTGAAAATTAATAACAGTGTCCAACCGTGTGTACTCAGACTTTGACTCAATGGTTAAGAGTGGGCTAGGTACCAAACTATGTAACCACAATAAAGACTGTAGTGGGAAATCAGGGGCTGGGAAATCAGGAGCTCCCAGTTCTCATTCTAGTCTTCTCACTAATGTTTGACTTGCAGTAGGTCACTTAACCCTCCTGTTTTGGCTCTCTCATCTGCTACATTGGGATTACCTACCTTGGTTACCTTTCAATTATCTTGAGGGTTAGACAAGATGATAGATGGAACATGACTTACTTAAGTTGAATCCACTATAAAAATAAAAGTTTGGCAAGTATGACTATCACCTATATCAGAATCCTCTACCTACAATCAGAAATAGGAGTTATCTCCACAGACATAAAGAACAGATTTGTGGTTGTCAAGGGGAAGGGGGGTGGGGAAGGGATGGAGTGGGAGTTTGGGGTTCGCAGATGCAAACTATTATGTATAGAATGGATAAACAACAATGTATAGCACAGAGAACTATACTCAGTATTTTGTAATAACCTATATGGGAAAAGAATCTGAAAAAGAATAAATAAATAAATAAATATATATATATATATATATATATACACACACACACATATATATATTATATATATAATACATAATATATATATAAAGCTGAATCCCTTTACTGTACACCTGAAACTAACACATTTTAAATCAACTATACTTCAATAAAAAATAAATTAATTTTTTAAAAAGACAAAAGAAAAGAATATAAAAAAGAATGCATATATGTAAAATGGAATCACTTTGCTATAGAGCAGAAATTAACACACATTGTAAATCAACTATACTTCAATAAAAAAAAAAAGAAATAGGAGTTATCTCATGGCAGATTTAGTCTCCCTTTGAGTGCCAAAGAAAGCTGCATCTTACCCCATATTATTTTTGATTTAAAATAAAATTATTTTCTGAGCGCTTCTGTTTTCTAATCCAGTCACTAATGACTGTCAGAAGGGGTGCCACACAGTAATAATGATAAATCAAACATTTGCATTTAATAGCCATTCTGCCTCACTTCAATGAACAGTTTAATAACCCATCTAACAGGTTGACTCCCTGGTATTAGTACATTTTGCAGGTAAATCATCCTGTTGGACACACCAAGAAGCAATTTTAGTTAACACCCAGACATTCTAAAGGGGTTTCACTCAAGCACGATACTCAAAGTATTGGCTTCCACCAATCAGAATGGCACAAAAAGACACACCCACGCTGGTTCACCTGGGCTGGAAAGCAGAGTGCAGGTTTTATTTTTGTTTCTTGTTTTCCCTGAAAGGGAACTTCAAGTTGAACTTCTCCAAGAACTAGACAATGTAGCCAACACCTATGTTTAAATTTTTCAAGGTAAACATTTTCTCCTCAGTATTCTATGGTGCAGAACTGGAAAAGATTCAATGCCTTTTTTCTAAGGAAATGTGTGGCTCCTTGTGCAGAGTTGCTTGCTGCATACAGCCTGCTCAAAGTGGGTGCCTATTATCCCAGTGGCAACACCAGCTTATTTAAATTTTCATGGCCTGCTGTTCACTGGGCCTGAACTGATGATACTAATCAGGTAAATGGTTATGCCCTGGGATCCAGGAGTTCTACTTCTCAGAATTTACCCTAAGGAAAGGATGGATGCTTTAAGGGAGGTATCAGCTCACTACGATCATCCTAGCTGCACTCCTCACGTATAGGGATGGGTCCCCAGCAGCCAGCAGCTCTATTCAGTCTGACCCACCACTGGCCCAGCTGATTGGACAAAGCATAGATTCCCAAGACAAAAAGAGCCAGTCGGAGTCTTTCTCCCAGAATTTGGAATTGGGATAAAGAGATTCCACTTCAGTCAAAAACAGACTCTTGTAAGATAGAGATATAATGTTGAAAGAGCGAAGGGACCCATCTTCTCCCGCCATGGCGCCTGAGTAACAGAAAAAGCTAGGCAATGGGAAAAAAATGAAGCCCACCCAGAGGGAAGCACCCAGAAGAGGCCCACCTGGCTACAGAGTCCATTCCTTTCCCTGGGCCCCTCGCCTTTCCTCCCTCTCTGTGACACTCCCTCTATCATCATCAAAAGTCCGTCAATTGACTGATGATAGGGAATTCCCTGGCAGTCCAGTGGTTAAGATTCCGTGCTTTCACTACCGAGGGCCCGGGTTCAATCCCTGGTCGGGGAATCCCACAAGACACACCGCGCAGTGCGGCCAAGGGGAAAAAAAAAAAAAAATGGCTGACGATAACTTGAATTGGTCTCTTGCAACTAAAGAATTTAACTAGAAAATAGCTCACCAAAATACTCATTGCAGCATGATTTGAGACTTGGAAGCAACCTCAATGTTCAGCAGCAGCAGAATCATTGTCAGTGCTGCCATACACAGGTGTGCAGCCTTTTAAAACACAGATTACAGGGCTTCCCTGGTGGCGCAGTGGTTGAGAATCCGCCTGCCAATGCAGGGGACACGGGTTCGAGCCCTGGGCTGGGAAGATCCCACATGCCGCGGAGCAACTACGCCCGTGAGCCACGACTACTGAGTCTGCGCGTCTGGAGCCTGTGCTCCGCAACAAGAGAGGCCACGACAGTGAGAGGCCCGCGCACCGCGATGAAGAGTGGCCCCCGCTTGCCCAACTAGAGAAAGCCCTCGCACAGAAACAAAGACCCAACACAGCCAAAAATAAATAAATAAATAAATAATTTAAAAAAAAAAACAAAACACATATTACATAGACCGTGTAGCAACAGGATTAAAGAGTTGTTAACTGATACAAGGATAAAGCAAAATTTTATGAGCACTTGGGTTGCAGCTATATACAAAATATGTCTAAAGATGGACAAAGGCTGGAAGAGAAGAGAAAACAGACCAGAAAAAGTAGATGTGGAAATATGAGGTGATAAATACATAAAATTGAACATGGCACTGGGAATGGAAATGAAAGTAAGGATGTGAATGGCCTATTGAATGAAACATTGACTGGAAAGGCGGCAATTCAAATCAGCTATGAGATTTCAAGTTTGGGTGATGGTATTTGGTGATATTAACACAAATAGAAAAGAAAGGGGAAGGAAGGGAAGGGAGGGAAAAACAAAAGAAGGAAAGAGGGAAAAGAGGAATATAACAGTCCTGGAACAAGGGCTCTGCTATTGTGGGAGAGTTAACATGCTTTGTTAGACACAGAATCATATCTGAACACAAACCTGAAGATCTTCTGGTTTTCATTCTACAAATGGAAAACCCGAGGTCCCCAGAGGTGAAGGCCATCTAGTTAAGACTTAACAGATCCAGGCTCTTAAAATTCAAGGCCAGTGGACTTCATATATACACCATACTGTCCATTGTTTCATAAAAGTATACAAAAACTGGACTAAAGCCAAGATATAATGGGTTTGATTTGCAGACCTTTCCTCATTGACCTATTAATAAATTAAGTTCTCATTTCAGTGTCAGATTCTTCCCTGAGAAACACTGCTATTTAAAAATATTGATTTCATGAAGTGATTATGGAGGTTGACAAGTTGTTCAGGTAACTGACCAAATAGCATTTTAAAACAATTTCCTTTCTTTCTTTCTTTTGCTGCGCCAGGTCTTAGCTGCAGCACACAGGATCTTTGTTGCAGCATGCATGTGGGGTCTTTGTTGTGACATGCACATGGGGTCTAGTTCCCTGACCAGGGATTGAACCCTGGGCCTCTGCATTGGGAACACGGAGTCTTAGCCACTGTGCCACCAGGGAAGTCCCAAAATAGTTTCCTTTCTAATAAAGATAGGTCAAGAGTTAGAAGTGAGGGCAAGACATATGAATGAAAGTTCCTCCCAGCAGGAGGCACTATAGCACATGGAATCAGACTACAGGGGCAAACCTTAGCTTTGCAGCTCTCACTAGCTACGAACTCTTGGATGAGTCTTAGGTGGTACGTAGTAGGTGCTCTATAAATGTCAGCTCTTATTATTAGCCAACTGAAAGGCAGGACTACTTGCCGTGACTGCTGGTTCCAGGTCAAGGCATTAGGGACCCTTGGGCAAGCGTGGAAGAGTCCAGTTAGGCAGACTAAGCCACACCAGGGCCTGGACATGCAGGCAAGCAAGTAAACAGATCAGATGAACTCTGAGCCACAGTTCACATTGGGTTTCCTAGAGAATATTCAAAGCTGAGTTTAAGGGGCAGGATGCCAGGACAGGAAATAATTGGAGAATACTCAGCTTAACCCTAGAAGAGAACTGAAGCAGGCCAACAATGGTGGTAGTTGGGGGGTGGGAAAGGATATAATAGAAAAAAAGAGTGCTCAGCACCATTCAGGACATAGGAAGAAAGCCGGTTACCTGGCGACATCAAATGGTAGGTTGGAGTTAGAGGCTTAGAGGTAACACTTGCTAAAAACTGTGCGGGGTCTAAAGTTTTACCCCATTTCCAAGCTTGCAAGTTACTCTTTCATGGACACTGGTAAAAGGCATGAGCCTCTTGGTCAGAGATTGAGGATTTTATTACATGTGGCAAAAGAAGTAGCCAGAGCTTTGTGTTGGTTTGCAGTGGTTCCCCATGTCCCCCGAATCCCACAGTGATGACACAAAGAACCCATCCAGGATGCTTGCCCATGCAGAGGGTTGCCATGGGAGAGGAACACTGACCTGGAGGGATTCACTGTTTTTATAGTGAGCAGTAGCAAACCTTTGTCTGGGAGGAGGCATTGCCTCTTCCCTGAAGGTCGCTTGCTGCACATATAACCCTGAATAATGGCCTGGACAAAGAGCCATCGGGGCCTTGCATTCTTGGCATACTCAGAAAGAACAGACAGGGAGGCCCAGTGCCCATGGCAGATTCTCTCTTTCAACAACCCTTTTAAACCAGGATGGAAACTTTAGTCAGGGTGAATTCAAAAATGAGGTGGAATTAAGTCAAAAGAAAGGAGACTGTAGAAGCGCAAAAGTGAGGTGCTGGAGAGAGCAGGTGAGTCAGAGGCTGGCTCTGGAGATAAGGAGAGACCCCAGACAGGGACGTTGGCCTTAGCCAGCATAGAAGTCATAAGAAAAGGTAAGATCTGCAAGGGAGAGAAGGCAGAGAGAGAAGGACTCACATAAAATGCCCAACTGAATCAGCAGATGCAAACTATTACATATAGGATGGATAAACAACAAGGTCCTACTGTATAGCACAGGGAACTATATTCAATATCCTGTGATAAATCATCATGGAAGAGACTATGAAAAAGAATATATATGGAGGATTAACCAAGATGGCGGAGTAGAAGCACGTGCTCTCACTCCCTCTTGCGAGAGCACCAGAATCACAACTGGCTGCTGGACAATCATCAACAGGAAGACACTGGACTTCACCAAGGAGGATACCCCACGTCCAAGGACAGAGGAGAAACCACAGTGAGACGGTAGGAGGGGCGCAATCAGAGTAAAATCAAATCCTATAACTGCTGGGTGGGTGACTCACAGACTGGCGAACACTTATACCACAGAAGTCCACCCACTGGAGTGAACGTTCTGAGCCCCACGTCAGGCTTCCCAACCTGGGGGTCCAGCAACAGGAGGAGGAATTCATACAGAATCAGACTTTGAAGCCTAGTGGGAATTGATTGCAGGACTTCGACAGGACTGGGGGAAACAGAGGCCCCACTCTTGGAGGGCGCACACAAAATAGTGTGTGCATCGGGACCCAGGGGAAGGAGCAGTGACACTGGGGGAGACTGAACCAGACATACCTGCTGGTGTTGGGGGGTCTCCTGCAGAGGCGGGGGATGGCTCTGTTTCACCGTGGGGACAAGGACACTGGCAGCGGAGGTTCTGGGAAGTACTCCTTGGCGTGAGCCCTCCCAGAGTCTGCCATTAGCCCCACCAAAGAGCCCAGGTAGGCTCCAGTGTTGGGTTGCCTCAGGCAAAACAACCAACAGGGAGGGAACCCAGCCCCACCCATCAACAGTCAAGTGGATTAAAGTTTTACGGAGATCTGACCGCCACAGCAACAGTCAGCTCTACCCACCTCCAGAGCCTCCCATCAAGCCTCTTAGATAGCCTCAACCACCAGAGGGCAGACAGCAGAAGCAAGAAAAACTACAATCCTGCAGCCTGTGGAACAGAAACCACATTTACAGAAAGATAGACAAGATGAAAAGGCAGAGGGCTATATACCAGATGAAGGAAAAAGAAAAAACCCCAGAAAAACAACTAAATGAAGCAGAGAGAAGGAACCTTCCAGAAAAAGAATTCAGAATAATGATAGTGAAGATGATCCAGGACCTCGGAATAAGAATGGAGGCAAAGATTGAGAAGATGCAAGAAATGTTTAACAAAGACCTAGAAGAATTAAAGAACAAACAAACAGAGATGACCAATACAATAACTGAAATGAAAACTACACTAGAAGGAATCAATAGTAGAATAACTGAGGAAGAAGAACGGATAAGTGACCTGGGAGACAGAATGGTGGAACTCACTGCTGCAGAACAGACTAAAGAAAAAAGAATGAAAAGAAATGAAGACAGCCTAAGAGACCTCTGGGACAACATTGAACGCAACAACATTCACATTATAGGGGTCCCAGAAGGAGAAGAGAAAGAGAAAGGACCAGAGAAAATATTTGAAGAGATTGTAGTCGAAAACTTTCCTAACATGGGAAAGGAAATAGCCACCCAAGTCCAGGAAGCGCAGAGAGTCCCATACAGGATAAACCCAAGGAGAAGCACGCCGAGACACATAGTAATCAAAGTGGCAAAAATTAAAGACAAAGAAAAATTACTGAAAGCAGCAAGGGAAAAATGACAAATAACATACAAGGGAACTCCCATAAGGTTAACAGCTGATTTCTCAGCAGAAACTCTGCAAGCCAGAAGGGATTGGCATGATATACTTAAAGTGATGAAAGGGAAGGACCTACAACCAAGATTACTCTACCCGGCAAGGATCTCATTCAGATTCGATGGAGAAATCAAAAGCTTTACAGACAAGCAAAAGCTGAGAGAATTCAGCACCACCAAACCAACTCTACAACAAATGTTAAAGGAAATTCTCTAAGTAGGAAACACAAGAGAAGAAAAGGCCCTACAAAAACAAACCCAAAACAATTAAGAAAATGGTCATAGGAACATACATATCGATAATTACCTTAAACGTGAATGGATTAAATGCTCCAGCCAAAAGACACAGGCTTGCTGAATGGATACAAAAACAAGACCCATATATATGCTGTCTACAAGACACCCACTTCAGACCTAGGGACACATACAGACTGAAAGTGAGGGGATGGAAAAAGATATTCCATGCAAATGGAAATCAAAAGAAAGCTGGAGTAGCTACACTCATATCAGATAAAATAGACTTTAAAATAAAGAATGTTACAAGAGACAAGGAAAGACACTACATAATGATCAAGGGATCAATCCAAGAAGAAGATATAACAATTATAATTATATATGCACCCAACATAGGAGCACCTCAATACATAAGGCAACTGCTAACAGCTATAAAAGAGGAAATTGACAGTAACAAAATAATAGTGGGGGACTTTAACACCTCACTTACACCAATGGACAGATCATCCAAAATGAAAATAAATAAGGAAACAGAAGCTTTAAATGACACAATAGACCAGATAGATTTAATTGATATTTATAGGACATTCCATCCAAAAACAGCAGATTACACGTTCTTCTCAAGTGCACACGGAACATTCTCCAGGATAGATCACATCTTGGGTAACAAATCAAGCCTCAGTAAATTTAAGAAAATTGAAATCATATCAAGCATCTTTTCTGACCACAACGCTATGAGACTAGAAATGAATTACGGGGGAAAAAACGTAAAAAACACAAACACATGGAGGCTAAACAATACGTTACTAAATAACCAAGAGATCACTGAAGAAATCAAAGAGGAAATCAAAAAATACCTAGAGACAAATGACAATGATAACACGACGACCCAAAACCTATGGGATGCAGCAAAAGCGGTTCTAAGAGGGAAGTTTATAGCTATACAAGCCTACCTGAAGAAACAAGAAAAATCTCAAGTAAACAATCTAACCTTACACCTAAAGAAACTAGAGAAAGAAGAACAAACAAAACCCAAAGTTAGCAGAAGGAAAGAAATCATCAAGATCAGAGCAGAAATAAATGAAATAGAAACAAAGAAAACAATAGCAAAGATCAATAAAACTAAAAGCTGGTTCTTTGAGAAGATAAACAAAATTGATAAACCATTAACCAGACTCATCAAGAAAAAGAGGGAGAGGACTCAAATCAATAAAATCAGAAATGAAAAAGGAGAAGTTACAACAGACACCGCAGAAATACAAAGCATCCTAAGAGACTACTACAAGCAACTTTATGCCAATAAAATGGACAACCTGGAAGAAATGGACAAATTCTTAGAAAGGTATAACCTTCCAAGACTGAACCAGGAAGAAGCAGAAAATATGAACAGACCAATCACAAGTAATGAAATTGAAACTGTGATTAAAAATCTTCCAACAAACAAAAGTCCAGGACCAGATGGCTTCACAGGTGAATTCTATCAAACATTTAGAGAAGAGCTAACACCTATCTTTCTCAAACTCTTCCAAAAAATTGCAGAGGAAGGAACACTCCCAGACTCATTCTATGAGGCCACCATCACCCTGATACCAAAACCAGACAAAGACACTACAAAAAAAGAAAATTACAGACCGATATCACTGATGAATATGGATGCAAAAATCCTCAACAAAATACTGGCAAACAGAATCCAACAACACATTAAAAGGATCATACACCACGATCAAGTGGGATTTATCCCAGGGATGCAAGGATTCTTCAATACACGCAAATCAATCAATGTGATACACCATATTAACAAATTGAAGAATAAAAACCATATGATCATCTCAATAGATGCAGAAAAAGCTTTTGACAAAATTCAACACCCATTTCTGATAAAAACTCTCCAGAAAGTGGGCATAGAGGGAACCTACCTCAACATAATAAAGGCCATATATGACAAACCCACAGCAAACATCATTCTCAACGGTGAAAAACTGAAAGCATTTCCTCTAAGATCAGGAACGAGACAAGGATGTCCACTCTCACCACTATTATTCAACATAGTTCTGGAAGTCCTAGCCACGGCAATCAGAGAAGAAAAAGAAATAAAAGGAATACAAATTGGAAAAGAAGAAGTAAAACTGTCACTGTTTGCGGATGACATGATACTATACATAGAGAATCCTAAAACTGCCACCAGAAAACTGCTAGAGCTAATTAATGAATATGGTAAAGTTGCAGGATACAAAATTAATGCACAGAAATCTCTTGCATTCCTATACACTAACGATGAAAAATCTGAAAGAGAAATTATGGAAACACTCCCATTTACCATTGCAACAAAAAGAATAAAATACCTAGGAATAAACCTACCTAGGGAGACAAAAGACCTGTATGCAGAAAACTATAAGACACTGATGAAAGAAATTAAAGATGATACCAACAGATGGAGAGATATACCATGTTCTTGGATTGGAAGAATCAATATTGTGAAAATGACTATACTACCCAAAGCAATCTACAGATTCAATGCAATCCCTATCAAATTACCAATGGCATTTTTTATGGAACTAGAAGAAAATAATCTTAAAATTTGTATGGAGACACAAAAGACCCCGAATAGCCAAAGCAGTCTTGAGGGAAAAAAACAGAGCTGGAGGAATCAGACTCCCTGACTTCAGACTATACTACAAAGCCACAGTAATCAAGACAATATGGTACTGGCAGAAAAACAGAAACATAGATCAATGGAACAAGATAGAAAGCCCAGAGATAAACCCACGCACCTATGGTCAACTAATCTATGACAAAGGAGGCAAAGATATACAATGGAGAAAAGACAGTCTCTTCTATAAGTGGTGCTGGGAAAACTGGACAGCTACATGTAAAAGAATGAAATTAGAATACTCCCTAACACCATACACAAAAATAAACTCAAGGGGCTTCCCTGGTGGCGCAGTGGTTGAGAATCTGCCTGCCAATGCAGGGGACACGGGTTCGAGCCCTGGTCTGGGAAGATCCCGCATGCCGCAGAGCAACTAGGCCCGTGAGCCACAATTGCTGAGCCTGCGCATCTGGAGCCTGTGCTCCGCAACAAGAGAGGCCGCGATAGTGAGAGGCCCGCGCACCGCGATGAAGAGTGGCCCCCACTTGCCACAACTGGAGAAAGCCCTCGCACAGCAGCGAAGACCCAACACAGCCAAAAATAAGTAAATAAATAAATAAATAAAATTAAAAAAAAAAAAAAAGTCCTGTAGAAAAAAATAAATAAATAAATAAATAAATAAACTCAAAATGGATTAGAGACCTAAACGTAAGACTGGACACTATAAAACTCTTAGAGGAAAACATAGGAAGAACACTCTTTGACATAAATCACAGCAAGATCTTTTTTGATCCACCTCCTAGAGTAATGGAAATAAAAACAAAAATAAACAAATGGGATCTAATGAAACTTCAAATCTTTTGCACAGCAAAGGAAACCATAAATAAGACGAAAAGACAACCCTCAGAATGGGAGAAAATATTTGCAAACGAATCAACGGACAAAGGATTAATCTCCAAAATATATAAACAGCTCATTCAGCTCAATATTAAAGAAACAAACACCCCAATCCAAAAATGGGCAGAAGACCTAAATAGACATTTCTCCAAAGAAGACATACAGACGGCCACGAAGCACGTGAAAAGCTGCTCAACATCACTAATTATTAGAGAAATGCAAATCAAAACTACAATGAGGTATCACCTCACACCAGTTAGAATGGGCATCATCAGAAAATCTACAAACAACAAATGCTGGAGAGGGTGTGGAGAAAAGGGAACCCTCTTGCACTGTTGGTGGGAATGTAAATTGATACAGCCACTATGGAGAACAATATGGAAGTTCCCTAAAAAACTAAAAATAGAATTACCATATGACCCAGCAATCCCACTACTGGGCATATACCCAGAGAAAACCGTAATTCAAAAAGACACATGCACCCGAATGTTCATTGCAGCACTATTTACAATAGCCAGGTCATGGAAGCAACCTAAATGCCCACTGACAGACGAATGGATAAAGAAGTTGTGGTACATATATACAATGGAATATTACTCAGCCATAAAAAGGAACGAAATTGAGTCATTTGTTGAGACGTGGATGGATCTAGAGACTGTCATACAGAGTGAAGTAAGTCAGAAAGAGAAAAACAAATATCGTATATTAACGCATTTATGTGGAACCTAGAAAAATGGTACAGATGAGCCGGTTGGCAGGGCAGAAGTTGAGACACAGATGTAGAGAACAGACATATGGACACCAAGGGGGGAAAACTGCGGTGGGGTGGGGATGGTGGTGTGCTGAATTGGGCGATTGGGATTGACACGTATACACTGATGTGTATAAAATTGATGACTAATAAGAACCTGCAGTATAAACAAACAAACAAACAAAACAACTAATACTAAACTTTCATTGGGTTATTTGTATGGAAATATGTTAATATAAATGTTTCAGACATTACATGAAATTTCTAAAAATCTTGTATGTTCTGGTATAATGTTATAGGTCATAATCCTAGTTATTACCTTAAAATGTATATCTCAGAAATAACTAATTTTCTTGTCAACTGCATTATTATGAACTTTCATCAAATCTTTAACCGTGGTCATTTTTAAGTCTTTTGTCATTTACAGACAGTTCTGGGTGTACTCTGATGCTTTTGTAAATATGTTCCTATACAAGGGTTTCATCTTCAGGAAATTCATGGAAAAGACTCTGACAAGTACAGGTTTCTGGTAACTGACTGTACTGCTGAATTGAGTGAATAAGCATTTTCAGAACTCTAATGAAAAACTGATGAGCTCATAAAAGTGCTAACAAAAGATCAAGATAAAAAAAAAATTAATTACATGGGACTGAGTGAACTGATGAGGATGAGTATAATTTTTGTGACTTTCTGGTTGAATTTAAAAAAAGAAAAAATCCCACAAGGAGTCAGAGGCAAAGAATATACAAATCAATTTTCACTGCAAAGTAAAGGAGCTGTTACAGTGGAGGATTACTGGACTGAATGTCAATATTATGACATAGTATGAGTGTGTTTCATGTTTGGTAATTGCAATCATTGTTGCTTTTGTTGTGGTCATCCATGTACAATGCTTGGTGTCTGTCTATTTATCTCTTGTAAAAATAAAATACAGTGTGTGTGTGGAAAAAAAAAAAAAAAAAGAATATATATGTATAACTGAATCACTTTGCCATAGACCAGAAACTAACACAACATTGTGAATCAACTATACTAGAATAAAATAATTTTTTTCAACACCCAGTTGAGAGGCTAGAACAAAGAGACAGAGGCAGCCAGGTGGAGCAGGAAGTTCAGGCAGGGGGAGAACCGGGGCTGTGTGAAATCAGTCAAAGCACGCCTGCGCTCAGGGGTCTAGGGAGACCCCCCCAACCCAGCCCCCGGCCGGGCGAGGGACCCCTTCCATGCACTCCTTCAGCGCCTCCTGTCGGCTCCACTGCCCCGTGGCTGGCTGTGACCGCCCTGGGATTATAAATCCTCCTGGAACGGGGGGCGTGTGCTTCACCTCCATACCCAGGGTCTGCAGCAGCGCCTCTCACGGCTGGCGTTCAACGTACACAGTGTGAATTAACAAGTCAACCAGTTAGTCGGTGAGGCAGTTTCTGGAAGCCTTACAGTGTCAGATTCTGCACGTGAATCATGTAAGATGAGGAGTGAGAACAAAGCGGCTGCTCGTGGAAACTGGGAAGTCACAGGTCCCAATTCCAGAAGACGGGTTTGTCAGCGGAAAGGTACACACACCAGCCCTTCAGGCACTAAGGGTGGAGAGTGGGGTGAAAAGCCAAGGTGGCAACTCTTATTCTTTATGTCCCACCTCCCACCCCTTGCCTTATGGGTGTGAAGAGTCACACCGCTTCGAAGGGAAGCACGATTGTTACGGCTGAAGCGAAAAGAAATGGCAACAGTCAACTTTAGGTGTTTAGAAAAAATTTCCACGAGTGCTTTAGTGAAATCAGGTGTGGGGAGCCGCGGGGGAGCAGGATACAGAGCTAACACCAGAGCAGTGGAGTCTGGGAAAGAGAAGACGAGGAAGAGGCCCTGCTTCCAGGAGACCCGGGCGAGGTCCGGCGGGTGGGGAAGGAAGTCAGAGATGGGGGCCAGGAACCCTGACTTGGAAAGAGGGCCTGCTCCGGGGCACCGGGTTGCAGGGATCCTATCAGGAGATCACCGTGCTCCTACCTTCCCAGCTCGGGGCCTTCGCACTTCTGTGCCCTCTGCCTGGAATGCTCTTCCCACGGCTCAGCCCCTCATTGCCTTCAGGTCTCTTCAGAAATACCGTCTCTCAGAAGGGCATGCCCTGACCATCTGTCTAACATAGAACCCCCCTCCTCCATCTCTCTCGAGTCCATTTCCCTGATTTTATTTACTTTCCTAACATACACAATACACGTCAGGGGATACATGCCACCAGAGTTCCTAAGATCCTGTTTTCTGTTTCTAATAAAACTAAGGGAGATGAACAAAAATACAAAAGGTTCTTCAACATCACTAATACATTTCTCTCTTCTAATGCATGTCTGCTACAGAGTAACATTTCTACTGGAAGTTCCCCTTTCAGGACCCCAAATGAAGAAAGAAACGTTGAAATTAGATGGCAACACAGTCAGCAGTTTTGGTTTTTAAAAGAGAAGGTTGGGTCACCTCATCCGTTGGGAAGCAGTGGCCATGTCACATCCACAGAGCTCCACCACAGAAGACCCTCTGTTTGCCCCTCCTAAGACAGGGAGATGGAGGAGCAGGGATTCTCCACCACTCAGACTTTTGAAACATAAGTGACCTCAGCAGAGAGCTAAGAAGCTGGCACGAGTAACATCTTATTAAATAACCATTACTCCGTCTTCTAATGGAAATCTCTCCCAGTAGCAAGTATGCAAAATCCCTCAGAAGAGAAAAATGTTTTTTTAATGGCAGAAAATTTTATATATCTTTCTCCCAGAGAGAACCCCTCTCTCAATGCCTTAAAAAGAATCAATTAATTAATAATATAAAACCCTGGCAACGAGAAGAGGGGGGCCTCTCCAGCTCAGGCCACAGGAACCTAAACAGCAGGCCAACATCTGCAAACCAGCCTACGCCCTTGGGAGCACACAGATGGAAAAGTCAATTTAATCATTCCTTTTTTGCTGTAGGGTGAGGGCCTCTGTCAGCAGGGGCTTGCATCATGCCTGTGGTTTTTCCAGCAGAAGAAAACCCACTCATGCACCAAGACTTTGCGGAGCCTTTCCAAACTGTCATGTGTGAGCTCACCTTTGGTGCCCCAGGACACCCCTTAACAGAATTGGGACCCTTAATGCCCAAGAAGGTAGAGCCCTAACGCTTCGCTAGGGTGGGACCAGATGGTGGTCACACCCTCCCCTACTACACGTGGGGCTCACTTCCATGCCCTGTGGGCTGATTACAAACTCCTAGTTTAAAAATTAAATAGCCAAGTCATCTTGAACCCAGTCCTGCAAAGGGGCCTGTCTTGCCAAGGCAGAGAGAGGAAAGCCAGCAGAAGAAAGAGTGGTGAGAGTAGAATTCATCACAATTCACATTCAGTTGGATTCTGAGCCTCTTAACCAAAAAGGAAGCTCATTTCCATCAGTGGCAACTCCCACCGCTAATGGAGTGACCTGGGGCTTACTTGAAATGAAAGCCTCCAGCTATTAATGCAGGGCCTAGGGCATCAGGAGAGCTAAGTGGTTAATGCCACAGGGCTCTGGGGAGAACCGGCTCCAATTCTCTCTCAAGCCAGACAAGGTAAGGCCAGAAACTAGAAAGATACCATCACAGGAGGAAGAAGGAAGGCAGGGTGGGAAAATGGCTGCTTTTAAGCTGTGAGAGCTGCTCTTTATCCTCTGCCTTCCCTCACAAACACACACACACACACACACACACACACACACACACGTACACACGCACAAGATGTGATAACTCTAAATACCCCCTACTCCAACTGGAGCAGAAAAGAAGAGTGTTAGTATCAATGTGAGGAAGTAGCCAAAACTTTGTGAAGAAAGAGGAGGAACCTCTGAGGGTCAAGAGGGGAGACTTTCCCCAGGACCAGGTTACCCAACAAGATCGGAGGCCCTAGGATAAGGTAGTTTGGGGATAGAAAGTTCCATTGAAGACCAAAACCAAGGAAATTCCTTTGGGGCCCAGTGGTTAGGACTCTGCACTCTCACTGCTAAGGGCCTGGGTTTGATCCCCGGTCAGGAGACTAAAATCCCATAATCCACGTGGTACAGCCAAAAAAAAAAAAAAAAAAAAGCTAAAACTTAGTTCTCAGCTTCCTAGAGGATAGGAGAACCCTAAACAGGAGGAAATCACCTTGAGAGGGACATCAACTTTTACTAGAGGGAATGTGAAAGGATGGTAACAGTTTTTGAAATAGATTGTGTTGTTCTTTTTTGTTTCTCCATACGTTCATTTATTCACTCTTCCAACAAATAGTTACTAAGTGCCTGCTGTGGGTCAGACACTGCCGAAGGACAAAGAGACATAACAGTAAAAAAGACAGACAAAGTTTCTGCCTTCATGGACTTTATATTCTGCTGGGGAGGCAATCAATAATTTTTAAAAAGCAGCAAATACTCAGGTGGTGCTTTCCACGTGTCAGATCCATTTCTAAACCCTTTCCATATAGTAACTCATTTTATTTTTATCACAACCTATACGGTAGGTGCTATTATTATCCCCATTTTACAAATAAGGAAACCAAGGCATAGGCAGGCTAAGTAACTTGTCCAAGTGCACACAGCTAATAAGTAACAGAACAAGGATTTGAACCCAGGAAGTTGAATTTTAGAGTCCATATTTTTAATCAACATAGATTGGTACAGGTACGGGTATGGGTTTAGGTTTGGGTGTGGAGATGGAGAGGGAGATACAGACAGAGATAGAGAAGAGGACAGGAGACCTCTAAGTAAATCATCTTGAAAGGGACTTAGAAGCCAGCTGAGAGAGAGATAGATGGATAGATAAATAAATACGTGCTATCTATTTCTATTATAGATATAATATATCTATTTCTATTTTATAGAAAGCAGTGTTTAAAAAAATAAAAATAAAAAGCAGTGGTGGGCAGGGGGCTGGGCTTGGAACAGGGTGGCCAGGGCAGGTGCCACTGGAGTTGACCAGGGCAGATTCCCAAGGCCTGGCCAAGCCACAAGCAAGTGTGATCATGAGCGACCAGGTCCCAGGTCTTCAACAGCAAACCCCGGAGAAGACCAGGGCTAGAAACAGTCCCATTACAGTGGTCACTGTCCAAGCAAAGGCCAGCTGCAACGCAGAAGGTCCATCTGTGTCATCTGCCTCCCTTCCTGGGCCATAAGCACCTCCCCACATGCATTCGCCAGGCGCCATGGAGAGAAGGGAAGGGGAGCAGAAACCAGAAAGACGGGGCCTCTCTACAAAAAAAGACTCAACATTCCCCCTAAGAGCCTGTTTAAATGATTGAATCTGAGTAAATTGACCTGACTCGACTAAAATGTAAAGCCCCCTTGGCACCTCGAGCCCTATCGAGCAGAACACGGGCTCGTAAGGGAGTGCAGATCAGCAGTGGAAAAAAATCTAGACTAACTCTGCTTTCGACTGAGCATTTGTGATACTTCTGCCCCCCACTCGAAGGCCACTTTGGGAAGGAGAGGAGAGAGGACACGGGATGAACAGCAAGAGAAGCGAAAAGGATCTGTTGCTTTCCCTTAATGTGGTATGGTCACGGTTGCACAGATGTTTAGTCACGGCAAAGGGCAGGAAGGAAACACATGTTTAAGTACATCGCTGGAGAGACCAAAAGGATTACGCACTGTTCCATGATAATTTTTCTAAAGCTGAAAGCGTGATTTAGGAGAAGCTGTTCGTGCCATTGCTGCATTCAGTTACCCAGAACAGATGTGGATGGGCCTGGAAGCAATTTCCAGGCTTCCAAATGTGGGTCATAAGTATGTGTTAATCAGAAAGGACATTGCAGTTAAGTGGCTTCACATATTTACCGTCACTCCTATGAAAGGCATTTATTAGCAACCTCCTACATGAGGTTCAGGCAGCCTGGAATTTATACGCAGAAATTAAGCAGCAGTCATAATTCCTACCTCTTGAAACTTAAACTTGGCAATGTTGATTTGAACGATCCCATAAATATACAACTAAACAAAGCTCATCTGCAATTATTCTCTGTCCCAACTGTCTTCCAAAGTGGCTGTACCATGTTGCATTCCCACCAGCAACGAATGAGAGTTCCTATTTTTCTACATCCTCACTACCATTTGGTGTTGTCAGTATTTTGGAATTTAGTTATTCTAATAGATATATAATGGTACCTCATTGCTGTTTTAATTTGCAATTCCCTAGTGACATAAAACAGGGAGCATCTTTTCATAGGCCATCCCATCATTTTTGCTGTATTCTATTCATTGGAAGAAATTCAACAGGTCCAGCCCACACTCAAGGGGAGGGAATTATACAAGGCCATGAAGAGCAGGAGATGGGGCCATTGGGGACCATCTCAGAGGCTGCCCAACATAATTAGATTCAGAAAAGAATGGAGGAGAGGAATTTGAGACAAATAAAGACAGTGCTTTTGAGGAGTCTTGCTATCAAGAGAAAAAGAAATGAAGGGTTAGTTGCAGAAGAATATGAAGTTAAAGGATGTTTTTATTTACTCGTTTTACAACTAGATCATGCTTATCAATAAAGGTGATATATTTGATATACTGAATATAAATACAAAATAGAAATGTATTTTATACCTTTATTCCTATATTTCCTAGAAGTCTTGTGAACAACAAGGCTCAGGTTTGTAGGCAACAAACCTGAGAGGGCATTTTTTTTTTTAACTTTTTATTCTATATTGGAGTACAATTGATTAGCAATGTTGTGTTGGTTTCAGGTGTACAGCAAAGTGATTCAGTTATACACATACATGTATCTATTCTTTTTCAAATTCTTTTCCCATTTAGGTTGTTACATAATATTGAACAGAGTTCCCTGTGCTATACAGTAGATCCTTGTTGGTTATTCATTTTAAATATGGCAGTGAGGACATGGCAATCGAGAGAGCATTGTTTTAATAGTCTGTTTTGTACCAATGTAAGGGGTCAGAAACAAGCACACCTGTCTCCCAGTGCTTCCAGGATGCTTACCTGTACACCCTCTGATTGCTAAAATCAGCCACATTTCAGCCATCATCCACTTCTTTTTTTTTTTTTTAATTTTTTTTTTTTTTTTTTAATTTTTTTTTTTTTTTTTTTTTTTACTGCCCCTGCCTAACATCATCCACTTCTATTTAGGCAAATGAAACCAGCAGGCCTCAGTGAGAGCAGACATTCTCTCTTGGCTTGAAAACAAGCCTACAGCTGCTTGGAAAAGGCAGGCTGCTGGGCAGAGACCTGCATGTGGCAAATGGCCCAACGACGCCAATTAAAATGTTACCCAACTGGAATTGCCGTTTAAATCAAAAATGATGTCTGCACTTGCTTTATCTCCTGACTCTACAACGACACAATAAAATGCGCACTAAACACAGAGACAAAAGAAAATGGATGGGCCAATTAATCTGTGAGAGCAAATGTCCCAGCTCTGTGTGTGATGTTAGTCCATTGAGAACAAATGAGTCTTAGGATCTCCAGGGAATAAGGGTTGGGGGAGGGTGACAAATAATGTGCTTTCTTCCCTTTCCACCTTCAGAACCAACTCAAGATAAGATACAGAAGGGAAATGAAGGTGTTAGCTTTACTACTGACAAGATAGTGACTTCAGAGCTGAGTTTGTTCTACTCCCTTTCCCCGTCTAGACCTTGGCTCACCATTACCTTATACTGATCCTGGGCAGCGAGGGAAGAAAAAGAACATGAATCTTCACAGCTCACAGCCTTCTGATGGACTTGCTCTTCTCTGAGAAAGATGAGCCGTTGGACATCACCTGCCGTAACATATGTGTGGGCCAAAAATTTAAAATGAGTAAAATGCATGACCATGTTATTGCAGGGTTAGTAAGAAATACTATCTTTTATTCAGTTTGGACTATTGAAAAAGCACAGAGTTTAAGGGAGTGACACTTCATGTTCCCAAGTGACTATACACTGAACCAAGAAAACCCTCAATGGATTCCAAATGGTCACTTCTTACCCCCGTCTCCCCCTCCCATCAGAGAACATTAGAATCTTGAAAACAGGAAACAGGTGGAGGACGGATGCCAACAAGCCTACCCCGGTTTGCATGCTCTCAAAATTCATGTTAGAACAGGATTTTATTGAAATGCCTTCCTCTGCTGGAAGGGAATGAGGAAAGGGTGGACAGAAGCTCAGGGCATTATCCCACAGAAGTTCCTCCACAAAGAGACATGGCATGGAGAGCCGGGGTCAGGGGTGAGGGCTCCCCTCTAGCAGCAGCAAAACTAGCCAGAGAAGTGCCCAACGCCTCCCGGGGGCTCGGGATGCCTGTTCTAGAAGTAGTTCATCACGTGTGTGAAAGGCAGGCCAAAGACACACCAAGAAAGGAAATACAGCAGGTTTTATCAAGCATTGACAGTGTACCAAGCTCTAGGCCATGTACCGGGAATGCAGGGATAAATTCATACTCAAGGTGACCCAAAAAAGATACATTCTGGGATAAGACCCCACCACTATCATCACTATGAGCCTTGAAGAGTTTTATAGTATGAATATTCAACTACTGCAGGGGATCAATGGCGAATCTCTTTCCCTGGAGTCATTTCCCACTTACCTGAATATGTTCCAGGCACTATGCTGAATTCAGAGGATCCAGTAGAGTGGGAAAGCAAATTCTCATGGAGCTTACATTCCGTCATCAAGACAAGTCTCCTTTTGGAGAACACCCTAAGGTGGGCTCTACTCCACCAGAAGTTCTGTATGATCTAAAAGTCCCTCTACTCTATGATTCTTCTTTAACTCTCTTGGCTTCTCCTATATCGTGAAGCCAGCTTCCTGCTAGTAATGCTAGACTCAGCCTAGGTACACCCCTCCTCCAGGAAGCCTTCCCTGATCCCCTTAGCAGGCTGGGCTTGGTGGCTTTGTGCTAGGCCCTTGGCACACTGCATAGGCTTGTACCACTTTATGTTTCTTGAGGGCAAGGGCAGTTTCTCATTCAACTTCACAGCACGGATCACGGTGCCTACCGCTGAGTGGGCACTCAGTAAATATTTGTTGCCCTCTACAGTCCCTCCAACCAAAATGATCTCAAGTGCTCCAGTACCTAGGAAGCCTCAAATCTCAAAATTCCAGGGACAGATTAAGGATAAAACCAAATATAAAAGCAAGGCTGGGGGTGGCACAGTGGTTAGGAATCCGCCTGCCAATGCAGGGGGCAGAGGTTCGACCCCTGGTCTGGGAAGATCCCACATGCCGCGGAGCAACTAAGCCTGTGCACCACAACTACCGAGCCTGCGCTCTAGAGCCCGCGAGTCACAACTACTTAAGCCTGCGTGCCTAGAGCCTGTGCTCTGCAACAAGAGAAGCCACCACAATGAGAAGCCCGCGCAAGGCAACAAAGAGTAGCCCCCGCTCGCCGCAACTAGAGAAAGCCCACCCCACGTGCAACAACGAAGACCCAACGCAGCCAAAAATGAATAAATAAGTTCATTTTTTAAAAATAGTTTTTTTAAAAAAGCAAGGCTGGGGACTTCTGGTGGCTTGCAGACCCCCCTGGGGGAGAGCATGGGATACTTGAGGTGGGGAAAGTGGAAACGGACATAAATATCTAACATTATTAGGGTGCCAGGAGCTCCGTCGAACCTGCCGCGAGGTAAATGGACACCACGCTTCGGAAGGGCTCTGAGGCGGAAGTTCGGTCGGTCGGCCCGTGGCCCGAGCTGGGGGAGACCCGGGCGGCCGCCGCCTGCCCCGCTTGCCCCAGGCCGCCGGCAGGGGGAGCGCGAGGGCCTCCGGGCGCCACTGGCGGGGCGGGTGCTCTGCCTGGTGCTGGGCCGGGTCCGGGCCGGGCGGGGCGCTGGGGCAACTTTTTGGTTGGCTGCCGCTGGGTGCTGACCGCCCGGGCCCCTCTTAAACTGGGTCTCTCCCTTCCCCTCCCCTTTCGGCCTCGGCGCACGACTCGGTAAGTGGTTTCCAACCAGCTCGACGTCAGAGCCCGCCACGTGGCCTGGGGGGGTCTTTCCAGTGGCGCTTACCGGGCGCGCGCGCCCCTCCTGTCCCCGGGCCCGCTCCGTCTGGGCGGCTGGGACTCGGGTTCGGCCCCAGCTCGGCACCCCCTCGGGAGAGGCCTCCCAGCCCCCAGGGGAGCTGCTGTGAGGGCCCCTCGGGGGCGGGGACGTCCTCAGTGTGCCGGGACGCTTCCTCCCCGGGAATGACCCTCCTGGCGCCTAAGGGTCCCCTTTTCCTCCCAGGGGCCGAGGCGCCTGGCACCTTATGTACCTGTGACCCCGACGCCCAAGGGATCCGGGCCACAGGGAGCTTCAAGCTCCTTTTGCAATGAAACAAGAAAACAACAAACAAAACTTCGAGAATGAAACTGACCCAGGACGGAGGCGCAGAGCCCGGGACGGTGTCCGTGTTATAGGCGCACGCGGGGCCCCCGCCCGTCCGGTGGCTCTGACGACCCCGGAACGGCCAGTTTAGGAAGCGGGTTAAGATCACGGGCCTGAAACACTTTTAAGCTTCATTGTGGAGCAGTGTTAATTCCGGTGTTGGCAAGAAACGGAAGTAATTTCGCCCACACAGACACTCCCCCGGCCACAAGTGCCTTCCAGTTGCCACTTCGCCCGGCGGTTGGGCTCTTTAAAAGGTCTGGCGTTGAGTCTTGCGGGAGCGGTTAACTACTGTGAGCCTTAATGAGGGAGCAGTTTTCTCCCCCAACTTTTCAGGAGTGGCACCGCGTTATGCAGCATGGGACCCTCTTCCAACATTTTCAGGCTGTGAGGCTTGTCATGGTTTTCTGTCCTGGGAAAAAGTCGGCACCGTTGGGGTTCTGACTTGTGTCCGCCAAGATAAAGAGGAAAGATTGCCCTAGAGAAAGTTTGTCTGAAGGAAGAGGTTCTAAGTTTCGGTGTGGCTCTGTTCAGCATCAGTGGGCATTTTTACTGCTATACATTCCTATAGAAAGGTTTACTCTCCAAATTCAATAAAATTTGTAAAGATCTAAATTTAGAGTTGAGGGAATGAAATGAAGGAATCGTTATAGCTATCATGGGTACCGCTTAGTAATCTTCTCTTGAAATGGGAGGATTGTGGGGTGTTTTATATATTTGCCTCAATGGCGAAAGACCCTTTTACTGATCAGAAAATAACTAATTTTACTAATTAGGAAACCGAATGGGACATCAATTTTATCATGCTTTTAAAGAGGAAACAAGGTGCAGCGTTGCAAACTGTCCTAGGCACCCCCTTTCCAGCCATATATATGGGGTGGGAACACACAGTTTTCCCTGCCCCGACTACCTGGATCTCTGGTGAATGGCACTACCACAGAGAGAAATGCAGTGGTCAGGCTTTGTTTTACAATTGGTTTAGATGTTGGGGATTCCTGTTGAGCCAAATGGTTCCCTCTGGGAGAGGGACATGGGCTGAGAGAGCCAGGCAGCAGGTCAAGGAAGCAGGAGCCTGAGCCAGTGTCTGTTTAAGGACTGTGGAAACTGAGCAAGTGCTGAGGACTGTTGCCCACTCCCTGGGCTCTGCCTGCGCCTCTGGGTAAGCAAGTCTCAGGCTTCCTTTGGTTTTTTTAAATGTTAAAAGTTTGTTTCCCTCTTTCCTAGGTAAATACTGTTGCCAGTCATGTTTATTTTTTTCCAAATTGATAATGTTCCATGCAACTGTAACAGGGAGATTGGAAAGTTGGAAAGTTGATGACTGCTGACTTTCTGTAAAATGGATTCCCAGAGTATTGGCACTTAGTTCACTACTTATTTTACTCCTGGCTGGAAATTACAGGAGATTCCCAGTGTCAGGAAGTTTGGAGAATGTAGCTGTTTTACAGTAACTCTACTTAAAGGTAGCTTTTTATTCATCAAAGGTAGCTGGTAGGTAGCCCAATAAAAGACTCTTTACCAAACACACACATACACACACACAAAACCATAAAAAGTTAGCATATGATATTCTTAACATTGTTTTTCTCAATTTCCTACCAGGCTCAGTCCAGTTCAAGATGCTGGCAAACAGGTATGGACCAAATGGAAAGAATTTGGCTTGAGTTAATAAATACGAATAGAATTCTTGGCCAAGGATGAGAACTCTAATCTGATTGGATATCTTGCTCTGATGGGTTAAAGGATTTACCTGAGGCCAACTTGATAGGTAGGAATTTATTAAGTGCAATCACACCCCTCCCCACCTTTAAAAAGTATGTTTTAAATAAAATGGTGGTGGTGAGGGGGCTCTAGTAAATAGGTAATACTTTATTATGTCCAGAAAAAGGTTGTTGTAGGGGGGAAAAAAGGATTTTTAAGTGATTGGCATCTAACCTTTCAAGATGTTTATCTTTGGTGATGGTGGCCATTTTGAGTTAGACTCTTCCAGAGGCTGAGGGTGAATTGCTAGCATTAGGAAAATAGGATTTTGAGTTGAAAACATTTTTTTTTTCATTTTTATGTCAGAACATTACTATGCCTGTGTTGACAATGTGTAGTACATTGGGGAATTCATTTTCCTTACCTGCACTGCTTTTGTGAACATGGCCTAGACACTGTATTTTCTTAATAGCATCTTATTTAGTAATTGCTGCTCTAATTACCTACTGTGATACTTTTCTTACAGGGCTGGTGCTTGAAAGCTTTTCGAGGAGATAAGGTGTATTTGAACATGTGACGAGTGACATATACAGAGTAGAGGTTTTTGCTTACTGTCCCTTTCATGGTGGTAGCAGGGGAGGACTTTTGAAAAGGTGCCAAATATCTGCAAGAACACGTATCTGCCCCATAGAGAATTTCTGTAGAATTCAATTCCATTTAAACTATTTAAAATCATTTTTCTGCCAACCAACCCCAGCCTGAAGCTCAACATAGTAACTAGACTAGCTATTCTATCAATACAGCTATCTTAAGAAAACTGTCAGCTGCTTGAATTTACAAAGGTTAGTTCTAAATCCCATACTTTTGACTATTCTAAACATTGTATGTTTCAAAGTATCCTTTTAAAAACTTGTTTTTTTGTGTTTACAGTTTTTCCTATAATAGATTATTTTGATGTTTAAATTTGACCCCTTTGACAGACAACGGATCAGTGGATTCCTAAGGAGCAGGGAGGAGTTTGCTGCATAGGGTTTGGGGTGGGGCGGGGGGGGGGTGTTGAAGAACTGCTCTACACTTTGATTATGGTGCTGATTGCCTTGGTCACATTTTGGAGTGAGTTTTACTGAATGTAAATTCAACTTCAATAAACATGGCTTTAAAAACTTACCCTTTCCGGCATCTTAATGACATTTCCAATGCAATCTGTGGGAAGACAGTCTTAGGTCAGTAATTGAATGATTTACTGAGATTAGAGGGGCAAAAACATCAAAATTACCTTGGGGTCACGTAAGTGACTCGTGCACAAATAAATACTCAAGAAACCATCAGTGTATATGCTCACCCATCAAGGGTGTACAGGTTCTCTTTATGGATGGTTCAGGCAACAGCACACACTCATCGTCTTAACAGCTGCATTTTCAATCCCATTTGGCAGGGTGTGAGCGGCCTGGCACTTTTCTCTGCATCTCTTGACAATGTACACTAGTGGCGACATGGTAGCAGAAAATGAAGTGTGAAAATTGTTACCCAACAAAATTTAGAATGGCTTTGGCCGATAACTGGCTAAAACAGGGAATTAAGTGAGAGAATTAGGGAGTAAGTGAGGTTCTGGGTGCTGAGTAATTGGGTTTGGGTTAATCTCAAAGCTTGATGCATAAGTCACATGGATTACTTTTTCTCTGGGGATATTCAAGGGTGTTTTTGAAAAGAGGGATGGGGACTTCCCTGGTGGTCCAGTGGTTGAGGCTCTGAGCTTCCACTGCAGGGGGCACTGGTTCGATCCCTGGTTGGGGAAGTTCCACATACCGTGCAGTGTGGCCAAAAAAAAATTTCAAGCAATAAACAGTTAAATAAGATGTTATTTCCTTAAAAAAAAAAAAAAAAAAAAGGATGGGCCAAGTATTGGCTGTGAGTCACTGTTCTTTCCTGTGGGTAACAGGTCTAGCCACGGAGCCTGTTGAGCCCTACCCACCATGACCGTGGGCACTGGCAGCTGTGTTGGGCCATCTTGCCTGTAGGATGAAGCAGTGCCTGCAGATGCCTCCTTGTGCTTCCAGGTGTGGTACCTAACCTGCTCCATCTCCCCCCAGCTCCCTTCCCTGTACTGTGGCAATACAGAGTTATCTAGCACCTTGATTAAGTACAGCCTAGGATCACCAAAGTGAGTTGCAGCCAGTCCCAGGGCTGCAGTCAACTTGCCCTCCTTGGCACAGCACATACCTACATGTTGAGAAGAGCTAAAGCAAGAGTGAAAAGATGGCCAGCATGACTACTAAAATTACCAGGCCATTCTTTTGTGCTCAAGTGCCCTGAGGAGAAGTGAAGCAAATCTGGAGCTGAATGAAATGTTTTCAGAGGATTTATTAGTTCCAAGGGAGGAGTTATGGTCATGAAGAGAATCTTTACGACTATAAAAGAAAATGTGATTGGAATACAATTCTATTCACTGGTTATGGTTTCACTGAAAATGTCAAATCTTACGTAAGAACTCCAGTCACTAACCTCCCCAGATGTCACTTGTCTGGTATTGGCAGTAGTGCCATCACTATGTCAGTTCAGGTAGATTGAGTCACATAATTAGATTCAAGAATGTGCATATTCCATTTTCAAAAACAAGTAGTTTTTGTTTCTTAAAAGCAAGCAGGTCTTGGGACTTCCCTGGTGGCGCTGTGGATAAGACTCCATGCTCCCAATGCAGGGGGCCCGGGTTGGAACCCTGGTCAGGGAACTAGATCCCACATGCATGCTGCAACCACGAGTTCACATGCCACAACTAAGACCCTGTGCAATTAAATAAATAAATATTCAAAACAAAACAAAACAGGTCTTTGTAGTTCAAGTGAATATTCCAAACTAAGGTATGTATTTTTATTTGAGGTTCCACAAGCAGGTATTTATATCATCTGGTAAATATTTACTGTGTTTCTCTTGTGTGTTAAGTCCTGTGATGGATGATTCCTGCCTTTATGGAACTTACACGGTGTGGTTTATCTGTGACACTTTGTAAGATGAAGCTGGTTAGAATGTGCCTCCCTCAACCTCTCTTTTAAGGAATAACTTCACTCAGTATCTGAGTCAATATCTGAAAGATTCAATTGTTAGGACAAACTACAAAGAGACTATTATATCTATTTATACCCCCACCACATTCCCAGAATGATTTGGGGTGGCTTATAAACAAATAGCAAACAATACAATAATTAGAGGAGGGAATAAAAACTCAGCAAGAAGAGAGCAGGGTATAAAACCAAACCATTAGACCTCATGCTTTAGGCTCCCGCCAGTTTGGCTCTGAGCTTCCTAGGAGCCAGAGGAAATCCGGTTGGCAAGTTCGTCATTTGGCGCTTGAATATAAATTTTAAATGGACGAGGTGGAGGGGGCAGGGTCATTTACATTCTAGGCTCCCTGGAACCCAAGTGAGAAGATGCTTTTTCTCCCTCATGATCTGAAGTACCTTGAAGGAAGAAGTAGAACAGAGAAGGTGTCCAGATAACTAAACAGGGGGATCTAGAGATAGTAAAGACTGAGGCATTTGACCAGGGTAGTAAGGTCAGTCAACCAGTGACCCCTGTGAGCCAAGGTCAGGGATAACACCTCAAGAGGAAAGCCATGTTGAGAACAAATAAACAGCCAGAGATGTGTATGAAAGGCTTATTTTAATTTTGTACTCATAAGGATTGCCTTTCCAAAATTTACCTTGTGTTCATAAACTGAAAAGTTCTGATTCTCATATTTTGTTATAAAATTGTGATTTCGGATTCTGATATTTTGTTATAAAATTGTGACTTATCTGGGACTATGCAACCACGGCTAGAAAGCCCCCTGCTTGAGTTTGTCTGTACAGCAGGGGCCAATTATCTTGAGGTACCCTCCCCAGTTGCCATCTGCATTTCCAGAACAGCTGCACATCAATCTGTTTCAGAGATAAAGAGACAAAATCCAGTCAGTTCAGGTTGATGTATGTCACCATGAATTGTTTCTGGAAAACAGATCAGAATGTTGTAGTTGATGGAATGATTTTCCAGTTGGACAAATGCTCTGGCATGTTACCCCCACTACCTGGCAGAATAGAGCCCATTGTATCATTTATAGGCTTCCTATAGTGGAGAAATATGTGGAACTTTGGGAATCATCACAGAGTCCAAACTGTACTCCAGTACAGTAGCCACTAGCCACATGTGGCTATTGAGCACTTGAAATGTGTCTAGTGCAAATTGACATGCTGAGGTGTAAGAAACATCAGCTTTGGAAGAATTAATATTTTTTAAAAATGCATCTACAATCATTTGTATTATTTTTTAGATTCCACAGATATAGAAAACAAAACTTGTGGTTACCAAAGGGGAGAAGGAAGTGGGAAGGGACACATTAGGGGTATGGGATTAACAGATACAAGTTGCTATATGTAAAATAGATAAGCAACAAAGATATACTGTATAGCACAGGAAATTATACCCATTATCTTATAGTAACCTAGAGTGGAATAAAATCTGCAAAAATACCGAGTCACTATGCTATATACCTGGACCTAACACAATACTATAAATCAACTATACTTCAATAAAAAAGAATGTAAAATCTCAGTTTTATATTGATTACAAGTTAAATGATAATATTTTAGAAATATATTATTAAAATTATATAAATGTGATTTGCATTATATTTCTGTTGGGCAGTACTGGTCTAAAACATGAAGTATTCATGGAAACATGGAGATAGTCGTTCCACGATCCAATAGAAAGATGTTGCTGTCCTACTCTACAAGGCCTGGAGGAAAAGCAAGAGTAAAATTAGCACTTAAAATGCAGAATTTACAGGTAAGCAGCTAAATTTTCAAGGGCAGGAGGTGCAGGTGTAGAGAGCCAGTGGTACTTAGAAGACTTGACATAAATTCTACACTCAAGCTGCTAGCACTTCTGGAGGTTTTGAATAAAAGACTTCAGGATGGATTTATTAAACACTTGTTCCGAGACTCGCCTGTGCAAGTCCTTGTGTGTTCATTGGGCTAATCAAGGGCCAGGAGACGTGATGTGCTACCTCCTCAAAATACAGTCTCCTTAGTGAAGAATCCATGCGAGGAACAGTTCTGGTTTCCTGACCTAGTTGGTTGTGTGTGTGTGTGTGTGTGTGTGTGTGTGTGTGTGTGTAGTAATGTAGCCTTTCAGGTTTTTTCTTGGAAAAGGAAAGATTGGGGGAGGTGGCACCATAAGTAGTACCAGAACTTATATACAGTACAGTTTTTTTCAAAGTACCTTATGTTAAGCAAAATGTTCCCAAGATTCTCTCCTTCCCTTGTTTTCACTCAACTCAGCTCTAAGAAGCAGGTCTGTGCAAAATTCCCTTTTGTAATTTCCTTACTGTGAATGACTTTTGGTCATTTTTGTCTTTTAACAATAGGTGGATTTTTCCTTTAGGTTTCACATTTCCTTTAAGCAGTGGTTCTTAAGAGGGGGTATGGGGGGAGGAGTATTTTACCCTCCCTGGGGACATTGGGTAATGTCAGAAGACACCTATGATTCTCACAAGTGTGTGGGTGTGGGCTGCTCCCTCCATCTAGTGGGTAGAGACCAGAGATGCTGCAGAGTGTCCTACAATGCACAGGACCGCCTCCACACCAAAGGAGTATCTGATCCAAAATGTCAACAGTGCAGAGGTTGAGAAACCCTGTCTTAGAAAATGTCATTCCCAACAGCACCAACCTGCTAAGGTGGTACTGAGTGTGCTACAGGCCATTCCCCAAATGTGACTCCCCCCCGACCCCCAGAAAGGTTCTCTGTACTTTGAGGCCTGAGGAGCCTTCATTGCTAGCCTCATTGTTCTCACTGCTAAGTGAATTTCTATTCCACAGCATTTACAAAGAAGCAATTCATTATTTAAAGCAAAGAGCTATATGGGTTTTCTTCTAGGCTCCCCAGAAGGTAGTTTTATGCTTCTAAGCAGCCAGAAACTCAAATTTTGCTCATCACAAACTAGTGGTTTTCTTAATCAGTGGTGGTCAAACTGGATGTCGTAGCTTGATTGCTGAGACGAAGCTTGCCCAAGTCAGCTAAGGGATTGTCAGATCCCTGGCCTGACCCTAGACCCCAGAAACCACCCAAAGGTTGTTACCATGATCTAATTCAACAGATAGCTTCAGTCCTTGTGAGGGGCACACAGCCCGTCAAAAGGACATTCACAAACCAGCTGTAGAACAAAAACCCAAGGAACTGAGACCAAACATCACTGACCGTGATCTAACTCTAATTTTAATACTGACCAGAAGATCCTGCCTAATTTTAGAACCCAAAGAACAATAAAAACCTGAAAACGTTGAATTGTGTTGGCAAAATTAAAACAAGCCCCTTCAAATTGTCTGGAGTGGGATCTGAGTTGTTAATGGCCGTGCCACGAGTCAGAACCCTTTCAAACTCTGGCTTGTAGCCATCACCCCAAAGATGCATTTAAAGCAGTTGATGCTATTGCCAAAGGTGATGGTGACATAATTGCTCTCAAATGTAGCAGTGGAACAAGGTAAGCACCCAGTAGCAACTCGGGGAAATCACTGGAAACAGTGACATGGGGCCAGTGTTGGTAGGGCTCTGAGTGGTCAGAGGTGCTGCCTACCTCTCAGGTTGAAGTGCACTTCTTCGCTGTCTTCTGAGCATGGGCATTTGTAATCTTACCCTTCCTTGCATTAAAAAAATATAGCACTTGGCCCGTGGTTACAAACAGGATGGAGATGAAGACCAGCATGCCGAACACGCTGCGGGGCCAGCATGACCAGGACGAAGTGGATGAGGTCCATGAGGTAGTTCAGGGAACACTGCACACCGTTCACAGCCCCTCGCTCTGTTTCCAGAATGTTCTCCTGAAGAAGCTGGCTCACAGTGAGGTCAAAGGACCAAAGACCTACAGGGCAGCAGTGTGGGGGGAGAAGACATGGAAAGAGATGTCAGAGACCTCGGTGAGAATTCTGGCTCTGGCACTGACTGGCACGGTCACACTGGGTAAATGAAGCTTTCGGTGGTTCAGTTTCTCAGCTGTGAACTGGGAATCTTTAGACCCCATCTCGCTGGAGGATTACATGAGACGGTGCTGTGAAGTGAGCAGCATCATGCCTGGCATGGTAGTTACGGTCAATAATTTGTGGTAGTATAAATTGTATTTTTGAATCACCATCGCCACCATTATCACCAGGTAGCGATATAACTTCATTTTAGATGTATCTATTTATGTCTCCATTCCATTCCAAAAATGGTTCGGACAGAGAGCAAAGTCTTGAGCTTCACATCCAGCTCCAGTTCCGCGTGTTTCCTCTTCCCTCCTGATCTGGCAGAGAAGGAGTGAGCTTCCTCTCCCCTCCCCCACCTTTAACCACATTAAGAGGCTACATTTGATTACACTTCAGAAGCAGCCTCAGGACCTGCCATACAGGCACCAAATAAGTCAGAAACCAGGTGGCAATGCTGTCCTTGAGAGCCAGTCCCGGGGGCTCTTGTGCCTGCTCCCAGCTTCTGCCTATAGTTGGTTTCCTTCTGGATTCTCCCTGAGACCCAGCGCTGGCCCTGCAGAGGCCTCTTGTTCACCTCTGTCCTGATCTCTGGACTCAGCTCTAAACTCAAGAATTATTTGGGTTGAATATGCTGTGTCCTCCAGTGTCTGCCTTTGCAGAGCATTGGCCAGGCCTTCTGTCCTCCTAGGCTGCCCTTGTCACCCTGCGGTAGCCCACACCTGGGACACTGGCCCAGGCTCCCCACCCTTCTGGGCCGTCCCAACCACCTGGCATGGCCTCGAAGCCTCAGGGTTTGGTCTGCCAAAGGACTCTGACCTGGAGCTCACCTATAAAACCCACACACCTTGCCCCTAACAAGCAGTGCGGACAGGTCAGAGGTATTTATGAAACGCTGCAGCTGCACAATGTGAAGCTCTGGAAGCGAGGGCTGATTCTGCACTGACAGAATTATTTATAAATTGAGGGCATACAGAGTCGCAGTTCTTAGATTTTAAAAAGCAAAGTGACTTTGGGGTAATATGTCAAATCCTGCTGTAGCCAGAGTTCTGTAACTTCCTTTCCACTAAGAACGGAAACAAGTATATACTGGGCCAATGTCTCGGGTGAGCTCTGTGCCTAGGGATCCATGGTAGACAGCAAGGCGGCCACAGGCCACTGGTCCTGGTGAGACACACGTCATCACGGCCACCAGGCCCGACCACGCTAACCACGCTAACACAGGGACAATACTATATCCTTTGGGGGCACTGGTGCTTTTAACGCGTGCAGTTTTGACCACACCACCACCGCTGGAGTGATTTGTAATTCTGCTGGGAATAAATGCGAATGGCATTTGCTGGCAGTGGGTGTGCGGGATTCACTCAGCATCCGTGTCACTCAGCATCGTGGTTCTCCATCTCACCGTCCACCCCACACTCCATGCTCACGCAACAACGCTCGTGAAAGCACCACAATCACAGCCAAAATATAAAAATGATGATGACGACTGAAGATGAGACTTAATATTCATTTTTAACAAATAGCTCCAATACCTGTGCCTTTGGTCCTCTCCTTCCACCACCCGCCACGACACTCTCCCTGATGGGTAGGTACTATCATCACTATCCCGTCTTACAGACAAGGAAACAGGGACACAGGGAGCTTAGGTAACATGCCAACATCATGGGCAGCCTGGCTCCACATCCTGAGCTGTCTCCCTTGTGAGTGTCAACGGTGTTGTGGTGTGTCTGGCATCTTTATCAAGGGTCAGCAAAAAGAGCTGCTATTGCCATAGAGAAAAGCCCAAAGTTTCTCTCATACTGAATGCTTCTCCAGACTGTAGGCATTGCCAATGAGATTTCACATTCTCTAAATGTGATGTTTCCTTTGTGTCAGGAAGAGCCACTTGGACTTTTTTTTTTTTTTTTCCTTTAGAACTAGTTTATTATCATAATACTCTGTGAATTGTGTAAATCTTAAATGGCCAACCTGCTCTCAGTCGTTCATGCAATTAAAGGCTGGGGAGTACAAGCCAAATAGCCTAATAAAAGATAATTCACCTGTCAGGTCCTTCACTTAAAATATTTTAGAGGTTGGGTCATCTCCAGATGAAAGAACAGGTTTCTAAATCAGCTATTAGGAATTACGAACAGTTAATTTCTCATACATGCACATTACATCAGAGGAAAGAGGTTCCCAAGCTAGCCCGTGGTTTTATAACCTCTGGAATTGGACCGACAAAACTCTCATTTCCCCTCTCCCAATATTCCCAAGATTCTGTGGACCAAGGGGTTCTGGGTCTCCTTGATAGAAAGCAGAAAGGTATCCCCAAACCCCATGCCCCCAACTCCGCTGTGGGCCCAGGGGTGAGAAGGGGAAGCTCTGAGCCCCAGGAGGGCAGGGACCTTGCAGGAGCCCAGCGCCTGGAGTCGGGGCTGAGGTTCACAGCAGAGGCAGGCAGAGAGACGCTGAATGAAGGAGGAAGACACAGTCGGTTCAGCCTTTGATACTCTCCTTCCACCACCCACCACGACACTCTCCGCTCCCTCATTTTTGCTCTGGGGATGGGGGATCTCCTGGCTCTGAGCTGTGGCCTCGAGGTTGGACTGAGGGGAGGGAGCAGGGCTTGGGCAAAGAAATGATGCTCCTGGGTGGAAACCGGATCACAGGGAGTCCATGTCTAAGAGCAAGGTCCAGACTCTTCCCAGACTGGGCATCTGCAGGTCGAATCACTCGGGGCCAATATAATGTTAATCCCCATCAGTGTTGATACCCAATATGTCGCTGCTGAATTCATCAGGCATAAAATGACCAAAACAATTTTTTAAACACCCTAACCAAATCATATATGTCCTCACTGCCATGTATGAATGACATTTGGTTGGTGGCAGAGTTCCAAGACCAAGTTCTCAGGGGAGACAAGCTTGCAGATGTTCAGAGTCAGGCACCCTGTCTCCGGGAAAGGATTTCCCTCCCCTTCCCCAGGCAGCTAAGGAAAGCTCTGGCCCCACCAAGCTGTCTTCTTTCCCCTCTCCCCATCCCACTCCACAAGGAAAGGACCCAGGTCAAAATATTCCTTCAATGTGGATGCCATTTGTAGCATTTACATGCTTGACTCCTGGAAATAACTATTTTCACTTCCCCAAATCTCCGCATCTCCACATTTCGGCTTTTGCACAACTTCCCACCCCGCCTAGAGCACTCTTCCCTCTTCATGTCACCTGCCAAGCTTGCCCTTCAGGGATCTCTTAATTGTGGCTCCCACTGGAAAGTCTTCCCCAGCTCCCAAGACCAGATTTGGTGTCCCTCCTATGTGTCTCCAATCCTCTGTCCTTCTCTAACATAGCTCCTGTCACTTTGTGTTGTTGGCCATTGCTATTTACTCACTGTTTGGTCTCCCATCCAAACTGTACACTCAGTGGGGCTAAGACCTTGTCTGATTAAACCACTCATGTATCCCCAGTGTCTAGGACAGTTCTTGTCACATAATGGGTTCTTAGTGAATGAATGATGAAGACTGACAATGACACAGTGATGAGACCATGAAATGCTTCTACGATTACTTAGCAACATCACAGGCTGCAGAATCCTATGCCACACATGACCCACTGCTCACAATTCCTGCCAGGATCACACCTGAGAAGAGCAAGGTGATGGAGATGTAAGGGAAGTCCCAGAATTGCTCTTGAAAGAACCCAGACTAAGACAAACAGTAAATTCAGGAAGGTGGACGTTGACAGGAGAGGGAAGACACGGGAGAGAGTAAAAGACAAAACTGCACATGCTTGAGATGTGGTAATGAACTCTTGGAAAGAGTGGTGGATATTTCCTCTGGTTATTTTTCTGAAGAAGCAGATATTCATGAAAAGGAAATGACAAATACCTTTCCATCTTCCAGGACAGAATAGGCAATGATTGCAAACAGATTTTTTAAGTACATAACAATTTGTAAGAAGTATTTAGCACAAATTAAGACAAACTCCGAAAAGGACTAGAAGAGCCAAATAAGGCTATGAAGGAAGGAGAGAGGGTCAGGTGGGCTAAATCCACTCTAGCCCAAGAACTGTGGGAAGGGTGAATTTGGTTATAGAAAAGAATTGATTGCCATAGCAGGGTTTTTTTGTAAAGATAACAATAACAATGAAAAAAACAGCCAACATTGACTTACGTTCTACTCTTTGCAGAAGGAAATAGGGCTTTATGTAGACTATCTTATCTAATCACTTCCCTAGGGCTTTATGTAGACTATCTTATCTAATCGCTTCCCTGCCATCAGTTCTGTTATTTTTATCCTTACTTTACAGATTGTGAGACACAGTGAGTTTGAATAAATTAGCCACACATGGTCACACAACTAAAAGTGATAGATGGGAAGATATAGCTCGCCCTATCTATCTATCTATCTATCTATCTATCTATCTATCTATCTATCTATTTACCTATCTATCCATCCATTCATCATTTAAATATGTATATCTATCTATTTACCTATCTCTATAAATACTTATATTTTTTCCATACAATGAGATCTGGTGAGCTTTAATTGCAAAACAACTTGAGAGAAAATATAATTATAAGAAGTCCAGGACCTGCACAGCAGGGGGAAAGGCAGCACAGCCTGAGGGGGGGCCTCGGAGTGTGGAGTTCCGGAGTCTGGACAGTTGGTAAAAGAAGCCTACCCATCTTTCCTCAAGAAACTATACCAAACTGAATTAGAATTTCCTCATCTTAATTCCAACTATCCAAAGTGATAATCTCACTTGTCCAGTTTAAGCCAGGTGTCAATACCAGGCTTACTCAATCACGCCTGACAGGAGACCATCAAGGAGGATTTTTCTTGTCACTTAAGAGCACAATTTGAGGACCATGGATCAAGAATGTGGGAATAACGGGAAGCTATCTAAACTGGCCAAATTGGGGAAATCAACCCTAGCTTTCAGTTCAGTATTAGACATCACAACTGCAAGACCCTCATCTCTATCTGTTTTTAAGATCCTTGAGTTTATTGATTGAGATAAAAATATGATTTCATTTTCATTTGTCTTAAACTTAGCTTTTGTTTGAAACTGACTTTACCAACTCAACTTCTGTGCTTACCTGAAATGTCTGTGATTTGCAACTTAGTTTCACATAATCAACAATAAAGCAAAATTGCTTAGATTAAGATACAATTTTTGAAAAATTATTAGTCGACTGGCTGTATTTTTTCCATGATTGTTCTCCCATTTGGTACTGTATTACATTTCTCTTTAAAATTCTCATGTCAAAATTCTCATGCTTAAAATAAATAGGTAAAAATAACCATAAATAAAGTGATCATCCATTTTCAGAGATATACCAATCCAAAAAAAAAAAAAGAACTCCAGAAAGAGAAACTGAGGTCAGAAGCAATGCCTGGGCTGTGTTGCCCACACAGATGGGCAACATTGTCAATAGGCAGGTATAGCTCTTATCTTGAGAGAATGGGGTCATATTTATTGGCAGGTTTACCTTCCTGTCATCCTTATCCTGATGATAAGCAATTTCTGATTTAAAAAACACTGCTGATAGCAGGGATGGCCAATTTATCTATTGTCTTGACCAAAACAGCCCACATTCCCTGACATAGTTGTCTCTCTAGCTTAGCATATTTAGGAAAGAGGCTTATGATAAAATAGGAAGGAGTTTGCCCTAAGGACCATGGAATAGGTTTTGCAGGCTGTAAACTGCACGGTCCCCAGGGAGTGCTACTCACAGTGGAAACTCTCTTAATGGAGCCCCTGGAGTTGCGTAGTGTACAACCTGTGTAACTGTACATGGCAGACCCACCTGCTCCCACCAATGACACCAACCATATGAACTGAGTAACAAATGGCACTATTGAAGACTTCTCATTTCTCACTGTTTGAGGCACATTTGCAGACAGAATATTAAGATTATAGTTAGACACAAGCTCTGAAAAGAAGCATTGACATAAAGGAGGGGGAAAAAAAAAAAAGCAAGAGCTGTCTCTGAGTTTGCATCACCTTGAATGTTCACAGCCTCCTGTCACCTTTCTAGGAAGTGCCCCCGTTTGTCGCTGGGGTTTTACAGCCAACTGGGGAACTAGTTGAAAAACCCTGGATAGAAATAGAGACTCAGCAAGAAGTGAAACCAAGCTCCATCGAAGAATGAAACCATAACCGATCACATGAGATGCCCATGTCATCACCTGGCCCATGAACAGGAGAGCAGATATATTGATGATCTGGTCCAGCCGCGAGACAGCTGCATTCATCCCTGTAAGTGAGAGGACGGAAACACTACAACTCAGTGCATGAGTCTCTCCTCCTGGTGAATTTAATGTCGTGTATTTGCTAGATTTGCGAGCTCACACTGGGTGAATAGCAGTGAAAACAGGAAAGATCCCTTTTAGTCTGACTATAGATTAATCATAGGATTTTCAACCTGGAAAAGACCTTTGAGATCAGTTCTGTTGGAACTTGAACAATTAACCAATGAGTAAACTGAGGGCTAGAGAGATTAGGTAACTTGGAGTTATTCCAACTCCTGTCTCAGCACTCTTTCTATCACATCCCACTGTCCGAACAACAACAGTATTAATAGCCATTATTATGACTAACACGTTGACAGGGAAGAGAGGGAAAAAACAGAGAACGAAGGATAGAAATAGTTGAATACTCTTTGCCACACGCATAGTTCTAAGCCTTCTACACATATTCATCTCACTCAATCCTCGCAACAACTTTAAGGGGTCCGTAGTATCTCCCTTTTACAAGTTAAGAAACTGAGACATAAAGAAGTGAAATTATTTAAGGTCACAGAGAAGGTAAATGGTGGAGCTGATATTCAAACCCTGGCAGTCTGACCCTAAAGCTTATTCTCTTAACTATTCCACCATCATTAAAGAACATATTTACAAGATGATTTTTAAAATTAGAATAAACCTCAAATCTGAATCTGTGCTTTATTTTAGATTTCTTTAAAATTAATTAACAGCAAGCAGGAAGATTTTCTTTTACCCAGAGACAGGACACTTTCAACACCATGTCACCCAGCTTGTACCCACATAGCTGTTTTATTTTGGGTGTTGTTATTTAAGCCACAGTATATCCAAATAAGTGTAGTTTAGAAGAAAACATGATTATAAGGGGCTTCTACACTTTGTATGGAGTATATTTTAATAGACTCCTCTGTAACAGCTTCCTTTATCTTGGCTATCAACTCTCATGAACGTTTTCTAGCCAAGAGTACCAACTGCACAAATATAGGGTAAGACAAGATCTCCTGCTTTAGGTTGGCAATTTGAATATCTCACAATGAAAATGATCCAAGTTTTATAAATGGAAGAAAAAATAAAAAGATGCCAGATTCTTCCATTTAGCTCCATTATTGAAAAAAAAGATTCTACTTCTCACTATTAGTGATTAGGTGATAATCAAGTCACACTTGGGGATGAATTTTCTGGGGAAAGTAGAAGCTTACCATGGACGAAAATTAAGAAATCTTTTAATTCACTAATTTTTCAAATCTAAAATGACCAAAGAACCTCTGTAATATATTCAGAGGGGTTTCTCTCCCGAAAGTACGGTCTATATATCCTTTTGATAATAACGATCTCATCCATTTCTTACGTGCTTCCCATGTCCAGACATAGTGCTAAGTGCTTTACAAATCCTGTATCATCTCACAGAATCCTTCCCAAAAGTGAGCTGGCGGCAAGGTGGGGGGTTGTCATAATTTCTCTCATTCTACAGATGAGGAAAGTAAAGTCTAGAGAAGTTAAGTAACTTGCAGCTGGTAAGAGCCATAGCTGGTTTTAGCTGCATTCAAATGCAGGTCTCTTTGACTCCAAATACCTTCCATTAAAGGCTACTTTCCTGCCTTTCTTGGAGCGCCAACTGTCTCATCAACTCTGTTCACTAAACCAGTCCTACTTCTCAGCAGATTAGAGAACCTGTGATGCCCTGTTATATCCACAGCTCACCAGCCAGCTGGCCTCTGTTGTCACCTGTGAGGCTTACCATCCAGTCCTTCTGAATGCTGATGGTCAGTGCTGTGCTGGCCAGGTTTGCCAAGGCTGCCAAGGTGATCACAGCTGTGAAGCAGACCACCTATGGAAGGAGGGAAACGGAACCCAGGGATAGACTTTCTCAGCCCATTGTAATACATACAGTTACTTATCTGACAGCTTGAAGAACATCTAAATGAACCCAAAGACTTTTGAGAGAAAGAGGTTCAGTGCAGGTTTGAAGCCAAACGTTGTTGTATTTATTCTCAGCGTTTTCCTCTTCCCACCCCAGTAGCACCAGATCCGGTGCTAATTTGTACCTTGCAGACAGAGACTCTGCTGTTCCATTGTCTTCATGACTGTGAGATTTAGACTCTGATTAACAAATTAGAGGTGAGGAGAACACTGGTTAAAGATTAGCCCGATCCCAAATCAGTGAGCAGGGCCATCCAGAGATGACTCACTGAAGGGCATTCTGGTCTTGCCTGTGACATTCACTCTCACAGCACAGGGGGGGAGATGACAGACACTCACAGTGAACCAGCCTTGCCATACTTGCTCCAGCTCCCTTCTGTATGAGAACACAAGCATCAGGACCGCACAGCAGGTGGTGATAGAGGCATTCTGAGTGAAGAGCAAGACATGACCAACTGCAAAGGGAAACAATATTTACTCTTGGTTTTAAGAGACAGGTTACTATTACAAAATTGTTTAATGCAGAGTCACTGCAGTTGACCAAACCCCTGTGCCAACCAGGGTTATCATTCCCATCAGCAATCACAGGCTGAGTAGGAAGCAAAGAGCGGGCTTGTGCGCTCACTAAAGGCAAAGCCTTTACAACCAAAAGAAGAAGGAAAAAAAACGGTTTTGCAAGCAAATGAAAACATGCTTTGAGAGTAAGACGATATGAAAAGCAGGATATTAGATAAATCAAAGCACTTACATTTTTCTACTGATATATCACACTCTTCTTTAATTTGTCACTGAAGTTATCAATATGGCCTAAGGACCAACAGTCCAGATTTTAAATAAGTTAGCCTTCTCAGTGCTGTGCTTTCAGAGAATGCCTTGCCAAACCTCCTAGGTGAAATGAAAACCATCAGGCTGACTGGTAATCAAAAGAATTGGAAAAACTTAGGAAATCCTATATTCTTCTTGGGTAAAGGAAGGTTAAAGAGATATTAGAGGGAAAAGCAAAAAATAGATTGACATTTGAACAAATAAGTCTCCAGATAGTAATTCCCAGTTTAGACAGATTACTTGGTATAAAAGTTTATCTTTTACACATAGAAATTGTCTTTAATAGAAATTACACGAGTATATTATACATAGGTAATACCAGAGTATTAAAATGAAACATGTTTTTAGGAATTTAATATTAAAAATCTGTGATGGATAAATATCTAAAAATTACAATAAAATATTTTAAATATAGTACCAGAGAATGGCAGAAAGCTGGATACCGCTTTTTCTAGTTTTTAAAACTTATGCCCTGTCGTTATTAAGTTCATATCTGTATTTTATTTCACTAAGTAAACCAAAAAAGCTATTGAGGTCATAATTTACCATATCATTATATATGTATTACCTTTTTTTCTTGGTTTCCTATTGATCCAATCACCAATTAATACCCTGAATATTAATACAGATCCAGCCACCACTAAGCCAAACACTGCTGTTAGTAGAAGATTATATCCATATAATTTTATCAGAACCACAGATATGGCAAAGTGCCACATTCAGTCTCCCTGCAAGGCAGTAGAAGCAAAGCATGTTTTAATCATTGACCTAAAAGATGGAACAAAGTTAAAATCCAGAAAGATGCATTTCTCTCAAATGACATGTAATATGCAGGATTTCAAACCAGAACGTCCAAAGTTACACTTTTATGTATACAAGTATAACATTTTTAATGCAATACAGTTATACTTTTAAAAACTGAACAGAATATTATTTTAAAATCTTAAAACACCAAAAAGTCAAGAAGCCCAGGAGAGAATGTCAGATGAACACCTGGAGAACATGAGAAGCCCAAGAATTAAGCCTAGGTTACCCTGAGGTATCTGCTGATTCAGAAGAAACAACTGTGAAACAGAACTGCAGTTTTAGCAGCCTCAGAAAGTTAGATGATGGAAGTCTATGCTCATCAAAGACAAAGATAAAAATAGTTCTTACTTTAAGCTGAGCTATAACTCCACCCTTAGGGTAAGTTAGAGTAAACTACAAGTAAACTAACCATTGCCTGGACTTGTAGTCCAGCTTTACCTCATCTGATGGTCCAGAAAACCTCAAGTCTTGAGCTTGGATTAAACTGGTTCCAAATGGCTAGTGTCCACTATGCATCTGGGAGAAGCATTAAAATCCTCTCTAAAAGAAGATACTACCATCTTAGGCTTCAAAATACTTCTATAATAATTTTATTTTTATTTATTTATTTTTTGGTATGTTTAATATTTATTATAATAATTTTAAAACACAATGCCCAGCACACAGTCAAAGATAACCAGTCATATAAGGAAATGAAACACTATGAGCAAAATCTACAATAAATAACATACAATAGAAACAGACCTATTGAGACTTCAGATATTTAAATTATCAGACACAGGCTGTAAAATAATAATGCTTACTCTATTTAAAGAAATAAATGCCAATTCTGACAATCTGAGCAGGGAATTGGAAACTGTAAAAAATGATGTAGTCAGTTTGAAAAAGAACTAAAGAGAAATTCTAGGACTGAAAAATATAGCAATAGAAATTAAAATTTAAAATTCAATTGATAGGTTCAATAGGATGTTATAATTAAAGAAAAATTAGTTAACTGTAGATATGTATGAAGAAAAACCCACAATAAAATACAGAAAGACAAACTGAGGGAAACATGGTAGGAACAAAAATGAAAAAGGAGAAAAAGAAACATATAAGAGGCCAGACAAATAGAAAACACAAAATAACAGGGTAGATTTAGCGTAAATATATCAACAGCTACCAATAAGTACAAATAAACTAAATGTTCAAATTAGAGGATAAAGAGTGACAAATTGGATTCAAAAATACTGCTAGATGCTATTTACAAGAGACACATTGAAACAAAAGAATAAGAAAGATTGAAGAAAAGGACAGATAATGATATACTATGCAAACACTAACCAAAAAGAATCCATGTCACTGAATTGATACCAAAGTAGGCTTTAAGGCAAAAAAAGATTACCGGAAATAAAGAGAATCATTTCATAATGATAAAAGCTTAATTAATCAGGAAGATATAAAAATTCCAATTTTCTATGTACCTAAGAACAAGGGCTCAAAATATATGACTCAAAAATCTGTAGAGTTAAAAGAAGAAATAGACAATCATTGTGGGAGATTTTAACTCACCATCTCCCTCCTGGTAATTGATAGAATAAACAAAAAATATAAATATATAGTAAGAATATACACTTATATATCTTATATATTATATATGTGTGTGTGTTCTACATAAAGGTTACATAAAAAACAGTGTACTTGGCAACTTCAGAATACACATGCTTTTTAAGCACATGAAACATTTGTACAAATCAACAAAATGACCAGATAATGGATCTTAGAGCAAAATCTTATTTTCAAAATACTGAACCATACAGAGAATGTTCTCTGACCTCAAGGCAATTAAGCTAAAATCGATAAGAAAGAAAATCAGAAATTCCTCATATGTTTGTAAATTAAGGAATTCATTTCTAAATAATCCATAGGTCAAGGTGGCAATCAGAAAGGACATTATAAAATATTTCAAACAGAGTATATCAACTTGTCAGATGCTACTGATATACTGTTTAAAGAGAAATTTATAGTTTGAAATGCATATATTAGAAAAGAAAGGCTGAGTTTAATGAGCTAAGTATCTATATTAAAAAGTTAGAAAAGGAACAGCAAATTAAACCCGAAGAAAATAGAAGAAAAGCAATAATAAAGGTAAGAGAAGAAATCAATGAACTAGGAAAATGAACATACAATAGAAAAGCTTAATAAAGCCAAAATCTGGCTCTTTGGAAAAACTAATAAAATAAACTGTGGTTTATTACGCAATGAAATACTACACAGCAATAAAAAGTAGCGACTCAGGGCTGTTTGCAAAAACATGGGATTACATACATAATGTTGAGCAAAAGAAGCAAGATAAAATAGAATATATACGGTAGAACTTCATTTATGGAAAGTTCAAACTAAACTTGAAATCAACTCAACTATATCATTTAGGGATGCCTACACCAGTGGTGAAACTATAAAGAAAAGCAAGGAAGTGAAGGCCAGAAAAGTGGGGCTCCTGGCTACTTCCATTTGTGAGGAAGGGGTATAATTGAGAAGGAGCCTATGAGGGACTTCTTGGGTGCTGGCTACATCCTAGCTTTTGACTTGAGTGGTGGTTTCATGTATTCACTTTATAAGTATTTGTTATAATCGTTCCATATATATATGGATATATATACATTATGCACTTTCCTCTATTTGTGCTAGAGTTTGTAATTCAAAACATTTTTTAACAAAAATATACACACATTTTGCATCAGTTATTTCGAGACATTCTAATTGTCTATTACAGTTCTCTTAACCATTCAAAATATATTAATTTCATTTTGATTCATCTTACCCATATCGATAAGGCACAGCTTACATAAATCAAAAACCTTGGACTGATGAGGTAGGTCAAAGTTGCTCCTAAAACACATATTTCCAAATGATAAACATTATGAAATAGTAAAAAAAAAAAAAAATTATATGTATATATATATATATATGTATATATATATTTCTTTAAAGCAAATTTTGCCCGTTAACTCAGAGAAAGTGAAATCCTGTTTGGCATGAGTTTGCTTTTAGACACTAGCCTGGTGCGAAATAAAAACACAGGCAACAGAAAATCACATGGTTTTGTTCAACAGGTGAGAGGATTCTCAGGGCTTCTGCTTTGTTTTCCTTTGATTTATTTGCCATTGAGTGACCACTAGGGAAATATTTAACCATACCCCTTTTCTCACGTCTAGAGATGGAGTCAGAGAAGTAAGCAAGCCATTGCACTGTGATATGTGCCTTAAAGGAAGTAGCCCAGAGTGTGATGAAGAACATAGAAATGGCAGCCACTCAACCTGGGAAGGCAGAACAGGGACTTCAAGGGGACGTTACCCCTCAGCAAAATCTGAGGGCCAAGAGGCAGTCACTAGGAAGGAGGTTTGAGGGTGGAGCTAGCTTTCTAGGTCAGGAGAACCATGGGTTCGAAGGTCTGGAGAAAAGAGAAAGCCAACTGCAAACAAGAAAATCCAGAGGCTGGCCTGTAAAGTACCAAGTCAGAGAGAGTAGGAAGTGGGGAGGATGAAGCAAGTCCAGGGGAGATCCCTTCTTTCCAGAAAGAACAGGAAAGAGAGGTGGATCATTAAAGCCACTGGGCTCCTCTGTGGATGCCCAGATGCAGGGGCCTCATCTCTGCAGGGGCCTTTCAAACACACCCACTACACCTGCTGAGCTGTGGGTCTGTCTCAGCTCTTCACCCAGGAACCCTCTCCTGCTTCCCTCCTGCCCATCTTGACCATCATTCTTTATTCTCACCTTTCTGACACCCTCACCAAAATAGCACCTGATCCCCATCTGTGCCAGCCACTGATGTCCCAGTCTTCCTGGTCTCTCGCTGCAAACTCCAGTGTGTCTTCCTTATTTTAGAGGGCCCTGTTAAAGCCCTTTTCATCAGCTCCCACCACCCTCCACCTACCTGCATTGCTATATCTTCTATACAGGCTATCACCAATTTAAACAACCCTCCTCCAGAATAGCCCTGATATAGTAACAAGAATTCCTTCCTTCCTTCCTTCTCTTCCTCCCTCTCTCCGTTCCGCCCCTCCTTCCTGCCAGCCCTCTTTTATGTATTCATGCATTCAAAACTTAATGAGCATCTACTATCTTTCAGGTATTCTGCCAGGCACTAGGGATAAAGTGGTAAAAAAAAGTTAGGGTTCTCACTCTTCTGTTATCCAGGGATAACAAACAACAGACAATGACTTATAACCTAGTGTGATGAGTTTCCTGTTAGACGGGGGTGGGTATCACCCAGTCACTCCACAAGCCAGTCATGGAGGAACTATGGCAGGTCACTTAGGAGGCTTTCTGGAACCCAAAGGGCAACAGAAGGCACTGAGGAAGGCTGTCAAAGTTGGACATACCATCCCCTGACACAGGAGCACCACCCAGCCACCCAGCTCAGTGCTGGAAGACTAGTGCCTTGGGTCCTTCACATGTGTAGATATCACCAACCCTGTGGCCTTTCCCCAGGTGCACCTCCACTCTTCACCACCTGAGCAATGCCTGAGGCATCAGCACTTTGCTATCCACATCACAGCCCAGCAATGGACAAATCTTCCAGTGACGGTTACTGCACTGAAGAGCAGGGTCTTTGGCTGGTAGCACAGTCTGCTCTAGGCCGGCTCTACTGGCCCCCAGCTACTAGCAAGAACTTGTTGGGAGCTGGCCCCTCACATCAGGAATTCTCTGGATTGTTATTCGATCTTCCATCTGGCCCAGCGAGAGGAGAGGTTCTGGCCAGGGGTATATTACTAGCCATTGGCTGATCTCACTTCAAATGGGTATCACTAACCATAAGCGGGGCCTTAGGCTGCCCATCCTCACACTGTGTTTTTCTCGTCCATTTACTTTCCTACTTTCCTGATTTCTCTTCTCTCTTGGAACATTTCCCACCCTCACTCTGAGCTGAGAGCCTGTTTGCTAAGCCACTAAAGATATAAAAGCAATGGACGAGGACTTCCTTCGCTTCCCACCATTACACCTTCCCACCTGCCCACACCTGTGGCTCCACCTTCACCTCCTGTTTCTATGGGCGCTCAGCAAAGCCGCTCCTCACCACACCTCTCTCTCCCATCCTCCAAGACATTGATCCTTTTTTTTTTTTTTTAAGTGATGTGTCCTTACTGTATTTTAGTTAAATCAAAAAGAAATGTTTCAGACTTCCCCGGCGGCACAGTGGTTAAGAATCTGCCTGCCAATTTAGGGGACATGGGTTCAATCCCTGGTCTGGGAAGATCCCACGTGCTGCGGAGCAGCTAAGCCCGTGCGCCACAACTACTAAGCCTGCACTCTGCAGCCCGTGAGTCACAACTACTGAGCCCACATGCTGCAACTACTGAAGCCTGTGCACTTAGAGCTCCACAACAAGAGAAGCCACCGAAGTGAGAAGCCCACGCACCACAACCAAGAGTAGCTCCTGCTTGCCGCAACTAGAGAAAGCCCGCGCACAGCAACGAAGACCCAGTGCAGCCAAAAATAAATAAATAAGAACGCAAAAAAAAAAAAAAGAAATGTTTCATATAAAACACTGGGGAGAATCACTCAAAATATTTATCCTAAGCGTTAAATCTAAGTTTGGAGGTAGAATAGTCATGTGGTTTCTATCAGCAATGCGACGTCTCCCAGGGGTCACCGCAAGGAGACAGGCAAGCCATAGGCTACAGTGCAGCCCCAATAAGATACCTGAGTCAGGGACCCTGGGTGGGGGTATGGGGTTGGTGCTGGTTGACATAGTAGAGAAAAGGGGGCTCTTGGGCCTGCTCCAAGCCAGCCCTGCCACAGAGCCCTGGTGTAGCAGTCAGTGTCACAGTCAGCCACATCCAGAAGGTACCCAGAAACAGGGAACAGCCAGCCATGATATACCCGAGCACAATGCCGGCCATCAACACCAAATGCTAAACCATCAGACAAATGTGCCATTGTGGTCTTGAGGGACATCCGGACACGCAAAGACCTTCTGGCCCAGGTCAGGCAAGGCTATGTCTGCCTCCCAAGGACACATGACTACGGTTCCCAGTGATGGTTAGGTGGCTATTATTGGTCTGGGAATTCATTTTAATCCATCTACAATGAGTGTGCAGCATTCTTTCTAAAAGAAAGCCTACTTTTGGGCCAAGGGCTAGGGAAGGGGACAGGAGGGAACTCTAGTTAGGACTATTACTTGCTATGATCAGGACTTCCATTTAAACAGCCCAGATGTCGAGATTATCTTATATTGGCCTCACACAGGTTGGGGAGAAAGTAGAAGTTAGAACAATTGCTGAAAGCTTCTGGTTTTCTCTTTATTAAGTCTGATGACTCAGACTGAATTGGGGCTTTTTGCAATAGGCAAGCACATCCTTCTTACACAAATGAGAGAACATGTAACTCACCTATCACAAAGCCTTGCAAGGAGAGGACACTAGATCAACTGTGGCTAAAAATAGGATGAGCGGTAGTATATATTCTCTCCTGCTGCCTAATGTCCATCACAATGAGAACAATCTTTAAAAGTAAACTGTATAGATTGCCAACAAACACATGAAAGAATGCTCAACATTATTAATCATTAGAGAAATGCAAACCAAAACTACAACGAGATATCATCTCACACCGGTCAGAATGGCCATCATCAAAAAATCTAGAAACAATAAATGCTGGGGAGAGTATGGAGAAAAGGGAACACTCTTGCACTGTTGCTGGGAATGTAAATTGATACAGCCACTATGGAGAACAGTATGGAGGTTCCTTAAAAAACTAAAAATAGAACTACCATACGACCCAGCAATCCCACTACTGGGCATATATCCTGAGAAAACCATAATTCAAAAAGAGTCATGTACCAAAATGTTCATTGCAGCTCTATTTATAATAGCCAGGACATGGAAGCAACCTAAGTGTCCATAATCGGATGAATGGATAAAGAAGATGTGGCACATATATACAATGGAATATTACTCAGCCATAAAAAGAAACGAAACTGAGTTATTTGTAGTGAGGTGGATGGAGTTAGAGTCTGTCATACAGAGTGAAGTAAGTCAGAAAGAGAAAAACAAATACAGTATGCTAACACATATATATAGAATCTAAGGGAAAAAAAAAAAAAAGGTCATGAAGAACCTAGTGGCAAGAGGGGAATAAAGACACAGACCTACTAGAGAATGGACTTGAGGATATGGGGAGGGGGAAGGGTAAGCTGTGACAAAGTGAGAGAGTGGCATGGACATATATACACAACCAAACGTAAAATAGATAGCTAGTGGGAAGCAGCCGCATAGCACAGGGAGATCAGCTCTGTGCTTTGTGACCACCTAGAGGGGTGGGATAGGGAGGGCGGGAGGGAGGGAGATGCAAGAAGGAAGAGATATGGGAACATATGTATATGTATAACTGATTTACTTTGTTATAAAGCAGAAACTAACACACCATTGTAAAGCAATTATACTCCAATAAATATGTTAAAAAAAAAAAGAGTAAACTGTATATTGAAATGTATTATAAAACTTGAAAGTGAAACAAAAGATAGATTTCAAGGATGGTTAGAGTTTCTATTTCACTGGACTAAAGAGACCCTGTCCAGGAAGACAAGAAACCTAAAGTCTCTTTTGGGCACCATTTACTTTCTTGTTAAACAGCAACAGGATACAGTGAAGAATGAATTTTAGTTCTACTTTCATTTAAAATCATTTCTGTTACCTAGTAAAGCAGAACCATATCCTCTCTAGAGAAAAAGAGTATATGTTTAACAAATGGAAAGTAGCTGCCATTTTCCCTTTTTCTTGTTAACAGAAAGTCAATCTTGCTCTGAGAGACAGTGCATCCCTAGCCCTAGGGGATGAATCACAGCTGATGTTAAGTCACTTATTGTGATGGCATTTCCCAGACCCCCTGTAGCTAGGATTGGCCTCTGACTGTTTTAGCCACTGAGGTGGAAGGGGAAGTCTCCTGGGGGCTTCTGGGAAAGATTTTGCTTTCTTTTTCTTTTTTTGCCAACATCTATTATTATTATTATTTTTAATTATACACATACTAACAGGTGTGAGATGATATCTCATTGTGGGGTTTTTTTTTTGAAATATAGTTGATATACAATATTTCAGGTATACAGCAAAGTGATTCAGCTACATATACATATATGTATGTATATGTATATATATATATTCTTTTTCAGATTCTTTTCCATTATAGCTTATTATAAGACACTGAATATAGTTCCCTGTGCTATTCAGTAGGTCCTTGCTGTTTATCTACCTTCTATTTAGTAGTGTGTATCTGTTTATCTCAAATTCCAAATTTATCCCTCCCACCAACCCCAAGATTTTGCTTTCTGATAAAAGAAGCAAGTGCAAGAAGAGAGCTTGCTTTTGCTCTTCCCCACCCACCACTTTGCCTTTGAACGTGGCTGTGATGCCTAGAGCTGCAGCAGCGGCCTCGCAGTCATAAACTGACACTGTCAGAAGCCAGTGGGCTGAGGGCGACAAGGCAGATGGGAAGAACAGCTGGGGCCTTGAAGGCATCACTGAATTGCTGAAAAGACCCTGACTGGATAACTTGTGCACTTCTTGTTTAGTAAGTAATGAAGGTTCTTTGAGATTCAGATCTTGCCAGTTGAGTTTTCTTTTGCTTGCAGCCAGAAACATTTCCAACTGATACACAGACCTTTAATGACTGGTTCAACGACTGCCCATATACCCAGTATCAAAATTTCACTATTGGGCTTCCCTGGTGGCGCAGTGGTTGAGAGTCTGCCTGCCAATGCAGGGGACACGGGTTCGAGCCCTGGTCTGGGAAGATCCCACATGCCGCGGAGCAGCTAGGCCCATGAGCCACAACTACTGAGCCTGCGCGTCTGGAGCCTGTGCTCCGCAACAAGAGAGGCCGCGATAGTGAGAGGCCCGTGCATCGCGATGAAGGGTGGCCCCCGCTTGCCACAACTAGAGAAAGCCCTCGCACAGAAACGAAGACCCAACACAGCCAAAAATAATAAATAAATAATAAATAAATTTAAAAAAAAATTTCACTATTGCTAATATTTACCATATTTGCTTTATCTCTGTGTGTATGTGTATTTTCAATATACGTTGAAATTAAGTTGTCAGTATCATAACCTACCCCTTCAGCACCTATCTCCTAAAAGTAAGCACATTTCCCTTCATGACTACAATGCCATTCTCTCCTAAAAATATTACTAATTCTCTGATAGTATCTGAGAGCTAGTCCATATTCAGTTTCCTTTATTATCCCCCAAATATCTTTTTGTAGTTGGCGAAAACTTCCATTTAAATGGTACAAATGGGACTTGGAGTTTTGTTTTACTTTTTCTTCTTCTTTGAACCAAAAAGAAAGATTCAGGACTTCCCTGGTGGCGCAATGGTTAAGAATCCGCCTGCCAATGCAGGGGACACATGTTCAAGCCCTGGTCCAGGAAGATAACACATGCCACAGAGCAACTAAGCCCCTGTGCCACAACTACTGAGCCCGTGTGCCACAACTACTGAAGCCTGTGCACCTAGAGTCTGTGCTCTGCAACAAGAGACAATGAGAAGCCCACGCACCGCAACAAAGCACAGCCCCCACTCGTCTCAACTAGAGAAAGCCCACGTGCAGCAACGAAGACCCAACCCAGCCAAAAATAAATAAATTAATTATTTTTTAAAAAAGATTAATTTAAAATATATATATATAAAATAAATTTAAAAAAAGAAAAAAGAAAGATTCATCACCCCCTCCTCCTGCCACAACAGAGTTTCATTCTTCAGCCCATGATGGCTTCTGAGCTCAGGAGAGCCTGGCAAGACTTGAATAAAGCTTTGGAATTAAGGCTGTAACAAATCACCTCAGCCATACATCCTTCAAAAGCGTTGTAAGAATTCCCATTTGGAAACTTATTTGGGCTTGGGTTCCTGGTTCCTAATGTTCTTCTCAATCAGACTTTGAGGCAAAGGACTATGGACATGGAGTGTGGAGTCAAGCTGTCTGTGAGGCAGGCTGCTCTGATTTGGGGACCTAACTTTATTCCCCCTCCCCAAATGACGCTCCCCATCCCACTCCATAATTTACATGTAACAGTGGGACAAAATGAACAGGGGATGGCATTTTTTACCCCCAGTTGTAGTAATTACAATACTAATTGTGTATTTGAACTACTCAAAACCCTTTATAGTTGACACTCCTTATAAACATAATTAGGAAAAAATTCAGATGCACCCACACTCTGAGAGAGATGGGTAAACAAAGCTAATTGTTTTGTGACATGTAAATTAATGAAATCAACAGAGGTTTTTGTAGAACTTTGTTGTATAAAGGACAAATGTTGCTTGATTATCTTTGTTTATTTTTTTTAACCTCCCATTTTACTTAATTAAAACCATTATGGGAGATTGGTTCAAGATGGCAGAATAGAAGTACGTGCACTCACTCTCTCTTGCGAGAGCACCAGAATCACAACTGGCTGCTGGACAATCATCAACAGGAAGACACTGGAACTCACCAAATAAGATACCCCACATCCAAAGACAAAGGAGACGCCACAGTGAGACAGTAGGAGGGGTGCAATCACAATAAAATCAAATCCCATAACTGTTGGGTGGGTGATTCACAAACTGGAAACACTTATACCACAGAAGTCCACCCACTAGAGTGAAGGTACTGAGCCCCACGTCAGGCTTCCCAACCTGGGGGTCCGGCAATGGGAGGAGGAATTCCTAGAGAATCAGACTTTGAAGTCTAGCAGGATTTGACTGCAGGACTTCGACAGGACTGGGGGAAAGAGAGACTCCACTCTTGGAGGGCACACACAAAGTAGTGTGCGCATTGGGACCCAGGGGAAGGAGCAGTGACCCCATAGGACACTGAAATAGACCTACCTGCTAGTGCTGGAGGGTCCCCTGCAGAGGTGGGGGGTGGGTGTGGCTCACCATGAGGAAAAGGACACTGGCAGCAAAAGTTCTGGGAAGTACTTCTTGCTGTGAGCCCTCCCAGAGTCTGTCATTAGCCCCACCAAAGGGCCCAGGTAGGCTCCAGTGTTGGGTCGCCTCAGGCCAAACAACCAGTAGGGAGGGAACGCAGCCCCACCCATCAGCAGACAAGCAGATTAAAGTTTTACTGAGCTCTGCCCACCAGAGCAACAGTCAGCTCTACTCACCACCAGTCCCTCCCATCAGGAAACTTGCACAAGCCTGTTAGATAGCCTCATCCACCAGAGGGCAGACAGCAGAAGCAAGAAGAACTACAATCCTGCAGCCTGTGGAACAAAAACCACATTCACAGAAAGATAAACAAAATGAAAAGGCAGAGGGCTATGTACCAGATAAAGGAACAAGATAAAACCCCAGAAAAACAACTAAATGAAGCAGAGAGAAGGAACCTTCCAGAAAAAGAATTCAGAATAATGATAGTGAAGATGATCCAGGACCTCAGAAAAAGAATGGAGGCAAAGATCGAGAAGATGCAAGAAATGTTTAACAAAGACTTAGAAGAATTAAAGAACAAACAAACAGAGATGAACAATACAATAACTGAAATGAAAAATACAATGGAAGGAATCAAGAGCACAGTAACTGAGGGAGAAGAACGGATAAGTGACCTGGAAGACAGTATGGTGGAATTCACTGCCATGGAACAGAATAAAGAAAAAAGAATGAAAAGAAATGAAGACAGCCTAAGAGACCTCTGGGACAACATGAAACGCAACAACATTCGCATTATACGGGTCCCAGAAGGAGAAGAGAGAGAGAAAGGACCAGAGAAAATATTTAAAGAGATTATAGTCTAAAACATCCCTAACATGGGAAAGGAAGTAGCCACCCAAGTCCAGGAAGCACAGAGAGTCCCAGGCAGGATAAACCCAAGGAGAAACACGCTGAGACACATAGTAATCAAATTGACAAAAATTAAAGACAAAGAAAAATTATTGAAAGCAACAAGGGAAAAACGACGAATAACATACAAGGGAACTCCCAAAAGGTTAACACCTGATTTCTCAACAGAAACTCTACAAGCCAGAAGGGAGTGGCATGATATATTTCAAGTGATGAAAGGGAAGAACCTACAACCAAGATTACTCTACCCAGCAAGGATCTCATTCAGATTCGACAGAGAAATCAAAAGCTTTACAGACAAGCAAAATCTAAGAGAATTCAGCACCACCAAACCAGCTCTACAACAAATGCTAAAGGAACTTCTCTAAGTGGGAAACACAAGAGAAGAAAAGGACCTACAAAAGCAAGCCCATAACAATTAAGAAAATGGTAATAGGAACATACATATCGATAATTACCTTAAACGTGAATGGATTAAATGCTCCAACCAAAAGATACAGTCTCGCTGAATGGATACAAAAACAAGACCCATATATATGCTGTCTACAAGACACCCACTTCAGACCTAGGGACACATACAGACTGAAAGTGAGGGGATGGAAAAAGATTTCCATGCAAATGGAAGTCAAAAAGAAAGCTGGAGTGGCAATACTCATATCAGATAAAATAGACTTTAAAATAAAGAATGTTACAAGAGACAAGGAAGGACGCTACATAATGATCAAGGGATCAATCCAAAAAGAAGATATAAAAATTATAAATATATATGCACCCAACGTAGGAGCACCTCAATACATAAGGCAACTGCTAACAGCTATAAGAGAGGAAATCGACAGTAACACAATAATAGTGGGGGACCTTAACACCTCACTTACACCAATGGACAGATCATCCAAACAGAAAATTAATAAGGAAACAGAAGCTTTAAATGACACAATAGACCACATAGATTTAATTGATATTTATAGGACATTCCATCCAAAAAGAGCAGATTACACTTTCTTCTCAAGTGCGCAGGGAACATTCTCCAGGATAGATCACAACTTGGGTCACAAATCAAACTTCAGTAAATTTAAGAAAATTGAAATCATATCAAGCATCTTTTCTGACCACAACGCTATGAGATTAGAAATGAATTACAGGGAAAAAAACGTAAAAAACACAAACACATGGAGGCTAAACAATACGTTACTAAATAACCAAGAGATCACTGAAGAAATCAAAGAGGAAATCAAAAACTACCTAGAGACAAATGACAATGGAAACACGATGATCTAAAACCTATGGGAGGCAGCAAAAGCAGTTCTAAGAGGGAAGTTTATAGCAACACAAGCCTACCTCAAGAAACAAGAAAAATCTCAAATAAACAATCTAACCTTACACCTAAAGGAACTAGAGAAAGAAGAACAAACAAAACCCAAAGTTAGCAGAAGGGAAGAAATCATAAAGATCAGAGCAGAAATAAATGAAATAGAAACAAAGAAAACAATACCAAAGATCAATAAAACTAAAAGCTGGTTCTTTGAGAAGATAAACAAAATTGATAAACCATTAACCAGACTCATTAAGAAAAAGAGGGAGAGTACTCAAATCAATAAAATTAGCAGAATACAAACCATCCTGAGAGACTACTACAAGCAACTCTATGCCAATAAATCGGACAGCCTGGAAGAAATGGACAAATTCTTAGCAAGGTATAACCTTCCAAGACTGAACCAGGAAGAAATAGAAAATATGAACAGACCAATCACAAGTAATGAAATTGAAACTGTGATTAAAAATCTTCCAACAAACAAAAGCCCAGGACCAGATGGCTTCACAGGTGAATTCTATCAAACATTTAGAGACGACCTAATACCCATCCTTCTCATATTCTTCCAAAAGATTGCAGAGGAAGGAACACTCCCAGACTCATTCCATGAGGCCACCATCACCCTGATACCAAAACCAGACAAAGATACTACAAAAAAAGAAAATTACAGACCAATATCACTAATGAATATAGATGCAAAAATCCTCAAAAATACTAGCAAACAGAATCCAACAACACATTAAAAGGATCATACACCATGATCAAGTGGGATTTATCCCAGGAATGCAAGGATTCTTCAATATATGCAAATCAATCAATGTGATACACCCTATTAAATTGAAGAAGAAAAACCATATGATCATCTCAATAGATGCTGAAAAAGCTTTTGACAAAATTCAACACCCATTTATGATAAAAACTCTCCAGAAAGTGGGCATAGAGGGAACCTACCTCAACATAATAAAGGCCATATATGACAAACCCACAGCAAACATCATTCTCAATGGTGAAAAACTGAGAGCATTTCCTCTAAGATCAGGAACAAGACAAGGATGTCCACTCTCGCCACTATTATTCAACATAGTTTTGGAAGTCCTAGCCATGGCAATCAGAGAAGAAAAAGAAATAAAAAGAATACAAATTGGAAAAGAAGAAGTAAAACTGTCACTGTTTGCAGATGACATGATACTATACATGGAGAAAGACACCACCAGAAAACTACTAGAGCTAATCAATGAATTTGGTAAAGTTGCAGGATACAAAATTGATGCATAGAAATCTCTTGCATTCCTATACACTAATGATGAAATATCTGAAAGGGAAATTAAGGAAACACTCCCATTTACCATTGCAACACAAAGAATAAAATACCTAGGAATAAACTTACCTAGGGAGACAAAAGAACTGTATGCCGAAAACTATAAGACACTGCTGAAAGAAATTAAAGATGATACAAACAGATGGAGAGACACACCATGTTCTTGGATTGGAAGAATCAATATTGTGAAAATGACTATACTACCCAAAGCAATCTACAGATTCAATGCAATCCCTATCAAATTACCAATGGCATTTTTTACAGAACTAGAACAAAAAAATCTTAAAATTTGTATGGAGACACAAAAGACCCCGAATAGCCAAAGCAGTCTTGAGGGGAAAAAATGCAGCTGGAGGAATCAGACTCCTTGACTTCAGACTACTACAAAGCTACAGTAATCAAGACAATATGGTACTGGCACCAAAACAGAAATATAGATCAATGGAACAGGATAGCAAGCCCAGAGATAAACTCACACACCTATGGTCAACTAATCTATGACAAAGGAGGCAAGGATATATAATGGAGAAAAGACAGTCTCTTCAGTAAGTGGCGCTGGGAGAACTGGACAGCTACATGTAAAAGAATGAAATTAGAACACTCCCTAACACCACACACAAAAATAAACTCAAAATGGATTAGAGACCTAAACGTAAGACCGGACACTATAAAACTCTTAGAGGAAAACATAGGAAGAACACTCTTTGACATAAATCACAGCAAGATCTTTTTTGATCCACCTCCTAGAGTAATGGAAATAAAAATAAAAATAAACAAATGGGACCTAATGATACTTCAAAGCTTTTGCGCAGCAAAGGAAACCATAAACAAGACGAAAAGACAACCCTCAGAAGGGGAGAAAAGATTTGCAAATGAATCAACGGACAAAGGATTAATCTCCAAAATATATAAACAGCTCATGCAGCTCAATATTAAAAAAATAAACAACCCAATCAAAAAATGGGCAGAAGATCTAAATAGACATTTCTCCAAAGAATACAAACAGTTGGCCAAGAAGCACATGAAAAAGCTGCTCACCAACACTAATCATTAGAGAAATGCAAATCAAAATTACAATGAGGTATCACCTCACACCAGTTAGAATGGGCATCATCAGAAAATCTACAAACAACAAATGCTGGAGAGGGTGTGGAGAAAAGGGAACCCTCTTGCACTGTTGGTTGGGATGTAAATTGATACAGCCACTATGGAGAACAGTATGGAGGTTCCTTAAAAAAGTAAAAATAGAATTACCATATGACCCAGCAATCCTACTACTGGGCAGAGAGATGGGTAAACAAAGCTAATTGTGAGAAAATTATTATTTTTGGTTTTCCCAGAGAAAACCATAATTCAAATACACATATGCACCCCAATGTTCATTGCAGCACTATTTACAATAGCCAGGCCATGGAAGCAACCTAAATGCCGATCGACAGACACATGGATAAAGAAGATGTGGTACATATATACAATGGAATATTACTCAGCCATAAAAAGGAATGAAATTGGGTCATTTGTAGGTCATTTGTTGGTGGATCTAGAGACTGTCATACAGAGTGAAGTAAGCCAGAAAGAGAAAAACAAATATCGTATACTAACACATATATATGGAACCTAGAAAAATGGTACAGATGAAACAGTTTGCAGGGCAGAAATAGAGACACAGATGTAGAGAACAAACGTGTAAACACCAATGGGGGAAAGTGGCAGGGCGGGGCGGTGGTGTGATGAATTGGGAGATTGGGATTGACATATATACACTAATATGTATAAAATGGATAACTAATAAGAACCTGCTGTATAAAAAACAAAAAACAAAAAAGAAAAAACCATTATGCTCAGAGGAACTTGACAGCTTCATATTGCTGATGTCAATGCGGCAGTATTGCCTCCGCAGGGGCAATGTGCCCCCTTTCTCAAGTAGAGCTTACTAGAATAATGTGTAACTGGAGACTTACCTAAACGACTCTTCTCTCTCTTCATCTGCCTGGTGCTTGCGGTTCTAGTCTCTTTCTCCTCATTTCCAGAATTTTCGGTGCCATTTAGTTCTCCCAGCATTACTACATGTTGGGAGAAAAAGATTTCAAATAATGAAAAATATATTTAAACTGGTCATAAAGTGGTAGAAGTCAATGTGTTTTAACTTAATTCCATTGGATTCCTCAAAAACCATTAATATTTCATTCATTTTAACTGCAGAAAGTTAATTGTGTAATCTGTTAGAAGGGCCTTATTGCATATGAATAAAGTCATAGCAATTGCTTGTGAAAGTTAGAGGTTTATTATTAATGCTCAAAACCCATTATTCTGGGGGAAACATTCAGCCAGCTCTAATCAGAGACTCACAAACTTATCACACCCAAAAAATGGTTAAAGATATGTTTTGACTAAATTATCTGTGTCACCATTCAACCCAGGAACAATGGTGTTAAGTAATTTCTCCCTCTTTAACATGTTATTTTTCCAACTTTTTCAAAAGGGCACATTTCTTAAGCTTGAAATAACTAATGCAAGTCATAAAGAAAAGCTTTGTTATGTTTTCACAAACATATCCCCAAGAAACAAATGTTTGCTTCTGCTAATGACTATTTTACCTCTAAAAGGAGTGAAAGCAAGGAATTTCCAAAATTTTAACATTCTGCTTACCGAACATAGACAACAGGAAGGTTTGGATCCCCCCACTGGACTCCCAGAGACTGTGTAGAAAGATGAATCACAAAGCAGTGCCGTGAACAGCTTGGGAACCACATCCGGGCATTGCTACCATGGGCCGCTTTGTGCAGAAACTGTTAGACATGCAAATGTTTCCTGTGGGCTGTGGAAAGAGAGGCCAGCAGTTTCTGCCACCTGTGACCTCCCAGCACAGTGTGCTCTGACGAGGCCCTTCTGGGGCTGTAGGGTGCTGCACCTCACCTCTCCTGCCTCAGCCTGGGCAAGGACAAGAGATGTCCAAAACATCCCTGTCGTAGAAAAACCTAGGACACATGCAGGAACATTCGTTAAGATTCTTTTTTGTTTTGATTTGTTTTGTTTTGTTTTGATTTTGGTTTTGGGGGGGTTTTTTGGCCACACCACATGGCATACGGGATCTTAGTTCCCCGACCAGAGACGGAACCTGTGCCGCTGCAGTGGAAGCGCGGAGTCCTAACCACTGGATGGCCAAGGAATTCCCTCGTTAAGGTTCTTAAAGAAGAAAGTTTGATTTTGTGCTTGGAAATATATCAGAAATCACTTAGAGGCAAACAAGAGCTGGCCCTCTGCAGAGTTGAGCAGCCACTCGTCTCCAGATGCCTCCACGCTTAAAGTGCTCTCTTGGGGCTGGGGCTTTCCAGGCCTTTCCAGGCAAGGCTGCCCAGCATCTTTCTCTTCCTCCCTCCAGGCTTTGAACCAGTGATGCTCACCTGTGGTGTCTCATTCTCTCGGCAAACCGTACTGGCTGGGCCCTGCACACGTGACTCCTAGGAAAGGTTAATGGCAAGCCCAAGTTTGGGGATGGTCCTCCTGGACTGACTGACCATCTTTCCAAGATCGATGCCAACTTAACCAAAAGGATTCCATTTTTAATGGGAATTTCAGAACTCAGTATTTTTTCTTGGGTTGAGGAGGGTGGGATCAGGGATGTTTCTAGTTCTTTGGTTCAGAATGGGTAACATTTAGTAGCAGCTGTGGCCCAGCAAAACCTCTTTTTTGTTATTTCTGTCCCAAGACCTTAGAGCAGGGTTCCCCAACCCCTGGGCCATGGACCGGTACTGGTTCGCGGCCTTTTAGGAACCGGGCGGCACAGCAGGAGGTGAGCGGCGGGCCAGCGAGCGAAGCTTCACCTGCTGCTTCCCATCGCTCCCCATCGCTCGCATTACCGCCTGAACCATCCCCCACTCCCCCACGCCCATCCATGGAAAACCTGTCTTCCACAAAACCGGTCCCTGGTGCCAAAAAGGTTGGGGACCTCTACCTTAGAGCACTGAGTAAAAAATCCTTCAGATCCTCCTGATTCACTTCAGTAATGACCTATAATACTTCTCTCAGACAGGCTCAGATTCTTGGGACCATCTCCCTGTTTAGTCCATACATCTTGTTTGCAGTGACTGGCAGAGAGTTAGTTGAGAAATCTAGGATAACAAAGCTTTTACTGTATAAATATTCTACCAAAGAAAACCAAAAAGATATCATAAAGCATTCAATCTGACACATTCCAGATAAATTATTCAAATTTTGCTGCAAATGCTTCAGCCTAAAATAAATGGCTTTGTTTGCAGATCTGTGTATGATACCGCACATTTGTCAGAACTCCTTACCCATCCGAAAGTGCTGTTGCCCTGGTAACTGGGGAGCTCGGCAGAACTAAGAGATCCTGCTGGCGGCAGGGGTAACATAAACCCCATGAGGGCAGGGTTCACGTCCGTTATATTCACCGCCCTCTCTGAGGTCCCAGATACAGGGCCAGGCACAGAGAGGGCACTCGAGAAATGAGCCCATTTGCTGTATTTACAAGTGTAAGAATATGGCAATAGCATCAGACCCTGAGCTTGTAGGGCAAAGAATAAAAAGGACAGGCCACAACTTCATCTTTCATGTATGCATTTGTGACGTCACATGGATGAAAAAGGAGCAGGAGGAGTTGTTCTTTTCAAAAGGAAAATATTCACAAAATATATGGAAATAGTAACACAACTTTGAGACCATAGGTGGTCTCCCTGAGCAAGATTTGGCAGGAATCAAAAAAGCCAATTTAGCGCTCTAGGAAGAAACTTGATGGTACTTGGGAATGGGAGGAGAATTTTACAGTACCTCATCAAGTGGCATACACACACACACATTATATTACAGATGTATATATACACATAAATAAACATACATACTATATACATAAGTATATGTTTGTGTATTTGTATCAAAGATCCCTGTGCTCTACCTCAAACTTTCCATGATGAAATCAGATACTTTGGTCATCAACAGAGAAATAATAAAATAACTCCCAAAGTTTGGGGAGAAGGGGAGGCTGGGGAGAAAACTGTTGCATATTTAGCATAAGACGACCAGCTTCCTAAAAAGTATCTTTCTCTACATAAACTACAAAAAGCATTTCAAAATTTACTTTATGCTTTCCACACCTTTAACAAAACTGACATATCCAAAGTCAATATTGGAAGAGAAAAGGGATTATTTACTCACCCCCAGAGGAGCAGTCTTTCTCTCTTTTAAAAGATGTTTCTTCTTGTTGGTGGTGGTTTAAGTAAGAGGAATGGGAAAGTGGGAATCATAGGGAGATGGGCTTTTAATCTCCAAAGGAGAATATTTTCCCCCTCACCGCACATTCCCGGTAGAACGATGCACTTGATTTAGTGTCCCAGCGGCAACTGAAGCCTTAAATTAAAGGCTCAAAGGAGTTCAAGGAAGAAGCGATGGGGAACCAGATTAGACAGAAGGTCTCTCCAAAAACATACACATTCAGTTTAGACCAGTCGTATTTTCCAACCCGAAGCACACTTCCTACAGACTCTGGCGGTCAGCGTCCTTCCAAGCACAGGAAATGCTGACATCTGTGCGCAAGCACATCTGCAGGAGTCACACTGCCTGGGCTCAGACCCAGGCCCCACCCACCAGCCATGTGGCTGCAGTCAGGGTCACTGATTTCTTCAAGCCTCCGTTTCTCAGCTCTAACACGGGCATAACAATAGTACTTACCTCACAAAGTGGTTAGGAAGATGAAACAAGGATGACAGCGCATGAAGGGTCTTAGGAGAGGGTCTGGGGTGAAGTTAGTGCTCAAAAAAGCACAGCTATTGTCATTCTGATTGGCAGTATTGCATATTCAGTTATTATCATTATCAGGAACAGCAGCATTGTTATACTCAAGGAGTTTGGTTTGACTTAAGATGAAAGTGTGAAATGGTGATCAACATGAGGGAGAAGGTGTAACTGAACCAAAACCTGGGTCAGCTCGCCCGTGCATGCAGTAAAGTCAATCTACTGACACCAGGTTGTGGTGAAGGAAAGGGCAGTGTTTATCGCAGGGCGCCAAGCAAGGAGTCCAGGTAGCAAGTGCTCAAAAAGCCCGAACTCCCCCGGAAGGCTTTCAGGGAAAGGTTTTTAAAGACAGGGAGAGGGAGAGGGTTGCAGGGTGCGTGATCAGCTCATGGACATTCTTCTGATTGGTTGGTGGTGAGGTAATGGGGAGTCAACATCATCAACCTTCTGGTTCCAACCGGTCTTGGCTCTTCGTGCTTGTGGGCAGCGTGCAGTTAATTTCTTCCACCTGGTGGGGGTTTCAGTATCTGCAAAACAGCTCAAAGGATTTGGCTCAGAATATTAGCTATAGCCTTTGAGGAAGAACTAAAGGTCCTCGACTTTGTTTAATGGCTAAATTATTATTTTGTCTTGCTTGACTGTTTTCCTTTGCTTCTGCATTTTCTCACTTCTTTAATTAAATATATTCTTTGGAACTCTGGGAAGGCCTAGGAGGCTAAAGTTTTTCTACAAACAAGAGGCAGGCAGAGGACATGTGCCAGGGGCAGGGGCGGGGGTGGGATGGGGGTGGTGTCCGGCTGTCCCAAGGAGGCCCCATAGGGTCCTGCTGAGTTATAAAGGCAACGAGTAATTTGGGGGAAGATAAAAATTAAACCCACAAACACATTCTCACTCCTTTCCCTCTGTGCCAGACTGTCAGCCCCTACAGCTTTGAGATTAATCTAGGTATTGCCCTGAGATTAAAGTAACAAGCTGAGCTCCTCCATGCATTATCCATAGTGATAGAAACAAAGCCATCAGAGTGACACAGAGCACAATAAAAAGGTAGTTTTACTCTTTTAAACTAATTCTTAAATAATTAATGCATAAGTAGACTCTCCTCATAAAAATACAAACAATACAGATAAGGACAAACTCTCCCTTGACCACTATCCCCAATTCTAGAGCCCTCCCCAGAGGTAAGCACTGTTATCAGGGTGGAATGCATCCTTCAGACTTTGTCCATAGAAAATGTACACTATTCATTTTGGTTCACATAAATGGACTCTCTGTACTATTGATATTTGGCAACTACTGTTTTAATTCATGAGTGTCTGGAATGTTGCCATATTTGTATATATAAACAGTTCTACCTTATTCATTCTTTTCAATGTGTGTCTATTCCCAGTAACGGAGTGGATAGCTTTCACAGGGCTGACGAGATTCCATCCCTTGCCCCCTTCTGTCTTTTGCAGAAGCAGTTACCTTGTGGGAGGAAATGTCACTGGCTTGAGAGTTTGCAGATGTGTTCTTTGGTTCTACCACTTCTGACTAGAAGTAGACCTAGAGAACTCAGTTCCCTTATCTATTAAACAAGAGAACTGGATCACACAGTTCTGATACAGCTACAATAATCCATGTTTTGGGTACTGAAACAGAAAAGCTGTTCCTCAGAATAAGGAAAGTTGTGGGAGTGGGCAAAAGCTGATGATTTCTAAAGAAGTTCTTCCTGCAAAGAGGTGAATGTTTTCCACAAAATTCAGCCCACTTACAAACTAAAGTCTGGTTTACCTCATTCTTTTAATGTTCGCAAACTATTCAATAGTATGTGGGCTTTATTTGAAAATCATGAGAGTCGAGATATTTTTGAGTAGCCACAGATACAGAAATTCTTCTGGTGGAATTTAGTTGAAAATATTTGCATCTGGGCTGTTTACTGGGTAGGGAATTAGGATGTTAGAGGGCAGATTTGGATGAAAGCTAAAAGGGAGAGATTTCAGTGCCCTAAAAAGGTTCATTCAATTGAATGAACACCCACTATGTCCAGTGGTGAGGACACTAAAATAAAAACCAAGACGGTTAGCTTTTGTACTTCCAAAATCTTCGCCATTGTCTGTTCTCTACCCAAAAGATGTCTGCATACTGGAGTAGTTCTCTTGTTCCCAGTCCATTACCCAGGTACTTTGCTACTGGAGATTTCAGACGAAACCTTGAAGAACTATTTGTCAGCATGGCTTTTTAACAAGGTTCCCTTCAACCCCACCATTAATGTTTTAATCAGTAAAAGAGAGAGAGGTGGTTGACAGTAACATTTTCATGGCTCTTATTTATTACTCTTTATTATCTTATCTGGAACATATTTTAAAATTATCATTACTGACACCAAAAAGAAATATTCTTTCACCAGAAAACAGGGAACTATTATGCTGCAGATGAGCAGTGATAAAATTTGGAGTGTGTGGGGAGGTTGAATGTGAAGTTTGCCTTATGGGATGAGGGGGAGGGGAAGACCCCAGCAAACCATCACCTACCTTCTTTCCTTTACAAACCATCACCTACCTTCTTTCCTCTACCCTCTGAACTGCAGTAGGTGGCAAAGGCTTGGGGAGTCCATAGCATGACTGCCCACACCCTCTGTTGCTGAGCCCTCAGGAAAGCCAAGTTCTGCCCCTTTGCCCCACACCACCACAGTCTGTTGGACCAGTTCACACCCCCAACCACATTCTCACTCCCTAAATGTAGTCCCAGGGCTCCAAGGTTGAGGGGCTCCAGAACTGATTTCTTATTTCCCTCCCAGGATCAGCCTTGCCTATGGAGTTAGAGATACAAGCTCAGAACATCCCAACCCCAGCTGGCTCTCCAGTTGACTAAAGAGGTCAATTCTTAGCCTCCAGTGCTTAGACTCCCTGCCTGCCTGCGTCTAAGAGTTATGGTAAAGTGGGTATTGGAAAACCCTAGTTTTCTTTCATAGAGTGTTGAACATAAATCCATGAAAGGCTAAGCAAGTCTTCCCCTCCCCCATCTCCCAGTGCCTTCCTCCAGCCTTTCTACATAAATCACATTTTAGAGCCTACAGAAATCAGGACTAGTGGTCCTAAGAACAAATGTAAGGTAGTCCCGTTGGTTTTTTTGCAGCCCCCTTTTCCCTTGTGGTGACTTCCCTCTGTGCCTTCCCACTGCCCCTGATGCCAAGGGTCCTGATTCTAGGGCTCCCCACAGCAGGAGAACCTTCTCAGTTTCACCACTTATCACAGTGCCCCTTGCCGGGGTCCTTGTTAACGGTCTAGACCACAAAGAAAAGGATGGGGTAAACACATGCAACCTCATCTCTGAGCCCCGGGACCAGATGCCTGCCCTATACCTCCCAAGGAAGTGGCGTTGCTTAAGAGGGTCCCTGGAGGCAACAACGTTTTTAAAATTTTGTTTTTAATGATAGATCTCAAGTACTATCAGGTCAAAGGAGGTTGGAGTTTTTCAAGTGGTAAGTTTTTTCTGAAGCACCCCAAATCTCCCCACATTACCCTGTTAATATCATTATTCTATGAGTTTCTTTATATCTCTTTTCATTCTCAACATTTGAGGGCTGAAATCAGGGAATGAAATTGCCATATGCCTCCAATTCAGTGAGATAGAACAGACTACAAGCTATAAGTTATATGTAAACCGAACACAAGTTAAATTATCAGTAAATTAAAATTGGATTATATGGGCACTTTGGCAAAAACACTTTGGACTTTAAAAAAGCAGACATTAAAACTACTATATTTGTGTTAGGCTGAAATTCTCAAAAATATCCCATGTAGATTGTTTATGTGTACATACGCTCCTTTTCTTTGTTTCTTTTTTTTTTTTTTTCCATTCAACAAACTTTTATTGAATGCTTACCCTAATCTAGGACCATTCCAGGCACTGGGGATACATCCTTGAACAAGAAAGCCCACTTCCTGCTCTCAGGTTGCTGACATTATCTTTGAAGAGAGAGAAAGAATAGGTAATCAAGTAAACAAGATGATTTCACATGGTGATGAGTGTCTCCAGCCAAATAAAGCAGGTTACTGTGATGGAGTGCCTGGGCAAGGGGCCTCTTTTGTTTTTGTTTTTTGTTCTTTTAGGGATATAAAAGATTTTAATAAATGGAGAGTTATACTATTTTTGGATTATAAAATTCAATTTGTAAGGATGCCAGTTCTCCTCACATGTATCATTTTAATGCTTTGCATCCGGGACCCCTCCTTTGCACACACTCTGCCCCCCTCCACTTGGGCCTAGGCAGCCGGTGCAGGGCCACACTGCACAAGGAGGCGCACCTGGCAGCCTGGCCTCTGCCACCATCCTGTGGAGGCGCCCTCCTCCCTCCCACTAGCTCCCACAGTCCCCGTCAGGCTGCTGCTCTGAGGGACATCCTCTTTTCCAGGTGGCCCATGCACTCCTTTTCTGACGAATCATTCCATATATACAAATTTGATGTCAGAAAAAGCTTGGACTAGAATCTTGAAACTTCCCTTTTAAGTGAAAATACTTGAATTCTCAAAAACTTTGTTCTCAATTTCATTTTAGATAAAGAGGTTAAAATGCATGTGTGTATTGTATATGGGTGTGAATTTAATAAAGTAATTTCTTTAGAATTATAATTCGTTTCCATTGTGACTAACAGCCTTCTAGGTGTGGTGGAAAGATGAATATGTGAAATTGAACAGAAGGTCTAACATTCTTTCCTCCTCATTTTCATTCATGTGCAACCCTTTCCAGTAGCAGGCTCTGGAAAGGGTAGTTCTATTAGAGGCGTTTACACGTAAATGCTAGCTTGCCAAGACGTCTCCAGAGGTACGGGGACCAGCAAGTCAACACCAACAAGTGCTGAAACTCACCAGGTTATTCCTCTGGGAGCCCAGACCCCTGAATCCCGCAGGCACGAGGGCCATCTCAAGTTAACGGCCTTTCTTCCATCCTTATCCCTCCCTGTGAACTTCTTCCCCTTCCTTTTTGTCTTAATCACTATGTGAATTTCAGGCATTCTTATCATTTTTTTTGTTCTCACATAAGCCTTATTTTGCCCCCAACATTGAGGCAAACAACCCTGAAAAGCTCTGAAAGCATCATTTCCACATTGTAAGTTATCATATAGTCATATTTCATCTGCTGAAATCCATTGATCACTACTTAGCTAATCATCATGATTTAATTTTCCACCCTGCAGAGATCTTTTGCACACTGCTATTTCTCTAAACAATAACACGCAGGATATGGTGTAGGGCAAAGATAGAACCAAACACCGGCAAGACAGAGAGGCTGTTTTTATTATTGTGATTTCCTTATGTTGAACACACTGTGATATCCAGCTAGCCGAGCTCTGCGGTTAATATTATATTCGAAATGAAAAAAGATTCCAAGTTCTTCAAAATTTGCATTCTCAAAGGCTGTCTTCTTGAATTTCTACATTTTATAAACAATCTTCTGACAACTAAGATCGTACTTAAATCGGCTTTGCAAATTCCAGCAAGAAACTGAGTCCACATCACCTGAGGATCTATTCTGTCGACTTCCCTTGCTTCCCCCTAGCCAAAAAGATGAACCATTAAAAAATTTTATATAATTACTTTAAAACGATTTTAAGGATTCAACATACAGCTAGCTAGGCTCCCTGGGAGTTATGGTACAGAAGGAGAAAGGGACGAAAGGATACAATACCAAGAGCTGGAAGAGGAAAATTTCTCAGTTGAATATTATGCCTGTAAAGCAAAGGAACAAAGCAAGCATTAGCGGGCAGACTGCGGTTCTGGTTCAGCGGTATGGTTCTTGTGGCAGCACTCCTTTATAGAAGATGATTGTCCAGAGAGTACTGAACAAGTGTGTATTCATTTGTCTAGATTATGAACAAAAGTCAAGCATAAAATTTTAAATGTGATCAAAGAAAGCTTGCAGCCACTCCCCCAAGAATATGTTCATGAAAGTAGCCAAATTTGAGAAACACTGTGCTAAATGATTTTCTCTCTCTCCTTTATTTTTCTCTACTCCATGAAAACTTAACCCTTATTTGGAAGTTTGTTCTAGAATTGCAAGATGAAGTTCATTTCCTTCTGCAGTCTCTAGTGTGAATGGATAATTTCTTTCTTAATTAAGAAGTACCCATAGATGACACAGTGATTTTCTCAAGATCGTAAGGAATGACATTAAATGCAAAATACACCAATTTATTCTTGTTTGTTCCCTGCCATTATAAATGAACGAACTAACCCTGAATTAATTTGTTCAAAGTGACCCCTACAGAGCTATTTTAAGGTCCCATAGTTCAAGGCTGTATGAATTCCTTTCATATGAAAATTAAGTAGCAAGGTGAAAGCATGTAACCATCTGGCATAACTCAGTAGCCCAGGAAGAGAAGTGGGCTTTGGAGCCAGTTTACCTGCATACTCCTGACTTGAAATCTCTGAACATGTCTGTACCTTAGCTTTGCCTTTTGAACAATTCTCTTTGGTTATTGCATAGATTAAAAAAAAAAAAAAAAAAAAAAAAAAAATTCCACTGAGCATTTCCTGGCAGAAAGGAGAAGAAAGGCCTGTCTCATTCCCATCTCCCATCCTAAGGTTCTCTGCCATCTGTATTTTTTTTTCCTTTCCAAAGCGGAGTCTACTCTGACAGTCTGGGAGTTCAAAGTACAAATCTACCATTTGTTAGCTCTGAACATTAGGCAAATGACTTAACTTCTCGACACCACATGTATTCAACAAATATTGAGTCAGTATGTGCCAAGCCATTTCCTAAGGGGTGAGGAAGACAAAGCCCTAACTCACTAAGCTCCCATTATTATCAAAGGAGAAATAATAAACAGATGGATAAAGAGGCATTTGATAATGTCAGGTGGCACTAAGTGCTGTGCAGAAAAGTAAGGCATGGTGAAGGGAAGAGGGAGGAAGGGAAGTTATTTTAGATAGAGCCATCCGGAAGGGCTGTCTGGGGCGTGAGGTTGGATCAGAGACTAAATGAAGTAAGGGAGCGAGTCCGATCTGGGGGAGAGAACAGTGACTGCAGATGGCAGCAAGCAAGGAGCCAGGGTGGCTGGAGTGATGCCCGTGTGAGGTCAGGGAGGTACGTGGGGCCGGGGCACGTGTGCCCTGTGGCCACGGTGGGACTTCAGATTTTATTCAGTGCCAGGAAGTAGCTGGAGAGTTTTAGCAGAGGAGTGACGTGATCTGATTGCATGTCATGAAAATGGCTCAGGTTGATTTCGAGAAGAATGGACTATATGGGGGTAACCATGGAAGCAGAAAGACCAGAAAGGAAGTTATAGTAATGGCTGCGGCAAGGGATGATGGTAGCTCACTAATCTGCGCCAGGAGGATAATGGTAGCAACAGCTGCATGGCGCTGCGGTGAGAATTAAATGGGACAATGTGGGTGGCTTGACCTAGCGCCTAGTGCAGAGCGATAACTCGGTGTTACCATCGTCATTGTTATCATCATGATAATTTTGAGGTGATTCTTCTACCCCAACTGGTAGCTCCTTTTCTGAGCTTTGGCATTCCCCTTGCTCAGGGGTTCCACATACTCCTTTATCCCCTCTAAACATTTCTTCTTGTGTCCTAGAGCAGCCTTACATACGAAAGTGTTTATGTGTTTGGTCAAAGACGTTCAAAAATGCTTTGTCAAGACTGTTTTTATTCTTTGTGCTTGTAAGTCCTGCTGTTTATGACCGCAGAGAGGCAGGCTGGTGGACAGCACTGGAACAGTACCGCTTCCGAGGGGCATCTGGTAATGGGGCTTTCTGGATGTCACAATGACAGGGGGCCAGTACCCGTACTTAGTGGGTGAGGTCCGGGAATGCTAAATGGGACAGCCCTGCACAGTAAATGATTTCCTACCCAAACTGCCCACGCTGGCCCCCTGGGAAATATTTAGGTGGCAGGAGAGTCTCCACACAAGTTGTATACGGCCAACTCCAGGGAGGTGGTGCAGCCAGGGAGGGGAGACCTGGGGATGCTGGGGCAGAGGAAAGAGCATCAGGTTGAGGGGCAGCTCTCAGTCTCAACTCTAACAGTACAAGTCATGTGAATTTAGATCTTTCACTCATTGTTGTTGAGCCTCAGCTTTCTTATCCATAAGCTGGGGGAACTTTGACTACCTCCTTGTAAAGTTAAGAAAATTCAGTAAGATAATGCTGTGTATACATTTATTAGATTGCAAATCATCATGAGGCTAAACAACCTGTCTCTCTGCACACACAAGCTGCTAATACAGTCTCTGCCCTGGAGAATTTATAATCCAATCATCATAATGGAGAGCTACTAGCTCCCATTAGAGAAAAAAGTAGGAAATGTGCTTTCAAAATCACAGGTCTGGTTTTCACAAGCCAAACATTTTAAATGTAATTAAAGTTTGCAAATGCCAATTATTTTTCCCCTAATTAAGCGTATTTCCCAAGAATATCCATATTCTACTAAAACATATTAAGACATACTCAAATGCTACTTTGACTTTTTAAAACAAAATTATAAGTAACAATTTTTTTATGACACTTACCTTCTTTTAAAAATGGAAAAGGAAACAACCCAATAGCACAAATTAAGCTTTTTTGTCTGTTTTGCTTTGTTTTTTACCTTAATTAATGATTGTCTCCCTTTTTTAAAAATTTGTATTGGAGTATAGTTGACTTACAATGTTGTGTTATGATTGCCTCTTTAATGACAAAATAATCTCATTGGGAGAAATTTTTTTCTGCTAGAATAAAATTGAACTCTCCTTTTATCAAATTTCATTTTTTTAGTCAGAAAATAGTAACTTCTATGCATTCATTAATTATTCACTTACTCACTAATAGAATATAATTATTACCTACCATAGACTCATTTTGTACAAACCTGCAATATTTATTATAAAGGGCACTCCTAGCCCAAATAAATAATAAAATGGAAATAAGAGGTATAGGGCAACAAACACTAAAAGCTAGAGTCATGTAATTGTTTGAAGGGGATAGTTTTCCTTAGTAAAATAAATTATGAATGACAAAAAACAAAACAACAAAAAAAAGAATTATGTTAAAATGTACTGAGGTTAAAATTTTGGCAAAGTATATTAGATAAGATTAATTACTGTGACAGACACTGATTCTTGTTTACCCCATATTCAAACCCCTTCTTTCCTGCTAACAAATACCAACTTACTTAGGTAGCAAGCAGAGCCCCTCTATTTCACTGTAGATGGATTTCTCCTCTATTTCCAGAATATGAATCTCAATTTGTCTAAGTCAGTCACTACCTGTGGACAATGACTGCCATAAAGGTAGTGATGAGACCCAGTTTTGGCCAACAAGATGGTAATAAACATCTGCTAGGTGTGGTTCCAGGATAGCTTTTGATATACTGAATTAAAAAGACAAACTCTGATTAGGAATGCATTTTGTAATTCCTAGAGTAACCACTAAAAATAATAATAACACAAAGAGGTGGCTAAAATACCAACAAATAAATTAAAATGAAATAGTAAGGAAAAATTTTTAAAGCAAAAAAGTGGGAACAGAAGAACGAAAAGCAGAAGGTACAAATGAAGTGGTAGACCTACATCTAACCATATTAATAATTACACCAGGTTAATGATCTAAACATATTATTTAAAAGGCAAAGATTGGGACTTCCCTGGTGGCCTAGTGGTTAAGAATCCACCTTCCAATGCAGGGGACACGGGTTCAATCCCTGTTTGGGGAACTAAGATCCCACATGCTGCAGGGCAACTAAGCCCACACACCGCAACTACTGAGCCCATGCTCTGGAGCCTGCATGACACAACTAGAGAGCCTGTGCGCCACAACGAAGATCCCACGTGCCACAGCCAAGACCCAACACCGCCAAATAAATAAGTAAATATTTTTTTTAAAAGGCAAAGATTATCAGAGTGGATAAGAAGGCAAGACCCAAATATATACTGCCTACAAAAGGCATATTTTATTTTATTTTATTTATTTTTTTGGCTGTGCCTTGTGGCTTATGGGATCTTAGTTCCCCAGCCAGGGATTGAACCTGGGCCCTCAGCAGCGAAAGCACTGAGTTCTAACCACTGGACGTCCAGGGAATTCCCCAAAAGGCATATTTTAAACAAAAAGACATAAACAAGTTTGAAAGAAAATGGAATAAAAAAAATGACATGAATTCTGAAGCAATGTTTAAGCAACCTAAAGTCAGACAAAAGAAAATAAACAAACAAAAAAATTCAGAGGGAACTAATAGAAAATACTGTCTACCGTAGATGCAGACCACTGGATAAAGGCCAGGAATGCTACTAAACATCCTACAATGCACAGGATAGCTCTCACCTATCCAACAAAGAATTATTGAGGCCAATATTTCAATAGTGCTGAGGTTGAGAAGCCCTGAGCTACAGTAATCAAGACAGAATGGTATTGGCAAAAAGATAGAAATATAAACCAATAGAAGAGAATACAGTCTAGAAAGAGATCCATACATATATGGTTAACTAATTTTTTTTAAGTCCCAAGGCAATTCAATGGGAAAAGAAAATTTTTTTCAACAAATGGTGCTGGAACAATTTATATCTATATGGGGAAAACTAAACACCAGCTCTTTCTTCAAATCATACACAAAAATTAAGTCAAACTGTATCATAGACTAAATGTAAAACCTAAAACTACAAAGCTTCTAGAAGAAAACAAAGGAGACAATCTTTGTAATCTTGGGGTAAAACAAAATTTCTTAGATAAGAACAGTAAAATGTGAATTATAAAAGGAAAAAATGACAAATTGTACTTCAATGACCAAAGATATATAAGTAGTCAATAAGCACATAAAAAAGATGCTCAATATCATTAGTCATTAGGGAAAGGCAAATAAAAACCATAATAAGATACCATTTCACACATACTAGAATGGCTGGAAGAACAAAAACAGACAATAACAAGTGTTGGTAAGGAGGTAAAGAAATTGCAACCCTCATGGACTACTGGAGGGTGTATAAAATAGTGCAGCCACTATGGAAAAGAGTTTGGTGATTTCTCAAAAGATTAAACATAGAGTTACCATACAACCCAGCAATACCACTCTGCTATGGTCTGAATGTTTGTGTTCTCTCCTTCCCCAATTCATATGTTGAGACTTTAATGCCCATTGTGATGGTGTTAGAAGGGGGAGCCTTTGGGAGGTTCTTAGGTCATGAGGGTGGAGCCCTCGTGAATGAGATTAATGTTCTTATAAAAGGGAGCCCACAGAGCTCCCCAGCCCCTTCCATCATGTGAGGACACAAAGGGAAGTCTGAGACCCTGAAGAGGGTCCTCACCTGACCATGCAAGTGCACTGACCTCAGACTTCCAGCCTCCAGTATGGAAGGAAATAAATTTCTGTTTTTTATAAACACCCAATCTGTAGTATTTTGTGATAGCAATGCAAACAGACTGACACACTCCTAGGCGTATACTCAAGAGAAATGAAAACATATGTCCACATAAAAATTTGTACACAGATGTTCATATCAGCTTTATCTGTAATATCCCAAAACTGGAAACAACCCAAATGTTTATCAACAGGTGAATGGATAAACACATTGTGGTATATCCATGCACTGGAATACTATTTAGCTATCTTAACTACAAAAAGGACAAACTATTGATTCACACCATAACATGGATAAACCTCAAAATAATTACGCTGAATGAAAAATGCCAGGCAAAAAAAAAAAGTATTACTTTATGATCCCATTTATATAATACTAGAAAACGGAAAAACTAATATTTAGCGACAGAAAGCAGATCAGTGATTGCCTAAGAATGCAACTGGAGGGAAGAACAGGTTCTAAAGAGGCACAAGAAAATTTGTTTAGTTTTCTTTTAAGGAAAAGAAAAAGTATGACAACATAGCAACAATATTTAAGCTTATATGCGGATGGAATAATGTGAATGCAGAGGAATTGATTAAAATAAGAAATACGGGGGCTTCCCTGGTGGCGCAGTGGTTGAGAATCTGCCTGCCAATGCAGGGGACACGGGTTCGAGCCCTGGTCTGGGAGGATCCCACATGCCGTGGAGCAACTAGGCCCGTGAGCCACAACTACTGAGCCTGCGCGTCTGGAGCCTGTGCTCCGCAACAAGAGAGGCCGCGATAGTGAGAGGCCTGGGCACCGCGATGAAGAGTGGCCCCCGCTCGCCGCAACTAGAGAAAGCCCTCGCCCAGAAACGAAGACCCAACACAGCCAAAAATAAATAAATAAATAAATAAATAAATAAATAAATAAATAAATAAATAAATTTATAAAAAAAAAAAAATCATGATCTTCAGGCCAAACTCTAAAACAGCCAAATCAGAGTCCCTGGGGGCCAGAGCATCAGTATTAAAAGAAAAAAAAAAAAAAATAAGAAATATGATTTGGCTAAACCTCCTTTTAAAAAAGATAAATATCTGGATTGAAAAAAAAAATCCAACAAATCTGATGCTTTCAAGGAGCATCTTAAACACCAAAATACATAGAAGAGCCAAAAAAAAAAAAAAAGGCAGAAAATTTTATTGTTCCAGAGGTTTCTAGTACTAAGAAATAAAAAGCAACATCAACTGGGTTCCCATTTTAGTTTGAGAAAAAACTAACTAGCAAGCCAAGAGAAAGTAAGGAAAGGGAAATAATAAAATTAAGAGTAAACATATGCTAAGGAGAAGAAAAAATAAAATTCATAACACCAATAGTTGATTCTGCAAAACAAAATTTTTAAATGAAAAAGCTATTCGCACAAATAATGGAATGGGAAAAAGAAAATACATATTACTAGAATTAACTGATGCATAATAGATATTTGTTGAAGAACAGATTAATGAAAAAAGAACAGAGAAAACAAATATAAAAGAGAGTTCAAAATAGGAGAACTATAATTTAGATGTATAATATACATAAAGTGAACATGGCAAAATATTAACAATTGTTAATTCTGCAAATCAACATTTCTGTTATATTTGAAATTTTTTATTTTAAAATCTTGGAAGAAAAACTAGGGGAATATAATTTTCTTCTATTCTAACAAATTTTATTACAACCTAGAAGGAGACAGCTATAAAAATACTAAAAATATAATATTAAAACTGATAAAACAAAAGCAAGAAAATAAATATTGATAATATAGTAAGACCAATAAGATACAAATGTAAAAACTATAAAATCCTAGAGAAAACTTAGTAATTGAAACTTTAAAAGAATTTGTCTTTGGGATCCCATAGCGCTTATTGCTGGACTACAGAGTAAAATAGGGCATATTCATCATGCTTTCAACAGGAAAAGGGAATAATCCACATCTTAAAAGAAAATCTTTTGTATAAGTCACCATCTTTAATTTCTTCTCAAAAGAATTAAATAATACCTTTAAAGAAAATTTGCCAAAAAGGAAAAATGTAATATAATCTCATGTCTTTATTTTATATAATTCTTTCTAACCTTTTCCCAGATGTAGATATATATTTTACATGGCATTAAATATTCTGGTTTTTCACATAGGATATCAAATATGTTTCATTTCTACATGTTATTTAATAAAAATTAGTTATGGAGAATTTCTTTAACATGACTAATAATTTCACTGCCTAATAGAAGAAATTTATTTATGGGGAAATTAAACTCTAATAGAGGGCGGAAATATACATTTATGAAGACATATACCTTGTTTCTGCCTGAGAAGACTTAAGTAAAATATTAACATGGTCACTAAATTAGATGAAATTAAATACTAGTTAACAGTCTCCAGCCCACTCTCTTGATAAATAGCAATATTTGGAAAGGTTAGTGAACAAGACTATCATACAGTGCCTTTGTTATTATTTGATTTTGATGATGATGATGATTAATAGTAGTCGTAGCAATAGCATCATCAAAATCAAATCAAATTTTTATTAGAGTATAGTTGCTTTACAATGTTGTGTTAGTTTCTACTGTACAGCAAAATGAATCAGCTATGCATATACATATGTCCCCTCTTTTTTGGATTTCCTTCCCATTTAGGTCACCATAGTGCATTAAGTAGGGTTCCTTGTTCTACACAGTTGGATTTTAAAAAATAAACTTTTATTATGAAACACATGTTAAAAATGACAAAAAAGTATCATCACCTAGTGACATCTAGTCAGTGACTGGCTGAGATTGGCACATTACCTTAGTCCCTCCAGGTATCTTCAGTACAGAATCCCTCAGCCCTTCCATCTCAACCCTTGAATCTAGGAGATCCGTTGGAACAGGAAAGTCCAAAACTATTTGAAAAACATTTATTGAGGGCTTTCTAGGTGTCAGACACTTCACTGAAACAAATGTTTTCCTGGAGCTACTCTAAACAGATCATCATAAGGAAATAATTGTGAGTGTGTAAAACATTCTGAAAGACATGAGGTAGATCCAGATGGACATGCTTGTTAAAATGCAGATTTCTGTGCTCCACATGCCTCACCTATTGAACCAAAATCTCTGTTGATGAGGCTGATAAATCTGCCCAGAAAATTCTCATGCAGGCAGTTTGAGGGCTACCATTAAGATAAAAAGTGGACTTAATGGAGTTTTAAGATCTTTCTTACTCCCAAATTTTCTGAGTCTGTAATTTTGTTTTTAATAATTTAAAACTTAAAAAATTTTAAACTTTAATAATTTAAAATAGCCTAAATGATGAAAAATGGGGAAATGAATAAGGTATTATTAGTGTACAATGGAGTAGCAGAAAGGTCCATTTGACAAATTTCTTTTGGAGGATTTGGTTTTCTTTACTTTATTAGATAACAAGAGCCGTGACAACCACAGTTTCCTTATTGCTGTGACTTCCATTGTGTGCTCAGTTTAAGTAGCTTTTCTTGGTTAGATATTCTGGTGAGGTACTGTTGTGAAATACATACTCCAATGCTCCAGCACACAGACAAAACTTGGCTCTTCTTTTTCTTATGATTTTGGTTTTATCACAGCCTACTGTGGTCCTCCTGGCAGTATGTAGAGGGAAGTAATGATAAAAACCACATTCCCTAAATATGTTGGCTAATTCCATGCACGTCTTTGATCTATGTCTTCTGTTAATGATTTTTATTCCTTCTTCATCTGTCACCCTATCAGTGATTCTCTATTCTGCCACTAGCCACCTTTCCAGCCTCTAAATCACTTTGTACTCCAGCCAGAATGGAATCTTCATGCCTTGGGTAGTAAAGAATTGACCTTACCCAAAGAGAGGTCTGGTTTTTGCCCTAAGCTCCTGGGAGGTGATCTCTAAGCTGTTGGAATGCCCTGCCTGATAGGAGTGTCTTTGTTTACCTGGGGGCCTTGGACCACACTGTATAGTCTAACAATGTGATTTTTGGTGGGAGCTTCAGGCAATGCATTATCAGGTTGACTTCCAGAGGGACTAGAGACTAGAAGTCAGCCATGCAAGTGGTCAAACATATCTACAGGACTGAGCCCTAGTAAAATCACCATATACCAAGGCCAAAGTGAGCTTCCCTGGTTGGCAATACTCCACGTGTGTTGTCCCACATCATCACTGGGAGAATTTAGTGCTATCCAGGACTCCACTGGGAGAGGACAACTGAAAATTCCACACGTGGAATTCTCCTGGACTCTGCCCCATGCAATTCTTCTACTGTCTGAAGTTAATCCGTATCCTTTTGCTGTAATAAACTATAACCATGAGTTGAACAGCTTCTAGTGAGTTCTGTAAGTCTCTCTAATGAATCACTGAACCTGTGAGTGGTCTGGGAACTCCTTAACTTTGTGTGCCTGTACCGCTCTGAACACACTGAGGTCTCTAATTCTTCCCAGCCTTTCCTCCAACACTTCCCCCTATCTAATATTCCCTTCCCCATTACCCTCGTCTTCCCTACTTATCTGGCAAAATCCTGTTCTTATATTTAGGATAATTAAACGGCATCTCTTTTGTTGAGTCCTCACCACATCACTCTTTCCCACAAAATTAGTCATCCCCCACCCCACGCTCATTGTGCTCCCATAGATCTACCAGGACACCAAGCACAAATAACCATGTCTTTCTCATCTTTGCATTACCAGTACACAGCAGAGTGCCTGGTACATAGCAGGTCTTTAGTATATGTGTATGGACTGAATGAGCTACATATGGAAATGAATATTTGAAACAGGGGGAAAAAAACAGACTAGAAAATATGCACAAATGAAGTACAATTCAGTGAAAAATATGTAAGGCCATTAATAAGCATAAGTGAGAAATGTCAAATAAAGTCTATTTAACATTTACTATTGAGGGACTTCCCTGGTAGCGTAGTGGTTAAGAATCCACTGGCCAATGCAGGGGACACAGGTTCGAGCCCTGGTCCGGGAAGATCCCACATGCCGCAGAGCAACTAAGCCCGTGCACCACAACTACTGAGCCTGCACTCTAGAGCTCACGAGCCACAACTACTGAAGCCTGCGTGCCTAGAGCCTGTGCTCTGCAACAAGAGAAGCCACCACAATGAGAAGCCCGTGCACTTCAACGAAGAGTAGCCCCCGCTCTCTGCAACTAGAGAAAGCCTTCACATAGCAATGAAGACCCAATGCAGCCAAAAATTAATTAATTAATTAAAAATAATTTACTATTATCTTCATCGCCCTGAAAAGGCTAGTTTTCTTTTAGTATGCAAAATGAGGGTAGGACTGCTATGATAAAAATTATTTAACAAAGAAGCACATATATAATTGCAGAATTAGGAGCTCTAAAATATGAAGTGTAAAATGTTACAAAAATGGATAAGTTTTCATATTTTAAATTCATAAGCAGATTTGTTTTAGCAATCAAATTACTTTGGGAAATAAAATATATCATCACATTTTCCTGTTGCTTTCCTGGTCAACTAATTTTAGCTAACTTCTAGTGAGTTACTATAACAAAATATTTCAGGAATATGCTTATTCTCTCTGAAGTATGTTCACTCAGAAAAAATCTGCAAAAATCCACAGAAATTATGTTGCTCTCATTATTTCACGTTAGTGTTTATGTTTTATTATGTTAAAGTAGCTACTCAGCGCTTACCTGTTTAGATGTCTACATTTTGAGTACTTGGGTTTTAGTTTTACCAAAGCCTACACCTGATAAAATTTCATAGAAAGGCTAAAGCAGTAACCATGCAAAGTGCTCATTTACATGGGTTTGGGCTTCAGGAACAGAGAGGAAGAATTTCGTAAGCTTTTGGCTTTTTATGATAGCATCAGGGGACCATTACTGGAATTAGATCCTAGTGGTTGCCATCAGTTTGGTGGCTGCTTAGAGACTCTTAACCCCAGAAGGTATCAGGTAAACAGGGTCCTTGTAAATGAGAGCAGCAGTATGTAGATTGGTTTGTTTTGTTTTTGTTTTTGTTTTCCTCCTTGGCTCATTTGTTAATTTTTAATCACAACCAATTGCCCTGGTACTAGAGTTCTGACTGGTTTTGTTTTTATACCAGATAATCTTTGATAATCAGTCTTGATGTTTGAAAAGAACACTTTAGCAATGTCTTTGGCAGCAAGATAATTTACCCCTAAAATAGGCCCTAGAGAGAAATTATTTATTGTTTTCATATCTACATTGAAGTTCAACATTTTTGAAATGTTTTTAGTCCTAGTATTATATCTTTGAAGTGTATTCTAACTAAATAGCCCCAACTTAGCAAAGCAAGATATCCATCCTTTTTTCAAAAGAAAAAAACAGTGACATAAGAAAAGGCAAATGTATTTAAAGACTGGCTGGTGATTTTATCATAAAAGTATAGTGACTGGCTTCATAGGAGAGTACAGAACACTTATAAGTTGATGGCAATGTTGTTGGCATTTTGCCATCTAAACTTAAGTGAAGGTTCTACTTCTGGGATGGTAGCATGAGGAGTTCTGAGGACCTACTCCCCAGTATACAAGCATAGCTGGTGAAAAGTATTTAAACAAACAACCAGTTAAAGTCTCTGGAAATTGCCCTAAGTGCATACAGCAAGTGAAGAAATATTTGTTTAAGAAAATCTACTAAAACTCAGAAAAAACAGAGAAAGTACGTGGAATTTGAGTTAGGACACTCTCCCTCCCTTACACCTCCCAGATTAGCTTAACGGAAGCTCCATTCTAAGTGGATATGGCCAAGAATATGGGGCTCCTCTTTCCTAAGTTCCCAATCAAAGGTTAACATATCTTACCAGGAGAACAGGCCTCTAGCATTTCTCATCTCCTCCAACTCCAAGTTCAAGAGGAAAAATTCCTGGAGAGTGCAGCCAAGAGGCTGGGGCCTCCATTCCACCACTCAGCACACATCTATAGCAAAGAGACTCTACCCCAGATGTGGCAGGCCAAGAACACTGGGACCTCAGTTACCCTTGTTCCAGCTCACTCAAAAGGCAGTGATTCCATGCCAGGACAGGCAAGTCAAGATCACAGGTTACTGCCCCACTCAGCACTCAGAGTAGTGCTTCAGAGATTTTCTTCTAGGGGGAGAAGTAATTCCTATGAAAAGAGAGCTCCAAAGTTCTCCCCAAAGTAACTGACTTTATTTGAAAGAGTGCGGGAAAGTTCAAGCCTAGGTGCTCTAGGAAACAACAGCTCTCTTAATAAGAGCAATAGTTAAACGACTGGCCAGCTAGTTCATCAGAGAGAATCAAGGAAAATGACAGTTAAGAAGGGTACCCCTGGGGTCAGGAAAAAAAAAAAAATCTGGCTACAAAAACTGCTCCTGCCTGAATTTAAGTGGATCAGACTGAAGAACGATTTATGCCCAGGGCATTGTTGAAAACAATAGAGGAATTATCCAGTAACTCATGGAGCCTAACAGTTGGATGTGATATCAAGTAAGGCTGACAGCTTAACAGAGACCAGGGAAAAGACAGTCAAAGAAAGCCCTGTTAAAACCACTGTCATCCCAACGTGACTGTGTGCACGTTGAGGCAGTGCCTTCCAAGAATTGATACCACACAGTGGGAGAAAACAGACTTCACTAAAATAATTTAGCCAAGTTTCACACACACACCCAAATAACAACGAAAATAAGCCCCAGAGGAAGGGGAAGAGAATCGGTATTCATAGTACAATGTCCAAAATTCTTCAGGATAAAAGCAAATAAACCCAGATGAAAACTTGCATGCACATGAGAAAAACAAAGAGTATATTGCAGTAAAAATGCATGTTTCTTCCTCTTTTTTCTCTGATTTGCAAAGCAATTATATAAAACAGTATGTATGTATGTAATTGTGTTTGGCTTATCACATATAGAAATGTAATATATTTTGCAATAACAGTACAAAGGAGGTGGGCTGGATCATAGTATTGGAGTAAAGAAATGACACCAGATGGTAAATCAAACCAACAGGAACTAATGAAGAATACCAAAATGGCAAATAAAAAGTTAAAAATAACAAATGCTATACATAGATACTTTCCTTCCTTTTCTCAGCTTCTTTAATAGACATACAATTATAAATAATAATAATTATAACAATGTATTCTTGGGTTTGTAGCATATAAAGATTTAGTATGTATAACAATAATAGTACAAAAGAAGGGGGAAGGAGGAATGAAGTCACACTTCTATATCTCAATGGAATTAAGTTAGTATAAATCTGAAACTGATTTTGATATGTTAATATGTATATAGTGAGTTCTGGAGCAACCACTCAGAAAAACTCAAAGCCTATAGTGAAAAAAATAAGTAAGTTAAAATATTATGCTGGAAATGTTCACTTAATGGAAAAGAAAGCAGCAAAGGAGGAATAGAGAAATAAAAAAGTCATTGAGACATGGAAAACAAAAAATAAAATGGCAGGCAAATTCAACTATATCAATAATAACATTAAATGTGAATGATTAAACAATCCAGTCAAAAGGCAGAGATTGTCAGACTGGATAAAGTACAAGATCCAACTATATATCGCTTACAGGATACACACTTTAGATTCAAAGACATGAGTAGGTTAAAGGTAAAAGTATGAGAAAATGTGTATCTTGTAGATAGCAACCATAAGAAAGCTGAAGTGGCTACATTAATATCAGATAAAACAGACTTTAAAACAAACAAACAAAAAATACTAGAGATAAACAGGGATACTTTATAATAAGAAGAGGATCAACCCATCAGGAAGCTATAACAATTATAAACATATATGCACATGATAACAGAACTCCCAAAATAGGTGAAGCAAAAACTAACAGAATTGAAAGAAGAAATATACAGTTAAACAATAATAGTTGAAGACTTCAACACCCCACTTTCAATAATGGATGGAACAGCTGGCAGCAGATCAACAAGAAAATAGAAGACTTACACAATACTACACTTAAATTTGACTTAACACATATCTGTAAAACACTCCACCCAACAACAGTAGAAAATGCTTTCTTCTCAAGTGCACATGGAATAATCTCAAGGATAGATCATATGTTAGTGCATAAAACAAGCATAACATATTTGTTAATAACATAACAAATCCTATAGAAAGAATACTATAGCTTTAACAAGTGGGCTTTACCCCAGGAATGCAACGTTGTTTTAACATTCAAAAATAAATTAATGTAATACACCATATTCATAGAATAAAGGAAAAAAACTACACAATCATCTCATTAAATGTAGAAAAAGCATTTGATGGGGGGAAGGGGAATGGAGGAGGTGTTGGTCGAAACACACAATTTCACTTAAGCAAGATAAACAAGTCCTCAAGCTGTACTGTACAGCATTGTGCATACAATTGACAGTATTGTATTGTATACTTAAAAATTCATTAATAGGGTTGATCTTATGTGAAACGTTCTTATATTTTAAAAAAAGAGGGAGGAAGGAAACTTTTAGAGGTGATGGTTACGTTTTTGGCATTGTATATGGTGTCAGTTTCATGAGTATACACTTACCTTCAAAATCATCAAGATGTATACATTAAATATGTACAGGTTTTTTGTATGTTAATCATACCTCAGTAAATAAATAAGAAAGAAATGTCCATGTCTCCCTCAAAAAAGACAGAAAAAGCATTCGACAAAACCCAGTACCTTTTCATGATAAAAAACACTCAACAACCTACGAATATTCTCAGTCTGATAAAGAGTATGTATTAAAATCCCACAACTAGCATCATAATAATGAAATACTGAAATTCAGAATGTGACCTTATTTAGAAATAGGGTCTTTGCAGATGTAGTTAGTTAAGATGAGGTCATATTGGATCAGGGTGGGCCCTAAATCTAATGTCCTTATAAGAAGGTCATATGAAGATACACAGGGAATAAGACTATATGATGACAGAGCCAGAGATTGAAGTAATGCAGCTAGAAGACAAGAAATGCCAAGGACTGCTTAGAGCCACCAGAAGTTTGGTGGAAGCAAGGAATGAGTCTCCTCTAGAGCATTCAAAGAAAGCATGGCCCTCCCAACACCTTAATTTCAGAACTTCATCCTCCAGAACTGTGAAAGAATAACCTTCTGTTGTTTTAAGCCACGCAATTTGTGATAATTTGTTAGAGTAGCCCTGAGGAACTAAAACAGATTTTGGTACCGGAAAGTGGGGTGCTGTCACAACAAATATCTAAAATTGTGGAAATGGCTTTGGAATTAAGTAATAGGGAGAGGCTGGAACAGTCTTGAGGTACATGATTTAAAAAAAAAAAAAAAAGCCTAGATTACCCAATCAAAAAGTGGGCAGAAGACCTAAATAGACATTTCTACAAAGAAGACATACAGATGGCCAACAGGAACATGAAAAGATGCTCAACACTGCTAATTATTAGAGAAATGCATATCAAAACTACAATGAAGTATCACTTCACACCAGTCAGAATGGCCATCATCAAAAAGTCTATAAATAATAAATGCTGGAGAGGGTGTAAAGAAAAGGGAACCCTCCTACACTGTTGATGGGGATGTAAATTGGGGCAGCCACTATGGAGAACAGTATGGTGGTTCCTTAAAAAACTTAAAATAGAATTACCACATGACCCAGCAATCCCACTCCTGGGCATATACCCAGAAAAGTCGAAAACTCTAATTCGAAAAGATACATGCATCCCAATGTTCATAGCAGCACTATTTACAATAGGCATGACAGGGAAGTGACCTAAGTGTCCATCAATAGAAGAATGGATAAAGAAGATGTGGTATACATATACACTGGAAATTACTCAGCCATAAAAAAGAGTGAAATAATGCCATCTGCGGCAACACGGATGGACCTAGAGATTATCATACGTGAAGTAAGTCAGACAAAGACAAATATCATATGATATCACTTATACGTGGAATCTAAAAAATGATACAAATGAACTTATTTACAAAACAGAAATAGACTCACAGAAATAGAAAACAAATTTATAGTTACCAAAGGGGAAAGCGGAGGGAGGGATAAATTAGTAATTTGGGATTAACAGATACACACTACTATATATAAAACAGATAAACAACAAGGACCTACTGTATAGCACAGGGAACTATATTCAATATCTTGTAATAACCTATAATAGAAAAGAATCTGAAAAAGAATATATATATGTGTGTGTGTGTATATATATATATATATATATATATATATATATATATATATATATACATATATATATAACTGAATCACTTTGCTGTACACCTGAAACATTGTAAATCAACTATACTTCAATTTTAAAAATTATTTTTAAAAAAAGAAAAAAAAAGCCTAGATTGCCATCAGAGGGAACACAGTCCTGCTGACACCTTCATTTTGAACTCCAGAACTGTAAGACAATAAATTTCTATTGTTGTAAACCATGAAATTTGTGGTAATTTGTTACAGCAGCTCTATGAAATTAATACATCAACCTTGAATTGCTAGGATAAATTCTTGTTGATCTGCCTCATGGCTATATCCATTATCGAAAATGGGGTATTGAAAGCTCCAACTATTATTGAACTTTCCATTTCTCCCTTCGATTCTGACAATTTTTGCTTCATATATTTTGGGGCTCTGTTGTTAGTGTGTGTTTATAATTGTTATATCTTCATGATGGATTGACCCTTCTATCATAAAATGCCTCTCTTTATCTCTAGTTACATTTTTTGTTTGTTTTAAAGTCTAATGGTCTGATATTAGTATAACCATTCTGGCTGTCTTATGGTTGCTCTTTGCATGGTACATCTTTGGATCCTTTTATTTTCGATGTATGTGTGTCTGAATCTAAAGCATGTCTGATCTTTTTAACAAATTCAGTCTAACAATCTCTTTTTGATTGTTTAATCCATTCTCTAATCTGCTTAAATATATATACTGAGTTCTTAATTTTAGGTTTTGCATTTTTCAGTTCTAGAATTTTGAATAAAAAGGATTCTAGTTCTTATTAAATTCTCAATCTCAACTCATTAATCAGAGCTATTTTTAAATCCATATCAGATAACACTAATAACTGGGTCACCTGTGGATCTGCTTTTAGTGTCTTTTTCCTCATGGTTCTACTCTTTGGTATTCTTCATAATTTTTGACTTAATGCTAGATATTGTATATGATACACTGTGCTGTCTCTGGATGTTATTTTCATACAGGGAGGGATCACCCTATTCCCCAGTGGGAAGATAAGAGTGGTGGCAAGCAGATCACATTAATCCAATCTATAATTCAGTGGATGTGAAACTAGGTTGTAATTTTTTTTTTTTTATCATTGGAGAATCCTGCTTTACTTTTTTTTTTAAATCAGTCATCAATTTTATACACATCAGTGTATATATGTCAATCCCAATCGCCCAATTCAGCACACCACCATCCCCACCCCACCGTGGTTTTCCCCCCTTGATGTCCATACATTTGTTCTCTACATCTGTGTCTCAACTTCTGCCCTGCAAACCAGTTCATCTGTACCATTTTTCTAGGTTCCACATACATGTGTTAATATACGATATTTGTTTTTCTCTTTCTGACTTACTTCACTCTGTATGACAGTCTCTAGATCCATCCACGTCTCAACAAATGACTCAATTTCGTTCCTTTTTATGGCTGAGTAATATTCCATTGTATATATGTACCACAACTTCTTTAGCCATTCGTCTGTCAGTGGGCATTTAGGTTGCTTCCATGACCTGGCTATTGTAAATAGTGCTGCAATGAACATTGGGGTTGTAATTTTTATAAGGTTGTAATTTTTATAAGCTTTACTCTCTCTCCTGTTCCAATTTTTGTTTCTTAAATACAATGATGAGATAGGTAGATAGATAGGTAGATAGATAGATAGATAGATAGATAGATAGATAGATAGATAGATAGATAGATGATAGAAAAGATAGACAAATAGATATCTTTGCTTTGGCTTTCAGGTTTCTGCCTTTTTTTTTTTTTTTTTTTAATCTTTCTGCTCTTATCAGTCCCAGAATTCAGCAAATACTCAAGGGGAAAACCAGCAGAGTATCAGGCTCACTTCTCTGAAATTTTCTGCCTTATTGGGACCTTAGGTCTTTCAAGTGTTGGTTGGCTTGATGACCCTAAGCTTTTTGTCTCTCTAGTTCTTTGGAGTTGCTGTAATTTGTTTGCTTCTCTGATTCTTAGCAGAAATTCTCTTCCTGGGCCTTCTACCCAGATTTGTGTCCCAAACTGGCAAATTCTATAAAGGAAAAAGTAGCTGCACAAGGTTTGCTCACAAGTTCTCGGGTTACCTTCTGTGTTGAGAGTCCACAAGAAAACCCTCAAATTCAGTGATTTAGTAGAACGGCTCACAGGACTCAGCATACAGTCATACTCATGGCTATGATGTACTACAGCAAAACAACGCAAAGCAGTATCAGCCAAGGGAAAAAGTGCATGGGGTGAAATCCATAGGAAACCAGGCACAAGCTTCCAAGAATTTTCCCCTGTGGAATCACACAAGATGTGTTTAATTCCACCAGTATTGAATTGTGACAACTTATGTGATATGTTATCTGCCAGGGACACTCTTTAGAGATCTACTGCCCAGGGTTTGTATTAGAAGCTGTTCATATAGGCACCTTCTGCCTACCATGTATCATAATTACAGATGCCCAGAGGAAAGTAGATGTTCAGCATAAACCATGTTGTTTGTATAATCAGTTTATACATAGTAACCTACCTTATCAGTTAGGAAATGGTGGGAACATTCCTATAATCCAAATTCCCAGGTGCCAGCCAAAGGCCAACATTGCAAGCAGGGCTTTCTAAGGATAGTATGTCAGGCCTGCTCTGTAAACTCTTCCCTGCACACCTTCTTTCTGGGATTTTGGCTCTTGGAGTCCTGTTTGCCTAAAACTTCTTCAATGGTTTCAAACAGAGGTTTTAGATTATTTTATCCAGTGTCACTAGTTGTCCTCAGTGAGGGCTGCTCTGCTGTAGTAGTGTCTGGTTATTTCTTCTTCGCTGCTGAACATTTAATTTGAAAAATTATGGAACTTGACACTTGAGATGTTTTTTCTTTCCTCCACAGAGTGTTTGTTACCAGGCACCTAAGGGATTACTTCAATTCAGTTTCAGGAATTGAGATGATTTGATGCTGTGCTAAATTCCCCGTGAATTTGGAGGGGTCGGGGAGTGTACCTTCAATTCACTTTTCCTTCACTGGTGGAGTTTTTTGGGACCCCAAACCAAAGCATGGGAGTTTTCTAAGCCCCTTCCCATGAGTTGGCATGCACTAGTATCCAATTTTTGTCCTCCTAGCCTTCTGGGGGTAGTAAAAGCACTGCTCATCCCCTTAAGCGCTTCTTCTAGAATCAGCCAATACCTCCAGGTAAGAAGTGGCCACAATGCTGGGTTTGTCTCTCTAGATTTTCGTGTTTTAAAAAGAATTCGTTCAGATTATCTAGATGTCCATGGAAATCTTGATGTTATTACCCAGTCTGCCATTAATGGAAGTGGAATTCCCCCTCTACCTTGCTTCTTAACACTATAAAGCAAGTTCCTTAGATGCAATATTTTGAGGAAAATCATGATGGTCAATAGGGCACTTAGTGTTGCACACAGAAGCATGACAGACAGGGAAGGCAAATCTAAATCCAGATTAACAGTGTCTACTCTATGAACAAATAGCTGCTTCTCCATGAGAAAAGAGATTTGATATAATTGTTCTGCCACTAGGCAACTATTTGGTTGCCCTAGGGCATGAAATCTTAGGGTTTGTCACTCCTGCCGGCAGACTGGGCTCTTAGCAGTGGCAGTAATAAGGGAAGCCTTGACGAAAGGAGGGCCATATTGTTTGTTTGTTATTTTATAAGTTTTTTAAAAATATATTTATTTATTTTTGGTTGCATTCGGTCTTCACCGCTGCACGCGGGCTTTCTCTAGTTGCGGCGAGTGGAGGCTACTCTTCGTTGTGGTGCGCGGGCTTCTCATAGCGGTGGCTTCTCTTGTTGCGGAGCACAGGCTCTAGGCATGCGGGCTTCAGTAGTTGTGGGATGTGGGCTCAGTAGTTGTGGCTCGCGGGCTCCAGAGCGCAGGCTCAGTATTTGCGGTGCACAGGCTTAGTTGCTCCGCAGCATGTGGGATCTTACCAGACCAGGGATTGAACCCGTGTCCCCTGCATTGGCAGGCGGATTCTTTTTTTTTTTTTTTAACATCTTTATTGGAGTGTAATTGCTTTATAATGGTGTGTTAAGTTTCTGCTTTATAACAAAGTGAATCAGCTATACATGTACATATATCCCCATTATCTCCTCCCTCTTGCGTCTCCCGCCCACCCTCCCTATCCCACCCCTCTAGGTGGCCACAAAACACTGAGCTGATCTCGCTGTGCTATGCGGCTGGCAGGAGGAAATTCTTAACCACTGCGCCACCAGGGAAGTCCCAGGAGGGCCATATTGTTGAAGTCCATGTATAGCCCTTCTGCTTCCAGTATTGCCCCTTTGTTCATTAGTTGATTGAACAAGGACTGGGATATGAAAGAAAGAGCTACTGACATCCTCAGAATCATCTTGACCATCTGAGTACTTAGCATCTCCTTCAAATGGGGTCTTTGTTTAGTATTTATGTAGAAAACAATTATTCTTACAATCTGAGCCCATTTTGAGAAGTCCAACCATACATTTAGTGTCTGAATTTTATCACTCATCCTCCAACCTTGTTACTTCCATGTCCTCTACCACCTGGCCAACTATGAGTTATAAAATGGGGCAGATCTGTACCTTGGGATATCTTTACCTTCTGTGCAGAGCAGACAAGAAATACTACTCAGATTTATTCTCACTGTAAAGAGTTCCTCTCCTAAGTGTCCTCCACCACCATTACTGAGTGGGGTTGTAGTGCCACAGTTTTTACCTCTAACTACTACCAGCATACTGTGCGGTAGTGCTTGTATAACCCAGCTCAATTTTTTCCTGCTCGGCAAACTGTAATATTCTCTCCTATTATAAGTATAGTTCATGGGTTTGCTTGCTTGCTTGTTTTCTCCTTTCAAACATACCTTGCCTCATTAAATTCAACTTGGTGGATGTAAATGAATTGAAACGAGATTCCACACTAGAGTAGAAGTAGAATAGAAGAGGAAGTGGTGACATGTTGTTCCAGGGGGTACAAATCAGTAAAAATTAGTAAAAATTATATAGCACAGGGGGCAAGACAGAAGTAGAAGCATCTTGGCTAAGTGAAGAGAACACAAGTTTTAAGATAAATGCACTATAGGCCTTCATTAGGTAGTAACGGACCTGGGATACAAAAGTTAAACATACTTGTAGCTTCTATAAAAGGAAGCAAGTGGAGCAAGAAGTGAGAATTTGTAGTGTTGAAGTTAAGTCTTTCCTACTTCATTTTCTAAAGAGTCTAGATATCACTTATGTGCGCCACAGAAATATTGAAGAGAATATGATAGAAAAAAAAAGTCAAACATAAGCCCAGAAAAATCTTCATGCTATTCATTAGTTTAAGTAAAAAGAAACATGATGTATCATAATTTAGTTCTCAAAAAACTTTTATGTAGATACTCGTTAAAGAACCAAAGTGGTAAAGTTTTACAACTTTCACCTTCATCTCTGTACAGATGTACATTAGAGAATCAAATGAGTTTCACAGACTTCTCTTGAATGGAAGAGGAAGCGACACAGTGTCCCTATGTTGCCACTGATTTCCTGGATTGGATTTACATTCTATCTAGTAAAACAAATCTTTATTCACTATCATGTATTAGGTATTATACTAAACTCCCATAGGGCAACGGTCTAGTGCGGGAGACAGACATGTGAAAAGATAATCACAGAACAATGTGATGAGGATTATTATATTACAGCACTTTACAAGTATAAATCAAATCAAGTGTGATAAGGGTCAAGAAGCTTCAGAAGAAATCTCTGAGATCTTCTGTAGAACCCTAAGAAGTCATTAACGATGTATCAATATGCTGTATTTATAGTATTGACTTATAATCTTTGAATGGGGAGAGATAAACAGACTTGAAATTATCAGTGTCAATATGGTTTAGATAAGACTGTAGGCCCTCTACGTCAATATGAGATAGTTGTTCATTCCAGTAAACCTTTGCCCAGGAAAGATAAGATGGTAAACAAAACAAAACACAAACAGGAACAATCTCTAATTTTTTGTTTTCATAAGCAAGTTCCTATAGGATAGAGACAATGACCTGCTGACCTAGGCAAACAGCTGGCTTATCAAACAACAGTTTACTTATCAAGATTCTTCAAGGTCCTTATTTGCTGTGTCCACCAATCCTAAACCATTTCTTAACTTTGCCAAATCCAATCAGTTCCCTGTCTTGACAGACATGCCTTAAACCATTTGGGCACAAGTCTCAAAACTCAACAAACAGCTAATTTTCTAGTCCTGAGAGACAGGTAAGCATATCAAGGTGGTGCACTGTCTTACTGCAGTTAACTTTTAGTACTTAATTTTGTTTTATTAACAGGTCACCAGATGATATTTGAGAGTTAAACAACAGCAAAGGTTTTTTTTTTTTAAGGATTGCTCATTTAATTGGCATGTACTATACAGTAGAATCATTTTTGTGTGTCAGGTCAATTTACCTTTCACTAACAGGTCTATGTTGATGATGTTAATCAATGTTAATTGGCTTTATCTTAGGGGGAGCCCCATTTAGAACACAAGATCTGGTCCAGAAATTTGTCCTTTCTGAAACAACGTTAAGTGTCCATCAATACATGAATGGATAAAGAAAATGTGGTACACACACACACAGGAATATTATACAGCCATAAAAAAGAAGAAAATCTTGCCATTTGTGATAACATGGATGGACGTTGGGGGCATGATGCTAAGTGAAATAAGTCAGAGGCAGGGGTGGAAAGGTGAGCAAAATAGGTGAAGGGAGTCAAAAGGTACAAACTTCCAGTTATAAAATACATAAGTCATGAGGATGTAATATACAGCATGATCACTACAGTTAATAATACTGTATTGCTTATCTGAAAATGGCTAAGAGAGTAAATCTGAAAAGTTACATCATTTTATAACTCTGTATGGTGATGGATATTAACTAGACTTACTGTGGTCATCATTTTGCAATATATGCAAATATTGAACCATTATGTTGTACACCTGAAACTAATATAACATTATGTGTCAACTATACCTCAGTTTAACAATTAATTTTAAAACACATTTGTCTTTCCTAACTACAAACCACTACCAGAGACATAGAGAAAACCAATTCATTGCTGTCAGCTACTAAACCAAATGTTAAGTTTGTGTAAGAATCAACTGAGAAACTTGTTAGAAATAAAGGTTTCCATGCTTCACTCAGTGATTCTGAATTAGAGGGATCAGCACAAGGCCTAGGAATCTTTATTTTAAAAAGCACCATTTTTTCCCTAATGCAGGCTGTCTTTAGATCATACTTAGAGAAATAATGCTCTCCTCCCCGCATACCAGCAAACATACATGTGCTGTACATATGTACATAGATGAATATATAAACATATATAAACACATATACACCCATATTAAATGTTCTACCCAAGTCTTGTAAAAATGGGATTGCTCTATGACATGTTTTTTTCAGGGAACATTCTATTAAATAATCTCTCTGAATCACCACATACACATCTGCGTTGTTTTTCACAGCTACATCATATTCCACTATATGTGTGCACCATAATTTATCCAGTCCTCTATTAACGGTCATTTAGATTGTTGCTTTTTTTTTTTTTTTTGCTATTACAAGCAATGCTGCAATGAATGCCTTTATACATTATGCTAAAATTTCTGTACAATATAGAGAGTGGAATAAACATGGAAGAGCAGGACTGCTAGGTCAGAAGGTATATGCACTTTAAAGTTTGACAGATCCTGCTGAACTGCTCATCAGTTTAGTTGTACCCATTTAAGTCCTGCCAGTGGCCTCTTAAACTAATGATTTCCCCACACCTGTACTAATACTAGTATCAATCTTTTTAATCCTTATCTATCTGACAGGTAAAAAAATAAACAAAATCTTAATTTATATTTTACTATGCTTTTAATATCAGAATAACTAGCATTCAGTTTACCACTGAAACACAATTACCTAAAGCTCTACAAAACGTATCATAATTTATTTTTGGAAAACTTTTATTTTGACCTTAAAACTTAACTCTGTCACCTATAAGACAGATGGAATGAGTGAATATCAAACACGTGTCTGTTATGTAGTATTCACTTAGTATCTTCTTTTACCAAGTGATAGAAAAGTGAGAGTCACAAGACCTATGTTTAAGCTCTAGCTTTCCACCCAGCAGCTAAGTGACCTTGGGCAAGTCACCTGCCCTTTTGAGAGCTTCAGTTTCCTTTTTTGTAAAATGGGAATTCTAATCATTTTATAGGACTGTTCTGAAGATTAAATGAGATCATAATTTTAACTACAAGTATTAGCTATCTACCACCACAATAACAATGCAAGGGAAATTACCAAGTGACTAGAATTATTTGTAAAAGCCTTTCTTAATAATTATAAAATAATTATATGCTGGTATTACAGATTCTATGAAGTGAGTCAACTATTTATTGGGATTGCTAAAGTCACTAGAAGACTTTGTATTCCATAGGGCTAACATACTGCCTACAAAATCACTTCTCTTGTTTTCTATGAATGCTCCTCTAATAGCAGTCAGAAAATATTTCCTAAATTACTTACTTCCTTGGATGAAATGGAATTATCCAAATATATAATCAACTATACAACAGGATTTTTTTTCAAGCTTCTAAGAGGGTTTTGTTTCTAAGCACACACAGTAATCCTATTCAAGTAATGTCATGGAGATTTCCTAGAGTCAGTAAATGAAATTTTAAAATTTTACCGTAATACAATACGTTGGAGACCTTATCCTTGATTCTTTCCCAAAACTAACGTCAACCTAACTCACACATTCATTGAATGTCTCAATACCTACCATGCACAAAGTCCTATGCTAGGAACTAGGGGCATATAGTCTCTGCACTCAAGAGATAAAGACCCATATGAAAGATAAAAGGGCAAAGCACTGTTATCTAAATTTGCCTGTACTTCTGGTATGACAAATAATCAGTCACTGGTGCATGACCCATGGAGCTCATCTTCTTCTGGATGGATACTAATGAACTTGTCACACTTCTCATCCTTAGCCATGTAAAACGTAAAGCCAGGAATGAGGTGTCACTGTCCTATGGCTTACTCCCAAAAGCTCTCAATGGCTCAACTCACCTAAGTCTTCCTCCTTTAATTTCTTCCTCCACATCATGACTTTTGCAAAATTTTATGACGATTTTTTAATTAGTAAAGTGATCTGGAAAAAATATTTTTTTCAGTTTTTATTTCATTAAAACAAGAGGCAACACTGCTGTATAAAGTATTGCATATGGAGAACATTTACACAAATACACAAATCTTCAAAAAACTAAACTCCAGTTTATTTCCATAGCCTTAAAAAGGTAGAGAGCACATAAAAATATCCGAAGTTGTAATTTATTCTTTAGGAATGTAAACTCTAGGAACACAATCAGAAACAAGTCAATTTACTATGAAAAGATTAGTATCACTACGTGATTAGAAATAAAGATAAGAGGTACACAATAAACTCCACATAAGAGAAAATAACAGTATGTGAAATAGGACCTTGAGTTTACTAGTAGAAACTTCGTATCAAGACATAAGTACTCTAGAACTCTATTAAAAAACACAAAAGCATCTTCTAAAACGTTCACTGCTAATCTCTTCAGGTATGCACAAGTTACAAAATATAGAAGACAACATATTTCTGTTCTCTGATTAAGAATTTAACAATATTAAATATAAATGTGAATAACTCAAAGTTTTGGGTATAATTTTACTAAGCAATTAATCTAAAAGTATAAATTCATGCTAATTAAAGGACTAGAGAGTTTATTTTTTATCCAAAGATTGGGAAGACACTATTATACATTAACTTCTATCTACAATGATTAATTTAAGTACCCATCAAATTATTTTTTTTAAATGGCTTTTTAAAAAATATTTTTTCAGTTACATTATTTAACATAAATATTTCCTTGATGTGCTTCCCTTTAACAAAGTGTAGACTTACTGTGCCTATAGACTCAAACGTTAAATAGCCTTACTTTAAATATCTGCTGAAAATTAGGTCTCAGGGTGTATTTTTGTTTACAATTTAAATTTAAAGGTTTCAACACTTTAATTTTATTCTTCCAAAATAGACAAAATCCCTTAAAAATGGGATCATTTTTCATCTATTTTGGTTTAAAAATTTTATTTCCCTTTATTTTAACTTTTTGTCTTTAAAAGTTAATAATAATTTTTATAATTATTATTGAATAATGTTTGCTAAGCAGTTACTTCATAATTGAAAAGAGCAATGAAAGATTGCTTTTTCAAAACACACTGAAATCATTTAAGGACTGAGAATTTCTACTCTTCAAATCTACAGAGCTGCCTTTAAAAGTTCCATGGTGGTATAATAAGGGATTCCAGGGTGCTCACCTGCCCTGGGACACTCCCCTGAAGTCTTTGTTTCTCTCTCCACTTGGATTCTAAAACGGAAAAGCTGGCACTCAGCTTCACTAGAATATCCCAGGTAGTCGGGTATCTGAAGAGTGAGAAGTTGGGTAATTTCAAGAATCTTTTAGAGGTTTAAAATGTGGAATGGGACTACAATGTCTGCGCAGATCCTCTGAGCTATGCGGTGCAAGGCCCCAGTTTTGTGCAGAATCCTTCTTGTGGTAAAAGGTATTACTCTGGATATACAGAAGTTCTGTGACCAAATGGTCACATCAGCATCTTCATAAGAAAATGACCTACAAAAGCCACTCCAACTTTCAAATTTGGGAAAGTGAGTGGGACAAGAAGAGTAGGGATAACTACCATTGTTACCACAGTTAGCATTACCCAGTATTAATAACTGCTATAAAAATTTTCAAATGTATAATCTTTATTTGAAATAGTATCAAAGGTACTACGAAAGAATTTTACTGTTAACCTAACTCCACATTCCAGAAAATCAACTGGGACAAATTACTTGGAGCAAAAATTCAGAACCACTCCTTTGAGTAAGCCTTCAGGGTTTTTAAAAGAAAAAACACATGCAGATTTGTTGTGCATTGTGTAAAAGGGTGGTACCCCTTTCATACTTAAAATTGTAGGCATCTACAGCTCTGATTCCACTTTCAAATAATAGAAGAATATAAAATGTTAACATTTTTATTGTAAAAATAAATGAGATTCATTAAAAATTTAGAATTAGGGGACTTAAGTCAGTTGACACTCTTAAAAAATTAATTAGCTTTAAAAACAATGAAGATTATAATGATCCAGTATCCAACATATTTGATCTAGGATTGTGAGACCACTGAGAATTCTAAATATTAGATAAGTGATTTGTTTGCACTTTGATACTGTCTTCTCAAACTTTAATGTACATAATAATCACCTGAGATCTTATTAAAAGGCAGATTATGATTCAGTAGATCTAAGGTGGCTCTGAAATTCTGCATTTTTAACAAGATGGCAGGTAATGCCAATGTTCCTTACTGGTCCTCAGACCACAATGATTTATAATAGCAATGATCTAGAATAGTAACAAAATGAGGTTCCATTACAACAGCTGAACATTAAAATCTGATCTCTTATTTGTGCCAGCTAATGTTTCCTCAGACTTATTCTACAATGTTTCCTAAGCACCTTAACTTGCCTCCAATGCCAATCTTTTAAATTAGTTCTTAAGACTATTATTAATATTGTTAGTAGCTATGCCTAGGGGAAATTCTTTGTTAAAGAATTACAAAAAGACAATAGGAAATTCACAGTAATTGTACACAGGATTTAAATTGTACACAGGATTTCTATTTAATTAATACTTTATCAACTTTCACTGTCTGGTTGCTTTGCCTTTTTTTTTTTTTTTTTCCTACAACGTATGCCAATAGATCTTATTCCATTTCTATCACTGGCACTAAAAAAATCAAATTCACTTATGTTAAAAACCATATTTTATTCAGGGTTACTGAATAAAAACTAGTTCTTGCTTTTTGAAGAATTGGATTTAAAACGATAGCCAAAGCAGTTATGGTCAAAACTGCATTCAAAGTGAAAATGCTTTAGCAGTCTTCAAGACATAACAAATTTTTCACATATTTGAGCTCTGCATAAGCAGGTACAAGAGGAAAACTAGCATTTTCTCTGTGTGACCACAGCTAAAGACTGTGAATAAGGAAACCACTGTGCACTAACCACTAACAAGGGGACAGCTCCCTACATCTTCCTCTCCAGTCAACTTACTCTCTCATCCTCAACCCTGCTTTCTCTCTCTTACCCTAGATTATTACTTAAGTATACTTGATTTATAAGGAACCTCAACCATAGCTGAAATGACCACCACTAGCAAACATCAAATTTTTACGTCCATCTGGAGGTCACCTGATTCTCTATAGCTACATACAAGTTTGTTTAGCTTCTGCCATATTGCCTTTTTATTTTTATTTTTTGGTTGGGAGCAACTACATTGATTATTCTTTCTATCATAACAAGAACATTTCAAATAGGCCTGTTCACAAAACAAGAAACACACTTAATATTTTTCATACTTAAAATTTTAAATTTAAGAACACAAACATATATAACCCTAAATTAGTTAATATATAAATGTCCTTTGTCCATATTTCACTATTTTTATTTTCTTTCAATGATATTTTATAGATGAAAAATTTACCTAATTTCCTTCATTTGTAGACAAACAATTCAATATGGTAAACACTGGTATCTTGAGAGATGGGTTGCAAAATTCAGTGATTTCCAGGAAGTCTTCAATGATGTGTGCTCTGAATTGTGGGAATCCAAACTAAGTAGGATTTCCGAAGTCCAGCAGCAGGGTAAGTCAGTTTTATGGCCTATTACATCTTAGGAACTGAAAGGGATTTTCACCTGCTAAATCCAGATCAAACACTTCAAAACAACACATCTACTAGCAGTCTGATTTCTGATATAAAAATGTTCCAAAGATAACAATGGAAACCCCTCTTCCCATCCCCTGGAATCATATAATATTTTAGGTTACAGAGTTACCAGACATTTTCCAGTGCTTTATATAAACTGTTCTACTAATCTTAAAGATGATCTGGTTACAAACATTTTTAGCAGGCACTTTTCATACATATCAGTTTTGTTTTTTCCCATGCCTGTTTTTCAGACTGGCTTGCTGAACAGCCAGCTGTAGAATTCCTGGAGTTGTACCACAGCCTCATCCTTGAAAAAACTGTTCTCATGCAAGGAGATTCCCTCTTACACTGAAGGCCAAACATACAGCTACCAAAATAGGAGTTATTAAAGAAAAAGACCCATAACCTCTCATGAGCTGTAACCAATCTGATCAGACAGCCTGCCAAAATGTATTGTCACACTGACAATCTCAGGGCAACAGAAACAAATAAGAAAGTAAGAAAAAAAAAAAAGACTCAAGCCAAGGGGAAAACAACCAACCAAGAAATAACAAAACCATATTTCAACTTACTGCAACCTAGACATTATTCCCTTCATAAAGTCAAGGTAGCCTTCAGAATTTAAGACATCAGGGCTCCTGTCAGGAACAGGGATGAAAGATGACCCTGGGAACTTTCATGAAGAAGCAAAGTCGTATTTTCTGATTCACTGGTTACGTGAGAAAACCCTTACAAATTAATCTGTGGACAAAGTAATGCTAATACTAGGAGGTCTCTGCTGACCTGTTTGATGCTTCATTGGAAGTTCAGTCCTTTCAGAAACGTAAATAAGCGTTTCTTCTTGCAGACTGCAAGCAGAAAACCTATTGCTATCTGTCCCAGTCCCACAGCCAACAGCAGATGATGGGTTATATGGGACTGTGACACCACTAACTTGTTCAAAGGATTTACTGAATACGGTCGCAGCGGTCTTAGCCAAACCATGACTACTAGGTTTAGGCAGAGATTGGCTGGTTGTTAATGTAAGTCTCTTCAAGGAGAGAAGCTCGAGATTCTCACTTTGGGCTCTCTGAGTTTGTTTTCGAGCAAAGTGATCTTTGCAAGACTCCCCTGCAGTTTCTTTTTCTTTTCCTCCAGTTTTGTTTCCTCCTGACCGTCTCTGAGTCTTTCCTACACTTGCCTTGTTACTACAATTTTGACTACTGTTTGATAAACCCGACTGGCTGATACTAGACGCAGCCCTGGTATAAAATCCCTCGTCAACTTCAGATATCTCCATCAGTTCTTCTTGACCTGTTAATTCTGTATTTCCTAAACAAAGAAATAACAAAAATTAATTAACATTAAGCATTTTAAGTAATTGTTTTTTCATGATTCATACCAAATCAAGTATACTTTAAATACATTAAATTTTAGCATAATATGTAAGGCAACAGATTATAGACCAAAATCAAAGGATAATCAAAACATTCTATAAAATGTCAACAATAGTTCATTATAATTAAATAAGAGTAATTTAGAGTGTATTAAACAAAAAGCATGCCATAAACCACACCCCACTGTGTTTTTAGAAAAAGTTCTCTTACTATTCATGCAAAAGATCAGAAACAATTAGGAAAAATACCACACAGTAAAACTAGAGGTAAACTCTCCCCCAGTAGCAAAGCAGTGTAAAATCAAAGATCATACCAAGGAACTTTTTAAAAAATGGTATTAAAATATTTCAAAGATTTTTTTTAAAGGTTGCACTCCACATTCTAGATTATTTTACTAAGAGAAAAATATACAGACCATAAGTATCACAAGCTCAAACTTGTTAAAATTCTTTATACATTCTCCTTCATATCAAAGATGGCAAAAATACAAAGATAAAAAAGTAATTTTAGATCTCAAAACATAAGCAGAAAATTATTTTGGAAGCAGTTTTCTGCCTCATTTTCATAACTATTTACTCAGAGACAGCAGAGCTATGACCATTCCAAAGAGCATTAAGAGTCATTGAGAAACTGTGGTACATAATTCATGCATTTTGATTAGGTGACATGCAAAATTTTTGTGACTGTGCAACTGTTGCTTAAAACATGCAGCAGTGACCCTTTGCCATGAGATACCTTGGAGTGCAGCTATAAAGTGCTCTGCTAAAACTGCACTCTGCCAGGTGAGTTTATTCCATCCTCCATCATTTTTCTTACAGATTTTTGCCTCCTGATCTCTGGCAAGCCTTTGCTCTCAGTTCTAGGATCTGTGGTTGTTTCCTGTACACCCTGTATATGCTGAGCATCAATCTCTCCTAGTGTTCTGCCTTTTTCCCCATTCCCGGTCCTCTCTCCGGCCACATTTGTGACACTAATCTCAGGAATGACAAGGATGCCCAATTCAGTAGTATCATTATTGTTGTCAGGTTGCTCTAGAATTGAAGATGATAAGACAAAATGATGGCTGAAAACAAAACAAAATAAAAATGCAAAACAAGAAAAGCAAAAAGATCCAAAACAAAAACTGGACGAGTGAATGTTAGGTGTTAAGCCAAATATCTGCACTGTAGAAATTCCCATAATTTACCATACTCTGACAGCACTGGAGACAATGGGGTCATGTTCTTTAATTTCAAATGACAATGACAAAACTCAGAGCATCAGTTAATGTTCTGTATTTTTTCACACACATATTTGACGTGGACTATGAAACAGAAATTTTTTTATAGTTTAAAATAGAATTTCTATTATTTTTAAGATAATATTGTGACCACTTGAACTTATGTCAAGCTTTAGGCAAATTTTCAAGGATTTACAGCCAAAACTCTAGCTCTTCTTAACATGAGGAACCAAGCCACTTAGGAATTCCCCTTGCACAATTTTTTATTAGATTACACTGAGACTGCCTTAATAAACCATGATATTGGAAAAATGCTTATGCACTTATATCATGGTTAGTAATGCTACAGGTATAGTTTTTGTTTCACACACCAATCATCTTGTATATTAGTAAAAATGCAGCTGTGACATAATTAAACAGTCTATTCCTTCAGACTCATACTAATTCCATAAATTTAGGCTAATTTGTAACCATTCATTACTAAACTGGAGAAAAATAAAAATGGATTTGGAAAAACAAATTGGCTGTTTGTCCTTTATTCTGAAAATGGTCATTTGGAATCGAAACAAAGGAATGAAACTCCTAACGAGTTAATACTTGTAGACATTTTATTGCATCTCAAATCACAAAGCCATGGTTTATTTAAAGTTGTCAAGGAAATATCCGTAACAGATGGGAAAAAATAACATGAATATGTCTACCATGGACCAGTAATGAAAGTTAAAGTTCAAAACACCATAAGACTATGTAAAACAGTATATACTCTTTTAAAATGTAGAACACAAATCTGTGTGAGGGACATTACTAATCCACTACTTTCAAATATTTTTCATTTCAAGGTCTCCTGAATGGTGCTACAGCATGTGAAACAGTAACAGGTAAAAGACTGGCGGCCAGAACCATATATTCCTGTGGGTGCCCACTTTGCTGTGCATCTTTAAGTACTACGAATGCCTGGCTCTCACCCTATACATTCTGATTTAAATAGTATGAGGTATGACCTGGGCACTGGGATTTTTAAAAGTTCCCACATGACCAATGTGCAGCAAAGTTTAGGAACCACTGCTCTATTCTGATTCTTTCAAATTTTGAAAACTTAAAATGAAAGGTATTATGGATGCCTTGGGTACTCCATACCCAGCAGCAGTATGCACCTCCAAAGGTCCTCAAAGCTTCATATTGCCCTGCGCTGGTAGGCCAATGTGCTGGTATATTAATTTCCCAATTACCTAGTGCTTCACAAACTTTTTTTTTTTTAAATTGGGGTATAGTTGCTTTACAATGTTGTGTTAGTTTCTGCTGTACAACAAAGTGAATCAGCTATATGTATACATATATCCCCTCCCTCTTGGGCCTCCCTCCCACCACACACCTCCCCATCCCACCCACCTAGGTCAAAACAGAGCACGGAGCTGAGCTCCCTGCACTATACAGCAGGCTCCCACTAGCTATCTGTTTTACACACGGTAGTGTGTATATGTCAATCCCAATCCCCCAATTCATCCCACACCACCTCCCACACCGCAGGTCCACACGTCCGTTCTCTACATCTGTGTCTCTATTCCTGCCCTGCAAATAGGTTCATCTGTACCATTTTTCTAGATTCCACATATATGCATTAATATACAATATTTGTTTTTCTCTGACTTACTTCACTCTGTACGACAGACTCTAGGTCCATCCACGTCTTTTGACTGAATATACTCTAAATGAAATTTTTATTTCCTAGACAGACCAAAGCATGTTGATGAGGTAGTATCACATTGCTGCTTCTGCTTCCCTAATAGAGGTTTAATGAGACTAAGAAGTTCCAAACAAGCCCATTCCCCATTGCTAATAGTTGTCTTCAATGTGAGGGCAAGTAACACAACATTGTAAAGCAACTATACTCCAATAAAAATTAATTTAAAAAAACAAAAAACAAAAACAAAGTGAGGGCAAGTAAAATCTAACTGAGGTAAATGCCAGAGGCCACTGCAACTGAGAGTAAAATCAGCATGGCACAATTGTTGGTGACAACCAAGAATTGTCCATTTACACTGTAGAAGCAGCTTCACAAAAGATCTATTAATGGGGTCTATTAGTCCAAAATAATTATAAACTGTTGAAATTACCCAGACATAACAAAGCCAATGATTACTAAAATTTAACAAAATTTTAAAAGATAAGCATAAGTAGCCTAACAGAATAGAAAACAATCTACTACATTGATTGGCACTAAATAGTCTTCTTGAGAGTGTTCACATATATTATTCAATTATATTCTCAGAATAATGTGCTGGTGCACCTCTGAAGTAGGCAATTTGACTCCCATTTACAGACAAGGAAACTGAAGTTCAGAAAGAGCTAAAACAACTATTGTATAGGGGATCTAAACAGTATAACATACTATAAATTCTAACTCCTCAATTCATTAAAGTCAATTTGAGTTAAATATTCTCTGACATTTTTCAATTACATTTAACTTACTTGCTTAGATTCCTGGTCATTTCATAGAAAGCAAATGAATTACTCTGGCTGAACACAGAGCAAGAGCAAATAAATCTCTAAGAAAACCTAAATAAGTCATAACTCTCAAGGTTAATTAATTAATTTATTTTTTTTAACATCTTTATTGGAGTATAATTGCTTTACAATGGTGTGCCAGTTTCTGCTTTATAACAAAGTAAATCAGCTACACATACACATATGTTCCCATATCTCTTCCCTCTTTCATCTCCCTCCCTCCCGCCCTCCCTATCCCACACCTCTAGGTGGTCACAAAGCACAGAGCTGATCTCCCTGTGCTATGCGGTTGCTTCCCACCAGCTATCTATTTTACGTTTGGTAGTGTATATATGTCAGTGCTATATCACACTTTGTCACATCTTACCCTTTGTCACATCTTACCCTTCCCCCTCCCCATATCTTCAAGTCCATTCTCTAGTAGGTCTGTGTCTTTATTCCCGTCTTGCCACTAGGTTCTTCATGACTTTTTTTTTTTTTTTCCTTAGATTCCATATATATGTGTTAGCATACTGTATTTGTTTTTCTCTTTCTGACTTACTTCAATTTATTTTTTTAATTGGGTTTATTTTTAAAAAGATGTCAATGAAAATTAAAATGGTGCTGCAATGTGAAAATTTAGAATTTTGCAGGAAAACTAGAAAATGACAAGAATATTATATAAAATAGCAATAGGCAATTGGATTGCTAATCACATTCACTGGGATAATGGTAAAGATCTGCAGCCCAAGAAACAATAACATTAATTTTTTTAAATCATGAAATTACCTGGCATGTGGAAAAACAAGATATGTTTTTCCACAAGCAAAAATCTTTAATTCATTTATGTATGTTATCACTCAAAAATAGTAAAAACCACAAAACTTTTAAACTGCTTATTAAAGTAAATTCATAGAAAGAAAAACATGTAATTCTGCACAGAGCTAGAAAGAAAAGAAATATAACTCTCAGGAAAATTACAGGATAAAGAAAGATAATTACATAACAAACATGTTATGTTATCTTGCTCTCTATTATTTCTCCAACTTCTTCCCCTATATAATTCTGTGACCCAATCCCCGTATACACAACTTCTTATTGGTCTTGCTATTCTCTAGGCCTGGAATGCTCTTCCCCACATAGCTACATGGCTCACCTCCTTACTTCCTTCAGGTCTTTTCTCAAAACCTTCTCAGTGAAGTCTTCCCTGATCATCCCATCAAGTTTCAATATTCCCCATATTTCATATGCCCTCTTCCCTACTTTGTTTCTTTTTCTTCTTAGCACTTCATTACTTTCTAACCTACAATTATTTATCTTGTCTACCAGATGTAAGTTCCATGAGGCCAGGGATTTTTATCTGGTCACTGCTGTATACCTAGTTCCTAGGAAAGAAGATTGCATTAAGTACGTGCCTAATAAACATTTGTTTGATAAATTGAATGAATCTCCAGTTATGAGGTGAAATTTTTAAAATAAATGAAGTTGAAAGAACATAAAGAAGGAATGAGAAAGGTAAGCTGGGAATGTGTTACCTGACTTGATAAAATGAAAAAATAATGTATAGCATAAAAGAATTTTTAGGGACTTCCCTGGTGGTCGAGTGGTTAAAACTCTGCACTTCCAATGCAGGGGGTGCGGGTTCAACCCCTGGTAGGGAAACTAAGATCCCACATGCTGCGTTGCGTGGCCAAAAAAAAAAAGAATTTTTAGATGGCGAAGAAAAGCAAAGGCTTTTTGTTTTAGAAAAGTGTAGTAGCTGCCTCTAAATGTAGGTTTAGTAAAATGCTTATTAACATCAGAAAGACTTTATTTTTAAATCTCTAGTTCTTTTATTATGTTATCTAGAGGATAAGAAGAGAAAGTTATTCTTTCTTTAAAAAGACCATAAAGGAGATGTTTTAAGGGAATATAAATGCATAAGAAAATAGAATCTGCTTAAAAGCCCGGAGCTTAAAATTTTATGCAAAGTGTGTTATGATTGTTCTATACCTATAAAGAAACAGTACTTACATTTGACTTCAAATAATTTGAAAAGTTCAAAAAAGATGCAAAGAGAAACTTCTCAGAGAATATTTTATTTGTATAACCTCTATAAATAGGTAACATTCTCTCCATGTATAGATATGAGGAGAGTTAAAGAATACTTTTAATAGACATTTCCAAATTGGTTCTCAAAGGCACGCAAATCATTTCTCCCTACAAAATTTCTTCTGGCTTTGAGGAAAAAAAAAAAAAAAGGTGAAACAAATTGCAAATATCATTAAAACTGATCATGAAAAGTTGTGATTTCTCTCATATGTAATTTTATAATCCCAAATATCTATTCCATTATGTCACTCATGAAACTCTTTATCCTAGCTTTAGCTTCTATTTTTTCACAGCTGCCCTACTTACTAAAAGCGACAATTTAAATAAAGGAATAATTTATTATTCACAGAATTTATACAACTCTGTACTCAGACTGATTCATAAGTCTAAAGGAATCTGGAAAAAAAAAAAAGACAATCAAGGTGAATCAAAAAAAAAAAAAAAAAAAGAAAGGAACCTGGTTATGACCTAAGGCACTTGCAAATTCATTTCCAAAATCAATAAAATAAGCTGACATTAAAAAAAAATTTATCTGTATCATACAATTTTGACATTAATTATGAAAAGTATTTTAGAGTAGACCCCAGAAGAAAGTCATACATATTCCTTTACAATTTATAAGATATATTTTAAATGTCATAAAATACCTGAACAATTTCATATTACCCAGTTTAATGTTTACAATTCATTCTATTCAATGGAAGACAAATGTTTATATTCATTAAGCTATTCATTGCAGTGTTATCCATAACAGCAAAAAGTTAGAAACAAATTATTTAGCATATTAAGGAAATGGTTAAGTAAATGCTGGAATATAAACTCAATGTGGTATTATATAGCCGTTAAAATAATGGGACTTACTAGGAGAACTTGGGAAAATGTTTGACAGTGTTAACTCAACAAAAGCACAGTATGTAAAAAAAAATTAATTAGAGTGTAACTATGAAAAATACATATACATATGGAAAAAAAAACTGTTAAAATGGTAACTCTTTAAGTACCGGGATTATAAGTGAATATTCCTCTACCCAGTTTACTATCATGTTGTTGCACTGTTTTTCAATAAAATAAGGAAAAAAGAAGCAAATTGCTCAGTCTATATTATAAATTTATCATTTATTCACTTATTCATGCATTCAACTATTTCGTGAGCACCTATTACGTGCTAGACATTGTTTTAGACTCTGGGGATACAATGGCCAACCAGACAGACAAAGACACTGCCCTCACAGAACTTACATTGTAGTATGGTAATTAAGTAAACAAGAGAATTTTAGATAGTGGAAAATGCAATGAAGAAAAGAATAATGGGAAAGAGTAAGCAGGGTAGTGGGGAGAAAGTCTACTTTAGATGGGTGGTCTGGGAAGACCTCTTTGAAGAAAGGATATTTGAACTGAGATCTGAATGATGAAAAAGCACTGGCTACACAACAGTGTGGAGGAAAAGAGTTCAAGCTGGCACTTATTAATAATTCAAATCTCAGCTCAAATATCCCCAATTCCTAGTACAAAGTCCCTAAGGCAGAAATGGCTTAGAACGTTGAAGGGTTAGAAGGAAAGGTAAGAGTGGTCTTCAGATGACGTCAAAGTGGTAGGTAAGACATCACCAGGGCCACCTATGCCATAGTACAGAGCTTAGACTTTGTTCTGATTGCAATGGGCAGCCACTGACAAGTACACAGATAAATTATTTGGGAACTTTATTAGCATTCTTTATCGATAGAAGTCACATCTGTATAACACAAAATATTGAGCACGAAGTGTGTCCTGGGTTAGAAAGAACAGCACTGTAACAGTCCACAGCCTGGGTCAGTAATTTGCAAGGCAGATTAGAGTAAAGTAAAGCTGCCATAGAAACACAGAATAAGGTCCTGGCAGTTAAGGGGCTGCACTCTGAGCAAGAACATGAATTACTAAGATTTAGTAATATTAATCCTGAAGCCAGAAGCAGAATTTCCAGGTAAGAAAAGAGCAGCCTGGGTCACAAAGAAAAAACACAGTCTGGACAAGAACAATTTATTTACGGACACACTGGTTAGGAAATATTACCAGATTCCTTAAGTAAGAACAGTCAAATCTTTAACTTGTGTATATAGTAAATGACACAATTCTCCTTATAGAGGTAAATTCAATTACTTGCAATAACTTCTGTCATCTTTATTAAGTCTCAAGTATAAAAAAAAATCTCTTTGAGAACTGCCAACACTGTTGCTGGATCAGGTGAATCCTCCATGATTAAAGATCCTCATGACCAGAGAGACCAAAAACAGGTAAGCAATATCTACTAAAAAACTATCTATAAAAGCTTATTTCTTCCTCCGTGCGCATTGTGCAACAAATGCTCCTTAAAAGGTTGGGGGAAGGGTAAAGCTCAATAATAAATAACAATAAATAATAAGTTCCTTAACTACAGCCAGAATTATATAAGGCATCCTTAGTAAAAAAAAAAAAAAAAAAAAATGTAGAACACAGTCATTTACAAACAACTGTTTTTGCCTCATAAAACCAATAATTTTAACTATCTTGCTTCTCTGTAGAGAAAATTACTTTACTTTATTTTACCTAGAAATAAACTAAGATTTTTTGTTTGCTTCTAAAGTTGGCCAGGACTCTTAAGACTACTGTCTTCCTCTTTAAGCCTAATGTTCACATGTGTCAATTGTATTTTAGCTCTCTGGTCAATATGTCCTTTTTCTTTGTGTCACCCAATATTTTCTAATATATTATTTTGTCTTCCATGAGTAAAAGATCAATATAAAAAATGTCAGTTAAAATTCATGCAATGCTAAGTTTGGTCAGAAGGAAATGCTTATTTTTGGTTCCAATGTTTTATCATCTATATAGGGAAAAGAAAATTTGTTCCTCAAACAGCATTTTAGAATCTAAAAATAATGGAGCTTCTCAAAATGATTTTTTCTAAATTTCTTTAAAAAGCATAAACAACTTTTAAAATAAAAACATAAGCATTATAAATTTCTAATTGCACATGTAGAATTCCAATAGCCAATTCTTTAAAGTTTGCTACTTTTGCGTTTAAAATTACCATTTCTTCATTTTTCAAAACGCTTTTATAACTATCAGCAATTTTGTTTTTCCTCAAATGCTTTACTTATAAAGTCATAAAATCTGATTCACAAAATAAATGTTCCGTGTCAAGACTTACAGCATTTACCTTCTGCAGTATCTAGAAAGACTAGCTTAAACGTTTTGAAATATTTACAAATAATCATTTTTTTAATATTTAACTAAAATATACCTCTTATAATTATTCCGATTTGTTCAACAGTTAGAAAGTTATTAATGTCCTATTTTATCAATATGTTATTATATGACAGAAATTTATTAACATTTTCTAAATCAACATCTGTTTTTTTAAATAATCAGTTTTAAATAAACTATTTTCCAACATGAATTGCATCTTTTTATTGTTCCATTTCTTATCTCATCTAATAAGCTAGTCCTAAATCACTGGGCAAACTGAAACAAATCACATTTTTTGTCATTTTTTAAAAACATAATCACAGGTATCTTTGAATTTTATTACAATCATTTAAATTTATTTAACTACCTTGGCATCCTTTAAATAGGAACTTAATGCTGAAAATGCAATAAACAGCTGTAACAACATGAAACTTCACTTTCTTTAGATTCACTCCATGTAAACTATATTTTGTTTCATTTTTCACTTAAACATTCCATATAATTAATTAAATACTCTAAAATTCTCAGGGTACTGATTTGGCATTACTAAGTTAGAAGACTTAAAAATATATATAGTACTTATTTTCCATTCTTTTTCACTACTTAAAACTCTGTACTCTTGGATCTCCTAAGTCAAAATAATGAAATGCAATATTATAAAATTAAACCATTTAACATATGCCAGGACCAAAAGCAGGGCAAAATTCAAAGAATCTAGATTACAAATATTGCTTCTATTGTTACACCTACCTGTTGCAAACAGTTGTAACCGTACATAAATGAGAATACAAGTTCAATCTATTCTATTTACATGTCAATTTGGGATTGAGACAACAAGTATTAAAACAACATTCTAAAAAATCCTGACTCTAATGGTGTTATACATGTCAGATAATAGAGTACTATACCTCAGGGCTTTAGAAATTACAAAAAAATCATTAAACTAATCGTTACAATTATATCACATATGTATACTTTTTTGTTTGATATTACACTCAAACTAAACATGTTTGTCTCAAATTGAGGAAAGCCAATGAAAGGGTTAATCAATCACAGGACGATTTGAATAGCAAGCTGGCTAATAAAAGCTTATCAAGAATACAATTATTGAGCAGTTAATAAAACAAAGTAAATAGTTTTAAATTAATAAAAGTCAGCCTTTACATAGTGCTTTAAAGCATACCGAAATGCTTTTCACTGACTTGTCTCATTATCTCACAAATACACAAGTGGAAAAATGGTGGGCAGTAATAAAGAATTAGGATTTAAGACTTTTATCAGATAACTAGTTGGCAAAAATTATAAGCACTCATTATTTGCAACCATAACTTAATTAGGGGACTTTTATGGAATGGGTATTTCAACAACCATTTTAAAAGAAAGGAGGAAAGTTGTTACATTGTTCCAAGTATAGATAATTTTTTAAAAAGTGGAAGAAGAGTGAGTCATAATGGTGGTGGTGGTGAGGAAACAGACAAAGAAAAAAAATAGCAATTAAATTTGCTCTGGGAGAGGAGAAGGAATGGAAAAGTACAAGGAAATAAATAAGTATAGATTGTATAACAGAATCTTGCAGAGAATCATTCAGGGATTTAAGAAAAAGGGCTCTTATAGCTGAAATGGTAGATAATGAAAATGGCTTTAGAAGCAACATTTAAGAATAAGTATAGAACAGAAGCATAATTATAAAGAAATACCTTCTGTTTTCCTTTTAGCTCTGTTTATTTTTTAAATGTAATAAATATTTAAGAAAAAAAACTGCATTTTTATTATTAATTTTAAAAATTGATTATTTCACTGTTTTATTTTTCTTATTGGAATTTTCATTTTGATTCTTATGACGGTCATAATCTACTCACATTCTTCTCTTAACTTACTTAATGCTTTTTAAAATCTTTATTCAATTATTATCTTTCTCTAATTGCATTTTACTTTCAAATTATGCCTTCTAAATGGTCCTCAATCTGTAGGTGGCTCAAAAATCTAGGTTTAAAAAATACACACTAAGTGAAATACAATATGCTTAAAACAATTAACAAATATATATAAACAAATCTATATAAATATATATAAAGCTATTAATTCTGAAACTATGACCCTTGAAAGTCAAAAGCAGCAACTCTACATTGTAATTTTACTTTCCAAACATATGTATTGACATGGAATTATGAATTCATTAAAACTTTCTCAAAAATTTACACACAAAGTTTAAAAAGTCTGAAAACACAACATTAAGTTAAGCCACGCCACTATAATATTAAAATAATTAATTGAAAAGTGGGGAAAATCAGGCAAACACACTAGTTCTCAAACATGTCTCTCCAAAATAATACTGCAGCTGAAACCAACCTTTCTTTAAAAATCACCCTATTTAGTCACTGTCTGATCAAAATTAAAATTACAGGGCCTTGCGACATCTCCCTGGCTTGGGATGTTGATAGTCAGGGCGGATAAAGCATGTTGATAGAGGGCAGTGGTCAGAAGGTGTATGGGAACTCTGTACTTTCCACTCAATTTTGTTGTGAGCCTAAAACTGCTCTTAAAAATAACGTTTATTAATAATAATAATTTTAAAATTGAACCGTCCAAAATATAATTCTAGAAATTTGGGTTGTTATTTCACAATAATAAGATGATGGCAAGGGATATATGTTCTGAAATGTGTGGAAATGCTAAAGCTAAAGTAATTTTTTACCTTCCAAAAGAACGTTTTCCATTAAAATATAAACTATAGATAAATTGTTAACTTTAAGAATGGCAGATCTGTGAAGCTTCAGAGAATCCTGAAATATTGATACATTCTAAAAGAGCTCAGAAAAAAATTTTTGAATGCAAATGATTAAAATTGTTCCAAATTAATTTTTGAAGGACTAAAACATGAATTGGTTTTGGCTGTAAAGACAAAGAGATTTTTTCAGTTACAAATAAGAAAACGAATACATGTGATTAACTGCTCCAATTTAATGTATTTATTTGCGTGTGCAATTTTTGGTGACTCAGATGTGCAAACACACTAATGGCTTAATTATCTATATTCCTTAATGAAAAAGGGAGATGGAAAGAAAAAAAGAAAGTTCTGCTTGGCTGCTTCTGTGGGACAACCTCATTTACTCCTGCCCCTCTTCTCCCCAGCTAGGATGGAAAACGGAGAAAAAAGGAGAGAGGCAATAAATAAAGACATAAATATGGAAGCAACCTAAATGTCCATTGAGAAATGAATGAACAAGGAAAATGTATATATACAATGGAATATTATTTATCCATAAAAGAAGGAACTCCTGTCACTTGTAACAACATGGATGGACCTTGAGGGCATTATGCTAAGAAATAAGTCAGACAGAGAAAGACAAATACCATATGAGATTCCTTATATGTGGAATCTAAAAAACTCCTGAATACAGAGATCAGAGGTGGGAAGTGGGAGTGGGTGAAATGGGTGAAAGTGATTAACAGGTACAAACTTCCAGTTATAAAAACATAAGTCTTGCGAATGTAATGTACAGCATGGTGACTGTAGTTAATAATAATACTGTATGGTGTATTTGAAAGTTGCTTAGAGAGAAGATCTTACAAGTTTTCATCATGAGGGGAAAAAAGGGTAACTATGTGTGGAAATGCATATTAACTAGACTTATTGTGATCACATTTCACAATATATCCATATATTGAATCATTATGTTGTACACCTGAAACTAATGTTATATGTCAATTATATATCAATTTTTTAAAAAGACACAAATAAAAGAAAAAAGAGAAGAGAAAGGGAAGAGATTCAAGAAAAGAAAAAAAAAAGGGCCAATTGCTTTCTTCTTTCCCAGCACTAGCAATAACAAGGAAAAAGACAAGGAGTAAAAAAAAAGAGTATTCCTTAAAGTTCATGTTTCTTGTCCCTTCTCCTTCCCCAACCCTCATCATCACTGCCTTAAAGTTGCATATTCCATATTCCTACTGTATGATACAGTTCAGGGTCTGGGAAGAAATCCCTCCTCCTGGGAGGGTTGGTGTGGGAAGGGAATGGTAGGGATAGAGGTGGAACACAAAACACATTTAGCATTCCATCAAACAAAGAAACTCTAAATGTGTTTTCACACAGTCATAAACTAAGCTTACATTCTACAGTGCTGTGCTTCAGAAACATTATAAGATGATAAGGCTTTTGTGGATCACCCTGGAATCCACATGCCCTTTAACATTGTTTCTGCAAAAATTAATGTAAAAATAAAATTGTTATAATTTATATATATATAATTCATATGTGAATGTAATATAATAAACATAATTTATATAAACAAATTTAATTTAAAAATCCATTTACAACTTGAGAATGATCTATATATTTAAGACCTATAGTAAAGATACCTATCTTCCCCACAAGAAGCCAGTGTCAGCTAGAGCCCAGAACAATGACAAGGTGTTCAAATAGGAATCAGGACCATGGAGATGGAAAACAGAAAAGCTTTCAATTCAGAAAAACAGGGTAACAATGAAAAATACTGCTCTAGGAAGGAAAGCCAAGACAACTCTAAAAAGGGAGAATGCAACCTACCCGTAGAGATAAATAAGGACCTTGGACTAGGAATATTTTAGAGTCCACTGGATAAAGAGAATCCACACTGCAGAAGAGTGGTAAACAAGACTAAGCTACATTCTACATGCGCCTGACTTGCTTTTCATAGTTCACTCTCTTTAAATCCTCATCCTTGACTTTTTTGTTATCATAAACAGGAGTTGCCCAAGTGTTAGAGTTGTTAAGATTGAATAAGTGTAGGGAGACAGGTGACAAGTAAGGTTAAGGCTGTAGCCTTAAGACACTGTGCCAACCCTTCAAGTGGTAGCCAATATAAAATCTGGAAGATATGTAAGAATCTAGTATATATAATATATTCAAGTAGTCTTTTCTCATTTTGGTAATTTACTGCTATACAATATTTCTGGAAAATGATTTCTATTTTATTGCACGGTACACATCTTATTCCATTAAATGCACTTATGGACATGTACACAAATCTCTTTCACACATACATACGTGCAAATACAATTAAACTTCAGTATTTCACATTTTTAACTGCAGAACCTATATTTTTCCCCTAGTTCCCAATATGTCCACCTAAACAGAAAGAAGGGAAAGTGAAAAAGGAATTAAAATTCATTCTTACGTTTCCTGTAGTGGTAATTTTGGAGCAATTATGGCCACAATGGACTCATACGATCTGGTTCATTGCCTCTGTGTATATTTTCAGTTGCTAATGTTTAAACAGAAAATGGATCTCTAGGGTAACATGGTGATATCTAATTAAATGACTTTCTACCTGTAATCTAGTCCCAAACTGTAGCATAATTTTCACTGAAGAAACTGATGTACGTTTAGACTCTGACTATATGTTTTAAACAGTAGCATAATTTGCCTCGATAATGGCAAATATTTAACACCTCTTTTGTGCCTTCCTAAAGGACTTTTGAGAATTGGTCACATTACTTTAAAAAAGGAAAAGATTGAAAATGATCATTGGTTAAGCTGGAAAATTTCATCATCATTTTTTTTTGGATATACTGTCTCCTAGATTCCCTGAGTAGAAACAATGGCAACTGTTCTCATCATCAACTTTCTATTTCGTAGTGAATAATCTCACTCTTCTCACTTTTGCATTTTCTCTATAGATATCATAGAGACAACTGGAACTATCAAATATACCAAAAGGAGCTACCATTTTCATTGCAGTTTGTAGGGAGGAGAAAACAGACAATCGATTTTGTTTTACTCCAATATATGTTTGCTTGGAGCAAAGAAATGGCTTTTTGCTTCCCATTCTATGGTTAACTTCTAGGAAGGTGATAGTAATCTCCTTACACTGATTCTTGCCCACTACAACAACTTCTAGGTAGGAGGCGAGTTATAAAAAGAATAAGAAATTAAATTAAAAATAATAAGTTATAAGAGAACGGAGAGAGATGGAAAGCATTAAGAAGGTCATGGTAAATAAAATTCACTTCCAGTAGAATTTTTAAATAATAAAATGAAGCAGTCAAGAAGGGATACTAAAACAAACAATCTTACAAGAAAATTAACTTCTAGAAAATAGAAATGCCTAGAGTTGTATCAATACCATGGGATTCTTTACCAAGACGTCCAGAAGGAAATGTTAAAGTCCCTATTGGTTGTTCCATTTCAATATGCAAGTTTACCTGCTAAAGAGTTGAAAAATCAGAAACATTAAGGAATATTTGCAAATAGTTGTGAATAGAAACCCAAAATGTATTAATAATTGAAAAATGCATTTCCTACTCTCCTACTGTGTTGAAATAAAATTTAAAAGCCAATACAATGTTTAAATAAATTTTCATCCATATATGTAACACAAGGGGCTCTGTATTCTTATTGCCTGCCATTCATGGATAACAAATGAAATGTTAAAGGTGATCCAACAGCTCTTTATTCCATGCCACTATGATATTTACTAAATTTAGAAGTTATAGCACCTTAAGTACAGAGAAGAAGGGGACAGCAATAACAATCCTCTAATTTGAGGAGTGTTTTATTTCTTACCGTGTCTTTTCCACCTATGACCTCTAATTGACATGCTGGTTACTGCATTTCTCGATATTCTGGAAGAAGTTGGTGTGATTTCAACTTGAATACACCTTGTACCCTCCTTACTAGATTTCATGGCACCATGAGGTAACGAAGCCTGTATTGCATTGGCAACCTAAGAAGGAAAAATACAGTTCAAGATTGGCATTAAACAGATGTATTATTATACCCTTAGATAAAACAAGATGCTAAATTATTTTTTCAATTTTGTTTATTGAAGTAGAGCTGATTGACAATGTTGTGCCAACCTCTGCTGTGCAGCAAACTCGCTCAGTTATCCACAGACAGACACATTCTTTATTTATAGTCTCTTCCATTATGGTTTATCCCAGGATATTGAGTATAGTTCCCTGTGCAAGACATTAGGACCTTGTTGTTTATCCCAAGATGCTAAATTTTAACAGATTTTTAAAAAGAATAATTTCTTCAAGATCTTTCATAAGATCCTCTAAAATGAGGAGTAAGAATGCAGAAGGAAACATGGTTAAAAATATATGTGATGAAATTTAAAATTCTAAAATACTAAATTATATTTCCAAATGCCTAATGCTAATTAATAAATGCAGCTTGAGCATGTTAATGAGAATATTCTTAGAAGTGAAAATGACTATTCATATCAGGCTAAGACGTTAGCCTAATGAAATTTTCAAATTATATATGCTTTTTTCGAGTAACAATTTTTCTACTATAACAGGAACATGAATCACTGAGTATTAATAATGTATTAATGCACTACAAATGGCTACTTCCCAATTTATAGTTCTAAATTGAGAAATTTTAAATTACAAAATTTACATAAATAAGTGAGACACCTACCAGCAATGGCTCTGGATATAATTCTAGCTGGGCTCTGTATATAATATCATCCAATGCTTTCTGAGCTAGATCCCATTCTCCATTATAACTATAAAATTAAATGAAGTACAATTATTTTAAATTAATTCTATATAACTGAACAAGATATAATGAGAAATTGTTTATCTTTAATAAGGAAAATAATAGATCATATTAGCACATTGCTTAGCATTCCACCCTCATTAAATATATATTTCTAAATCTTTGAATTCCTTTCAACTGTATCTGAAAGCCTATTAATAGCAAAGAAAATTGTACAGATGTACATTTCTTCTCTAAAGAACATGTCTATTTATAGAACAGACAGCCAAAAAGCTAGGCAATCTCAAAGCACTTTATGCTTTCAAAACAAGTCAGAGCATAATAAATTATATACCTTAGAATAATGTTCAGAACACTTTATGGTCAAACTACTCTGTAACTCCCATGGTTTTTAATGAAAATCTACAACTACTGTGGCTTGCAGCATCCTAAGTAGTTACTTCTTTGCATTCACATAGTCATTTAGAAGTGTACGTGATATATGCTGCAAATATCACAGAGACAGTGGGAAAAAAGTACATGTGTATATTAATTTTCAAAGATATGGCCAAACTCTTCCTAAAAATTGGCTAAATGATGGAATGGACAGAGAAATAATGGCTTGCTCATCTGACAACAAAATAAAGAAGTGTGAATTACATCAAGCGTGCAAGTGAGGCCTAAAAAATGGAAGCAGCATTGCTCTCACCCTAAAAATATCCAAGATCAAGCCAGGTAATCTACAAAATCATAACTTCTCATGAATCCAACAAGGAGCTAAGGTCACAGGGCAACCAAGTAGCCTGAAACCCAATGGCAGCCAGGTGCCCCTGAAGAGAGTGAGACCACAGTGCAGGTGGGTAAAAAGAATTCAGCTAAACTTTTCAACAAATTTCTAAAAGCCAGGTGTGGGCCAGTACAAGAGTACAAAAACTCCGGAAGCAGATACAAGGGGACGTCACACCCACTCATAAGCTCTTCTCCACAAACCACCTTTAGGCACTCATAAGAAAAACTAAGCGCAAGGCGGGGGACCAGAGAAAGCTGCTCTTGGTAGTGCAGGCCTGAAGGAGGAGAGTGGCCACCAGAGCAGGAAAGGCACCAAGATCCAGCCAGACACTTTCAGTGGAACAAAAGTTTAAAGCCTTTGGGGAAAGAGCAGCAAACCCTTTCACCCCAAGGGCAGAGGTGAAGACCAACTCACTCTCGCTGTGAGGGAGAGAAAAAGAAAAAAAGGCTCTACATGTAGGGGAGGATCAGGAAATCATCCTATGCTGAGAAGAAGGAAGGCCAGAGGTCTCTTACCACTGGAGGAGGGGCAGGACCACAGAGGAACTCCCACCCAGATAAGCAGGGACATAGGGCCTGCTCAGAACTGAGGCCAGACCAGGACAACAGAAAACAACACTTCTCCTCCCTCCCACCCCCAGCCAGGCTAGTACACATCTAGACACATGCAGAAGCACTCTACTGCTGGAGGAGGGGCAAGAACACGGAGAGAGACCCTCTCTGAGGTACAGACACACCGGGAAAGCTAAAAGCTGAGGATGGAGCAAGAGTATTGAGGAAAAACCCTCCAGCAATAAGTACCAGGTAACATAAAAGGAATTTGAAGTAGGTGGTGCAGTATAGGTAATCACAGCAACAACGAATCCAGTCCCAGCTCACTCCTGCCTACACTAACTCTACTGGCATCCTAGAAAAGAGGCATATCCATTTCCAGGCATAAATAATATTTATCTCAATCTTTACTGTCCTACCCATGAACAAAATAATGATCAATCAAATATTACAAAGCACACAAAAAGCAAGAAGAAAACAACCCACTATCAAGAGACAAAAAACAACCGAACCAAATTCAGAGATGACTCAGATGTTGTACTTCTCCAGGAAATTAAAATAACTGAGATTAATATATTAAATGCTCTAGTGGAAAAGAGGGACAACATGTATGAACAGATGGGTAGTTTAGCAGAGAGACAGGAACTATAAGAAAAGCCAAATGAAAAGGCTAAAAATAAACACAGTAACAGAGGTGAAGAACCCCCTCAGTGGGCTCATTAGTAGACTCAGCATAGTCAAGGAAAGAATCAATGAACATGAAGATAGATCAACAGAACTTAATCAGAGACACAAAGCAAAAAGGAGAGAAAATAAAATAGATCAGAGCATCTAAGAGCTGTGGGACAATACTAATGGTCTAACACAGGGGTCAAGAAACTTTTTCTTAAAGAGCCAGATAATAAATATTTTGGCTCGTGGGCCATACAGTCTCCACTGCAACTAGTCAACTCTGTCACTGTAGCACAAAAGCAGCCACAGACAATACATAAACAAACAGATAACACTGCTTTTCAATAAAACTTTTTAAAAACCAGGGAGCATGCCAGATTTGGCCCAAAGATCATAAATTCTGCCTTCAGTTAAGAAGCTTATAATCTACTGGGGAAAATTAAGGTATCAAGTGAATATAATATAAAGTATAGTAAGATACGTATAGTAAGAGAAGTACAAAGTAGTAAAAGATAGGGTGCAAAGAAAAATACTAATATCTCAAGTATCAAGTAAGACTGAGCATCAATATTAGAAATGAATAGCAAATTCATAATAAACTTTGATGAAAGAGGCTCTAAGATGTTTCTCAAGAATTAAAATTTCTGGAAATGGAAAAGAGATATTCATTAAGGGAAAAATGCTACTTGGAAATTACAGCAAAAAAAAAAAAAATGGAGTAATGAAGAAAGAAACTGTAAGTGTATTTAGGTGTCACTAATTTTCATTCTGTCCCTGAATTAAAGAAAGATGATGAAGTGTTTTAGTTGGTTAAAAATTCTTTGGAATATTAAAAGATATGTTTTAAATAATAAAACTGTTATCAAGATATTGATTCATATTTTTTCACAAAAATATGCTGATTGTTTATTGAGATTATAATATAGTAACAATAAAATAACAGACTATAATTTTCCAAAGAGATCAAAGGTTAACTTTGTATATGAAATAAACTTACAAGGCAAAATAAATTCCTGTTAACATTTGCACCATGAATCCTGAAGAAACCGGTACCCTGCTACTTATACCTTTGTATTTTCTTACATGTTGTCGAGGATATCCACAAACACAGATTCTAGAAAGACCAAAATAAATATATTCGTAAAACTAGCAAAAATTAAGGTAATTTATTTCTTAACATTTATAAGCCAACAACGTACAAGGTATGCTCTCATAACAAACCAAACAGCAATGAAACAAAGAATCTTTCAAAACAGAACACTTGTCTGTAACATTTTACTGAGTAAGTTAGACTGGGAAAAAATGTAGAAAGCTGGGGGTATGTTAATATATAGTAAGTGAACCAGATTCTCAGAGTTGGTTCACTAATTTTGATCAGTCATTATTATTGACCAAATTATTAATGATTTTTGGTTATCATAAAACCATAAAACATGAAACTCAGCACTATTCATCATGAGTAGATCAGTGGTATGATCCTCCATTCCCGATAAAGTTCTTGACACAAACTGCAGGCTCCAAAAAAGTATTCTAAAATTAGACTCAAACTTCATACAGTATATCTTAATAAATTTCAGATAGACTGAAAATTTTAATGTTAAAATATCATAAGAGGGGACTTCCCTGGTGGCGCAGTGGTTAAGAATCCGGCTGCCAGTGCAGGGGACATGGGTTCGATCCCTGGTCCAGGAAGATCCCACGTGCCACGGAGCAACTAAGCCCATGCGCCACAACTACTGAGCCTGCGCTCTAGAGCACGTGAACCACAACTACTGAGCCCGCGTGCCACAACTACTGAAGCCCGCGCGCCTGGAGCCCGTGCTCTGCAATGAGAAGCCCACGCACCGCAACAAAGAGTAGCCCCCCGCTAGCCGCAACTAGAGAAAGCCCGCATGCAGCAATGAAGACCCAATGCAGCCAAAAAAAAAAAAAAAAAAAGTATCATACTATCATCAGGGAGTGAAAAGGAAAGACTAAGAGGAATGTATAATTATCCCCACATTTATTGGGGGGTTTGGATAGCTGGCTGGCTGGTAGTGCCACTAAATCAATTAGGACAAGTAACACATACTGTTTTGGAAGGTGCTAAGTTTCAGATATGTTTATTTTTAGGTATACAATATAGGTGTCAGTTTTGTCTGTCATGTCCTCTCTCCCACCCCAATGTCTTCCATTAATAGTACCTCTATCCCTCTTACCTTTAGGAACTAGTCTCCCCCTATAAAATTAAGTATAACCATGTGATTATGGTGAGGCTGACAATAAAACTGCCTGTGACAAGAGATCGCTATTCTAAGATCTATTTTTCCCTTCTTCCTTTTAATAACATATATAAAGGCACACTCCCCTCCACACTCCCCAACCAATTTTAACTAGAACTATGGCCACCTGCTAGAGACCATATTTCCTAGGCTTCCTTGCATCTAAGTGTGACCATGTGACTAGTTCTGGACAGAGTGGTCTGTTAACTGAAGTCGTACGACTTCTAGGCTGTACCCTTAAAAGGCAGCTGCTTGCCTTCCACTCTCTCTTTCTCCCTGCTTTCAAGACAGAAGGCAGATGTAATAGTAGTGATCCATCACCATACAGACAAGAGTAACACCATAGGGGATGGTAGAATCCCAAGAAAGAAGGAGCCTGAACACTTTAGAAACAGAGCCAATCTGCCCTCAGACCATCTATCAGCTTGGACTTTTATGTGAAAGAAAAATAAATAGCCACTTTATTTAAGTTACCGTTATTTCTGTTAAAACAGCCAAACCAATATTTAACCTGATATAGTACTCTTCCAATAATACTACTACGCAACTTGGCCCTATAGGGGTTTGTATAAGCTTCGGACGGCACAATCAAAACTTTTGCTGGATTGTTTTTATAGTGAACCTGGGAGAGATGTTCTTTTTCCTGCGTTCACTAAAAGTAGACAATGTAAGCTTTTAGCTGCCTGTGGTCACTGCTCTTACCACATAGAAGAAGCCTATCTTCAATAAAAAAAAAAAGTACAATGCCAACAGATGAAAATGAGGTAAGAGAGAGAGAGGAGAGAATAGCCTGATAACAGTTGAGCCTCTGCATCTAGTTGACCCTGAAGCCAGTTCCATCCCTGCTCTTCCCAAGTACTAACAGCCAAAAACTTTCCCTTTGATATTAGGTAGTTTTACGTAGGTATCAGTCAGTTGCAACAGAAAGAGTTCTAACTCTTACAAGGTATCTATGGGACATCTTGATGAAGATGTTTACTGAATTAGATACACAGGTTTAGAAATCAGGAAAGAAGTATAGGGTTTAAGAAAGAGAATATGGTCAGAAAAATAAGTTATTGCTGTTATTACACAATTTTTAAAAAACAACATTGCCATAGCTCTAGGATGGTCAATCAACTTTTAAATTTACTTTAGGTGAGAACTAGAGAGATAGTTCTCTCAATTCACAAAAGAAACAGGATTCCAGGTTCTCTTGTTTTCTCTACTAGCTACCTATAAGGAAATAAGGAGTTATCTGTTAGAGGCTGTATTTACTTCTTTATTCAGAAGTGCAAAGGGTTAGTGTCTTAGTCCGTCTGGGCTGTTATAACAAAATACAACAGACTGAGTAGTTTATAAACAACAGAAATTTATTTCTCATAGTTCTAGACACTGGAATCACAAGATCAGGGTATCAGCATGGTCGGGCGAGGGCCCTCTTCAAGGTTGGAGAGTTCTTGTTATATCTTCACATGGCAGAAGGGGAGAGGGAGATCTGTGGTGTCTCTTGGCTAAGAACACTAATCCCATTCTCAAAGGACCCACTTCCTAATACCATCACATTGGGCATTAAGATTTCAACATAAGAATCTGGGGATTGGGGGAAGGAACACGAACATTCAGATCATAGCAGTTAGGGCGTTTTGTTTGTTTGTTTTTTAGCAGTTAGTTTTTAATAACTACTAAAACTTTACCCAAACTGTAGCAAGTGACTTCAGGAATTTTGCATTTATCAATGAAAGATTTTTAAAAAATAAAAACTTAATTATTTCCTTTAATCATAATTGTACTTAATGGATCACAAATCTGAAGTGGAAGAGATCATCTATCATTCATTCATTGAACAAATAGTTATTAAGTTTTTACTGTATGCCAGGCATTTCTCTTGAACTCTAAGGAGACAGAACTGAAAAAAACACCAAAGTTCCTGACCTCATGATATTCCAGCAGTTGACAGGCTATACCAAGTGAACAAACAAGGTAATAACAGTGTTATAAGTGCTAAAAGGAAATAAACTGGGGTGAGAAGGTGCTACTATAGAAAAGATGATAATGGAAGATCCCTCCAAGGAGGTAACATTGAGCTGAGACCCAAGATAATCTAGTGCTAGCCAGCTGCAGCATAACTCATAATGGCAACTCTTTACCCTCTTTTCTCCAGTCCTTTTTGTTTTTTTTTAATTAATTAATTTTTGGCTGCTTTGGTTCTTCGTTGCTGTGCGCGGCTTTCTCTAGTTGCGGTGAGTGGGGGCTACTCTTCGTTGCGGTGCATGGGCTTCTCATTGCGGTGGCTTCTCTTGTTGTGGAGCACGGGCTCTAGGCGCACGGGCTTCAGCAGTTGCGGCACATGGGCTCAGCAGTTATGGCTCACGGGCTCTAGAGCACAGGCTCAGTAGTTGTGGCACACAGGCTTAGTTGCTCCGTGGCATGTGGGATCTTCCCGGTCCAGGGATCGAACCTGTGTCCCCTGCATTGGCAGGCAGATTCTTAACCACTGCGCCACCAGGGAAGCCCTCTCCAGTCCTTGCTTTTAATAATTAAGAATTCTGATTTACTCATCAGTACTCTGAATGCTCTCTTCAAAGATATTCTTTTCACATAGATCCTTCACTGAATTTACATAAAATGCAGAACAAAGCAAAAACAATCAACAAAGCTACATGTCACATGAATGCCTGACTCCTCTGTTCATCAGAGGGTATCCTGAAGTTGCCTGACTTCCCTTTACAAATCCAAAACATAAGGACTCGACCTTATGAAAGAGGAGCTGAGTGGCCTAACCTCCTCTGCTGTATTAAACTTACTCTGCGGTCACGTATAGATATCTCTCAAATTCACAAACCATGATAAAATAAAATTCCTTTTAGAAGGCATATTTGTCAGTACGTTTCTGGAAGAAGTTCTAAGCATCAATTTGTAAGTGAGGGAAACTACTGCCATGATTCTCATTCTCTGTTGAGAGATACTCTTTCTTAGACTGAGAGAAAACCTGTGAGATTGTTCTCAATATACTGAATTACAAACCACAAAATGATTAGAAAGCCCAATTCCAGTGGGGCTGACTGAAGAGAGTATTTATTTAGAACTTAAAGTAGAAAAGAAAATAGATTAACTACTATCATTAGATCATCAGACCAGTGAGTAGAAACTAGCTAGAAAAAAAGGGAAACAATGATTTTTCTATCTTTTAACTTGAGAAATATCTAAAATTTGGTCCAGTTCTATTTCCTATCCATCTGGATAAAATACATAGACTATGAAATAAAACTAACCAATTTCAAAACCTCTTCCTTTTCTGCTCTGCTTTTTGAATAGTGAGGAGAGGGGAGGTGAGAAGGCCAGGAGAGCAGAAAAAGTGGGGGAATAAGGGAGAAAAGAGAAAATGGAAGAAATTCCTATACAGTAATGAGCACTTTTCTGTTCTCATGCTTCTGCTCTTTGAAATTAGGAGGCTAATAAAGGCTGCATCTTCTATCACTTTCCTCAAGAGAATACCATATACAAATATAGTGCTCGAGTTGCTGGAGAAGAGATTATTTCAGATGGATTGTAAAGGAAGGATGGAGAAGATTTACAACGGTGGAAAGGTGTACAAAGTAAATAATAAGCAATGAAAAGTCAACTGTAGTTCTTTCAACAAGGAATTTCCTAGTATAAGATATGCTCTAGAACGGCTGGCAACTGCAAACAGGTGGTAAAAAAGAAAGAGCGGCTGTGTATCTATAGTGAACATGTGTGTTCATCATTGGGGTACTAGCTGTCATTTATTAAATGATAACAAAGTGGCATACACTGTGCTAAGAGCTTGTTCTCTCTCTCTCTCTCTCTATCATTCTATCAGTCAGGAAAATTAATCCACAAGATGGTTTATTTGCACAAAGCTGTCCCTAATAGACAGAAAACAAGAAGAAATCTGTTCAGTGGTCAGGAAGGCTGATTTAGGAATCAGGAGTGGGTCAGGGTTTCATTACAGATTCACAGGGACAAATACACTGATCAAGAATCCCTAGCAGTACATATTCAAGTCAGTCAGCGAGGTGACTCACCAAGTGAACAAAATCAGGACAGTCCCTTAGACAATGGGGGAAAATTTAATTTACAGCTTAGTACAGTTTCATCTTTAATATTTATATTCTACATCAAAAGGCAAGATAAGCCATTTCTTAAACACAATTGTATTAAAAGAGATGCTCAACAGTAAAAAAAAGAAAAAATATTTTCCCAAATTTAGAGGACTTAGGAATATACTAATAAAACTTATTTGTAGTATTGGTGGGTATGTTGCTTTTAGAAGGGCCATACGTAATATTTAGTACTAGCAGAAAATAAAAACTTGTTAACTAAAACTCAGTCTAGCTCTTGCCTCCTTTCAGATCTCTCTTCAAGTGGTCCATGCACAGATGTAGGAGGAAAATACAGGCTATCAAGCTGGCCGGCTATCAAGCTGGCCATCAGTCTGCTTACAGTTAACTGAAGCAAAGCTTATAGTTAACTGAACAGATTTTTGCCCAGCAGAATAGATTTGTATGCACGCGTGGAGGGTGGGAAGTGTCCAGGATTGTTTTAATTCCACGATTCATTACAATCAGAAGGTTAAAAAAAGAACAGAACACATTTGTCACTGAACCTAGCTCAGGTATTCCACGAAATTTTTCTGGTTGTATTTATGTGTCCTTCCTCCTAGATAACCCAGTCAATCATTTTGGCATAATTATCATCAACAACCATACTAATCAGCAATCTGAAACTACTGCCACATGGCCAAAACAACTTGATTAGCCATAACACTGTGTGATCACTTTATTTTATTCTTCAGGAAAACCTGCACCAGGACTAAGATCATCAGGCATCTCTTGTACTTTATCATAATCATTTATAACTTACTTATCACCATAGTTCTATAACTAATTTTCCTTCCATAGCTCTGGACTAGGCTTTGCTTGATTAGATACTCGTGCTTTCTAGTTCTTTGCTATACATCTTTAAAGTGTACACCTTAATTAGAATATTTGATAAATGATTAAGGGAATCCAGAGTTAAGAGAAATAAATAACTAGATTTTAAACCATTGAGAATACAGTAATAGGGAATCTAAAACAAAAACAAAAGCAAACTAAAAAAGATGGGAACGATAAATTTGATGGAGTTCCTATTACATCATGTTTTGCGGCTTAAGAGTTAGCATTATTAAATAGTTTAAGTTTTTTGAATTACACAGATCTCTTTCCTCCCTCATTTTCTTATAGCTAGTGGGTATACATGAGTTTTTCTTGTGGCATAGAATTAATGTAATATGTTTCTACTAAAATCTTCCTCGGCCAAAATCCTACAGCTAGTTTTTAAGTAATCGGTGTTTCTATTTGTTTTCAAAACCAGCTCTTACTTGCGTTCTTAAAGGATTATCCAATTCCCTGGTTAGGTAAAATTGATATGTTAGCAATTTTCTACCCAGAACATAAAAGTAATTATATTGAAGATAGTGCACTGGAGTCACACAGGACAGAAACCAGCGACACATGTTCTTTCCTAACTTTGCCATCAGTCATTTCAGGAAAACATCAACAGTGGTTCTTATTTAGGAGGTTGTATTAGAACATCTGTATGTATTAGAACGTTAGAGCTTCAAGCATATTAGAATATTCCTGGGTCCTACCATTTAAAATATTGCTTTAAAGTAGTGTGTTTTAAGTTCTACAGGTGAAAAGTTCCTGCATTGAACTACTCCTTAAGCCAATGTTTCTGAAGTGTTGGTTCTTACACCCATTTTAGTGCATAACAACATGTTCACTGGACCATACTGAAATGAGAAACAAGAAATGCTAAACATCTCACTTTTGACTTATAAACTGTTGTCCTTCCCTTCCATTGTACCCCTTTTGGGTGTTAAAATAGTCTCCCCTTTCATTAAATAATGTTGACGGTAGATATTTATAATACAATGACTTGACAAAAGACAAAGTCAGCAACGCCATGTGAATACCCACTTCAGCTTCTTTGAAATTTTACAGATCTGTGAAATTCAAAAACTCTGGGCACCTCTGCCTTTAAAACATTTAAAACAAGAAACATATTAGAAAGAGTAAGTGAGAGAGATGGCACACTGGTACCATCTTCTAAGGTGCAGCAAATGTACTTATGCTCCAATTCAGGAAATATCTGAATGACTCTCCACTTCTCTATCTTCTCGAATAAGCCCCTTGCCTTGTTACCTCCCTCTCCCTCTGGTCCTGCGTGGTTTTCTATCTTATTCAATAGAATCAATTTAGGTTTTTTGTTTGTTTTGTTTTGACTTGATTTCTAAGTATTGCTCTATGCACCCTCCCTCTTACTAACTTTCCAAAGCTACATTTTCTAAATAAGTTTCCCAAATCTAAATTATTTTATAAGTTCCTTAGTTCTATATTTTCCCTTATTTACTTGAATTACCAAAGGCATTTTCTCTGCCTTGTTTTTTTTTGTTTTTGTTTTTTTAAAAAAAGGTAACAGGGACTTCCCTGGTGGTCCAGTGGTTAGGACTCCTCGCTTTCACTGCTGAGGGTGCGGGTTCAGTCCCTGGTTGGGGAACTAAGATCCTGCAAGCCATGCAGTGTGGCCAGGAAAAAAAAAAAAGGTAACATCTTCAACATAGAAAATGTAGAGAATGACAGAAAATCACACAGGAAAAAAATTAAAATAAACTATAATTCCACCAAGTAGACATAACTATTGTTAATATTCTGGTCATATTCAGTCAACGCTGGAATCACACCATATATACTATATCATTAAGTACTCTTTTAAATCAGAATTCTTAAATATTTGCATAGTATACCCAAGGATTACCATAATTTACTTAACCAAGCTCTTGGCTAAATTTTTTTTAACACGAAACGCTTAAAAACCAGTATCTCTTACTTACTTCTTGGTACCAAATTAGAGCACAATAAAAATAACTACCTAGATAGATAGATAGATAGACAGATAAAAAAGCAAACAAAACAGAAACCAACCACATGCCAAAAACTGAAAGGTCATAATAGTTCCATTCTTTTAACTATATAGTATGATCCTTTTCTAATTAAATATTCTATTGAAATGTTATTCAGCTTTACCCGCTTCACTGTGTTTTTTGTGACTTCATTGTGTTTTTAGGGAGCTTTCTGTATGTCGACTAGGTGGAGCTTTATATTAACCTATTTAGTGTTTCAAGCAAATGATTAAACAAAACAAAAATAACTTAGATATGTAACAAACTAGCAATCCTAGATTCATATATTTCAATACTAAAAACATTTGAATTTTAATTTACCTTGAACAAATTTGACACAGTGATTGAAGAGAAACACTGGGCATATAAGTTAGGGCAGCATTGTAACACAACAAAAGGAATGTCAACACTTCAAACCTAAAGATAAACCAAAAGAGTATTTACAAATCTTGAGAATTCTAAGAAGTCAACTGTAATTAAGCAAGCATTGGGGAGGGATATTATGTTACAGAACAGACCTGTACAATATAATCACACCAATAAGAATACAAAACTGAAAGGAAAAAGTAACAGTCATATGAAAATTATCTTAAAAATTCAATGTTCCAGATGACATCTGAAGCAAAGTGTAAGTGACAAATCGGGAAGATGTGTTTTTCTCTTGTATAAAATGACTCAACATTTTAAAAATTGTTACATACAACTCATTAAACATTATTTATAAATCTACTGAAATAATTTCTTAAAAAATCAGCACGGTACAATAGCAGGTTATGTCTCCACAGCATACCTATTCTGTGCTGTCAGCATCTCCCTTTGGGGGTGAGGTCCGCTGTACACAACTTTTGACAAGCCATGCTGGGACAGGGCGCTCTCGGTCAGAGCCATGGACCCAATGCTGGAAGGCTAAAGAAAAGACATGTGAATAAAGAAAAAACTGTTCTGTTGAAGATGTGGTATTTAGAATATATACACCAGTAAGAATGACTGCCATGAACATCATACATCTTAGAAATATTCAGATTGCCTACTAAGTATTCTGCTCAAAGATTAACAAATAATTAAAAACAAACCACAAATAGAAATACAAAATAGTTTAATTTTAAAAATTCTACCCCAGAAAAACATAATTGCCACACATAAAAAATCTAATCTTATCTGTCAGGAGAAGGGGAGAATATTTCAAAATGAATACTTTTAATAGATCTTTTACAGTCAGGTTTTAGTTTTATGATTTTGATTGCCCATTTTTACTTTGGGAATAGCCAATACTTTGTGTGGTGTTTTATACTTTTTAAGGCACTAATAAACTGATCAAATTTTTTGTCTCAATAACCAGACCCTAATTTATAGCAACTTCAAATCTTAGGACCAGTAAACTTACTTTGATAAAAATGTCACTTACCTCATGATATACAGATGGTTTGGATAAAGATGGAATCGTAAAACTCAATACTTTGCTATGTCCCTGTTTGTCAACTATTTCCTACAAAAGTGAAAGAAAATATCTTACAATATTTATTTTTTACACATAAATTTAAAAGCTGAATTTAAACTGTTAGTCTAAAAAAAAAAAAGAGATGAGAAGAAAGGAATTTTAAATTCAACTAAAATCTTAAACTACGATAATCGATTATTCACAAATACTAGGAGTTAACCTTCTCCTTAAAATATAAGTAACACAGTTTTAAGGATGAAATACAGATGTAATGTGGTAATAATCATTGATTTTTTCTCATGTAAAAAGTTCTACTTTCTAAATCAATTAACATAGTTATGAAATACATTATGAAATGACCCTTAATTTTTTTTTCCACTTTAAAAACCTTAAGTATGTATCTAGAATATTGTACTATTTAATATACAAACACTATTAGTAATGCAAACTATATATTTTAAATCAATGGTGTGAAGTCTGGAGACAGTCCAGATTTTACAGAATTATTAGTGGTAGATATTAGACTAGATCTTTTCTCCCAAACTTTCTGTGAAGGTCACAACAGACAATTTATAGACAGTGGATTTTAAGTTTAAAAAATTTAAAACTCAACACTGATATTTTCAGATACCTCCATAAAATTATTTAAATGGACTGATTTTTAGTCTCCAATCAATCAAAAAATGTATATTTACATAATTGTATGTATGCCCATATAGCCTTCAACCTCCAGAAAGTTATTTTTGGGAGAATGAGCTATGAGTCATTTGATGTATTAAAAACAAATATTAGCTTTACTAAAATGAAAAATAGTTGCCATTATGTATTCATTTTTGTTGAAAGGGTTATATGCTTGGCTTTTGTCAGAAAACATTTTGTTAACTACATTAAATACAAACCAAATTGTAAACCCCTAGGAGAAGAGCTTCAATGCATCCACTGCTATGCACATTTCTGCTGGCTGAGACGGCAAGGTAGCACCAAATCAGTTCTGGAAGAAACTGCAGTGTAAATCGAAGCAACTGTTCCTCTCCGCTACGATAGAACTCAAAGAGCTGGTGACAGACAGGTTCTAGCAACTGGAAGAAAGACAAAATATTCATTCAAGGACTGGACTGTATTTGAATGACACTGATATATGAAATATAAAAGGTTTTCCCTGATTGGTAATTACTGAAATATACAAATGTTTCCATTTTTTGGAAGCACAAAACTATTCACAGCTAAGCTATTTAGTAATAAACTCCAGTGGAAGGCCAAACTGCAAACTAAGTGTATACAGAAGCACTTTATAAACTCTAAAACATTCTGTAGCTCGAAGGTAGTATTGTTATTAAAACCATATCTTCTAAAATTCCTAAAATAGATAGGTTGTGAGAAGTTTCTTCCTGAATATCCTTGCTTCCAGATAAAACATGTCAATATAAATGAATGGCTACAGGGTTGGAGAAATTGAAAGGAGAGTCCTAGGGAGTTACTGTCTCATTGCCTTCCTGAGTTATAACTAGGCAGCATCGGACAGCAATGACCACTATGTGGAGGGAGAAGCTGAATAATATAAAGCCCCTAGGTCTAGTTTCTTACTGTAACCATGGTTAATTGCCCCTGGATGATCTAAACATTGCTATCATTTTATTTTAAATGTGATTTGGACTTACTGATAGCCTTTTTTTCCCCCCACCACACTCCCCCAGTTACCCAGTTAACAGAGCTGACTGTATCTTTATAACAGACCTTTTTTTAAAAAATCAGAAAGTCAAGATAAGAGACTCTTATAGGTAAGTATTATCTTAAAGCATATATAATCATCACACACAAGTCATTAACGAATATGTCAGGGCTACTTTTCAAACAAGCAGGCTACTATTATATTTTCAGCGAACAGGAGTTCATTCACTTCACTAACTTAGGCAATAGATTGACGTCAGTTTACGAAACAGATTTTCTACTACCAATAATTGGAATGAACAGGAACTAAAGTGGATGTTTTGATTTCAAAAAAGTTCAATATGTAAAGCAAACCGGGTATAATTAAAGTCAGTATTACAGAAAAAGTTATACTTTAATAAATATTGACTAAATCAAACTGGTCTTTCCTATTGAAAAACTATCTTCTGACAGTTAAGGAACATTTTTCCACTCTCAGAATGGTCATCAGAGTGCAACAGGTGTCCACTGTGGCATGGCAAAGGCAACAGGAAACTGGAGGGTCAGAGGCAAAGTAACCCCATTCACAGATAGCAAGAAAAGTTTTTAGGGTAGGAATTTGGAAGAATGGAGAGGGGGATGGTGGAAGAAAGGCTGGTAGGGGAATGTTTAGCTTTCAGGGTGGAGTTTTAAAAATTTCTTTGTGGACCAGGGTCGACAATCTTGTATTGTGGTGTAATATCGCTCATCTCTAAATACCAGGGAAAGCTTTGATTAAATCAATTAATATAGTCTAAAAAATATTTGCAAAGTTGTGAAACTTTATGCTGAAAATTTATTCAATAGGCTGCATGAACACATAATCAATTTTAATCAAAACACTCCAAAAGGCCTTTTAAACTGGTTTAAAGTCTAAAATTAAATGGAGTTTCGGTTTATGAAAGCAGAACCAAATGAAGACAGATTCAAAAGGGATGTAGAAGTTATATATTGCAATGAGATTAGATGAAATTATGCATATCAAACCACTAGAGGTAAATACCAGTATCTGTGCAGGATTTTACAGCTTGCAAAGTACGTTCACATATATGAACCCATTTAATTCCCACAATATTATATGGTCCAATGTCATTACCCTCATGTATACTTTCTACACGAGGATATTGAGACAAAGAAGCTATCAACTAAAACCAAAAAAATCACACAGCTCACGAAAGTCAGACTGAAGCCAAGGCTTTCTAACTCCTTTATAAACATACCTGAAAAATGTCGGAAAAGAATAAAACAATACACAATGTGAGAAACACAATCAATGTTTGACTTATCTAACCTGAATATATTTGAGGCAAGCAATGGAGCATTAGAACATGCTGTATTCCTAGTGTCTTGCTTGAATTTTTGAAATATTTTCTCATGAAAACATTGTTATACTTGGTGGGTAGGTTTCATAATACTATTAAGAGAGAACTGCACCTCAAGTACATTTTGATGTGTTAAATGGCCTTTTTATGGTCTAATCATAATGTACCTTCTTTCCATTCTAAAATACAATCTGAATTCTAAAACAACTGAGTTACAAATGAACTTTTACAACAATCTATTCATAAGTAAGAAGCTGTATCTTAAGAGAGAATTTTAATGGTAAAAAATGTATCATAAAAATGCCTTTAAATGACTAAAGCAGGGATAAAAGATGGAAAAGAGCTAAGTTTGGGTAAATTCACAAGAGAATCTTCCAAACCTTTTTTGCATTGAACAATTACTGAGAATACAGGTAGGAAACAGATACAGAAAAGTTGAAGGGCACTACTCTTCAGGTGCCAGTAGCCAATGAACTGACCTCCTCTCACTCTGGGCTTGCTATGCCTAGAACACCAAAAAGATTTTATGTGGCTTTTTCAAAAAAAAACAGCTGGTTTCATAACAGACTTGAGCATTGTTAGCCTCTAATCCTATGCCTATCTTAGTCAATTAAAAGCACTGATTAAGGAAATTTCATTGTATCCATAAACTTCCTCTTTACAGTTTCTTGAGCCTGCCACACACACCACACCTGCCTCAGGGCGTTTGCACTTACTATTCCCTCTCTGGAAAGCTCTTGCCCCAGTTTTATTTTCTTCCTCTAATTCATTCAGACCTTAATTCAACCATCACCTCCTCAGTCCCAACACATACTTCCCCTACTCTGCTTTATTTATCGTCACAGTTTTATCACTGACATTTTATTATACATTTAGGTATTTGTTTAATGTTTCTTTCACCTACCAGAATACAAGTTCTAATCTGTAAGATAAAGAATTTGTTCTATTTTGTTCACTGCTACATTTCTAAGTGATTTCTGGCACACTATATGTGTTCAATAAATATTTATTAAATGAATCTAACTAAACAATGAAAAAGTACTACTTGTAAAATCCGAATACCAAATTTCCCAGACTTCAAATAACAGCAGAATCAACGTTCCAAATTTCAAAAATGCCAAAAGACAATGACGTCAACTTTTCGGGAATATCTCCACTTTAAGACACAAAATGTTCTAAAGAGCAAAAGGAAGGTTATGATGTTAAAGTAGACACTGCTATATTTTAGAAGCACTTCTAAGTACATTTTTAAAGACTGAGTTGTCTTTTCAAGAATACAGAATACACACTGTCTTCACCACATTCATCAGGCTAAAAACATAGAACAAACTTACATGCAAAACCTCCTAAACCAGTGCTTCTGAAAGTGTGGTCCATGGACTGAAGACCATCTACAAACTATTACCAGTCCTCAACAATATAAATACAGAAATTGAGAGGAAATATTTTAAAACTTTTATAGCAACTTGATATGGCTGCAATAACCAAGAGGGTGATCGGCAGACTTATTGAACAGAGTATGGATCAGTTAGGGGTTATCAAATTTATGTGGTACCTCGCATGTGGTGTGAGTTGCATCCTTGTCATGCACATTAGGTACACATATTGGTCTGTGAGAGATTGGAAAAAAATTTTAAACTGGTACTTCACCACAAATAGTTTGAGATATACTGCTCTGAGCCATTAGAGCTCACTGTCATCTGAATGAAAGAAATGCTATGAACCAAAGTAGCCTATCAGAAATTTACCTCTATCCAAAGCAGCCTGGTTAAAACACACTGCATTAGAGACATAATTTTTAAGTCTTTCAAAATACTGAGCAGTAAATGATAAATAAGACTTAATTTGTTTAAAAAAAATACTAAAGCACACAGCTATACTTGCTCCATTTGGTAAAATAATTCTCAAATAAACATGGAAAACTGTAAAACAGCTTCTACCCAAATACTTCAAAAACTAAAACCCTTCAAGAAAACAAGCTACTATACAAATTAAGAAGCTTTGGGAAGGAGGAAGGGACACGCAAAATATGATTGCTCTATTTAGTTATTCCAGTTAAAGTTTTTGTCTTGTCAATATAATCCCTAATCTTTTTTTCAGCACCTAAAATTCATAATCTTTATAATCTTCTTTATGGAATAATCAGTAGAAGCTGGGTTATTCTAGACCCCCTCCAAAGGAGGTTACCTACTCAAATAACAAAAGACTCTAGTTTTGATAGTTTCATCCCAAAGGCATATAGGTCCACATAGGACTAGACGCCAGGGTGTAAGTTGTTTTACCCCTAGATAATAGGATTAGTGGTCTTAGAGCCTATTGTTTCACCTACCAAACTCAAGTATAAAAAGAATGTATACCTCATACTCCTCCTCTCTACTCCACCTCTTTCCATTTCCACTGACACTGCCCTAGTTCAGGTTCTCAACAGCCCTCCTACACTGTTGTCATAGCCTCCTAGTCTTCTTCTTGCTTTCATTTTTTCCATTCTCCAATCTGTCCTCCACATAGCCACCTTCCTAAAACAATAATCTGGTCAAGTCATCAGCGGGGGGGGGGGGGGGGGGGGGGGGGGGGGGCGGGGGGAGAGTCTAAACTGCTTATGATGGAACTCTAGGCCCGCCATGGTTACAACCTAAACCTATCTTTCCAGCTTCAGTTCCTAACAGTCTTTCATCTCTTGTTAACTACTGCATTAGCCTATTTGCTTTTATCTGAATGCCATGCCTTTTGATTTTCCTCACTATTTCCAATCCTTACCTATTATATTTCTACTATGAATGGTGGGATTTATAAGCACCAGAATCTGGAGCATAGATCATTTTGTCACCTTCAAACTAAATTTGCTATCTAAAAAAGAAAAGGAAATGCGGGGTGGGGTGGAGGGGCGGGCAGAGAAAAGAAGAAAGGACTGGGAAAAACACCAGCAGGACCAAACTACTTGCTACTCCTCAAATTCCTCACATTTTCTCAGGCCTCCATATACTATCCCTACAGCTTGGAATGTCCTTTTACTTTCCACACCTGGAAAACATGTGCAAATCCATCTAGACTCAGTTAGGCATTACCTTGAAAGCATGTATTTACATATTTCCTCCCTTTCCTCTTACGGGATAAAGACCATGTGCTATTATTCATCTTTGATTTTCTGTTGCCTAGAACTGTAGCTGGCTCATAATGGGCACACAAATATTTGCTGAATGAATGAATGAATGCAGTGACCCAGACTTTCCAAGGCTATCTCCAGCAAGACAGTTAGATATATAGATAGGTAGACAGACAGATACCTACATACGTAATACATAGGTAGATGAGCAGGAACATGTTCAGAGGTGGCTTTGGAACATGGTAACAATTCTATTTCTTGGCCTGGGTGATGGTACACTGGAGCTCATTTTATTATAATTTTTTTTATTCTGCCATTTTTCTGCACATAAAGTATTCTCCTCTTATCCCTCTATCCACTTCTCAAAAGTAATCAGCTAAACACTCCAGAATATATATTACAATTCTTTAAACTATACTTTTCTTACCCTTTTTAATATATGTGTTATTTTTCACAGTAACAAATTAAAAAATCAATCAAATGAATACTACTAGCACAATAAACTGTTCGAGTACTTACCTCACTTTGTGGCTCCTGGATAACTTTATAGAGAGATGAAACTAAAGAACTCTTGTCTTTCAAATTTGTAGCATAATTTGGTAAAGATGTTTCTGGTAGTGTCTAAACAAATTTTAAAAAATACATTTTATTTTTATGAAATGTCCAGAATAGACAAATCCAAATACAGAAAGCAGATTAGTTGTTGCCAGAGATTGGGGGACGGGGAATTGGGAGAAGGAAGAATTGGGAGTGACTAACGAGGTATGGAGTTTCTTTTGGAGGTGATGGAAATGTCCTAGGATTAGATGCTTGTGTTAGTGGCACAACATTGTAAAACCACTAAAAACCACTGTATTTTCACCTTAAAATAGTGAATTTTTCATTATGTGAATTATATCTCAACAAAAAAATTGTAAAAATAAAATAAAAGATATATTTAAACCTCAACATCAACAGGGACATAAATTAACATCAACACTTCATCTTTGATCACAGTTTGGGGTTAGAAATAAGAATACAAATCATTTGTAAAGCCAGAGATACATTTTTTTGTAGCATTATACAGGTTACCAATCTTATTAGCAGTATTTTATCCTGTTTCTTAATAAACATGTTATATAAGGATCTAATGTTTCAAACCTTAAAGCCACAGATCATCTATCAAAGTAACTCCTGAGTTACATGTTGTGACTGTTAAGTAAGACTGTTCTACTTTACAGAATTGGGGGGAAATTTTTTACTCTCAGAACTGGAGAAAAAGATAGCCACACTACCAACAAACTAGTGTTCTTAATGCCATTTAAAATATCAGCAACTAATCACAGAGCCACCCTTTCAGAAAGGACACTACGACCAGAGAGGAATGGGAAGAGATAAAACTCCAGTAGTAAGTCAGACGGTTTAGGATAAAAGTAGTAGGGAAATCTGAAGAAAAACAAAAAACAAAAACCCACTTCATTATAACAAACGATAAAAACCTATCCTTCTAGAGTATACACCTTCCTTAACAACTTCTGTCTCCCAAGTCATTATTTTTTCCTATGAAAATTATTTCTATCAATCAACCAATTAATCAACAATGTTAATCCTGCAGTAGATATAATATCTCAAGATATTGCTAACAGTCATTCCAAGATATACACTATTTCTCACATGTCCCACATCCTAGTATTTCGTGATTTAAAATGGGTTATGGTTAGTGTATATAGGTGTGTGTGTGCATAAATAGACATGGAAAATTAAACAGCATTAATTTTTATAATAAGGACATTTGGTTCATTTTTACCCTACTGTGAACTCCTTGAGGGCAAGAACTATCTTATCTTTCCATCCACAGCATTCAGCACAAAGCCTCGTACTCAAATCTTTGAAGACATTTATATAGATGAACAAAATAAGAAATAAATACTGTCACTGTTTACTCTTCAGTAGATTCTTTAAAAATAGGTCACATTTCACCTTAGGATATATAAGTGAATAGCTTCTTTTTTTAATTTATTAAGATAGTTTTGTTTACCAGAATGGTAAGTAAATGTGAACTATCTGGGAACCTTCCACAATTCTTCCAGGGCGGGGCGGGGGTTGGGGGAAGCGGGGAGTTTCACTGCAGCTGCTTACACAAAGAGGAGATTAGGGCTTTCTTCAGTATTTCAAAAGCATGTAGCAAAAGATTTCCAGGCAACATTCCATTTCCGTTATTTGATCAAGAGTAACCTAATATTGGTGGAACTTATATAAAAGGGAATAATAGTCAAATAAACAACAGATTTCCAATCACCTGAATGATAACGAACCTAAGTATACATGTAAAACACATTAATATATGTGTGTGTATGTGCACACGTGCACATGCGTGTCTAAACATAAAATTTTAAACCAACTGAATTGAAAAATAAATCTCAAAAAATGATTAGTGAATAGAAAGATTATTACATACACTATCTAGGCTAAAACTGGAAGAGTCATTAAAAATGTGAACTACAATTTTCAGTTTATGTATCAATTAACCCTCATGAGGTAAAATATTTTTTGTGAAACCGCCAAAAGCAAAAGGACAGCTCTTTTCTGAAAAGACAAGTTCTAGAAAATATCCTGGGCCTAGGCTACTACTGCTAAATGAGAGGAAGGATCTCCTAAAAATTAGTGTAGTGGACAATTGTATTTTATCACAGTTCTGTCATTATTTCATTTTGTGAATGTGGGAAAAGTTACTTTTGTCTATAGAAGGAGAGAAAATACAATTGCTGTGTTTATGAACAGTGCTTTGAAAACCTTAAGATCTAAAAGAGCCTATGGATTTAAATACCATGACAGCAAACCTTTAAATTTTCTTACACTGTACTAGTTCAAAGGTACTGGCCTTCTTAAATACCAGCTAAGCTTTCTCACTTTTCAGAAGGCAGAACTGGAGACAAAAGAAGTTATAATGGGAAATTATGGTAGGAAGTTAGTCTTGGCAAAATTTGAAGAAGACAGATGCTTCATACTAAAGTATCATTTGGCAGATGGCTTTTATAAAATGTACGGAAGTGATATGGGTTGGGTGGAAGAGAATTAATGAAGATGGACAGATGGGTGGAGAACCAATAAATAAAACAACTCAGACCAACAACATTACACATAAGACTAGATTTTGAGTCACATATTGTGATTCAGTGACTACCAGAAAATCAAAAATCTGGCAGATAAATCTACGTATAACATTAAGAAAAACACAATACAATCTGAAAGATAATATTTTACAAATAAATATTTGAAAAGACAGAGATTGAACTAACTATTCATGAAACCTTAAAATAATGAAGTCTGAGTCTAATTCTCTTTGTTGGTATACTAAGAGAATATTAATGAGGGCCCATAGCTAGAGTAAATACTAGTTTTTCAACAGGCAAAAAAGAAAAAAGAAAAAAAAATTGCACAAAGCAAACTGCATTGTCTTTGTGCATTTGAGAGAATGTAGAGTGAGGTTATGAGGTTGGGAGTTCAGACTGTACCCATGGAACAGTGCAGAGCTAAAATCATCTTCACAGACCACCTATTTCAGTTTTTCTGGTGAGGATACTGAGACCCAAAGAAGTTATGTGATTTGTGCAACATCATAAAACCACCTAGAGGAACAATTATGATTAGACCAAAGGGTGTCTGACTTCTCAGCCCCATGTACTCTGTACCACTTACTTTATTAATCATGATGACCTTGGCCTTATTAGCACCACAGTTATTAGATTAAACAACCAAGCAGAGGCATAGATAGATAGATAGATAGATGATCCCTAAACTTTATTTCTTAAATATTTTCACCAAAATATACAATTAACATCACAAATCATTTCAAAAGACAAGATATTCAATTTTAAAAGTATACTTGGGAGATTTGTTCTCATGCACTTTCCTATCTTCTGTCACTTTTACTATGCTGCTGATTTTGTCTGGTAGCCTTAATCTCTTCATCAAACATAAAACAGAGCTGAATTCAACACACATTAACACAATTCAAAATAGTTTTTAGAAATGCCTACCAAATTAACCAAGGAATAGGAAATATCTTCCCTTATACTTGACAATAATTTAAATCATTTGTTATGTCAAATTGATTGAAAATTGGGTAAATTTAATTTTGGCGGGTTAGGGTAAAGTTAAATAACTTTTTATTTCATGGGGCCCAGGATTTTACTCCCCTCCTCTCAAGGAAAAGTTTCCTTCCCAGGAAGGGAAGGAAATAAACAAAAAGATGGGAAGGGAAGAGAATTAGTCATGATTTTCAGTTATTTGCCTTAATAGTTGATCCTCCCCTAAGCCCCACATCCTTATCGAGCCCTCTTGACACAACTCCCATAGTAAAGAACGGCTAACTGGCTCTGTTTGCTTTTGCAAATTTTACTTCATCATTAATATAAGAATGCCCTAGAAGTGGTATTCAACTGTTAAACTTGACAATTTTAATCAACTTGCCAAAAAAAAAAAAAAATCATGGTAATGAACCATATTAAGCACTCTTGAAGCAGGAAAAAAGCTTAAAAACACAAAGACAACATATGTAGGAAAAAAAGGCACACACCAGATTTAATCAAACTATTAAAATATGTATGCTATATACAGTGCCCTTTTATAAGTGCATGTATAACTACATCACTTTATGATGAGTTAGCGGATCCACAGAAAGATATTCAATTCATGACTATAAAAGCTGAGAAAATGAAAACCTTTGTCATTCATCAGGATGAGATAATGACGGGTAAGGCCAGCTACAAAACTAACAGGAAACATTGCTTCTCTCAAGGACATACTGCAGCTAAAAAGTGTCATAACAACCTCCATTTTTGAATGACTACTGTATTCTTACTCAGTGAGGAGCCTTGTAATCTAAAATCATAGATATCAAGAACTTTGCCATTTAAACATATATAGGTAAGAATGAAACATCCCACTCTTGGCGGGAGGATCTAAGTCACCTAGACACAGAGAAGCAGGCCTCAGATAAGGGGTTTCTGAACCCAACATTCCACAAAGATGTTAACTTTGTAGTTCCCAAGACAACGTGACCCTGGGTCCACTTCACAGTCCAGGCCAGATTTTAACCCCATTACACATAGCTCTGCTTTGTTTTGAGTCTATCAAAATACTGTTTCATTTAAATTTCACCTCAACTCCACCTTTCCTGAAAATCCTATAACAATTTTATTTTTTCCTTTGTTTGGTGAGATGCCTACAGGGTACCTATTGTATAGTGTCCCTCACTGAAACAAGCCAATAAGTCTGACTTCTGTCTGAGGCCTTGGGCTAACTTGGCTGGACAAAAAATGACAATTTCAGCCCAAACCCTTCCTTCCTGTGGTTCATGATCAGGAAGCTCACATAATTATGTGTAACAGCAAGACCCAGAGGACAAAAAGAAGTTAGTTAACTGGTTAAAGGAACACTATTTTAACTATCATAAAGAAGAGTTCATGAGACAAGAAAACAGAGTTACATTTTTCTTCATCAACTAACCAAAATTTATAAACCGCTTATACAGGCACTGGGTTAGCCAACCAGAGAAAGATGCACTGATAGAAAGTTGGGCAAATATCTTCCCATCTTCTCCTTATCGTTTATCTGCCCACTCCCAGTGCCCCCCAAATTGGGAGAAACATTTCAACAGTGAATCTTTCATGGTGGTTGGAGACAGTGACATCAACTTTGAGACTTTAACCATTCTTTGTGGTGCTGCCATAAAAGGGAGAAAACAAACTAAACTACTTGTTGAAAACAGGAGTCAATTTCCTAGGAAAGATTACTATGTGTAAATAATTCCCTAATAAGAGTTTTTGGAAAATTCTTTTGCTTCCACAGATATTTAGCTTTTTAGTCATTAAAAAAAAAAAGTCACTGGAATTTAAACCCCAGACACAACTTCTTTGGAATATAACTATTATATTAAAACAGTAAATATTACCTTAAACTCTGACAACCATTCCTCCACAACCCCTTTCTCTGAAGTGAACATCTTTCCACATCTGTTCTAAACCTTCAACCTGAAAATTAACATAGAAAAATGTTAAAATTTTGAATATATTTTCTTTATAGTCAGATTACCAAGAATAGAAGTAATCCTATAAAATTTAGCTACTTTGTTACTTGTGAAACTAAAGCAGTTTCAAACATAAATTACTGGGTTCATTTCAAAACCAATGTGCACAAACAAGCATTAAAATGCAAGAATTTTGACAAAAGTATAAATATCATAACATGATTAAATTGGCTCTGCAATTTTTCATTTAGCTTTTAGTAATACCAGCTGCAAAACATACTGGACTTTTTTCCCTAGTTTCAATTAAATAATTCCAAATAGATAATGCATCTTAAGAAAACTGCAGAGGGACTTCCCTCGTGGCGCAGTGGTTAAGAATCTGCTTGCCAATGCAGGGGACACGGGTTCCATCCCTGGTCCAGGAAGATCCCACATGCCGCGGAGCGACTAAGCCCGTGTGCCACAACTACCGCGTGCTCCAACTACTGAAGCCCCTGCGGCTAGAGCTCCGGCTCCGCAATGAGAGAAGCCACCGCAATGAGAAGCCTGCGCACCGCAATGAAGAGTAGCCCCCCACTCGCCGCAACCAGAGAAAGCCTGCACACAGCAGCGAAGACCCAACACAGCCAAAAATAAATAAATTAATACATAAATTTAAAAAAAAAAAAAAACTGCAGAAAACATTTTAAAACTGTGAAAATATAAAAAGACATGCATCCAAAACTAACTTTATAGAAAGCATTAATTTAATTTGTTTATATTTCAGTTCTTTACTACAGTAACAATCTATCTAGGTTAAGCCACTTGGTTCCCTGAAAGGTTAATATTCATAAAACAAAGTAAAAGTGGTAATATCCAAGATAATGACCTTAGTCTTAACAATAGATATTCATAAGATTGGAATTTACTTAAGTATAAATAAGAAAAAAGGAAGCTAAAGGAAATGCAAAACAAATTTATCTCAAGCAAAACTTTTGTCAAAGTACAATGTAGTTTTCTTCACCCATCCACCTATAGGAGAATGAACTTAAAAACTGTTTCTTGAGGGGAAACTTTATTAGCTCTAGCTGAATTTCCTAACCTCCTAAGTCAGGCACAAACCCTGCATTATCCTTCTTAATTTTAATCAGCATTATCATGTAGTAGAAACCGGGACAGAATTGACAGAAACTGAATCCTGATTCTATTCTTATTTATAGTATAACCTTGGGCAGGTTATTTGCCTTACTTTTTTCATTCACGAAATAGGGATAACCACAGTACCTACTTTCAATGGATTATTGTGAGGATTAAATGGAAAAATGTAAATAAAAGCACTTATTACAGTACCTTGAAATAAAAGTGTTATTACTGTGCAATATTATTATCGAAGAATATCAACTTGTATAGCCTCTACTCGGCTGTCTATCAAAGTATACAGATACTTCTTAATGAACAACACAGGTTCTTACAAAGAATACATTCTAATGTTTCTGTTGTCTAATTTCCATTAAAAAAAATGGTTAAGAAAAATATATATATTCATTAATTCATTTATTCATACATGAAGAATTACTTGAGAGATATGCATTTTATTTTTTCAGGATAAAAAATAGCCCTTTTTTATTCTAAATTTTATCCTTGGATCAAGCCAGACAATTAGAAAACCACATATTTGTACCATATTATTGATTTTATAGAACTGTCCATTCAAATAAACTGGGCTTTGGAATTATGCCCAAAATGTTACTGAAAACCCTGTTAGATCACGTTCTTCCCTTTAAAATCCAAAGGAGAAAAATCACATCTTAATTTTTCAATACCAGGAAAAACTCTCCTTTAGAGTAAGTGGTTTACTTTTTCTTTTTTTTTTTAAATTGTAGTAGCTGATTTTTGTTAATTTATTTATTTTTATTTTTGGCTGCGTTGGGTCTTCGTTGCTGTGCACGGGCTTTCTCTAGTTGCAGTGAGCAGGGGCTGCTCTCGTTGCAGTGTGCGGGCTTGTCATGGCGGTGGCTTCTCTTGTTGCGGAGCACGGTCTCTAGGCGCACAGGTTTCAGTAGTTGTGGCACGTGGGCTCTGTAGTTGTGGCTCACAGGCTCTAGAGTGCAGGCTCAGTAGCTGTGGCGCACGGGCTCAGTTGCTCCGCGGCATGTGGGATCTTCCTGGACCAGGGCTCAAACCCGTGTCCCCTGCATTGGCAGGTGGATTCTTAACCACGGTGCCACCAGGGAAGTCCTGGTTTGCTTTTATATTATGGATACTGTGAATCTCATTACAGATTCTCTTTGCTTTGATTTTAATAAAATGGGAGTCAAAGTTTCTGCCCTAACTCTGTAAGCAGGCCAAGATTAATTTTATTTATCATTTTATATTATACACTTACCTTCATTTTCTTTCTACCTAGATCTACCTATTTTTATCCTGTTATACATGTTTGTTTGTTTGAAGCAAAATGAAGTAAGGTAAATATAAATGCACATGAGTTTTCTTTTGTATTTATCCACTGTTTATCTAGTAAATTAGGACAGAAAGCAATCACAAATAGAACGACACTACATCAAGTTACACAGAATTGGGGAGGTAAAATTTTTACAAAAATTCAAAATAATTCTCTAGTTAAAATTAATTTTTAAAAGGTTAAAAGGAATCAAGAGGCATATGCAAATGGATCAAGAATAGTCAAAGCAATCTTGAAGAACAACAGAGTTGGAGGACTTGGATTTCTAAATATCAAGGCTTACTATAAAACTTACCAAAACCATAGTAATTAAGCCAGTGTGGTATTACTATAAAGTATTATCATATTATCATCATATTATTACCAAAAAAGAAAATGGAACAGTTTAGAGTGACCAGAAACAGACCTACACATACATGATCACCTGATTTATGACCGAAGTGACACTGTAATTCAGTAGGGAAAGGGTAGTCTTTATAAAAAAATGGAACTAGGTCAACTGGACAGCTACATGGGGTACGGGGTGGGGAGAGAACCATAACCTATAGCTCATGCCATATGGAAAAGTCAGTTGCAGCTGGATCACAGATCTAATTTTAAAAAGTAAAACAAAAATTTTAGGAGAAAACATAAGAGAATACCTTCAGAACCTTGAGGTAGGCAAACAATTTTTAAATAAGAAGCACAAAAGCACTAATCATAAAGGGGTTTTTATAAATTGGATTCATTAAAAGTAAGAACTTCTGTCTGCCAACAAATGAATGGATAAGAAAATGTGATACACATACACACAAACACACACACGATGGAATATTATTCAGCCCTTAGAAAGAAGAAAATCCTGCCATTTGCAACAAGATGGATGAACCTGGGGGACCTTACGCTCAGTTAAATAAGCCAGACAAAAAACACAAACACTGCAAGATCTCACTTGTACGTGGAATCTAAAAAAGTCAAACTCATGGTAACAGAGTAAAATGGTGGTTTCCAGGGGGGTGGGGGAAATGGGGAGATGTTGGCCAAAGGGTACAAACTTTCAGTTATAAGATGAATAAGTTCTGGTAACCTAATGTGCAGCATGGTAACCATAGTTAGTAATAATGTATCCTTGAAATTTGCTAACAGAGCAGATCTTAAGTGTTCTCACCACACGCACACACAAAAAAATGGTAACTATGTGAGGTGATAGACTTGTTAATTAGCTTGATTGCCGTATATCAAAACACCACGTACACCTTAAATGTATATAATTTTTATTTGCCAATGATACCTCAATAAAGCTGGGGGTGGGGGGGAAGAGAAGAACTTCTATTCATCAAAAGATACTACTGTGAGAATGAAAAGGCAAAACCAGAGATTGGGAGAAGATACTTACAATTGACATACCTGACTAAAGTCCCATATCCAGAACATATAAAGAACTCATAAATTATTACGAAAAAGGCAGAAAATTCAATAGGAAAAGCAAGCATGTCACTTATCCAAATGGAAACTTAATATAAAAGGTGCTTAAATTTGTTAGTCATCAGGGAAATATCACACACACACACACACACACACACACGCACTTACAAGTATGGATAGAATGAAAGAGATAGTACCAAGTGCTGAAAAAGATATGAAGCAACCAGAATATTTATACACAGCTAGCATGGATGTAAATTAGTACAGTATCTCGGAAAACACTTCGGCAATATCCTCTAGTTGAACACACGCATACTCTATAACAACTCCACACATAAAAATATACCTTACAAGGACTTCCCTGGTGGCCCGGTGGTTAAGAACCCGTCTGCCAATGTAGGGGACACAGGTTCGAGCCCTGGTCCAGGAAGATCCCACATGCCAAGGAGCAATAAGCCCGTGTGCCACAACTACTGAGCCTGTGCTCTAAAGCCCGTGAGCCACAACTACAGAGTCCACGTGCCACAACTACTGAAGCCCGTGAGCCTAGAGCCCGTGCTCCGCAACAAAGAGAAGCCACTGCAACGAAAAGTAGCCCCCACTTGCTGCAACTAGAGAAAACCCACGCGCAGCAACGAAGACCCAACACAGCAGAAAATAAATTAATTCATTTTAAATATATATATATATATATATATATATATATATACACATATATATACACCTTACAGAAATGTAAATATATGTCTCTGAAAGATATGCTCAGGAACATTCACAGCAGCAGTTTTTGTAAACAGTCAAAAACTAGAAAGAGACCAAGTGTCCATCGAGAGTAGGATGGATAAATTATAGTATATCATACATGGAGTTCTACACAACGACAATAAGCAAACTCTAACTACATCAATGTCACAATATTGGGGAAAGGAAGGCAAACAAGAGCACTGCTATGCAACTGCATTTATATAAACTTCCAGAACAGGCAAAATTAATCAATTTTGTTAAAAATCAGAAGAGTGGTTGCTCTTGAGGCAGTTAATTCTTGGGTTCTGGTAATATTCTGTTTCTTGATCTAAGTGCTGGTTACACAGGTGTGTTCATTTAGTGAAAATTCATCAAGCTGAACACTTATGTTTTGTGCAGTTTTCTGTATATATATTATACATTAGTAACACCAGACAGCTCCAGGCCTCTTATCATTCACTTGATAGAGATCAAATGGGAGCCCTCAATTGCATAACTGAGTTCACATGAATACTCAGTAAAATTGTCCCTCTCCATACTTCTTTGCCTTCCTCTGCAGAGCTCAAAAGGGAGACCTCAAAACAGCTCCCCCCAGAAACTTTCACAGCCTCGCCACCACTACTTGCCTCCACCAGGACTAAAGTCATTTTCCCTTCCCCCCTGTTGATGTCAGGAACCACAAGAAACTACAGCTCCCAGGTTACACTCAGCCCTTGCACACTGATCTTCGTAACTCTTTGTGGGCCCTCTATTTTACCTTCATCTCCTATTCCACCCTAATTCTGGAAGGAGGTTCTCTTTCACTGTGCCTTCCGGAATTGACAATCTGTTACCAGCAAAATCCTCTATATCTTCACCAGTTCTCTCACTGTCACTTTCTTCTTGTTCTAACAAGAAGCCTGGCTCTCCTCTGAAGACACTGCTTTCCCTGCAATCTTCTCAAAGAGGACTGCTTTTCCTCTCATAGCCCTGGAAGAAACCACTGGCCCTAGAGGTAATATTACCATTTCAGATCATTCTCCCTCTCTCCCCTTGAACCATCCACCCAACGCTGTTCCGAAACTCAAAGCTGTCATCTATCATTCAATCCCTCCCTTTCGTTTCTAGATGATTTTAGCTCTGGCTCACTGTCATGCTTTGAAACTACTCTTCCTTCTCACTCCCTGAACTCTTAATTCCTAAAAATCTCCTACGACAATACTGTCTTCTTCCCTGCCTCAGGAACTCAATCCTATGATCATAAACTAGACCAAACATTTATACTTTTAAATATTGAGCCAACCTGAAAGAACACCCAGTGGTCAAAGTTGGAACAATTTGAGCAACAGAACAAATAACGTAGTAGTGAATTATTACCCAACGTATAAAATAAATATACATGAGTCCATATTGATATAAATAAATGACTAAATAAATAAATAAATATTAGAGAATAAGAGACAAATCTTTTTTTCATAAGACTTCCAAATAATATATATAGGTATTTCCCCCTCTAGGAGGAGTTTAGTCTCTGCCTCCCCAGTGAGAATGGGCTGGACATAGTGATTTCCTTCCAAAGAAGAGAGTATGGAAAGAGAAAAACAGTAACTTTATAGTGGAGAAATCTGATAAAAACTGCCTTGATCAAGGTTAACATCACCCATGATGTCATGTGAATATCATGTACCCTTGATATGATGAGAAGGGCACCTTACCTCTAAAAAGCCATAAACCCAGTATAATCATGATACAAACATTAGAAGAAACTCAATTTGAGGGATGTTCTACAAAATATCTGACCTATATTCCTCAAAACTAAAAAGTCATGAAAAATAAAAAATGCTGAGACTCACAGACCAGAGAGACTAAGGTGACATAACAACTACATGCAATATGGTCTCCTGGATTGGATCCTAGAAAAGAAAAGAGAGAGTAATAAAAAAAAAAAAAAGGCTGAAATTTAGTTAATAGCAAACTAATAGTAATGACAAATGTACAATGGCAATATAAGATGACATTAGGAGAAACTGAAACTGGGTTTGGGGTATACAGGAATTCTCTGTACTATCTTTGAAAGTTTTCTATAAATCTAAAATTGTTTAAAACATTATTGAGGCTCTGATGTATTTCTGTTCTAGGATCCAATCCAATTGACATTTACTGTATTCAAAAACAAAACAAAATTTAAAAGCACAAGAACACATGAGCACATATTTCATTAGTCATCACTTATCATGTAGCCACTGTCTACTCATAAATGGGAGTGAAAAAGACAAAAGTCCAAGTATTATTATGAAAATAGTTTTGAGCTTGCAGACACCATGAAAGGGTCTTCAGGACCCCGAGGTCTCAAGATGATACTTGGAGAACCATTACCCTAGTCCTTGTCATTACCCACTCTGATCGCTCCTCTTATCTTTTCGGCACACACTTTTATGTACTCAGACCCCAAAACGTTTTGACCATACCTGAATCTAATGTCACCTTCCAACCTTCTCCTTTCTCTCCTTACCCATTACAAATTCTTTAGTCAATTATAATCACCATTTTGAATATGCTCCCTCAACTCCTTTGCTCTTACTAGTTTTACTCCTTTAGCAAAAATATAATTTTGGTAAAATCCAACTCTCCACCTAGTCCATGTGAGCACCCATGCAGCTGACCAAGGTGGAGAAAACAACTAAAACAACACCTGAAGCTTATGACCAAGAACCTGACTCGAGCTCTTACTGCTGCCTGGCAATCATGCAGTGTCCTCCTCCCCATAGCCCATTCACTTTGCTACTGTCCCATTTAATTGTTTCGTGCATTCTACCTGATCCTCAAAACCCCAAAACCATCTCCCCATTCCTACTCTCAGCTGATGATTTTAATTCCTACTTCACTGACCAATCAGAAGAGAACTTCCACAAACCTCCAAATGTCTACCAATCTTAAAGCATCTGTATCTTTATACTCCATCTCCCCTTCTGTTAACTATAAATGAACTGTCCATGATCCTATCTGCGGCCAATCCTTTGAATTACACACCACAACCATCCTTTCTTGTCTACCTAAAGAAATTGCTCCAACGAGTCTCCTTCTCTCCCTAATTAAATTTCTCCCTCTCTACTAACTCACTCCCCCTAAAAAACTCTCAACCTTATTTCCTCTTCAGCTATTTTCACATTTCTCTGCTTCTGTTTTATACTCAAACTTCTCAAAAGAGTTGTATGCTTGTTTTTAATTCCTACCTCCCCTCACAACATTTTTTTTTTAGTTTTTAGAAATCAACTTTGAGGTATAATTTATACACAATAAAATGTACACATTTTAAGTGTACAGTTCTATGCATACATCCTTTCCTGTCAATCCTTCAACCCCCTATCCCAGCCAACTACTGATTTGATTTCTACCACTATAGATTACTTCAGTCCGTTCAAGAACTTCATATAAATGGAATCATACATTATGTATACTTGCATCTGGCTTCATTTTCTCAGCATAATGTTTTTGAGATTTATTCATGCTGTTGAGTATAGCAATAGTTTATTCTTTTTTTATTGTATGAATATACCACAATATGTTTACCTATTCACCTGTTGATGGGCACATGGATTACTTCCAGTTTGGAGCTATCATGAACCAAGCTGCTATAAATATTCATGTGGCAGACTATATTGTCTGAGGATGACCACAACATAGTCTTCTTACAAGATGACTTGGACACACCTTTCTTCAAGAAGTAGAATCAATGTAACCTCTCCTTGAATCTAGGCAAGCTTGTTACTATGGCTAGATCATATAAGGTGATATAGCTTCTACCTGATTTTCTGTGGGACCATCATTCTTGGAACCTATCCACTGTATTACGAAAACGCCCAAAGAGTAATATGGGAAGACCACATGTAGGTGTTCTCCAGTGACAATCCTACTGAGTCCCAGCTAACAGTCAGTATCAACCATCAGACTTGGGAGTGAGGGAGTCTTCATATAATTCTAGCCCCCAGCTGTCAGATTACCCCTAGCCTTTGAACCTGCTCAGCTGAGGCCACAGACATTGTGAAAGAGAGAAAAGTCATCTTCATGTGCCTTTTCTGAAATCCTGACCTACAGAATCCAAGAGCATAATAAAATGACTTTAATTTACACTATTAAATTTCGGATGGTTATGCAGCAACAGTAACTGGAACGATTTGTATACAAACCTTTTTATTTACCTTGGTAAAACACCTAGGAGTAGAGTTACTAAGTCATATAATAACTACATATTTTAACTTTATACACACACACACACACGCACACACACAACAACAGCAGCCAAACTGTTTCCAAAATGGCTACACTATTTTACATTTCCAGCAACAATTTATAAGATTTTCAGTTCCTCTAACCTTCATCAACATCAGTTTGATATTAACACCTTTAAAAATTTTAGTCATTCTAGGGACTTCCCTGGTGGCGCAGTGGTTAAGAATCCACCTGCCAATGAAGGGGACACAGGTGTGAGCCCTGGTCCAGGAAGATCCCACATGCTGTGGAGCAACTAAGCCCGTGCGCCACAGCTACTGAGCCTGTGCTCTAGAGCCCGTGAGCCACAACTACTGAAGCCTGCACACGAGAGCACGAGCTCCGCAACAAGAGAAGCCACCGCAATGAGAAGCCCGCGCACCACAACGAAGAGTAGCCCCCGTTCACCGCAACTAGAGAAAGCCCACGTGCAGCAATGAGGACCCAGCACAGCCAAAAAATATATTAATTAATTAATTAAAATTTTAGCCATTCTAGTGAGTATATACTGGCATTTCATCATTTCAATTTACATTTCTATGATAACTAATGTTGAATATCTTTCCATGAACCTATTGGTCATTCATATATCTTCTTTTGTGAAGTGTTTCTACAAGTTGTTTGCCCATTTATAATCAGGTTATACGTCTTACTGAGTTTTAAGTGTTTTTAATATATTCTGGATTTATATTTGTTTTGCAAATATTTTCTCCTGGTTTGTGACGTGCCCCTTTATTTTCTTAACGGTATTTTTTTTTTAATTTTTGAATTTCATTTTTTTTTTTATACAACGGGTTCTTATTAGTCATCAATTTTATACACATCAGTGTATACATGTCAATCCCAATCTCCAATTCACCACACCACCACCACCACCCCCACCCGCCGCTTTCCCCGCTTGGTGTCCATACATTTGTTCTCTACATCTGTGTCTCTATTTCTGTCCTGCAAACCGGTTCATCTGTACCATTTTTCTAGGTTCCACATAAATGCATTAATATACGATATTTGTTTTTCTCTTTCTGACTCACTTCACTCTGTATGACAGTCTCTAGATCCAACCACATCTCAACAAATGACCCAATTTCGTTCCTTTTTATGGCTGAGTAATATTCCATTGTATATATGTACCACCTCTTCTTTATCCATTCGTCTGTCAATGGGCATTTAGGTTGCTTCCATGACCTGGCTATTGTAAAGAGTGCTGCAATGAACATTAGGGTGCATGTGTCTTTTTGAATTATGGTTTTCTCTGGGCATATGCCCAGTAGTGGGATTGCTGGATCATATGGTAATTTTACTTTTAGTTTTTTAAGGAACCTCCATAATGTTCTCCATAGTGGTTGTATCACTTTACATTCCCACCAACAGTGCAAGAGGGTTCCGTTTTCTCCACACCTTCTCCAGCATTTGTTTGTAGATTTTCTGATGATGCCCATTCTAACTGGTGTGAGGTGATACTTCATTGTAGTTTTGATTTGCATTTCTCTAATAATTAGTGATGCTGAGCAGCTTTTCATGTGCTTCGTGGCCATCTGTATGTCTTCTTTGGAGAAATGTCTATTTAGGTCTTCTGCCCATTTTTGGATTGGGTTGTTTGTTTCTTTAATATTGAGCTGCATGAGCTGCTTATACATTTTGGAGATTAATCCTTTGTCCGTTGATTCGTTAGCAAATATTTTCTCCCATTCTGAGGGTTGTCTTTTCGTCTTGTTTATGGTTTCCTTTGCTGTGCAAAAGATTTGAAGTTTCATTAGATCCCATTTGTTTATTTTTGTTTTTATTTCCATTACTCTAGGAGGTGGATCAAAAAAGATCTTGCTGTGATTTATGTCAAAGAGGGTTCCTCCTATGTTTTCTTTTCCTCTAAGAGTTTTATAGTGTCCAGTCTTACATTTAGGTCTCTAATCCATTTTGAGTTTATTTTTGTGTGTGGTGCTAGGGAGTGTTCTAATTTCATTCTTTTACATGTAGCTGTCCAATTCTCCCAGCACCACTTACTGAAGAGACTGTCTTTTCTCCATTGTATATCCTTGCCTCCTTTGTCATAGATTAGTTGACCATAGGTATGTGGGTTTAACTCTGGGCTTTCTATCTTGTTCCATGGATCTATGTTTCTGTTTTTGTGCCAGTACCATATTGTCTTGATTACTGTAGCTCTGTAGTATAGTCTGATGTCAGGGAGTCTGCTTCCTCCAGCTCCGTTTTTTTCCCTCAAGAGTGCTTTGGCTATTCGGGGTCTTTTGTGTCTCCATACAAATTTTAAGATTTTTTGTTCTAGTTCTGTAAAGAAAGCCATTGGTAATTTGATAGGGATTGCACTGAATCTGTAGATTGCTTTGGGTAGTATAGTCATTTTCACAATATTGATTCTTCCAATCCGAGAACATGGTACATCTCTCCATCTGTTTGTATCATCTTTAATTTCTTTCAGCAGTCTCTTATAGTTTTCTGCATACAGGTCTTTTGTCTCCCTAGGTAGGTTTATTCCTAGGTATTTTATTCTTTTTGTTGCAATGGTAAATGGAAGTGTTTCCGTAATTTCTCTTTCAGATATTTCATCATTAGTGTATAGGAATGCAAGAGATTTCTATGCATTAATTTTGTATCCTGCAACTTTACCAAATTCATTGACTAGCTCTAGTAGTTTTCTGGTGGCATCTTTAGGATTCTCTATGTATAGGGTCATGTCATCTGCAAACAGTGACAGTTTTACTTCTTCTTTTCCGATTTGTATTCCTTTTATTTCTTTTTCTTCTCTGATTGCCGTGGCTAGGACTTCCAAAACTATGTTGAATAATAGTGGCGAGAGTGGACATGTTGTCTCGTTCCTGATCTTACAGAAAATGCTCTCAGTTTTTCACCATTGAGAATGATGTTTGCTGTGGGTTTGTCATATATGACCTTTATTATGTTGAGGCAGGTTCCCTCTATGCTCACTTTCTGGAGAGTTTTTATCATAAATGGGTGTTGAATTTTGTCAAAAGCTTTTTCTGCATCTATTGAGATGACCATATGGTTTTTCTTCTTAAATTTGTTAATATGGTGTATCACATTGATTGATTTGCATATATTGAAGAATCCTTGTATCCCTGGGATAAATCCCACTTGATCATGGTGTATGATCCTTTTAGTGTGCTGTTGGATTCTGTTTGCTAGAATTTTGTTGAAGATTTCTGCATCATATTCATCAGTGATATTGGTCTGTAATTTTCTTTTTTTGTAGTATCTTTGTCTGGTTTTGGTATCAGGGTGATGGTGGCCTCATAGAATGAGTTTGGGAGTGTTCCTTCCTCCGCAATTTTTTGGAAGAGTTTGAGAAGAATGGATGTTAGCTCTTCTCTAAATGTTTGATAGAATTCACCTGTGAAGCCATCGGGTCCTGGACTTTTGTTTGTTGGAAGATTTTTAATCACAGTTTCAATTTCATTACTTGTGATTGGTCTGTTCATATTGTCTATTTCTTTCTGGTTCAGACTTGGAAGATTATACCTAAGAATTTGTCCATTTCTTCCAGGTTGTCCATTTTATTTGCACAGAGTTGATTGTAGTAGTCTCTTAGGATGCTTTGTATTTCTCTGTTGTCTGTTGTAGCTTCTTTTTCATTTCTAATTTTATTGATTTGAGTCCTCTCCCTCTTTTTCTTGATGAGTCTGGTTAATGGTTTATCAATTTTGTTTATCTTCTCAAAGAACCAGCTTTTAGTTTTATTGATCTTTGCTATTGTTTTCTTTGTTTCTATTTCATTTATTTCTGCTCTGATCTTTATGATTTCTTTCCTTCTGCGAACTTTGGGTTTTGTTTGTTCTTCTTTCTCTAGTTCCTTCAGGTGTAAGGTTAGATTGTTTATTTGAGATTTTTCTTGTTTCTTGAAGTAGGCTTGTATAGCTATAAACTTCCCTCTTAGAACTGCTTTTGCTGTATCCCATAGGTTTGGATCATCGTGTTTTCATTGTCATTTGTCTCTAGGTAGTTTTTGATTTCCTTTTTGATTTCTTCAGTGATCTCTTGGTTATTTAGTAACGTATTGTTTACCCTCCATGTGTTTGTGTTTTTTACGTTTTTTTCCCTGTAATTCATTTCTAATCTCATAGCACTGTGGTCAGAAAAGATGCTTGATATGATTTCAATTTTCTTAAATTTACTGAGGCTTGATTTGTTACCCAAGATGTGATCTATCCTGGAGAATGTTCCCTGCTCACTTGAGAAGAAAGTGTAATCTGCTTTTTTGGATGGAATGTCCTATAAAAATCAATTAAATCTATCTGGTCTATTGTGTCATTTAAAGCTTCTGTTTCCTTATTTATTTTCATTTTGGATGATCTGTCCATTGGTGTAAGTGAGGTGTTAAAGTCCCCCACTATGATTGTGTTACTGTCAATTTCCTCTTTCATAGCTGTTAGCAGTTGCCCTAGGTATTGAGGTGCTCCTATGTTGGGTGCATATATATTTATAATTGTTATATCTTCTTCTTGGATTGATCCCTTGATCATTATGTACTGTCCTTCCTTGTCTCCTGTAACATTCTTTATTTTAAAGTCTATTTTATCTGATTTGAGTATTGCTACTCCAGCTTTCTTTTGATTTCCATTTGCATGGAATATCTTTTTCCATCCCCTCACTTTCAGTCTGTATGTGTCCCTAGGTCTGAAGTGGGTCTCTTGTAGACAGCATATATATGGGTCTTGTTTTTGTATCCATACAGCAAGCCTGTGTCTTTTGTTTGGAACATTTAATCCATTCACGTTTAAGGTAATTATCGATATGTATGTTCCTATTACCATTTTCTTTTTTTCTTTTTTTTTTTTAATTAATTTATTTATTTATGGCTGTGTTGGGTCTTTGTTTCTGTGCGAGGGCTTTCTCTAGTTGCGGCAAGTGGGGGGCACTCTTCATCACGGTGCGCAGGCCTCTCACTATCGCGGCCTCTCTTGTTGCGGAGCACAGGCTCCGGACGCGCAGGCTCAGTAATTGTGGCTCACGGGCCTAGTCGCTCCATGGCATGTGGGATCTTCCCAGACAAGGGCTTGAACCCGTGTCCCCTGCATTGGCAGGCAGATTCTCAATCACTGCGCCACCAGGGAAGCCCCTTACCATTTTCTTAATTGTTATGGGTTTGTTTTTGTAGGTGCTTTTCTTCTCTTGTGCTTCCCGCTTAGAGAAGTTCCTTTAGCATTTGTTGTAGAGCTGGTTTGGTGGTGCTGAATTCTCTTAGCTTTTGCTTGTCTGTAAAGCTTTTGATTTCTCCATCGAATCTGAATGAGATCCTTGCCAGGTAGAGTAATCTTGGTTGTAGGTTCTCCCCTTTCATCACTTTAAGTATATCATGCCACTCCCTTCTGGCTTGTAGAGTGTCTGCTGAGAAATCAGCTGTTAACCTTATGGGAGTTCCCTTGTATGTTATTTGTCGTTTTTCCCTTGCTGCTTTCAATAGTTCTTCTTCGTCTTTTTAATTTTTGCCAATTTGATTACTATGTGTCTCGGCATGTATCTCCTTGGGTTTATCCTGCCTGGGACTCTCTGCGTTTCCTGGACTTGGGTGGCTATTTCCTTTCCCACGTTAGGGAAGTTTTCAACTATAATCTCTTCAAATATTTTCTCTGGTCCTTTCTCTCTCTCTTCTCCTTCTGGGACCCCTATAATGCGAATGTTGTTGCGTTTAATGTTGTCCCAGAGGTCTCTTAGGCTGTCTACATTTCTTTCCATTCTTTTTTCTTTATTCTGTTCCACAGCAGTGAATTCCACCATTCTGTCTTCCAGGTCACTTATCCGTTCTTCTGCCTCAGTTATTCTGCTATTGATTCCTTCTATTGTGTATTTTATTTCAGTTATTGTATTGTTCATCTGTTTGTTTGTTCTTTAATTCTCCTAGGTATTTGTTAAACATTTCTTGCATCTTCTCAATCTTTGCCTTCATTCTTTTTCCGAGGTCCTGGATCATCTTCACTATCATTATTCTGAATTCTTTTTCTGGAAGGTTGCCTATCTCCACTTCATTTAGTTGTTTTTCTGGGGTTTTATCTTGTTCCTTCATCCGGTACATAGCTCTCTGCCTTTTCATCTTGTCTATCTTTCTGTGAATGTGGTTTTTGTTCCACAGGCCGCAGGACTGTAGTCCTTCTTGCTTCTGTTGTCTGCCCTATGGTGGATGTGGCTATCTAAGAGGCTTGTGCAAGTTTCCTGATGGGAGGGACTGGTGGTGGGTAGAGCTGACTGTTGCTCTGTTGGGCAGAGCTCAGTGAAACTTTAATCCGCTTGACTGCTCATGGGTGGGGCTGCGTTCCCTCCCTGTTGTTTGGCCCGAGGCAACCCAACACTGGAGCCTACCTGGGCTCTTTGGTGGGGCTAATGGCGGACTCTGGGAGGGCTCACACAGCAAGGAGTACTTCCCGGAACTTCTGCTGCCAGTGTCTTTGTCCTCACGGTGAGCCACAGCCATCCCCCACCTCTGCAGGAGACCCTCTAACACTAGCAGGTAGGTCTGGTTCAGTCTCCTATGGGGTCACTGCTCCTTCCCCTAGGTCCCGATGCACACACTACTTTGTGTGTGCCCTCCAAGAGTGGAGTCTCTGTTTCCCCCAGTCCTGTCGAAGTCCTGCAATCAAATCCCGCTAGCCTTCAAAATCTGATTCTCTAGGAATTCCTCCTCCCGTTGCTGGACCCCCAGGTTGGGAAGCCTGACGTGGGGCTCAGAATCTTCACTCCAGTGGGTGGACTTCTGTGGTATAAGTGTTCTCCAGTCTGTGAGTCATCCACCCAGCAGTTATGGGATTTGATTTTACTGTGATTGCGCCCCTCCTACCGTCTCATTGTGGCTTCTCCTTTGTCTTTGGATGGGGGGGTATCTTTTTTGGTGAGTTCCAGTGTCCTCCTGTCGATGATTGTCCAGCAGCTAGTTGTGATTCTGGTGTTCTCGCAAGAGGGAGTGAGAGCACATCCTTCTACTCTGCCATCTTGGTTCCTTAATGGTATTTTTTAAATAACAGAAGGTTTTAATTTTGATGAAGTTCAATTTATCATTTTTTCTTTCATGATTAGTATTTTCTGTGCCCCATTTAAGAAATTATTGCCTACCCAAAGAATTCAATTTCTCTAACATATGTAGAGCTATTAAAATTCTTCTATTTCTTTTCATGTCAGCTTCAGTGAGTTGGTCAGTAATACTTTGCGTGTGTTGCTGCAGTTCACTGCAGGAGAAAAAGTGTGTCCCATGTGATCACCATGAGGGAGGACTTTGAAAGCTTGTGTCTGGTTTCCTCCTGACTCTACCTGATGCATCTTTTTCCTTTACTGATTCAGCTTTATATGCTTTCACTGTAATAAAGCATTGTGAGTATAACTGCCTGAATCCTGTGAGTTCTTCTAGTGAATCATCTAAGGTATGCGTGCCATGAGATATCTGAAATAAGCTTATATGAAGCCTAAATCTTCTTATATGAAGTTTTCTCTTCATTTTTGGTTTTCAGCAGCCTATGATAAATCTAGGTGTGTTTTTCTTTGAATTTATCCTGCTTAGGGTTAGTTGAGCTTCTTGTATCAGTAAATCAAGTCTCACAGAAAGAGCTCATATTATGCTTGGAGTCAGCTAAATCCAAAAACTTTTCTCATACAAACTGCTTCCAAACCAGGTTACTCCTATCTTGTACTTATTATCTAATTTATTCTTTAAAATCTAAGTTACAATTTAGCCCTTTAAAATTGACTCATACATAATAGATACACAAACATTTGCCCAGTGAATGAGTAAGTGAACAAACCTTGGAATCTTTGCTAGTTTGGGCCCTGAATTCCATTCTGTGTTTTTAATATAACATTCGCCTTATTAATTAGCCCTCCATGGTAGCTGACATCATAGCATGCAATAAAACTGATCCTGAAAGCAAGGAATTTTGTACTAGAGAAAAAGTAAGGAATCAGAGCTAGAGATACGTTGTAAAACTATCCATGAATAAGCAGTAATGTAGAAAGACACCAGCCACTGTGGAGAGCAGATCTGAAATGAAATTAGTACATACATTTCTAATTTTTAAAGGTAAATTTATTTTACCGTATATAAAGTAATGTAGTATATTATCTGCCACAAGTGTAATCTGAAAGCACCTTCCAACAGCGGGATTAAGATCACTTCAAAGATATTCATGTCTTCTGATAACATTCTATACCATTCTTCATTAAAGCTTCGATTTCAGTAACTTTCATAATACTTGATTACACAAGGGCTTCTTAATCCTAAGGGGCAAATTCTTTTCCATTATAACTTATTCTCTGCACTAAACTGAGGTGACAAAGAGACTAATTTCTAAAGAGATTTCTTATCTAGTTGTTGTTGTAAGTTAAAAAAGGAAAATAATTACAGTACTGAATTATAAACATGAATGAAAATTCAAATCATTAGTTGACTTATCATTAGTTGTGTTTTCTTTAGGAACAGTAATATACTCAAGCATTTTAGTTGTCTTTACATGGAGTCAAAAATCTTCAGTACAATGTAGAAATATTTTTAATTAAATGTATAATTTCACAGAAATATTAAACTATACCATAAAATTATAAAGTGAAAATTTCAACTGGCATTCATGTAATTTTAAATTACCAAGTCAAGCCAGTTCAAAACAAATCTAAATATGGTAAAACTTAAAAATTCTCTCAGATGACAAGTTTTTATAAATTTCAAAAAAGGAAGAAAAGTATCTTAAGAGAAATAGAAAATGTATAAAGATTAAAAATGGGACCTGAAATATTAATGCATTATATGAGAAAGAGGTTAATGAAATTTTATAAAATGTAGTACAAGTAGCTAGAGAAATAGAAGATGAAAAACCAAAAGTGTGTGTCAGTTTACAGAAGTTTTTCTTCGTCCTTACCACACATTGTGACACTGTAAAAAAATTTTCTTTCCATTAGACCTGGCTTCCATGGTAAGTTATGACTATAGGTACCACTAAAGACTAGGGAGGACAAGAAGCAAAATGACCACAAAATTGAAACAGCAATTTAAAACCTTTCTCTCTCCACCAGCACGCAGCAAGAGGCTCTCTACAGTTGCTATCCCACCCCCACATTTCACATCTAATATGTAATCTTTTAACATTTATGGCAAAGTCTTGATTATATAACCTTAAAGCTTTATAAACTTAATTAGATCTCTCAAGCAATATTCAACATATACTCTCACATTAAAAAAATCTTTATTCTTCTCAAAGGCAAAAGGAACAAAATTAAAATAGGTATTTCCTGCTGTGTATCTAACTTCCTATTTTTCTCAAATATATCTTGGAACAGAGTACTTAAAATTATATTAGAAAGCTCGCTAGGATTCTATGCAGTATTTCACAAGCAGAGTTAGTAATGTGTGAAATTAATTTTTTATGTTTTCAGTATGCAATAAAACCTTTCTAAATCTAATGTCTTTTTCTTCAATCCCCCACATTATATTTTAATTTTAACCCTAATAATGATTACTGAATTCCTCAAGGAGCTTTCCAGAAAGTATATCATAAAAATGTTGTCACAAAAGACATATAACTTATTATAAATGTTTTACTCTTATCCAACAGGAAGAACATAAAAAGAAAAAAAATGTACTTATAACTTTCACTGTAAAACTCTAAAAAATATTTTTACTATTATTTCACATCATCCCTTGCATCACGAAGTATTAATTACTAGTAGTATAGTATAGTAGTATAAATTACTACTGAATCTTTTAAAACCATTTGCTTTATATGTCATGAAAATCAAGTTTCTATAAGTCTAAAGAACAAACAAATTTCTATAAATGGATTGTGACACATCACAAAGTTTTAAACTTCTGTCCTACAAAATGGGGCCATTGCAGTAAATTAAGTGCCACCAGAAGATTATCAAGATTCCTAGCTGAATTTCAGGAAAACAGAGCAGAAGGAAATGTTCAGATTATGTTACAGAATAAAATTAATTTAAAATAGTGATTTTACTGCTTAGAAAATGACCAGTCAACTGGAGAACCCTATGAAACAGGAGGGTACCTGTGCTGGTGCTTGAAAAGAAGTGCTGCTGATTGCCTCATTGCCTACTCGACTCCTCAAGTGAATAAAGTTTCCTCTCAGGGCACAGGGAGAAGGAATATAATTTATAGGCCAGTAGAAGAGGTGTGAGAAGTCTTTCCAAAGACCCATAACTTAGGCCTATTTTCCCCATAAATCACAGACAAGTATCTGGTTATTAAAAATAGAGCAGAGATTTTTACTACATGAAATGTTTTTTGCATTCAACATCTTTTGCCTGCCCCAAGGACAAATAAAATCATGTTGGGATACCAATGTATTACGGCAACCAGGCCAGTGTGTTTCTTTTGGAAAAGGGAGGACAATTCGAAGAAAGGTAGCAATCCCTCTTCTCATTTCTCATTTCTATCTTTCTATTCTTTTCAAATCCTCCAGGACTTCAGAAGAACCTTTTGTCCAGGGAACGGATATCTGATTTGAATTTAAATAACAGAAGCGAGGAAAAAAAACACTTTGATATCTGGACTAGCCCCATGTGCTGCTTTCACCAAAAGAATGCAGTGAACACAATGCTGTGAAACTTCTGAGGCCAGGCCTTAGGAAATCTGCAGCTTCCACTTTCATGTGTTTAGAATCCAAACACCATACTGTAAGAAGCCCACACCATCATGAAAGGTTGCATGGAAAAGAACTGAGGCCCCGGCTGAGCTACCAACTGAGAGTCAGTACCAAGTACCAGCCACGAGACTGAGCCATTTTGGATATTCCAACCAAGCCAAGCCTCCAGATGACTGTAGCTTCAGCTGACAACATGAAGCAGATCTGCCATTCTAAATCTAGTCAGCCTCAGATCTGTGAGAGATCAAAAATATTTGCTGTTTGAAGCCACTAAGTTTGGGAATGGTTTGTCAGGCATCAATAGATAACCAGAACACCTATCTTAATCAAACATGTAGGACATAACTTTTTAGTGCAAGGCACTGTGCTAACTCCTATCAGAGAATATTAGATTTTTCAAGACATGATCCCTGCCATCAAGGAATTAGATTTTTCTCTGAAAACTTGTAGTTAAACCTATTATAAATAGGATATAATCTATGAATGTCTAATAAATGTGTTTACATTCTGCTGATGTATATATAGTTTTTGCCTGATCCTACTGTTAATAACGGCAGACATTGTGATACGGTTGGCTAGAATTCAAAGTTTGGAGAAGTCCATAGCCACAAAGCAAAACAAAACTCACTGACTAATAATCATCCTATCTTAAATGCTATGTTTAATCAACGGAGCCAACTTATCACAGTAACCTTCACAGTTCTCACTATATTATATAAAAGTTGCTTTTAATAGCACAGGGAGATCAGCTCGTGCTTTGTGACCACCTAGACGGGTGGGATAGAGAGGGTGGGAGACGCAAGAGGGAGGGGATATGGAGATGTATGTATACATATAGCTGATTCACTTCGTTATATAGCAGCAACTAACACAACAATGTAAACAATTATACTCCAATAAAGATGTTTAAAAAAAAAAGTTGTTTTTATTCATTAGGTATAAACAATCTTAGTTTGTACATATCCTGAGGCCAGCACCTCAGAATTTTCCTCAGATGTCAAATGATTTCATTTAAATTTTCAGTTTAAAAAAATGAAGTTTCACCTTGATATTCTTCTTTATAGTATAGATCTTTGCAATTTTGAAACTAATAAAAAATTTTAATTTAAATGATACAATAAGGGATTCAGGTTTGATAAAATAATTAATAACCCTTATTATTGGAAACCTCAATATAAAATAGGCTACTGAGAGAAAACATACAATTTCCAAAATTCTTTAAGATTATGATAGATTTTTCATCTGTCCAGGATTTTATAAGTAAAATCTCATGAAAATTGAGAGATAATCTAGAAAACTCTTAAAATCCCTGCTCATCCTATATCCATATATAAAAATTAATTATTCAAAAGAAAGTTTAGTGAACTGTTACAACAATGTACCATCTTAATGTTACAGAAAGGGATATATGCAGAAGACCACAAAAGCCGTATGTCCAGTTCCCACATCTCAAAGCACAGGATGAATATATGTTGCTTTCATAGTGTTGATGTTCCATTCTTCATTTGCTGAATGGCTTTCTAACTTACTCATCCTGCCTATGTCCCATTATGGCTATTCTAGTCCTAATTATCACGACCTTTCTGCTCCAGACACACACTCTCCTCTGCATCAAATCTGCATTTCTCAATTTCCCAAATCTAAATTCTTCAAATGAATCTGATTGTACCAGTTCTTTGATCATGACCACAACTCAACTAGCCACTCTGGAAATTGGCCAGCCTGAAGACTGCCCATCCTTGGACAGATAACTCCCCTTGGTCCTACAGTTGAAATCAAAGATACAGACGAATATAGATGTAGATTTATTTCGAAGGGGCTTTGCGTGAGCAGGAATGGTAAACGTATCTAGTATCTACTATAGATATAATATCCTAGGAGAAATCTAACGAGCTGAATACAAGGACACAACATTTCAATCAGGGAAACCTAAATTTTTTTTTTACTTTCCTTTGTAATCAAGTCTCACAGAAAGAGATGATATTATGCTTGCAGTAAGCTAAACCCCAAGACTTTTTTCATACAAACTGCTTCCAAACTAGGTCACTCCTATCTTATACTTATCTAATCAATTCTTAAAAATCTAAGTTACAATTTAGCCTTTTTAAACTGACTCACACATAATAGATACATAAACATTTGCTCAGTGAATGAAAAAGTGAGCAAACCTTTGAACCTTTGCTAGCTTGGGCCCTGAATTCCATTCTGTGTTTTTAATATAACATTTACCTTGTTAATTAGCCCTCCATGGTAGCTGACATCATAGCATGCAATAAAAGTGATCCTGAAAGCAAGGAATTTTGTACTAGAGAAAAAGTAAGGAAACAAAGCTAGAGATGTGTCATAAGCTATCCATGTATAAGCAATTATTAGTGCAATGACAATAAATGACTTTTCCCAAAGTGGACACAGGTTAAGTACAGGAGGCCCCAAACTAAGTAAGTATCCATGATAAAAATCCATTTTCAATGTTTATTTTTTTAACATCTTTATTGGAGTATAATTGCTTTACAATGGTGTGTTAGTTTCTGCTGTATAACAAAGTGAATCAGCTATATGTATACATATATCCCCATATCCCCTCCCTCTTGCGCCTCCCTCCCACCCTCCCTATCCCACCCCTCTAGGTGGTCACAAAGCACCAAGCTGATCTCCCTGTGCCATGCAGCTGCTTCCCACTAGCTATCTATTTTACACATGGTAGTGTATGTATGTCAATGCTACTCTCTCACTTCGTCCCAGCTTACCCTTCCCCGCCCCCACGTCCTCAAGTCCATTCTCTACGTCTGCGTCTTTATTCCTGTCCTGCCCTTAGGTTCTTCAGAACCATTTTTTTTTAGATTCCATATATGTGTGTTAGCATACGGTATTTGTTTTTCTCTTTCTGACTTACTTCACTCTGTATGACAGACTCTAGGTCCATCCACCTCACTACAAATAACTCAATTTTGTTTCTTTTTATGGCTGAGTAATATTTAATTGTATATATGTGCCACATCTTCTTTATCCATTCATCTGTCGATGGACATTTAGGTTGCTTCCATGTCCTGGCTATTGTAAACAGTGCTGCAATGAACATTGTGGTACATGTCTCTTTCTGAATTATGGTTTTCTCAGGGTATATGCCCAGTAGTGGTATTGCTGGGCATTTTCAATGTTTAGAATGAAGAAAGAATAGGGGCCTATGCTGAGGAAGGTTCCAGATCAGCCAATGAAATAGAAATCTCTGAAATAGATAACAGGAGAAATATCAAGGAAAAAATTAATAAAAGTATACAAGAATTACAACAATGAATCTTATGACTGTCCAGGAAGACAACACAGAAAACAGAATATTAGTTCCAACAGAATGAAAGCATTAAAAGCCAGGGCTTTCATTGGGATCTAATAGGGGGAAAAAAAAAAAGCAATGCTATAGGCAGTATATTTACAGTTATGACAGTAAGAAGAAAAAATTACTTTTGCTTGTTGTCAATGAAGACAATACCATTAAAATTGAAATTTTCCAGTCTTTCTCATCAACACACTAAGGTATAAATTATTTATAACATGAAGATTTACCTCCATTGCCTCACTCTGCCCTCATACTTATATTCCAACATGCAAATTATTATGTGTTATCAACATTACTTAAGGAAAATCTTTATCTTCTAAGAATGATTAATGTGGCTCTTTGAGTGGATTCATACCTACTTTTGTTATTGGCTTTAACCAGAGAAAATGACCTTGAAATTAAAGTACTTTTCAGTTTGTTTGAAACCAACAACCTATTTTAAGCATTGCTTGATGTAGAAATCATACTAACAAGATGCTAAAAGTATGGCACAAAGTGATAGTTGGCATTATAAGACTGTAATGAAAAGACTTTTTTATGCACTAGAACATTCTTTTTGGGGGGGGGGGGGGCGGGGGCGCCGCACTGCTTGGCTTGTGGGATCTTAGTTCCCCGACCAGGAACTGAACCCCTTGAACCCGGGCCCTCAACAGTGAGAGCTCGGAGTCCTAACCACTGGACCACCAGGGAATTCCATGCGCTATAACATTCTTTTTTTTTTTTTTTTTTTTTATTAATAGCTACTTTATTTATTGATTGATTTATCTTTGGCTGTGTTGGGTCTTCGTTTCGTGCGAGGGCTTTCTCTAGTTGCAGCAAGCGGGGGCCACTGTTCATCGCGGTGCGGGGGCCGCTCTTCATCGCGGTGCGCCGGTCTTTCACTATCGCGGCCCCTCCCGTTGCGGGGCACAGGCTCCAGACGCGCAGGCTCAGTAGTTGTGGCTCACGGGCTCAGTCGCTCCGCGGCATGTGGGATCTTCCCAGACCAGGGCTCGAACCCGTGTCCCCTGCATTAGCAGGCAGACTCTCAACCACTGCGCCACCAGGGAAGCCCGCTATAACATTCTTAATCGTTCACAAATATAAATGCAAGCTTTCTTAAAAAATAAAGCCCTCTGTTTAAGAACTTCCATTTGCTTGCCAGAGGATTTCTTATATGTATAATTAAGTAGCTGGTTTCAATTTGTTAATCAAATAAAGTTCAAATTATTTTGGAAGATTAAGAAGTGTTTGCTCTTCATTTTAGAAAGGTCTAGAAGATTAACTATTTTTAAAATTACAAATCACCAGAAAAGAGAATAGTAAGAACTTCACCACCGGTGTACATAATTTTAAAGTTTAAAATTGTATTGTAATTATAGGCAAAGTTCAGTCCAGATATTAGAAGCATAAATATATACAGTCAAGTATTTAATAAATATTTGTTGAGTAAAGGAATAAATTTCATTCTTCATAATGCCTGTCAAATTTGCCAACTGCTCTCCATCTCTATAGCTACACCCTCAGTCTGGGTCTTTATTGCCTCTGCAGGCTCAGTTCACACAGCCTTCCTGCTTCTGTTTCTTCTCCAGGACACCATATGCATTACTGCCAAACTAATCTTCCTGAAACACTGCTTTTCTCCTGAAACATACTATGACACTTTTCCACATCATACCTATCAGATCTTCTACCTCAAGCTCCCTTTATAATACAGCCATAATTTACCTATCTAAATTTTACTTACTGCTATTCTCCAAAATGCATCATGCCACTCCAACCTCCAAGTCTGTATGCTTTTCTTCTCTACTATATCTTCCTTTTACTCCTGTTTTTTACAGCCTACCCAGGAAAAACTCAGAGCCTAGGCTGATGAAGTATATGGGTGGCAAGGAAAACTGTCAGTAGAGAACTATGGCACTGCATCTATGAGCCACAACAGCATCACCTGATTGATTGGTTTAAAGATTGATGGATTGACCTTGACTTAGAAAATATTACTAGAATTTTACAAGAATTCTAAAGAGTTGACTAATGTAAGTTATGCATTTCTTTAAAAACAGAAGTATCAGAAATTGAGTTATTTCAAATTTAATATTGGGTATAAATCTACAAGAGCAATTATTGGCTGAAATAAGATTTTCCAAAATGTATGCAGGGTCTTTTATAAAATATAATTACAGTATATACTGAATAATTCAAGTATTACTTCAGTAAATCAAAGTCCATGAAACCATGATAACTAAGACACAAATTGTAAAGTTTATGCTGACAGATTATAAAAGTTTCAAACTACAAAAATTACCTCAATACCATTCATTGACATGATTATTGTATAAGTAATAAGTAAGTAGTATAGTGATCAGTACTGCTTTTTACATATTCACTAGACCAGGACCTCAAGTTGATACAAATTAGTTATACATCCCCTGTCTAGCTCATACAATTTACCCAGACTGTAGGGCAGGCAGGGTCAGAGTGGGAACAAAAAAAGAGAACAAGACTAGGCAAAAACAGACATAGGATGAGAATCGATCATGTGTATAACTCACTCAATATTTTTATACATGCAAAAAATCAATATTACTCTATATTCAAATTGCAACGTTAATAATTCAACAAGCCCTTGAGTGCCTACTGAGTATAATACAAAGTGTTTCTATTACTTTGTACTGTTAGCAAAAGAACAGTAAAATATGATCTGTGTCCACAGGAGGCTGTAATCCAGATGGCAAAGGAAGGGAGAAGCATAGCTGAGGGAGAAAATGAATCAAGACAGCACCCTATATTTTCTACAGGAATAATTACAAGTACTAGAATCATGATAAAATTATGTGAAATACACCAAATCAACAATGTAGAGTGTAAAACAGGGTTCTGCTTATTATGAAACTACAAAAAAATTACAAAATTTCCATTAAGAAAGAAAACAAACCAAAAAATTATAAACACTTTCACAGAACATTAATCGCCCATCTCCACTAATATTTTTCTTTATTGGATTTTTCTTTCATTGCTACACTTATATCTTTTCCACATAATTAAAAGAAATGTTCATCCATCTCACTGTTGCTATCCCACTCTTCAAAGGAAAGCACTGTTGTACTATTTTGTATTATTTCAAACTTTTTTCTATGCATATACCATCAATATATAATCAACAGTTCTCAAAACTCCTTACTCTTAAAAATTATTGAGAACCCCAAAGAGCTTTTGTTTATGGTGGATATATTTACTGACATTTATCATACTTGAAATTTTTAATGATAAAATTTTAAATTTTATTACAATAATAAACCTATTATATATCGACATATTTTTATTTTTAATAATCTCGAAACAAAAAAATTATTGAGAAGAGTGGTTCTGTTTCACATTTTTGCAAATTTCTTTAATGTCTTGGCTTAATAGAACATAATTGGATCTTTATAACTGCTTCTGCATTCCAACTGATATGATATGATGGTCAATTTGTGTTTTGATTTCCCCTCTCCCCCCTAAAATGGAATCACTCTCCACAGAGACTTGATCTTTTTCCATCTAATATATCCTGGACATTTTTCTTCATGTGAGGTAGACTATTACTATTATATTTATGGCCTTCAACAAACAACCCTTCCTACCAGTTTACACCTTTGTGTAGTCCTCTCCCACACTGATGCTGGGCTTGGCAATGTGACCCGCTTTGACCAGTGGCTTTACCAAACATGATGCCAGCAGAGGCTTAATAGAAGTTTGCACCTCAGGCATGTCCTCTTGAAATACCCTTTTAGAAGGTAGCCACCATACTGTAAAAGCTCAGGGATAGACATGTGAATGAGAAGCCATGTGAAGAAAGGCCTTGGAGGATGAGAGGCCATCTTGGGGATTTCAGACACAGCCAAGCTCCCACATGAATGCAGCTGCACAGTGGTTTCAGCTAGACTGCTTTTAGCCATGCAAAGGCAAAACTGCCAGCTGAACCCAGTCAACCCATAAAATCATGAGAAAAATACATCTTTGTTATTTTTAAGCCACTTGGTTTTGGGGTAATTTGTTACACAGTTACAGATAACTAAAACACCATAGGACACATTCAGAGAAATTAGGTTTTTGTGGGGAAAAAAAAACCTGACTATTACAATTTTAGCTAAATCTATTAAGTTACAGGTATTTCCCTTTTTTGAAATTTTTTCCAGCCCTTTAAAATGGTTTTTTCCAATTTTTCTATTTGAACAATGCTGTGACAAATTTTCTTGTATTTCTGCAAGTACTTCTATAGGATAGACTCAAGAAAGAGCATTGCTGGGTCTAAGGTTACTTGTGCATTTTGTTATCTAATAGGGTTTAATTTATACTGCTATTATAAATGAGCTCTTTTTATTACACCTTACATTTTTTCTTTTTAATTGTAACTGCTTATTTCAAGTATCTAGGAAAGCCATTGTTTTTCTATGCATTCGGTTTATTTTATTTCTAATAATCCTACTGAAATATATATCCAAAGTTCCAATAATTCTTCAGTCTATTATCTGAAATACTCTAGATAGACAATCATATTAATTATAAATAACTGTCCCACATGACAGTTAAATTTTTTATTCTACCTCAATGTTAATCTCCAATTTAATTTTACCTATATGAATTTTGCCATTCAGTAGGCAAATCATATTTTACATTTCAAACATTTTAAACGTACAAGTATTAAAGTTTGCTGCTATGGATATGATATGAAGAGATGTTGGCAATGCAGGTGAGATGAAAAAAGTTTCATAAAATGTTATTTTATGAAAAGATTCCTGAATGTTTCAAAAATAAATAATCCAATCAGAAAAATATTAACCTTTATAGCTAATAAAACCATTTGCTTGTTTAGTTCATAATTAAATGAAAACTATCACTACCACAGACAACCTACACCAATTCCTTCTCAGCCCTCACACACTCACAAACAGGCACAAACATTTTAGTCATGCTAGCACCTATACGAAGGACAGTCTTGTGACAGCTTGGTATCACGCATTTAATCTCAAAAGGTAAAGCTGAATGGAAATTAAATGAAGACCATATAGTTGAGTCTAAAAAATGAACTGGACAAACAAGGATGGGGGAAACATGACTATGTACAGAAATTTAGGTGCTTAAAAAAACAGTAAGAGGATTTTTAAAACACCAGGCTACATTAATAGGAAATATTTAGGACAAGGAATTTGAATGAGTGGCACACAGAAGGCAATATTCTAAGGATGCTGAAGAACAGCACAGGGAAAAATTAAAACAGCAGCTGGGGCCAGAGTTCTGTTTCCACCAACTACTCTAAGGTGACCAGGCAAACATGGAAACCAAGGCTCAGAAAGTTTATTTGACTGTTAAGTGACATTGAAATGAAAAACATAATAGTTGCCCTACCTACCACACATAACAGAAAAATAAAGAAAATAAAGCATGTGAAAACACTCTAAATTACAGAATGATAAATGAATAAATGAATATAAGGTATCATTACTAGTACTGGTTTAGGGAAATGCTATTTGACAAATGATCTCTATTTTTTTTTTAGAAGGGTGTGGTTTTTTTTTTTAATTGAAGTACACTTAATTTACAAGGTTGTGTTAGTTTCTGGTGTACAGCAAAGTGATTCAGTTATATATATATATTCAGTTTTATACATATATTCAGTTTTATATATATATATTCAGTTTTATATATATTTATATATATATATATATATATATATATATATATATATATATATATATATATATATATATACGCTTTTTCATATTCTTTTCCATTATGGTTTATCACAGGATATTGACTATAGTTCCATGTGCTATACAGTACGATCTTGACCTTGTTGTTTATCTATTTTATATATAGTAGTTTGTATCTGCTAATCCCAAACTCCTAATTCATCCCTCCCCCACCCCCTTTCCCATTTGGTAACCATAAGTTTGTTCCCTATGTCTGTGAGTCTGTTTCTGTTTCGTAAATAAGTTCATTTGTATCATTTGGTTCCACATATAAGTGATATCATAATGGTATCTGTCTTTCTCTTTCTGACTTACTTCACTTAGTATGATAATCTCTAGGTCCATCCATGTTTCTGCAAATGGCATTATTTCATTCTTTTTTATGGCTGAGTAGTATTCCATTGTAGGTATGTACCACATCTTCTTTATCTATTCCTCTGTCGATGGACACTTAGGTTGCTTCCATGTCTTGGCTATTGTAAACAGTGCTGCTATGAACATTGGGGTGCATGTATCCTTTTGAATTAGAGTTTTCTCCGAATACATGCCCAGGAGTGGGATTGCTGCATCACATGGCAATTCTTACTTTTTTGAGGAACCTCCATACTATTTTCCATAGTGACTACACCCATTTACATTCCCACCAACAGTGTAGGAGGGTTTCCTTTTCCCCACACCCTCTCCAGCATTTATTATTTGCAGACTTTTTAATGATGGCCATTCTGACTGGCGTGATGTGATACCTCATTGTAGTTTTGATTTGCATTTCTCTAATAATTAACAAAGCTGAACATCTTTTCATGTGCTTATTGGCCATCTGTATGTCTTCTTTGGAGAAATGTCTATTTAGGTCTTCTGCCCATTTTTTGATTGGACTTGTTTTTTTGGTGTTGAGTTGTATGAACTGTCTGTATATTTTGGAAATTAAGCCCTTGTCATTCGCATCGTTTGCAAATATTTTCTCCCGGTCCGTAGGTTGTCTTTTCGTTTTGTTTATGGTTTCCTTTGCTGTGCAAAAGCTTATAAGTTTGATTAGGTCCCATTTGTTTGTTTTTGCTTTTATTTCTATTGCCTTGGGAGACTGACCTAAGAAAACACTGCTACAATTTATGTCGGAGAATATTTTGCCTATGTTCTCTTCTAGGAGTTTTATGGTGTCGTGTCTTATATTTAAGTCTTTAAGCCATTTTGAGTTTATTTTTGTGTATGGTGTGACTGTGTGTTCTAACTTTATTGATTGACATGCGGCTGTCCAGCTTTCCCAAAATCACTTGCTGAAGAGACTGTCTTTTCTCCATTGTTTATTCTTGCCTACTTTGTTGAAGATGAATTGACCACAGGTGTGTGGGTTTATTTCCAGGCTCTTCATTCTATTCCATTAATCCATATGTCTGTTTTTGTGCCAATACCACGCTGTTTTGATTACTATAGATTTGTAGTATTGTCTGAAATCTGGAAGGGTTATGCCTTCAGCTTTGTTCTCTTTCCTCAGGATTGCTTTGGCATTTTATGGTTCTATATCAATTTTAGGATTATTTGTTCTAGTTCTGTGAAAAATGTCATGGTTAATTCGATAGGGATCATATTAAATCTGTAGATTTCTTTGTATAGTATGGCCATTTTAACAATATTAATTCTTCCAATCCAAGAGCATGGGATATCTTTTCATTTCTTTGAAACACCTTCAGTTTCCCTTATCAATGTTTTATAGTTCTCATCATATAAATCTTTCACCTCCTTGGTCAGGTTTATTCCTAAGTTTTTTTGGTTTTTTTTTTTTAGTGCAATTTTAAAATGAATTTTTTTTTAACTTTCCCTTTCTGATATTTCATTGTTAGTGTAAAGAAATGCAACAGATTTCTGTATGTTAAAAATGATCTCTATTTGAGGATAGATTTTATTATTTTTTATTTAAGTTAGGCTACAAACATCAGAATGTGACAAACTAATCTAAATTAAGTATGTTAAAAAAAAAAAAAAACCCAAACCTCAAGTTCTTAACCATATACAGAATTTGAACTTGTCAAGGAATTATTTTTAACCAGATTTCTCAAAGCTTCTGTAGTTTTGTTAGTGACTATTTCTATAATTAATTTGATATCAGGGACTTGATCACGAACATAGCTCTTATTCCTATAACTTATTTGCAAGGCTGGTTGTATGACGGTTGGTACTAAGGCTGAAAAAAAGTCAAATCTAATAGGCAAGTTATTTCAATGACAAATCTTTCACATAACCAGCTATTTACAGTCATTTTCCTCATTTATTTTGTTACTTTTAAAAGGCACATATACAGGCTAAATACAAGATCACTCTCCTACGTAGTTACAGAAATTCTACTAGAATCCCAAACTCCTGGCTCCTTCCAACTATACATCATATTGTTATTGTAGAGTACAAATAATTGGGGAAAATAAAAAGATCACTATCCTTATTAATTCACTAAACCAGGTAAACACAGTACAAATAGTTTAGGCAGTGCTTCCTAAACTATTGTTAGAACTGTTCTAGGACTCCCCTGGTGGCACAGTGGTTAAGAATCCGCCTGCCAATGCAGGGGACACAGGTTCGATCCCTGGTCCGGGAAGATCCCACATGCAGTGGAGCCACTAAGCCCGTGCACCACAACTACTGAAGCCCGTGCACCTAGAGCCCATGCTCTGCAACAAAAGGCAACACAATGAGAAGCCTGTGCACCTCAATGATGAGTAGACCCCGCTCGCTGCAACTAGAGAAAGCCCGCGCGCAGCAACGAAGACCCAACACAGCCAAAAAAAAACCAAACAAACAAAAACAAACCGTTCTAAAAGATATTAACAGTTGTACCAAAGAAGAAAAGGCTTTCCCTATTAAAATTTAACTACTCAAGAAAGTTAGAGTTTTCTTTCTTTTTAATCAAAGGACTCGTCAGAGCCTTTTAATATGCTATATCTGTGTTAATGAATCTCCCAGAAAGCTATTTAGAATGAAATATTTTCCCAAGTGTATTTGCCCATTAGATCCTTTATGGTCCAGACACAACTGGCATCATTGGGAATACAGTCTAGAAAACAGTGTGAGTCAAATGTGTCAACAACAGATGTCCAGGGATGATATTGTGATAACGATTAACATTTCTCAAGCACTTATGTGTCTGGCACTTTGTTAAGTGCTTTATGAGAATTTTCATTTAATCCTCACAGACTTCCTAAATGGTAAATTAATATAATCTCCATTTCACAAAAAAAAGGAAGCTGAAGCTTAAAGAAATAACTTGTCCAAGGTCACACACCAGTAAGTAGTTGAGTCAGATTTAGAACCCAAGCAGCCCAACTCTAGAGTCCCCATTCTCAATCACTCTTCATGCTATCAACAATCCCTACCCACAGCACACAACAGTTCAAAGTTTATAGTATACTGTTTCATGAATAATTTACTCTTTTCTTCTTTCCTTCTTAATATTTTCATTCTAAACAGAAAACTAGAATATTTTCATCTCAAAATAAATTGGTAGGCGAAAATAAATTACATGGGTGATTCTGTTTGGCAGCCAAGTTGAGAACTACACGGTCATAGAAAAACATGGTAGGGTAACACAGCAAAAGTCTTCAATTTACAATGAGACCCAGCTCTGCAAGTGACTTTGAGAAAATTCTTGGTTTCAGTATTTTTCTCAACAACTGGAATGAAGGAAAAGAAAGGGGATGAAAAAGTGTAACGCTGGTATTTACCACAGTAACTACAGGCTGTTAACAAGGGTACTACAGGCTGTTAACAAGGGTGCTCCAGACTGTGTGGATGTGACTGAAGCTTAAATGCCAAAATTAGGTTAAAATTCTGACTGCCCATAAATTGGAGGGTTTTGTTGTTTGTTTTGTTTTGCTTTATGGCAAACAATTTTTTTTTTAACTCTAGGACTGAGAGGTTTATTCAGTTTGCTAGTTAATTTAGTTTACCCTATTCTCAGTACTCTGGTAAACTACTTCCAAATGATGATAGAGCAAGTGTTCTTGTTTTGTACACGTCCAAAATTTTCTCTTTCAACGAAGTGTCTCAAAACACTATAAAAGACACATTGTTCTGCCCTGTTGATTATAACACAGGCAAAGTAATGTTGCTGAGATTATGCGCAAGCAATTAGTTCAAATTAACATCACAATAACTATTTTATTCAGTCTTCCTCTTCCATCTCCATACTTTGAAAAAGCAACCAGGTTTAGCGGCAGCTCTTGAACACTTAAACACAAATAACTCATAAACACTTCCTCCATGCCAAACCAAACAAATTCAGTTAAACTAGAGAATTAGCTAGCTGCTTGCCATTGACTGTACTGGTAGGAAAGTGGAAGGAGACAAATAGTTATTGTTTACTTTTTTTTAATTTATTTATTTATTTATTTGAGATGTGTAGTTATTACTTTCTCCCTTAAGCCATACAAATTTCTCTTTCCCCTGTCTTGGCTGGGGGAAGAGTAAAAAGTTCTAAGGTTTTGACATTAAGTGTAGCAAATTGTTCCTTGGAAATAGGCAAATTAAGGGTATCAGATTTTGTTATAGCCAAGCATACAAGCCAGCTGTATTAGTTCATTAGGGTTGCTGTAACAAAGTACCACAGAATGGGTGGCTTAAACAATAGACATTATTTTCTCACAGTTCCAGAGGTTAGAAGTCTAATAATCAAGGTGTCAGCAGGGTTGATTCCTGCTGAGAGCCATTAAGGAAAGGTTCTGTTCCAGGCCTTTCTCCTTGGTTTGCAGCCATCTTCTCCCTGTGCCTTCACATTATCTTCCATCTGTAAAGTCATATCCAAATTTCCTCTTCTTATAAAGACACCAGTCACACTGGATTAGAAGCTACCCTAATTACCTCATTTTAAGTTAATTTGTACCTCTACAAAGACCTTATCTCCAAATATGGTTACATTCTGAGGTACTGGGGATTAGGAATGGGGTGGGGGGACAGACACAATTCTGTCCATTAACGCCATCAAAGCTGCATGCAATTAACTAGGATTGCAGCAATTAACCTCTCTTCTCTTGTACAGAGGCGCTTAAATATCATCCATTTAGTTATGAACTATTAAATGTCTTCTATGTCCTAGATGCTAGATTTACAAAAATGAGTATGACATAGTCGCTGACTTGAGGGATTCACAGTCTATTAGGGGAAACAAGTAAACCTAAAACACAGCAGAAATGAGTGTCCTTTAATCCCTTTTGAAACAAATCAAGGCAAATCAGGGTATAAGCAAATAAAACCAAATGCTATGAGGAAAATGAGGAGGAATGTTGAAGAAAGTCCAATGTAAATATTATCTTGCAATCATTTTGCTATCATTCACCTCTCTTTCCTCTCTCTTTCCCCAAAACGATAGCATATAGAAATACACTTTTTAAAGCACAGCTCTATTTTAATTCCTTTAAAGATTTTTGCATTCTTAAGCGGCAGTTTTCCCTTCTCTAATGTTGGAGACAAAAGAAGAGAGAAATGTTAGGAGAACCAAATTCCAAGTGACTCATGGGTTGGGTTGATGTCTTAAGGTGAGTCACTGCCCTTTCAAAAATTGGAATGAGATGCTCAACCATTAATGACATCTGCCAACAGAAGTTCAGATGCTCAATTAGAAAATGTGCAGACAAAGGGAGGGTACAATGAAAAAATGCAAGTAAACAGTTAATGGTGGTAATGTAATAGACCCAAAATAATCCAGCCATAATAATAAAAGCAACATAATAATAAAATAGAGCCATAATAAAAAAAGCAACAAATCTTAACTACACTACAAAATTCTATTTGATTTGTCTCAATCAGAAACTCAGTGGATCTTATTAACATAGTTGTTTTTCTTGGTTTAAAAAATTATAGTAACCAAAGATGAAATAAATAGTTCCGTATGATCATGGTTTTTTGGGTTTTTTTAAATTTATTTATTTATTTATTTTTGGCTGCATTGGGTCTTTGTTGCTGCACGTGGGCTTTCTCTAGTTGCCGGAGAGCAGGGGCTATTCTGTTGCGGTGCGCAGGTTTCTCATTGTGGTGGCTTCTCTTGTTGTGGAGCAAGGACTCTAGGCGTGCAGGCTTCAGTAGTTGCAGCACGTGGGCTCAGTAGTTGCGGCTCACGGGCTGTAGAGAGTAGGTTCAGTAGCTGTGGTGCACGGGCTTATTTGCTCTGCGGCATGTGGGATCTTCCCGGACCAGGAATCGAACCCATGACCCCTGCATTGGCAGGCGGATTCTTAACCACTGCACCACCAGGGAAGTCCCAGTATGATCATGTTGATTCATACTAACTGGGGTCACAGTCAATTTGTTTTAGCAGAGGCTGAATTATAAAATTATTTTTTAAATAAAGTTTTGTTTTCTTTTGTTGGCTGCGTTGGGTCTTCGTTGCTGCGCGCGGGCTTTCTCTAGTTGTGGCAAGCGGGGGTTACTCTTCGTTGCGGTGCTCGGGCTTCTCACTGTAGTGGCTTCTCTTGCTGTGGAGCACAAGCTCTAGGCGTGCAGGCTTCAGTAGTTGTGGCTTACAGGCTCTAAAGCTCAGGCTCAGTAGTTGCGGTGCATGGGCTTAGTTGCTCCACAGCATATGGGATCTTCCCTGACCAGGGATCGAACCTGTGTCCCCTGCATTGGCAGGCAGATTCTTAACCACTGTGCCACCAGGGAAATCCTCTAAATAAAGTTTTTAATAATATTAAGTCTTATACTAGTATAGCAAAATGTAACTTAGATGTTGCTTTGCAGCTGAATGTGAAACTAAAATTAGTACAGCAAAAATTTCTATGTTGGTTCCTCTCAAAGTACTTGAAAGTCCTGTAAGAATGTTTAATCCCTAAAGTAGTTTACGTATTTCTTTTCAATTATGCATTCTTTCCAAAGAAAGGGTTTATAACAGAAAATTAAACATCTGTTTAGACTCTGTCACCAATAACCAATTCCTGACTGATGGAATCCAAATTCAATAAATCACATTATACTACAATAAACTCTGAAGCTTTATAATCTGGTGTCATGAAAAATATCTGCCCTGATTACCATCTCGTGACAAGCTCAGTATGATTTCCATGAAGAAACTAGACTTTCTGAGGTGCTACCAAAAATTGTATAACATACTTGGCAGCTCTCACAGTGAAAAGAACTACTCGTACACTACCTTTTTTTTTTTTCTTCCTCCCTTTGGCTGCGCCACGCAACTTGTGGGATCTTCGTTCCCCAACCAGAGACTGAAGCTGCACCCTCGGCAGTGACAGAGTGGAGTCCTAACCTCTGGAATACCAGAGAATTCTCATATCCTGACTTTTCTTGACATCATCTTTCTTGGACTGTACTTCCTTTCCCCTCAACCAATCATTATCATGGATAAAAAGAACATTTCATCTCTAGATAAAATGTTTAAAATTTAAGTATTATACATATGGTAGAGGAGCTTACTGAAAGGAATCCTTTTATAAAACATTTTAAATAGAAAATACAGTCAACACAAATTACAGCAAACATAACTAAAATTTCTCTTCCACTCCTTTCTATAAGGAGAGGAATCATACCTTATATTCCTTTTACAGCCACCCCTTCCCCAAGTGTTTTTTTTTTAATTAATTTTATAGGAGTATGGTTGCTTTACAATGTCCCCAAGTGTTTTAACACAGCTCAATAAACAGAAGAAGCATGGCATAATGAAGAGTCCAAAAAAACCATGCCCACTTTCCAGCAAGTTACTTAAACTTTCTCAGTTTCGTCCACTGTGAAAAGTAGGTGATAACATCTGTATTACAGGAATGTTTTAGGGATTAAAAATAATACAACTAAAGCACTGGCACACCACAGATGTTCAATGATAGTTCAAATTATCACTAACAAAATATTTTCAGTTGGACAATTTGCACTTCATTCAGTTGGACAAAATGCTTTTCAGGATCTGTGGGGAGGGGGTGGGGGAGGGATAGAACTGGGAGAGAAGCTTCATTAGCTTCTAATGCCCTCCAGTTACTTTCATCCTTATTTATTCTTCACTGATTAGCTTTCTGATTTAGTAGCCTTATCTACTGCCACTGCCTCCAATTATTTCACCACCAATTTATTCCTTAACCCCCTTTACAGTATATATTTGGTTCTCATCATATACTCTCCATGACCTCAAAAATGACAATTCTATTGGTTCTCTCGATACTCATTCCTTCTCCTTAACCTTGCCACAAGCATCTTCCTTTCTGAAACTCTACTGAGAAGACTTCACTGACTTCAATATTCTGCTTCTATCACCCACATAACCCATTCTTCTGATTTTCCATACTTCTCTAACAGTCTATTGGATTTGCACATTTCTACCTTTCATACTTAGTTGATGCATCTCCCCCCACCCATTTCTAAAATACTTCCACCTTCCTCTACATTCCTTTATCCAGACCCACTCAAAGTTTCATAATTTCCCAAAACAGTCTCTCCCTCTTCTCAACTACTAAAGTGTGCACTGCTTGGAGGACCATGTGGTCACTCCGTCCACCACAATAATATCTATGGATTAACAAATCAACAGGAACTTTGACATTTAGATCCAAAGAGCATGTTATGTGCCAGGTCAGACTGGCAGCTTCTTCTGCCCCCCATTAGTGGAGGTGGGGAGTACAGTCTGTGTATGTTGATTAGAACCAATATCCTAATTGAATTAATTAAATGTTACTTACATCTAAAGGGGGAAAAAAAACCAGAGGAGCTCAAAAAGATAGAAACAGAGTTTACAATTGCTTGCCCAACTTAAGCACTTTTAAGGCTTACATTATTCTCTTTAATTTCCAAGCCTGTAAGTTCCTCTACAGAAGAGGAATGTGTATCTTCCAATACCTGAAACCTCAAATAATTTTCATTGCACAGTTTAAGAACTCACATATAATGTTTTCATTAGGTCTAGTGCAAACAACTGAATGAATGCTTATGCATTTATATGAGAAAGCAACTAATGTTCATCCGCTAATCAAAAGACTCTTTGTTCCAGAAAGCACACACCAAACAAATATCATTTAACATTTACTACTAAAAGCCTACCCTGATGCAAGCTTCAACAATGACAAATATTTAAACTAGAATGGAAAAGTACTATTTCCAAAGCTCCTTGATGTGTTGCGCTTAACATTCCTTACAAGGTAAAAACAGGATTCAGGAATGCAAGTTGATCTTGAACACCTGACAAATTAAAACATGAATTATATAAAGTGCATTAAATAAATATCATCCCATTCCCATTCCAGTATCTTCTGTCATAACCATACTGGGCTGTATTTGTTAAAACAGCAGAAGATACGATATCAAAACAGAACAAACCAGTAATAGTTAAGATAGGGTTACCAAAAACTGAAATTAATTGGGCAAAGATGAAAACACTTAATAAGACACTCAAATAAAATAATTAAGTTTACGTCTCAGTAATAGAGAATAAGGAAAGAGTCCTGATAAGGAAAAAATTAGGGTACTGATTAAAAATCATGAATCATGGCATCAGATAGGAATTGAGTTTAAACTCTCTCTACCACTAACTAGCTGTTGCTCTTGAACAAGTATCTTAATCTCTGAGTCTCAGTTTATCTGCAGAATAAGGATAATACTTATCCTGCAAAGCTGTGCACAGATAAATGAAATTAATTATGCAAAGTACTTAAGAAAGTAGCAGATATTAAAATCTCAACAAGTTGTATTTAATCCAAAAAGACCTAGACATTTTTATAGCTAAACTATTTCAGACCATCAAAGAAGAGATTGCCAGAGCTTATAAAAAGATGGAACACCTCTCTCTCTCTCTCTCTCTCTCTCTCTCTATTTTACAAAGCTAGCATATTCAGAAACCAAAACCTCAAAAAGGTAAAAAGGTAATACAGGGCTTCCCTGGTGGCGCAGTGGTTGAGAATCTGCCTGCCAATGCAGGGGACACGGGTTCGAGCCCTGGTCTGGGAAGATCCCACATGCCGCGGAGCAACTGGGCCCGTGAGCCACAACTACTGAGCCTGAGCGTCTGGAGCCTCTGCTCCGCAACAAGAGAGGCCGCGATAGTGAGAGGCCCGCGCACTGCGATGAAGAGTGGCCCCCACTCGCCGCAACTGGAGAAAGCCCTGGCACAGAAACGAAGACCCAACACAGCCAAAAATAAAAATAATAAATAAATAATAAATTAAAAATTAAAAAAAAAAGTAATACAAAAAGAACACTAGAGATCTTACAGAGCAACCAAATGTAGCTTTAAAGAGGTATACTATTATCAAGTTGCCTTTATTCCAAAGAGACAAAATTGGTGAAATCCACTAGGAAATCTTCTAATATAATTCATCAACCAATAGGTAAAAGAAGAAAAACCATATGATTATCTCAATATACATTATGAGAGTATGTGATCAAATTTAATATATTTTTCCAATTTAACCTCAACTCCAAAAAAGGGGAATAGAAGACTATTTCCTTAACATCCTAAAAAAAATTGTCAAAAAGAATACACAACTGTGAAACCCTAAAGGCATTCATTCAAATGAGAAATGAGCCAAAGATGCTCACTATTCACTACTATAATTTAACAATCTTCTAGACATTCCGATCAGTGTAATTTTTTAAAAAAGAAAGGGTTAAATATTGGCAAGAAAACAAAATCATCATCATTTACAAAGGCTATAACTGTCTTATTACAAAATCCAATAAAAACTATTAGAATTAAGAATTTTGTAAAATAACCAGTTAGAAAACAGTATACACAAGTCACCAACTTTTCTATGTTCCACCAGGAAGATGCAATCCTCTTTAAAATACAATGAAAAAATATTCCACTCACAATAGCAACAAGTTTTAAAATACCAAAAATCAACTTTAAAAATAGGCAGAACCACATGAAGAAAACTACAAAACACTGAGTCATAAAAGATGACTAGAAGGAATGACAAAAATATTGTAAAGATATCACAGCTATCTCTAAAACATTAGTTTAGAAATTCCAATTGGGTTCTTTCAGGGTCTTAATAAACTGAATTAGAGGCAATCTGAAAAAAATATATGAGAAACACTGAAAATGTTTTGAAAAAGATAATAGGAATTCACACAACCTTATAGTAAGAGACATTAAAAAGTTATAATAATTAGAACTGTTTGGAGTTACTGGAGCAAAACATATAGCCCAATGAAGCAGAATAGAAAACCTAGAAAAAAAATCATGAATTGGTATATAAAAAAGAAAGCATTTAAAACCTCTGGGAAAAGATAATTATTCAGTAAATAGTATTAAAATAATTGACTTGCCACTCTACCTCAAAATACATTCCAAATAGATTAAAGATGTAAATGTTTTTTAAAACTCTGAAAGTAATATAAGGAAATAGAGGTAATTACTTACATAATTTGGGAATGCAAGAAGGCTTTCCTAAGCAGGCAGATACCATAAAAGAAAAATTTGATAGATTTAACTACACTAAATGTTAAAAATCTGTTTAAAAAGAAAAAATTCACACCAAAAACAAAATTAGGATGCAAATGACAAACTGGAGAAATTATTTGCATTGTAATTTGACCAATGTCTAATAGTTTTATATACAAAGAGCTCTCATAACTCAGTTTTTAAAAGTCTCCATATCATATCTTTATATCATAATAAACAAAGTACAGTAATAGATAATTCACAAAAAATACAAATATTTAAAGTAACTAATAACCAATGAAACAAAAAAATTTATAGAAGATATAACTCTTCATATCAAAATGGCAGATTTTTAATATGGAGAGGTTGCTGACATTCTCAAGCACAATTAACAAAAATGAATATTAATTAAAACTTTCTGGACGGCAGTCTATTAATATCTATCAAAAATAATTAAAATATGATACCTTTTGATTTCAGAATTTGTCTTAAGTAAATAGAGATACGGGCAATGATTAATCCATCAAGAAGCTAACTGCTACATGATTCATTCAAAATTATTGGAAAGAGCTTAAATTTTTAACAATTGAAATGCTGGTTAAATAAATAATGGTAAATCCATATGCTGGAATATTAGCCACACATTTAAAATGATGTTATGTTGTAAAAAAATAACGTTTTATTGACTCGGGTAACTATTCATTCAATTATGTAAAAGTAAGCTAGAAACAGAACAGCATGAACAACAACAGAAAAAGGATAGTTACAATATGGGAGGGGGTTTTTGTTAAAAAAAAAAAAAGAGTAAATCCCATTTAAAAAGACGTATAAGGATATTCACCAAAGTATTAATAATGATTATCAATGGGTGAAGGTATTATGTTATTTATCATTTATGCTTTCCTGAATTTTCCAAATTTCCTACAATTATTACGTATTACATTAGGAATTAAGAAAATACAGAATTTTTACAATATTGCTTTGACTATAGTAACAATAGTACCCAAAATCATGTTAACATTGATAGTCCCACTCTTTTAGGCTGCACCAAAACTAGGGATGCCTACCCTCTCTAGGTCTGATCATACTTTTATACTTTAATCACAATGAAAGAAATTTTCAGAACTCTAGGAAACCATCAGACAAAATTTTTCACCCCACCTTTAGTTATGCTCAAGTGCAATGTCAAATAATATTTAGATATTAACCATTTGCTTTCAGCCCCCTGCCAAAGGTAAGAAACAAGACTGAAGAACAAACCCTGGACCTCAGAACCAGTGAGGCTCAGCTTTCACCTACATCCAAAACCTGAGCCAGAAATTAAAAAAAAAAGAAAAAGAAAAAGTGGAATGGGGGAGTGGGGTAGGATGGGGGGGGGTAGAATTACCTTTCTCAGGATACAAAGTGTGGGCCTTTTTTTTTTTTTTTAATATTTATTTATTTGGTTGCACCGGGTCTTAGTTGTGGCAGGTGGGCTCCTTAGCTGAGGCTCATCAGCTCCTTAGTTGCAGCACGTGGGCTCCTTAGTTGTGGCATGAGAACTCTGAGTTGCGGCATGCATGTGGGATCCAGTTCTCTGACCAGGGATCAAACCCGGGCCCCCTGCATTGCGAGTGTGGAGTCTTATCCACTGTGCCACCAGGAAAGTCCCAAAGTGTGGGCCTTTGACAACTTCTAATCACAACTCTTCTCTGTCTCATTTGGGACACAGAAGAAGGATTTTCTTCTCCAATGTATTTAAAAGGCATATATCCAAAGGGCAAGCAAGCAGGATTTCTTCTGAACAAAAATACTTTAAACAGGAGATTTGTAAATGTTAAATGTTCTCTTTCCACAGTGCAGATATGCAGCCTAACTCTGAGAGGGCCAAAAAGATTCTAGCAGTACTTGGCTCTTAACAATAAGCAATAGTCAAACTGTTAATTCCATCTGCTCCCCTCCAAAAAAATGACAAAGCATTACACGGTGGTGCCAGGGGTCTCAGGCTGCATTTAAGGGGTTTTTCTGAGGGGCATTCATTTTCATAATATTAAGATGCTAATTGTTTTTGAGTATTTCAGAGAACTAATCTTGATATTACATGATGACAACTTTGATGCTGATAACAACAACAACAACAAAAAATACTATCTTTAATATCATATTCTTTGTTAGAGATGTTGCTTCCAGAATTGTCTTCCTTTCTTACCAGTCAAAGCTCTAAATTCCATCTACTTCTATGTCCTCAGGGACTTAGTTCCAATAGATAACTTTCCTAATCTCTTACTTCTCACTTTCCTTATGCATATAAAAAAACAAGCACAATATCTCTTCAACCCATATCCCTCTGCAGCAGTTTCAACTATGCCTACCGAATTACCTAGGGAGCTTTAAAATATCTATGCAACTAATCTATAGTAACAAAAAGTATATCAGCGGTTTCAGGGGATGAGAGAGACAGATTACAAAGGGGCACTAGGAAACTTTTGGAGGTGATTTTGATTGTGGTGATGGTTTAATGAGTATAAACACATGTTAAACATTGAACTGCACACTTTAACTATGTATAGTTTATTATTTGCCAATTATACTTCAATAAAGCTATTGAAATAAATACTGATGTCTGGGTCCTGTCCCACTCCCCAAATTGGTACAAGAGTTCCCCCTTGAAATCGGGATTCTTAAAAGCTCCCCCAGAAGATTGTAAATGTGTAGGTAAGATTGAGAACCACTGCTCTATAGCTGTCATTCTCTCCCTTCCTCAGTTTTCTTAAAATGCCTCAGGCAAGCATGTCTACTTTATCATCATCCATTCTTTCTCAGTCTTCTGAAGACTAGTTTCTGAACCACCACTCAGCTAAATCTGTACTTGTCAAAGTCACCTACGGACTCCTGACAAATTCACTGGTCCCTGAAGTCTCTCCTTATTTGACACCTCTTTAAAGAATTCGAAATTGTTGACCCATTCCCCCTCTATTTGAAAATTTCTCCTCCCTTGGCATCCCTCTTGAAGTTCTTCCCACCTTTCTAACTACTACTCTTCTCTCTTTCACACTATTCTTCCACCTATCTGCTTTTTGTCTGTTCTCTGACTGCTGCTTTCATTATGCTAAAGACTCCCAATCTGAGTCATTCCAACATACCCAAGTCAATGCAGCTTCTTCAATTCAACCTCCACTCTTCCCTCTATTCCTGATTTCCCTTACAAGTTTCACATCCTAGATCCAAACATCTATCTACAGCTTCACCTGAACATTCCACAGCTTCCTCAAATCCAAAAATATCCAAAATAGAATGTATCATCTTCCCTCCATCTATGTGTTCCTCATTTCCAATCAATGGAACCAAATCAAATCCTCAGTCTTGATTCCTCCTCCTTTCTTTCCCGAGGTGACAGCATCTATCAGATTCTACCTCACTCTGCCAGAGTGAGGATCCAAAACACAGATCCATTAAGCAGTTTCTTACCCATCACTTTCAACGCAACCCCCTTAGCCAAGGATACAAGGCCCTGATCTGGCCCTCTACCGCCCTCGCTGTTCTCATCTTCCACCATTTCCCCATCTCACCCCTGCATTCAAGTCACGTCAACGTTACTGACTTCGGACTTGTCACTGACAAATGACTTCTCTAAACTACCAGGGTTTCTCATGCCTCCTTGCTTTCTCACTGACTATATTTATATTCTCTTCTTGGAAAGTTATTCACTTACGTCCTGCACTTGGCAAAATTATGTCATAGTTTAAAACTCTACTGTGTGCCCCCGACTTTATATACATCCAAGCTGAGTTAGCCATCTCCTACTCTGCTCCCTTACTATACTAGGCATATCTCTACTCACACTTATCAGAGGGTATTATAATTGTTACTTTACTTATCTGTCTTGCATATTACACAGTAAATTCCTTGATGACAAGAGTTATGACATTCATTTCTGTATCCCTAGCACCTATTCAGCCTGGGATAGTGCAAATTTTACGTTTGACATAATTTCCATTATTTACAAAATGTAAACTTGATACCCCCCAAAATGGTCTTGATACTAACATTTTTTAAAGATTTCTTAATATTCATTATAAAATAAATATCAGGCAACAGGATCCTGAGTAAAATAGTTGACTACGAGATATATTTAAACTCTGACTGTCAAAACAACACCACTCTAAAAATGCAACCAAGAGCAGATTTCATAAAATAGGAATACAACAAAGCAAGGAAGCATAGCAGGGATAACACACTGACCTAGCCAATGCCTCATCTGGCTATCCATATCCTGTTAATGCTGATAACTAAGAGGGTTTATAATCCCTCTATGGTTACAAGTATAGTAAATCAAAAAAGGCTAAATACACCAAATCCAGAGTTTATTTTCTAAAATAGGTGATGATTTTCTCCCTTGCCACTTTGTTGAAATGAATTATTAGAATAACTGACTTTGAAGCTACTATTGGCCAATCAAGCATATCCTACAGATATTTTTTTTCTTTCTTTCTTGCCTGCACTTCAAAAATATGGTGCTTTGGACTTAAAATGTATTAACCTAAAGAAAAAAATGCTTAGAAATTGGGGCCCGGGGGCGGGGCGGTGACCTATGGATGTTAGGAGAATGTTCTTATGGAAAACAAGCCTCCCAGGACTATCACATTGACTCAAGGTTAGACCAATATTTATGACTTTATGCAGATAAGATTTTAAAAGCTGAAAATTTCAAACTGTAAAATGATACACGAACCAAAGAGGTGTCATACCTGCCCCCAAAACTACCGGGTGACCCAAAGGACAAACAATTTGCCAAAGGACAGCCTGGCCCCTCCTGCCGGTAGTACGGTCTCTGAGATAAGTAGAAGCTGCCAGCGGAATAAACTCCCCCTACCTGAAGAGCCGAGCGGCTGCCAGGCGTGTGATAGTGTATTTATCAGAGAACCGATTCTGCAGAGTACGAAAACACCAGGGCAAAATTAAAAATTATCAGGACTGTCTAAACTCTGAGGGTACAACGCACACATGTGCACACCGAAGGGCGGATACCCAGTTTTGCCAAAGCGTGCAAACTTCGGCGGGTCTTTCAATGCAACAATTTTCAGACAAAACCCTGACGATTCTCGAGTATGTTAGAATCATCCTAAGGAGAGGACTAACTCTTAGTAAGAAGAGGGCAAGGGCTGCAGAAGAGATCTCCGGTGTAAATAACCAAGGAAGGAATCGTGCCTGCTTTGTGAATCTGTCCGACTTGGGTGGGGGGGGTGGGGAACCGAGGCGAATGCAGCTTTCAAAGACGAGGGGGACGACAGTGACCGTTTTGGCCATTAGACTGAACGGATAGCGGCAGCCTCGCTGAAGTGGCAAGCAGGAGTAGGAGGGGTGGGAGGGGTAGGGGAGGTCAGGCCGGAGCATCAGCCGCGGCGGGGGTGGCGGGGTGCCACCCCAGGCCAACCCCGCCGAGGGGCGGCGGGTCGGGCCGAGGCGGCTGCACCCCGGTCACGCCCGGAGGTCGGAGGGCTCCTGGCCGGGGAAGGAGAAAGACCCGAGTCCGCGCGCACAAAGCTGCCACCGCCGCCCAGGCAGCAGGCGGGCTGCGCCCAACTTCTGGGCGAGAAGCCGCCGGCCGCAGCCCACCATCCGGTCCCGCTCCCCAGACCTCCGGACGCCCCAGGCGCCCAGCACCGTCTCACGCCCAACGACGGCGCCTCGCGCGGGAGCCGTTACCTCCAACGAAGCCGCCGCCCCGGGGACAAAGTCCCGGTGCTCTCCCCGCCGCCGCCTCGCCCCGGCTCCTCCCTGACAAAAAAGTTATCGGTCGCCGGCCGCCCTGGGGGCCCGGCGCGGTTCGCTCGGCCGGACTCACCAGAACGGCTCTCCAGGCTCCACCTCCAGAACCTCGACTTGTCTGGCTCGCAGCGACAGCGACGGCGGCTGCTCTGCTTTCTCCCGAGTAAGCAGCACCACCTGCCCCCCTTCTTCCTAGCAGAACGGGTCCCCGCGAGCCATCTTCCCCCTCCGCTCACGGACTGACAACCCAGTCCCGAAAGCCGCCACTGCCGCCAGCTACCCTGACGGGCAAGACCAGGGACCCGTCCCCAGGCAGCCAACCGCCACCGCCCCACGCCAGCTCGGCCTATCGCCGCTCGCCGGGGCGGGACCAGAGCAACTTCTTCACCAATGAGAATCTTCCTCTGCTAGGCCTGGGGCGGAGCCATGAGGTGGGAGGGAGGGCGACTTGGTGGGCGTGGTCTGAGCAATAGGCGTGGTCGGGGCACCCAAGGGGAGATGATTGATTGTTAAGATTGCGGCAACAACTAGGCGATAGTGATCAAAGAAGGCAACAACTAGGCGATAGTGATCAGAGAAGGTCTCTTGGACTCAGGCATTAGGATTTACAGCCCTCCCAGAAGAAAATAAGCCTTTCGAAATGCTGTTAACCGTAATCACAGAAGAGAAACTAATTGATATCTTAATTTCTTGGTCAGGAGGATTTACTTCCCAGTAATTCGAGTCACCAGAATTTCTCAAAATTTTATCAAATCCTCGGAGGGGAGAAAAAAATGTACGTTTTGCAAAATGGTAATAAAAACTCTTCTCACCTTATATCATTGCTTTTGGCCTTAGTCTGGAAAAAGTCAAACAATTCCACAATATCCGTTCCATGAGCTGTTTTGTTTTGTTTTGTTTTTCTTCATCTTCCCTCCCTACTCTTCTCCCAAATACACACTAAATATTTTAGGTAACGACTGGAACCTGAGCACATCTGAACTATTTCCTACATATAGTTCCTCTGTTTCGACCTTGTCGATTCCTCCTACCACGTCCCTCGCAAGTCCAATCAGAATTGATTAGAAGAAAAATGAACCTTCAACCTGGAAGACGGGAAGCCACTTTAGTTTTATAAGAAAGGGGAAGGACTTCTCCTAAAGCACCAAGATCTTTTCAAACATGGCACACACATAAATAACAAGCAAAAAGTAAGAAAATATATTACTTGATATTGAAAGGGCATCAAGCAAACAACTTCAGCTAATCATTAGGGTAGATCTATAGAACAATCAGGATCCCCCATCCAAGAGTATAGACAGATTTATAAGTAAATAATAACAAAATATGGTGATAAGGGCAACAGAGCTAGGTTCAATGAGCCAGAGGAACACAGAAGAAGAAATTGTTGTGTTTAGGAGAGTCAGGGAACTTCACAAGGAAGGTGATATTTGAGTTGGATCTTAAAAGGTAGATAGGAGTTTGCCAGAGAAGGAAGTCAAAGGGCATTTCAGGAAGCGGGAACAACAAGTTCAAAGGCGTGAAGTGTGAAAGGGCACTGATTGGCTGCAGAACACTGAGAAAGTGGGTGGGGCTGAAAGGTATGTAGCAGCCAAAAATTAAGCTAGAGCAAAACACTGAGATGAGATTATAAAGGCCATATGAACTGCACTAAGGTATGTAGATGAGCACTGTCCAACACCGCTTTCTTCAAGGATGAAAATGTTCTATATTTGCGTTGTCCAATATGATAGCCACTAGCCACAAGTGGCTATCCAGCGCTTGAAATATGGCATAGTGGAGGAACTCAATTTTTTATTTGAATTTTAATAACTCCCATATTGGACAGCTCAGGTTTAGACTTTATTCTACAGGCAATGAAGGACCCATAGAAGCTTTTAATCACGTGGACAATCTTAAAGACAGTGTAGAGAGTGCCTGTTCTGTTTGATGAGAATCTTGACAGATCAGACCAGGGTACTGGTGGAGGATTGCAGGATAACTGAGGTCAGCTGGGCCAGAGCCTGGCCAGGGGAAGTGTTTACCTAAAGGAATAGAAATAGGAAGATCCAGAGAGTGTGTTGTACTCTAACATCTCAAAGAATGCAAGCAGTCAAAACCCAAGAAACTGAATTCTGCCATCAAGTCCTGACAGAATAGGGAGTAAGAGAGTGAGGGGTCAGAGAGGGAAAGAAAGCCAAAAGGTCAGCTGATCAGAAAATAGGGAGAGAGCAAGGGTGAGCAGAGGCGTACACACACAATCAGTTTTACTGACAATTAGCCATGTGGGCCGCTGATGTGTTGGCCTGATTTAAAGAGCCAGAGAGTCTGTTGGCAAGAAGGTCCACTAGGACCAGGGCAAGACCCCAGCAGACATGAAGGGCCAAACCACACCTTTGTAAATGGGAGAAAGGGGCAAATACTTATTGACTTCCTGCGCTACACAAGGCACTCAGCTTGTCAAGGATACAAAGGCATGCCAGAAGCTCACAGTATGGGTCCCTGGGTAACAGGTGAAAAGTAAAGCAAAGTTTAATCATTTATCACAACAGTAGAAGAGATAACACAAAGCAGTACATGATTGATTCATCGTTCAGATGATTTTCTAGGCAATAACTGCTGTGTGAGTTCAGAAGAGGGAGCAAGCCCTCCAGTCAAGGATGGTCAGGGAAGGCATCATGGGAGAGGTAAAAACTGGGCCAAGTCTTGAAAAATGGGCAGAAATTTGAATCCAAAAAAAAACATGTGAGAAGGAAATTCTTGGTATGCCTGGAAAAGAAACAGAAGAGGGGAAGTATAAGCAATGTACAGAGGACATGGGGAGCCGTTTGAGCTGGCCAGACCCTGGCAAGCTAGGTTGGAGATGGATAATAGAGTGCCGTAAAAGCAAACTCTAATGTTCAGGTTCTGTCTGCTTGCCTAGTAGCTTCCTGTCTGTTCCTTAGAGTTACTTGGGATGACTTTCAAAAATATAAATGCCGAAAGCATACCCACGTCAAATAAATCAGAAAATTGGGGGATGGATATAGGGTTTATTTCACAAGCTTCCCAAGTGAATCTAACATACACTCAGGGTTGAGACCAGGGGAATGACATCATAACATTTTACTAATGCTAAATCAAGACTGTACATAGGATGGATTGAGTGGCGAGAGACTGAAGGCTGCCTATTTATATTCGTATATTTGTTTCCTTTCTGCAAGAAGACAGAAAGCAATTTATTGCCTGACCACTTCCTGTTTTGAAGTGGTGAGATGATATAGAAAGCAATTTGAGTCATCTTCCCTCTAAGTCAGAGTAAAACCAAAACACAAATTTATGTTCGCGGTCCACTCTCCTTTCGATCACAATTTGTGCATATAAAAATAATTTCCAACAATAACAGCCTGCAGTTAACAGTTACACATAGCCATTTGTATCTGAGCAGCAAAGCACCAGGAAAATGCCTGAGAACATTGTTTCAAAAGGGAAATGCTTTTAACCTACTTTATGAAAGTCAGCATACTCCAGACCTTAACTACCCAACTTTGCCAGTCTCCAATATCTGTATGCATAATTCTACATTAACTATTAAAATGCATTTACCTTCTTGCAAATAAATTGAACATTTTAAAGCGTGAACATTTTCCCTATGATATTAAATTTCAGAAACCTAAGAAAAATTTAACTCAAATATATTTCTATTAAATTAACCGTAAAACAGCTAGGTAACATGATTATTTTCTTCCAGGTTTATTGAGATAAAATTGACATATAGCATTGTGTAAGTTTAAGGTGTACAATGTGACCATTTGATATACAGACTGTGAAATAATTACCACAGTAAGATTAGTTAATACATCCATCACTTCACATGGTTAACTTTTTTCCTTTTTTCTTTCTTTCTTTCTTTTTTTTGGCTATTGTTGTGAGAACGTCTAGGATCTACTCTCTTAGCAACTTTCAAGTATACAATACAGTATTGTTAACTGCAGTCAGCACGCCGTACATTACATCCCCAGAACTTATTCATTTTATAACTGGAAATTTGTACCAACATCTCCCCATTTCCCCCCACCTGCAACCCTTGGCAACCACCAATCTATTCTTTGTTTCTATGTACCATGACTATTTTAAATGACAGAGTCAGGAGAATTTTATCTTGAAAACAACATGAAGAATATGTTACTTTAGTGGCAAGTATGTTAAAACATATTTTTTTTTAAAAAATTAAAACAAAAAGAGTGTGCCTAAGAGGTCATTCTGTCTTGCTGTGCCAGATTCCCCTTCTAAGAGAGCCACTCCAGCCAGTGGCGCCAGCAGAGGCAACAACCATGATCTGTGCCATACAACCCCCTTCCTAGAACCATATAGGCCAAGGGAAGCCAGGCCTAATGTTGTGAACACTCCATCCAAACAGGGATGGTGGTAATTACCTAAACCCATTCTCTTTCAAGAATGTGAACAGGAAATGGGAAGAGAAAATCACTAACGTGGTGGGTGCAGAAGCTAAAAAGTCAGGCACTAGAAGGAAGCCCTGAGAAGCCCCAAGAGGGGCAAGTTATGAGGAAACTGAAGCCATTAGGCAGTGAACAGAGATAAAAAGTAGAGGATGAAGTAATTGGTCACAAAGGAGCAGTAGAAGTAGAGACAGAGTAGAATGAGTCACCGTAATAAAGATGGGGATCAATGAAATCCTGCTGTTGAGGGGACAATGAAATAATCCATTTCCTACAGCTGCACTGAATCACACCAGTTTCCAGTGTTTGCGTTCAACATCTGTGAGATCCAACTGCAATTGTTTCCAGAGTCCTATAAGATTCCCATCTGCATCACCTAAGATATTCTAAGTAAATTGTTGTACCTTTCATGCCTATATAAAACAATAAGTAGACTCCCAGAATCATGCACCAAGTGAAAGAAGCTGGATCAATTGCATTTTGCAAAGTGAATTTTATCCTTCAAGGTTGGTTCCAGGTTTTTCTAGGAATAACATCCTAGAAAGAAGACAACATTCTCTACATCTTAAAAAAAAAATTCATAAGTTAAAATTAAAATTTCAATATCTTTATAACAAATATTTTAAGGGAAAAAATCTTTTTTTCTCTTAACTTTTAACAGCAGAGCCAATCTTGTTCATATTTATAAAAAGCCATATAGATAGGGGTGGAAAGCCTAATGACTACCTGCTACCCTCAAGTCATTAGAAATGAAAAATATCCACATATATCTTCTAAGGCATTTTATTAACCAGTGTTTTCTAGAAGAATTATTGTTGGGAGAGTCTTGTTCTGCAGGTTTTATAAATCATGTTTTTGAAAAATATTTTATGACATAGGAAAAAGATGAAAAATGGGTACAAAACTACATATGTGGGACTTCCCTGGTGGCGCAGTGGTTAAGAATCTGCCTGCCAGTGCAGGGGACACAGGTTCAAGCCCTGGTCCAGGGAGATCCCACATGCAGCAGAGCAACTAAGGCCGTGTGCCATAACAAGAGAAGCCACCGCAATGAGAAGCCCGCGCACCGCAATGAAGAGTAGCCCCCGCTCGCCGCAACTAGAGAAAGCCTGTGCAGCAACGAAGACCCAACACAGCCAAAAATAAAATAAATTTTAAAAATAAGTACTTTTTTTTAAAAAGCAGTAATCTTTAAAAAAAAAAGAGAGAGAGAGAGAGGCAGGAAGAGGCACACCCGCAAAGAGTTTTGCCAACCCATTCACTCTGGTTTGTTACTCTTGGGTTAAGAGAGTCCAATGTATGAATAATACTATTTTTCAATTTTGTTCTCATCTACTTAGTCACCATCACCACACCCTGATATTTATGCAAAAAAAAAAAAGTTCCAGTGAGCAAATTCAACATCATCACCAATGTTCAGTAAGGACAAGCCCGTCACCCATTTCCTCCACCGCCATGTTGAAATGACTCAGTCCTCCATTAAGCTGGTCTTTCTTGATACCCATTATGTCCGCAGAACCAAGGAACACCTTCTGTAGACTTCTCTGTTTACCTGAGGCAAGTCCCCAGCACAGGCATGGGACACATGTCCAGGCTCAGCTCCCCTGTGTCCTTTAAATGGTGTCATTCCCCAAAAAACCACTACCTCTATGGGCTGAACCATGGTACTAATCTTTAAAGTCATTCTCGAAGATTTTTTTCAAATTTGAAATACACCAGGAAGAAAAGAAGTCACATTGGTCATCAAAAAATTAGTAGAGATCAGGAATTCCCTGGCCGTCCAGTGGTTAGGACTCTGCACGCTCACTGTCAATGGTTGGGTTCCATCCCTGGTCAGGGAACTAAGATCCCGAAAGCCTCAGAGCTCGGCCAAAAAAAAAAAAAAAAAATTCAGCAGAGATTAATTGATCATATCTCTCAGACAGAGCAGGGCTTTAGGAAAGACAATGGGGAGGACGGATGCAAGAAATGTAGACATTTGAGCCTGGGACAGTAACTAGGGAGCTCTTTCCCTCTGGAGACCATGGGCAGTAAGATGCTATGGGGAGTTGAGAAGAATCAGGGGGACACTTGAAGGAAATAAGATATGCTGAAGGAGTCAAGGAGGGGCAGGCTATTTTGACTTGGACCAGTCCTGCCAGCTCTGCAATTGTAATTTTGTTTTAACAGAGGTATAACATACATATAGAAAAATAGAGAAAACAAAAATGCGATGACCTCAGTGGATTGTCACAGGTGAACACTGCAACCACTGATCCATGTCAAGAAAAATAAAAATTGACAACAATTCAGAAGCTCCCTTGGGCCTGCTGCCAATCACCACTTGCTCCTTCCTTCCCAAAGATAACCTCTGTTTTGACTCCTATTGCTTTAATGTAGCTATACTTATGAAATTTGATGTAAGTGGAATCATACAGAATATATACTCAAGTCGTTTTTTTCTCTACATATTGTTTGTGGATTCCATCCATGTTTCTTGTACTTACAGTTTATTCATTCTCATTGCTATATGGTATTCTACTATATGAATATGTTACAATGTATCTGACAATACTACAGCTGATGGACATTTGGGTAGTTGTCAGAGAAAGACTATTACAAATAATGCTGCTGTAAGCATTCTTGTACTACATTGCTCTCAGTGTACATGTATGTGTACTTTTGTGGTGTATATCCAGGAGGGGAATTTCTGGGTATAGGGTCAGCTTATGCTCTCCTTTACCTGATACTGTCAAATCATTTTCCTAAGTAATTGTATCATTTACGTAGCTATCAGTGGAATATGAGAGTTCCAGTTGCTCCACATCCTTGTCAATATTTGTATTACCAGCCCTTTAAATTCTAGCTATTCTAGTGGATAGGTAATGGTATCTCATTGTGGTTTTAAATTGCATTTTCCAGATGACTAATGCAGACCTTTCCATGTTCAGCAATTTTAAAGGATCTCTGCATGTCTGTTTCATTGCAAATCACTGCTAAGTCACATTTTGATTCAGAATCAACAGCCTTTTTTTAATTGAAATATATTTGACATATAACGTAAATTTAAGGTGTATAACATGTTGATCTGATACATTTTTATACTATAATATGATTACCATCATAGCTATAGTTAGCACTTCTATCATGTCACATAATTATCATTTCTTTTTTGTGGTTGGAAAAATTAAGATCTAGACTTAGCAAGTTGGATGATTATAATACAATATTATTGTCTATATTCACCATACTGTGCATCTCCAGGACCTCCAGGACCTATTTGTCTACTAGTTGCAAGATCAACAATCATTCATTAAGTCCCTACTGTGAATCTGAGACTACATGTGTTAGTTGCCTCCAATTACATGGCCTGAAGATGGTGGTGAGAGATTTTTCTGGACTAGGTGATTTCTGGTCAGACCTGCTGGTTTAGCTCCAGTATATTTTCACTGACATTGCAGGCAGAACACTACTGGGAGAAGAATATGCCAGCAGGGGCAGGGAAAGAGGAAAGGAGTTGAGTATAAAGAGTGAAAACCAGCTGCGTTTCCAAACTTTACAGCTTGAAAATAGTTGGTGACAGTTTCCACAAGGAAGTAATTTAACCTGTCGGCCATAAAATAGGATGATTATTAATACTGATACAGGTAATACTAATCCTCGTAAGCAAGGGAAAAGTGAACTTCGACAGGTGTTTGACGGTATTGTGAAATAAAAATCTCCTAGAAACATCTTTCTTTGAATGACTCATAGCACAGCTTCTCTAAAAATGTGGGTAAACCTCTGGGAACACGAGGTTCTCTGAAGGCCAAAGAAAAGTTTACTTGGCCTCAAATCCCACCTGGCAGTTTTTTCCAGAGCTGGCCGTAGGGGCTGATGAGAAGCTCTTTTCTGTTCCAGAAAAAGAGGCTGCAAATTATCTTCCTCTGCACCTCAATCAAGAGGTGGTGCTAGATGACCTTCCCCCCTGCTGCCTGTCACAGGTTGACTGGAGTGTATGAATATTCCTCCATAGGGTCTATTTATCAGACTGAGGTGCTGTCAATGTACAGACAGTGGAGAGGAATGTGGGGAGAGTATTTGGCAAGGGTAACACATTAACAGGCTACTTAACAACCTCGAACAGTTAGACACACCTTTGTTTAGCAGATCTGCTGAAGTCTCACTGAAAAGGAAACCCTAAAGGACAGTAGGCCTTGACTGAGGAGAGGGCCAAGACAGTCTGAAACTCTGGGCACGTTCAAGGGGATAGGAAGACCAGCTCCTGCCTAAGGCGGGAACTAGCTCTTGGTGACCGGGAGTGAAGGGGAGGAAGAAACCTGGGAAGGAGTGAGCATAAGGCAACTGAAGGCAAAGGTCAACCATTTCCCAATTTTCCCTGAGGCTGACCCTGAAGTATTGAAACCTAAGTGACCTGAATTCCCTGCAGTGAACCTAATAACAGACCCAGCATTTTGGCCACCTTAATTACCCATTCACATCGCCCCAGAACACAGCTGTGGTGCATTTGGAAGGACAAGTTGACCTCTCCTGGTGAGCCAGGTCTTTCTGGTCCACCCAGCTTGCCCAAAGGGCTGTAGTTGAGCTTTCATATAATCACATTTTCATTTCTACGCAACTCGCACCTTATTCAGATGAACAGTCTACTGTCGGTGGCATATGTCTGCCCAGAGATGAAATCTTCATCTCTCTTTTCCTTCTCTAGAAGACACAGGAGAACTGAGAAACTGAATTTTGAGGGAGAAGTAAGATAATGAATAGACCCAGAGGGTCTAAAAGATGAAGATTAGCCGCGTGGAAAAGACGCATTGTGGAACTAGAAGGCAGCATTGGGTTGACACCTCACAGCGACCTTGTGTGACTTTAACCAAGCTCTGTGGATCTCAGTTTTCTCATGTGTAAGGTGAGTGGATTGGACTCTGAGCTGAAAGTAAAATGTTCTTTTATTTGACATACTGGAGTTTTGCTCAAAGTTTTTACCCAGAAGGTAGATTGTGGAAAGAGAGGCCTAATTATTCTCCATTTTCTCCCCAGAGCCTTGTGTGCTCTGGTTCCAGAGAGGCTCTCACTTACTCACATTGCATCTCCTGGGCTCTTTTGCTCTCTGCTTCTATCTGAGTTTGGCTAGTAGGAGATACCTGTAGGAGAAGGGAGAACTGAATGAGAGAATGAGAGAGATTTCTTTCCTGCTTCCTTCCTGCTTTGATGTGCTGCGTCCACAAGTCCAGCTTCTATGGGATGGCCCTTCCTCCAGCTGGTAACACCTTTACTCTCTTTGCCCCCTCAGACCTACTAGCGGTAATAGCTTCCCACTGTCGACAGTCCCTGGGTACCTTAACATCTTTGCTGGCTCCCTGGACCTTGCCCTCATCTCTGTAAATAGTCCCTTTAGTAAAACCCCTTCCACTGAACTATTTTGAGTGGAGAACTCAGTTTCCTACCAGGACCCTGGTTAATACAAACATTTTCTCTTCAAAGAGAAAACTATGAATTACAGAACTTCCTGAGTCCCCCCTCTCCCCACTTGATGCTAGCTATTACTCTTTTTCCCTTTTCCAGAGAATGATGAGGTCTGATGGGAATATTTACTTGGAGGAGGGAAAGGAACGCAGAGTTAAGAGGTCTCCTTCTTTTTATTACTTACACTATTGTTTTCCTTTTTTTATTGAACGGTGGTTGGTTTACAATACTGTGTTAGTTTCAGGTGTACAGCGAAGTGATTCAGTTATACGTACATATATATATTCTTTTTCAGATTCTTTTCCATTATAGGTTTTTACAAACACTATTGTTTTTCAAGTGGACTTCATCAGTGCAGCAACTCACAACAACGTGCAGGTACACACTTCACGCGAAAGAAATCCAGGTTGGGAAATGGTTAAGTTATTTGGCTAACACAAATGCCGAATTACATGATCCAAGCTCCAAAGACCATTTCCTCCCTCTCCACACCTCCTCCAACAAGAATTATTGGACTTGACTTTGAAACATGATGAGATTAAGCAGGCGGTTTCCAAGTTTTCCCTTTCACTTTGCATCCAGGATAAACATAATCCATGACTTTAATTTTTATACATTTTCGTTTCAGTCAGGAGTTGGCAGTTTTTCAGCAGGGCTGCACCAAGTTTCATCTGTGTACTGAAATTTACATTTTTTACCCTTTCTGGTTATAACCTTTCTCCCTATGTCCTCTTCTTCCCTCCTTCCCCAGTCGTTGTGGATCGAGGACACTATATCATCCAGGGATGAAGGGATATGAGAGGCTAAATGTCTTTTATAGACATATCCAACTTGACTAGAAGTCTCTGTGAGGTGTGAAAACTAGACGTGCTGAAGACACGTAAGATTGTCAGGGAGGTGGGGAGTTTGCAGTTGTGGAGAATAAAACCCAGAGCTTTTAGAGCACTAGAGAGATTTGAAGTAAAAGGAGGAAATGGAAAAACTTGTAAAAGCAAAAATAGCTTGGATAAGTCTCTCCTGAAGTGTGTGCCATGGAGCCCTAACACTGTACCTCCTGTGCGGGGTGCAAGTTGGGGGGAGATTATGATCAAATACGTTTGGGAAATAATACAAAATGTGGCACCTCCTTGGAGAGCCCCAAAGCCTACCAAAGGTACTGAGAACTCCTGTAGTAAAGCATTGTGTTTAATGGTTGAGTCCCCACGTTTCCCCGCAAAATTCTTAGTCATGGAACTTTTAGAATAACATCTATTTTCATTCTCTCGTGGAAATATCAAGGAACAAACTTTGAAAAACATAGTCTATCATACTGGGAGGAGAAACTCAGGGAATAAAAACAGAAAAACCTGATTTGTATCTTCTCTATCTCTTTCTTACTTCCAGGGCAATAGGGCTCTCGCACTAGGATTCAAAGTCAAACTGCTGCTCTTTTCCACCCTGATGAATATTCTAGCTGAAAACGGTCTATATAGTATATAATACCAGACTGGCAAATGTTAAGTGTTCTGCAAATGTCTGTTGAATGAATTCATGATTGAATAAAATGAGTTAGTCCCTGTAAACCATGCACAATGCCTGACACAGAATAAATAGCAACAAATGCTATTATTACTATTCATCATGATCTCTGGTTTAGAGGAAACAGAAAAACTCAAAACTTGTTACTGTCCCCCCCTTCAAAATGACTTAAAGACTTAGATGGCCTCTGTCATCAGGTAACATACATTTTCTGAAGGAGAACCAAATGATTATGCCACAATAAAATGACCTTTCACACAGAAGTCTTACATGGAAATATATCAGAATCACAGACAAAAAATTCTGTTTACTTAGAGTCATAATGAATGGCATGTTTCTACAAGGAAGAAATGAACTGGGTAAAATAAATACATATATACATACATACATATATATATTATATTCCAATTCTGTGATGCCAGAAGGAGGAGCTAATTTGTTGAGAGTTTTGTTTTTTATTTTTAATATCCTTACCATAGTTGCCATTACTTACAATAACAACATAAAACATGAAGGAGGTGAAGTAACTTGCTTCGCTTCTGCTCCTACCTCGACTTATAAACAGAATGGAGGCTCTAACAAACTGCAATTGTTGGGCTTCCCTGGTGGCGCAGTGGTTGAGAATCTGCCTGCCAATGCAGGGGACACGGGTTCGAGCCCTGGTCTGGGAAGATCCCACATGCCACGGAGCAACTGGGCCCGTGAGCCACAATTACTGAGCCTGCGCGTCTGGAGCCTGTGCTCCGCAACAAGAGAGGCCGCGATGGTGAGAGGCCCGCGCACCGCGATGAAGAGTGGTCCCCACTTGCCGCAACTGGAGAGAGCCCTCGCACAGAAACGAAGACTCAACACAGTCATAAATAAATAAATAAATAAATAAATAAATAAATAAATAAATAAATAAAAGAACGTGAATTTCTTAAAAAAAAAAAAAAAATTAAGCACATCTTTAAAAAAAAAAAAAAAAACAACTGCAATTGTTAAGATTATGTGGATCAGCTTCCTTAGAAGCAATTTATCTTGTCTAAGAATCTCAAGCGTTTCCTAAGTTAGTAATGTACCAGAGTTTGTTTCTCGCTGACAACTATTAACTAATCACATCAAATCTTTTGAAAGAGAACTGTCTTTTCTGCCCACAGTATATCATGAAAACATTAAGAATAGGGTCGTGCTTTTATTGAGCACTTTCTGTGATTTTAAAGCATAGAAATAGATTTGTATTTATATATGTATTATCTCATTAATGAAAGATAAAGTTGTCAGTTACTTGGAAGAGGAAAAGCTCCAATAAATAAAAATATTACTTATTTCAAATGCATTTATTTTCATTTTATTGAGCTTTAGGAATTTATGTAACATTAAGTGTTACAGTTAAGCATGGCCAAAGTAAAAGAAGCTCTGATTTGAAGTTGCTTAAGTAAGGAAATTTGCATAACCTCACATACCAGGAGGTACAGAGGAAGATCAAGTCTCTGGCTTGAGTGATTCAGTGTCTCAATTATTTCATCAAAGACTTGGGCCCTGTCCCTCCCTCTGCTCTGCCATCTACCCCACTGGCTGTTTACTGAGGCTGGTTCTCTCCTCATGATAAAATGGGTGCCAGCAACAAATAATCATTCATTATTCATCTACAACAGGAGAGAGCAAATCTTCCAACCAAGGAATATACACCTTTGCCTTTAGTCTGATTGGGTCAAGTTATTACACTAGCTGAAAACGGTCTATATAGTATATAATACCAGACTGGCAATGTGACACAATGCTAGGAAATCCTATGGCCATTTATCTTGCGTCTTCATGAGGAGAAAAGAACATAAAATTGAGAAAATATCCAAAAATGTCATTACTGGTAGTCATTCTTAATAATTTAACTCTATAATTATACCAGGTTTCCTTATAAAATTTTTATATATAACACACATTTATTTTACATATATGCATATTTCTATAGTACATAAGTGCTTTAAAGCTACATAAAGGATATATGTTTTTAATTATTAGACACCAGAACTGGGTTAACAAACAAGGATCTTCAGACTCTGTGGAGTAAAACCAGGCACTATTATTTTTTTTAAAACCCCCCCAGGTGATGACAATGTGCAAGCAGAGTTAAGAAACACTCATCCAAAATATTCTACCAACCACACATGAACATGAACACATATATTTTCTTAACTTCACTGGGAACACCTACTACTAGCAATAGAGTCTCATAGAACAGACAAGTTCAGGGGCATGCCTGCTCCCTCTCCCCATTATCCTTCATTAACTTCTCCTTGAGCAAAATATCCAAGAGATTGGTTTGCCCTTTTGTGTGTGTGTGTGTATAGTAGCATCAGTAGTAGAAGAAGTAGCAAAGTTCTTTGTTCTTTTTCCAAATGATTTTTCCTGCAGACTCAACAAATAATACTGAATAAAGCATAATGTACAGAACAAAAGTGGAATGCCTCAAGCCCCTTCTGCCCTCCTACCCCTTTCTCTGTCATCATCAGGACCCCAGGGGTCCCCAGAGCACCATTCTAAAATCTGTCTCTCAGACCCTAGAGAACTTGGCTATCTCACTTAGTGGCTGCTGGAAGAAGACTCATCTCTAGCGTGACAGGAAGGGCCCCAGGACAATCTGCTGAATTGTACAATAAGCAACTCCACCCAGGCAGTCCTGGATCAACCTCTGCTTGCCCTTGGCCATGCTATGAAACACCAATAACTGTGGCTATTTAGAAGGTTGTTGTCCTCTAGTTCCTGGTATGAATAGTTCTAGGCAGGGCCCTTACTCATGGGTGGTGGAATGAAGCAAATAATACCGTGTGCTCCCCTCCCTGCTCTCCCCCTTCCTCCAAATCAGAGAACATCCCGAGGGACCCAGAAAAGGACTGCCAGTCATGAAAAGGCAATATATAGCCTAAAAGGGGTGTGTAGAGTTAGGGAGGGCAGTTTTGCCCACTCTGTCTTGGTGATTTGGGGAAGTAGTTGTGGGCAGTTGGCATATGAGTTTGGTCTTTGTTAAAAACAAAATAAAACAAAACACAGAAAGCCTGGTTGACAGCATGTTCTCTCTCTGGCCACCTCTGAGTCTCTACCACTAGTCTTTGTAACCACTGAGACCCTGTCCAGGGCCTGGGACCTGGACTAATCTTCTTGATTCATCACACAAAAGAGAGCTTGGTTGAAGACGCTACCTGAAAGTTATAGGGTGCAAAAATGTTTTGTGCCTGCCAATAACCCAGTGGTTAATCTTAAAACCAATGCTTAGAGAAGTTAACCAACTTGGCCAAGGTCACAGAGTGGTGGAGATGGGATTCCACTCCATGTCTGCCTGATTCCAAAGCCCACAGTCTTTCTGCTACATTTGCTTGTCCTTGAGGAAAGGGGTTTTGATTGGAGGATGAGGTAAAAGATGGGTAATTTTAGACACCAGGTGAAATTGGGTTCCAACCAGGCCTAAGTAAGTGCTTTATTAGGGGTCTCTAGGAAGACACAGGAAACATAGACGCACAAGGGAGTTGGGGAAGAAAGACAAAGAAAGGGAGGGCACTGGAGACAAACATCACCTAATCCAAAACCTTGAACACTGTGAAGCAAATCCTGATATCTGGGCATTACTAGATGTGTAGAAACTAAATCTGTACAGCTCTTAAATTTTTTATTGTGTGACATTTTAATCTGATAGAAGATATACATTCAAATTCTATACTAATTCAACTCTTCATCTTGTTTCTGAGGCAGTTAGCAAAGGAATACAAGATACTCTGATTTGTCCTAGGCAGTCAAACATTGTGAAACTTTTTACATTGGTTAAGGTGCCAAAGTGATGATTCATTTCACACAGATCACCAATGAGATTGACTTCCAATCATGTCTATCTTGGTCTATATCAGAAACAGGTAAAGGGGGTCAAAAGGTACAAACTTCCAGTTATAAAATAAGCAAGTCCTGGGAATGTAATATACAGCACGGTGACTATTGTTGATAATACTATATTGTATATTTGAAAGTTGCTAAGAGAGTAGATATCAAAAGTTCTCACCACAAGAAAAAAAAATTTTAACCATATGTAGTGATGGGTGTTAACTAGACTTATTGTGGCGATCAGTTTGCAATATATACAAATATAAAACCATTATATTGTACACTTGAAACTAATATAATGCTATATGTCAATTACATCTCAATATAAAGAAGAGAGAGAGAGAGCGACCCACAGGTCACTCACTGACTCAGTAGTTCACTTACAATTTGCCATGAAATTCCTCCTAGCTCCTATGTATGTGGGTTGGCCAAAATGAGGTGGTATTTTGGCTAGTTTAAACAATGTGCCTCAAGTAAAATTTAGCTCCAATCATCCTAATTCAAACAACCAACTGTTAAAAAGCAATATATAAGACAATCAGGGAAATATGAACACTGACTGTATATTTGATGATGTTAAGGAATTTATTGCCTACTTCTTTTGGTGTAATAATGATATTGTGGTTAGTTTTCATTGTTGTTGTTTCAGAATATTTCTCTTTTAAAGCTACATACAAAAATATTTACAGATGAAATGATATGATTCCTGGGATTTGCTACAAAACAATTCAGTGATAGAGGGAGGGAGTGAAGAAAAAGTAGACGGGTAAAGATGAAGCAAGATTGGCTATAAATTAATAATTGAAGAAGCTGGGTGAAAAGTAAAGGAAGTTCATTATACTATCCCCTATCCTTTTGTTTATGTTTAAAATTTTCCATTAAAAAGTTTTGCTTTTCTATATATAGACCTAATCAGTGTGACATAATGGAAATTTCAAAGGATTTGGAGCCAGGTAAACCAGAGTGCAAATACTGGCTCTTTTCGCTAACCAGTTAGTGAAAAGATTGTTAAACTCATGGAGCTTCTTTTTCATCTTTAAAATAATTAATTTGTACCTTATAAGAATATTGAGAATTAAAAGAAATAATATCTCTAATGCACCTGGCATGGTGCCTGATACATAGTAGACACTCAGTAACTATTGTTATAATTGTACAAGATATTGAATACGTAGGCATTTCAAAGAAACTTGGAACATGTTTTGAGATTTCAATGGAAATCTCAAAGCAGAATGAAGTGAACTAACAAAACAAAAGGTGGTACCCTTTCACAGAGAGCCAGAGATCAGAACTTTTCCTAGGCAAGAAGACAATTATCCAAAGCACAAAAGGAAACAACTTTCTATTTATCTCATTTCTAAGGTAACCATTGTATCACTAGTAAAATAGTCCAGGAATAAATTGGACATGATTTGTAAGGTCTTAAATTCCATTCTGCTTCAGTATTTGAATGAGAAGGGGCAAAGAAAAATGTCCTTGGCTGGGAATAGGGGAATAGGATCCAGAATTTTTTTTATTGACATCTTTCTCTAGTTTAAATTTGTACTTAAATTTAATTTATTTAATTATGTGTATTCAACTCACATAGCTCTCCTATGTGAAAAAATGATTCTCATTAGACAATTATGTTTATAACTTGCTCCTTCTTCTATAACAACCCAGTTAATGGCTTCAGCATTCAGCTACTCAAACCAGAACACTGGTAGATATACTCAATTCCCTTTTCTCCCTCACCACTTCTCTTCCCACACACTTTCAAGTGATTGCCAAGTCCATCAGTTTTATCTCTCAGATGCCTTAGGCCAAGTCCTCAGCATCCCTCAATTAATTTCTGCATCAATTGTCAAACTGGTTTCTTTATCTCTAGTTTCTTCTTTATTCAAATTATATTGCAAAATACTGCAAAGTGGCATTTTAACACTCAAATCTGATCATTTCATTACTCTGGGTAAAATATTTCAGTAGCTCTCAACTGTCTACAGAAGACGTTCAAATGCCTTAGCTTGGCAATGACCCTTGTCCACGTTTCTAACCATATCAGCTCTTCAGCTAGACATTCAAATGCACCCTGTCCCTTGCTCTCTAGCCTTACTAAATGACTTGCCATTTTCTCCAAGTACCATGTTCTCTTCAGCTGCTGTGTTTTTGCACATGCTATTCCCTCTGCCTTGCAAGATATTCGTTCTATTTGAAAAACCTTGCTCAAACTTCAACTCTCAGCTTGCATATTCTTTTGGTTGTTTACTCTTTCACTGCCGGTTGCTCACAGCCACCATGTTGAGTTAGACCCTCTATTCTCTGAGCAACTTGCACATGCATGCACATATCCCTATTTAAAAATCTTATACTAGTAAGTTGTGTGTGTGTGCCCATGAGCTCCTAGAGAACAGAAATCTCAGCTTATTTATCTTTAACTCCTTAAAGGTCACCTAGTATCTGGCACAAAGTAGGTGCTCAGGAATATGTGGAATAAGTGAAGGGAACAAATTAAGCAAGAGAAAAGTTTAAAAGCGCAATACAATGAAAAACTGTTCTTCAATCTTTCAAAAATATAATACCTATCTTTCCTAGAATACACCTTACCCCCTCAAGTCTTAGTTCGTTAGATTGTTCTTTCTGTCTAGAATGCTTTTCTCTTCAATTTTATCCTTGGCTCATCCTTCAAGAAGCTACTTAAGAGGTGACATCATTATCTCTACTAGGCTTGTCCTGAGCCTCGAGGGAGAGTTACCAACCTCCTCCCTTGTATGCTCATAAGTCTCTTATGTGAAAAATAGATTCTTATCAGGTTCTTGTACTTTATAGTATATACCAGAGCCCCTTGATATTTGTAAGGTATATGTCCTGAGACCTCACAGATCCAAAAGTTTGACTATGGAAATGTTTATATGGGTTTCTGGCTTTCTTCTAAATTAAATTTCTAGCTTGCTGCACTCTAGAGCCTGCAAGCCACAACTACTGAGCCCACGTGCCACAACTACTGAAGCCCGCACGCCTAGAGCCCGTGCTCCACAGCAAGAGAAGCCACTGCAGTGAGAATCCCGTGCACCGCAACAAAGAGTAGCCCCTGCTCGCCGCAACTAGAGAAAGCCCTTGTGCAGCAACGAAGACCCAACGCAGCCAAAAATAAATAAATAAATAAATAGATAAATAAATAGATAGATAGATAAATAAATAAATAAATAAAAAAGAATTGGTGTTAAATTTCTAGCTTGAATCCTGGATTTCCTCCCAGCACAAGACAGTCAGCTTTTTGACTTTCACTCAAAATCGTTCTTCTACTTGATGGCCATTTTGAAAAGTCATATTTATTGGAATATGATTTACGGAGAGTAAAATTCACTTTTTTTTTTTTTTTTTTTGGCCACTCCCCGCAGCTGAAAGAACAGAGTCCTAACCACTGGACCACCAGGAAATACCCAAAATTCACCTTTTTAGATGTATGATTTTATGAATTCTGACAAATACATCCGGTCACATAACCACCACCCCAATTTAAGATAGGGTACATTTCTACCACCCCAAAAAGTTCCCTGGTGCCCCTTTGCGATCACTCCCCAGCCTACAGCTGTGCCTATGGTTTTAACTTTTCCAGAGTGTCACATAGATTAAAACAAATAGCATGTGGCCTTATAAGTTTGGCTTCTTTCGGTTAGCATAACGCATTTGAGATCTGTCCCTTGTGTTGCTGAGTAGTATTCCATAGTATGGAATTCCACCGTATGCAATGTATCACAGTACGTGTGCACACATCGTGGATGTTCTGTAGTTTACTCATCCCTTCTCATGTAATGAACATCTGTGTTGTTTGCATTTTTTTTGGTAGTTATGAATAAGGCTTCTATAAACATTTATGTACAAGTCTTTTGTAAACATATATTTTTAATTCTTTTTTTTTTTTTTAATTTTTATTTATTTATTTATGGCTGTGTTGGGTCTTCGTTTCTGTGCGAGGGCTTTCTCTAGTTGCGGCAAGCGGGGGCCACTCTTCATCGCGGTGTGCGGGCCTCTCACTGTCGCGGCCTCTCTTGTTGCGGAGCACAGGCTCCAGACGCGCAGGCTCAGTAGTTGTGGCTCACGGGCCCAGTCGCTCCACGGCATGTGGGAATCTTCCCAGACCAGGGCTTGAACCCGTGTCGCCTGCATTGGCAGGCAGATTCTCAACCACTGCGCCACCAGGGAAGCCCTATATTTTTAATTCTTTTGGGTAAAAACCTAGAAGATGAGTTAGGTCATGTAGTAAGTACATGTTTAACTTCATAAAGAACTGCCACGCTGTTTTTTCAAAGTGGCTGCACCGTTTTTCATCTTACCCGCCACGTATGAGAGTTCCAGCGGCGCAGCGTCCTCGCTGACACTAAGAGACCTGTAATGATATCTCATTGTGGTTTTAATTTGCATTTCCCTAATGGCTAATGATCTTTTCAGTGTTTATTAGCCCTCTGTATCTCTTGTTGTATGAAATGTCTGTTCAAATGTTTTGACCATTTTTTTTTTAATGAGATTGTCTGTTTGTAAATTATTGAGCTGTCAGGGTTCTTTACACATTAATGAAATCAGTCTTTTATTAGATAGTGTTTTGTAAATATTTATTTCCAGTCTGTGGCTTCTCTTTCATTCTCTCAACATTGTTTCTTTGTTTTTTTTCTGTTTTGTTCATTTTTATTTTTGGCTGCATTGGGTCTTCATTGTTGCGTGGACTTTTCTCTAGCTGCGGTGAGCGGGGGCTACCCTTTGTTGCGGTGCGTGGGCTTCTCAGTGCGGCGGCTTCTCTTGTTGCAGAGCACGGGCTCTAGATGCACGGGCTTCAGTAGTTGTGGCGCGTGGGCTTAGTTGCTCCGTGGCATGTGGAATCTTCCCGGAACAGGACTCAAACCCGTGTCCCCTGCATTGGCAGGTGGATTCTTAACCACTGTGCCACCAGGCGAGTCCTTAACGTTGCTTTTTGAAGACTGGTTGTTTTTAATTTTGATGAAGCCCAATTTATCAGCATTTTCTTTTCTGGTTTGCATTTTTTGGATGCTCGTTACAAAACTTTTGCCTAACCCACGTTGACAAAGATTTTCACCTATTTTCTTCTAGAAATGTTATACTTTAGGTTTTACACTTAGGTCTATGATCTATTTTGAGTTAAATTTTTAATACAATTTGAGGTATAAGTCAAGGTTCACATTTTTGCACATATACGTCCAGCATCTATTGTTGCAACGGCACATATTGAAAGTCTATCCTTTCTCCATTGCATGTTTGCACGTTCTCCTCAGCATGTTTGCCAAAAATCAATTGACCATATATGAGTTGTTTTATGCCTGGATTCTATTGTAGGAGTTGGCCAACTTTTCCTGTAAAGGGAAGGATAAGAAAGATTTTAGGCTCAAAGGCCCTACAGTCCCTGCTGTAACTAATCAACTCTGTCATTTCAGCATAGTAGCAGCTGTAATAGACAATATGTAAATAAATAAGCCTGGCTATTTTTTTGTATCAACAAAACTTAATTTACAAAACAGACAGCAGGCCAGATTAGGCTTTTAGGTTGTAGTTTGACAACACTTGCTCTAGTCTGTTTCATTGTTTTGTGTCTGTCCTTTTGCCAATTCCACCCTGTCTTGATTACTCTGGCTTGCAAGTTTTGAAATCAGGTAGTAGTGTGATTCTTCCAACTTTTATCTTTTTTTCAAAGTTGTTTCACCATTCATTTAGCCATTCTTCTGCAGAATTGTTTTGACTATACTTTTTGCTTTCCTATTTAAGTCTAGGATATGCTTGCCAGTTTCTAGAAAAGAAAAAAATCTGCTGGAATTTTCATTAGGATCACACTGAATCTGTAACAATTAGGGAATAATAGGAATTTTAACAATATTGAGTCTTCCAATCCATGAACTCAGATACTTCTTTCTTTAGAGATATATATTTTATAGTTCTCAGCATACAAAACTTACACATATTTTGTTAGGTTTATACGTAAGTATTTAATGGTTTTAGTCCTATTGTGCAGTGATATTTTTTTATTTCACCTTCCAACTTTTGCATTTATATATATATATATAAATGATTTTTGTGTATTGAGCATGTATCCTGCAAACTTGCTAAATTCATGTATTAGTTACAGTAGCTATTTTGTCTATTCTTTGAGATTTCTTATATAGACAGTCATGTCACCTGTAAATACAAACAGTTTTATTTCTTCCTCTTCAATCTCTTTGCATTTTTTTCTTTCTTTATTGCACTGGCTACAACCTCCAGTAAGATGGTGAATAGCAATGGTAAGAGTATACAATCCTCCCTTGTTCCTGATCATAGGGGAAAGCATTTGGTCTTTCACCATTAAGTATAATGTTAGCTCTAAGCTTTTCATAGATGTCCTTTATTAAGTTGAGGAAGTTTCTTTCTATTTCTAGTATGCTTAGAGTTTATATCATGAATGGATACTGAATTTTGCTTAATGCTTTTTCTGCATCCATTGAGATGATCACATATAATTTTCTTCTTTAGTCTACTGATATGATGAATTACATTGATTTTGTTTCAATATTATGCCAGCTTGCCATCCTGGGATGAACTCCCTTGATCATGATGTATTATCCTTTTTATATATTGTTGGATTTGATTTGACAATACTCTGTTGGGAATTTGGGGGTCTATGTTTATGCAGGTTTTCTTTTCTTATAATGGTTTTGTCTGGTTTCAGTATCAGGATAATGCTGGCCTCATCAAATGAGTTTCCTGGGACTTCCCTGGTGGCGCAGTGCTTAAGACTCCATGCTCCCAATGCAGGGGGCCCGGATTCGATCCCTGGTTGGGAAACTAGATCCCACATGCATGCCGCAACTAAGAGTTCGCATGCCACAACTAAGACCCAGCACAACCAAATAAATAAATAAATATTTTTAAAAACATAATGAGTTTCTTATGTCAACACTCTCAGTACAATTTTCACCCACTTACTTGAAGAACAAAAGAGCCTCTTCAAAATGGCTCCCTATATGAAAAATAGTGTGTATCAACAAAGCCTCTTTAGGATATGGATGACAAGCAGTAAGGTAGACATACTCATTGGTTCAGTAACTGAATCCAGAACCCCAGCCCCTTAGTATTAAAGAAAAAGCTCTAAGCCTTGGCACAGTTGTATATTAGTGTACCTCATTGGTCTCTTCCTGGCTTGGGACTAGCCAAAAAACACATGTTAATTCCAACTGAGTCTTCATCTATGCAATTGCTACCCTAATTTTTGTTTCAAAAAAACAAAAAACAAAAGAAAATCCAAATTCTCTCTCACTAGAATATAATCTCCTTATGGACAGGGCATATAATTTATTTATTTTTGTATTTGCAATACTAGTACAAGGCTTGAAAATTCTTGGGCATTAGCATACTTTATTTAATGAATGAATGAGCACTTTAAAAAGCTACTTTGTACAGCTTTTCCTTGTACAAAATTCTTATTTCCGAACAGAATAATACTCTCTGAAACAACATATGTCATAAACACTAAAATTTAAATCTTTCACTGCTACTGTATTCACTGTATTCAATTTGTCTTTGGGTTTTACAGGAGAAAAGCAAGATGGTATTAAATATAAGTAATGGTAATTGTTGCTTGTTTAAATGGAAGCTTTAATAAACCTCAAGATCATGTTGAAAGCTTAATAGTCTCAAGTTGCAAGGTACATTATATATTATAGACTTATAATATTACTGGTTATGTATATTGTTTTTGCAGAAATATTTTTTACTTAGGCTTCAAAATCTCCTTTAACTTTCAAAATAACCACAATTTTATACTTATGGTGGCTCTATGTCTTTGTCAATAAGAGGAAAAAAAATCTACATGATGTCTTTTTAACATGTATGTGCATCATGCATCCAGGGGAAGAAAAGACATTTCTGAATTCCTTGTCTTTGGGGTAGCTGATCAGTTAGCTGGCCTACACGACAATGACATCTACTGGCACAAGCTGGACTGAGCATCCAGAGGTAATTGTGAATGTGACACAGCAGTCTTTGAGTCTTCCTTTATCATTACTGCCTGATAATATGAGTTGCACCAGCCTGAATTTCTTAAGAACGGAGATCATGTTTTTTGTTTTGTTTTGTTTTTTAATATTTATTTATTTCGCTGGGCCCAGTCTTAGATGTGGCACGCGGGATCTTCCTTGCAGCATGAGGGATCTTTTAGTTGCAGCATGTGGGCTCTTAGTTGCAGCATGCGTGCGGGATCTAGTTCCCTGACCAGGGATCAAACCCGGGCCCCCTGCATTGGGAGCGTAGAGTCTTAACCACTGGACCACCAGGGAAGTCCCAGAGATCATGTGTTTTTGAGCTTTGACTCTGTGGTGCCTGATACTATGCTTGGCACATTAAAGATGTTCTACAAATGTGTTGGACGATCATGAACGTAATTGCCTGTAGTCTAACCTTTTAAAAAGCATAGGACTTTCCTGGTGGTACAGTTGTTAAGAATCCGCCTGCCAATGCAGGGGACACGGGTTCCAGCCCTGTTCGGGGAAGATCCCACATGCCGTGGCAACTAAGCCAGTGCGCCACAACTACTGAGTCTGAACTCTAGAGCCGCGAGCCACAACTACTGAAGCCCGCGTGCCTAGAGCCCGTGCTATGCAACAAGAGAAGCCACCTCAGTGAGAAGCCTGTGCACCGCAACGAAGAGTAGCCCCCGCTCACTGCAACTAGAGAAAGCCCGCGTGCAGCAACAAAGACCCAACATAGACAAAAATAAATAAATCAATATATTTAAAAAGCATGGAATCTGATAATATTGTAACAGTGATTTACATTTTTTTAAAAATGATAAAATACTCTAAAATGATGGCTCTTCATGTTTGTGATTGAGAAATCTCTTATAAAGTCTAAAAATAAAAGTAAGTCCCACGTTCCAGAAAAATCACACACAATTTTACACACCATTTCACAAAGGGCTTAAATCCCATCTCTCAGCTCCAGGTTAAGAACCCCAGATCAGGAGGGAGCAATATGTTTTGAGACATTTCAAAATGCATGTGGACAAATTAAAACAACAATGAGATATCATTCTATACCTATTAGAAACGCTAAAATCCAGGGCTTCCCTGGTGGCGCAGTGGTTGAGAGTCTGCCTGCCAATGCAGGGAACACGGGTTCGGGCCCTGGTCTGGGAAGATCCCACATGACGCGGAGCAACTAGGCCCGTGAGCCACAACTACTGAGCCTGCGCGTCTGGAGCCTGTGCTCCGCAACAAGAGAGGCCGCGATAATGAGAGGCCCGCGCACCGCGATGAAGAGTAGCCTCCGCTTGCCACTAGAGAAAGCCCTCGCACAAAAACGAAGACCCAACACAACCATAAATAAATAAATAAAGTGGTTAAGATGAAAAATTAAAAAAAAAAAAAAGAAACGCTAAAATCCAAAACATTGGCAACACCAAATGCTAACAAATATGTGAAGCAACAGGAATTCTCATTCATTGTTGGTAGGAATGTAAAATGTTACAGTCACTTTGGAGGACAGTTTTGCAGTTCCTCATAAAACTAAACATACCTTCATGTATGAACAAGCACTCATGCTCCTTGGTATTTACCCAACTGGGGTAAAAACTTATGTTCACACAAAAATCTGCATGTAAATTTTTATAACAAATTGACTCATAACTACCAAAAGCAACAAAGATGTCCTTTAGTAAGTGAATGGATAAACAAATTGTTGTAATCCATGCAATGAAATATTATTTAGCAATAAAAATAAACTGTTAAGTCACGCAAAGACTTGGATGAAACTTAAGGAGGAAGAAATTTTCCTCTACTCTTCTAGGTTCTTCTGGCTGGTCTAAGAATTAAATTGACATGAGAGAGATTAATAGGAGAGAATCATACAAAAGTTTAATAACATGTGTACATGGGAGAGACCCAGGAAAACTGAGTAACCCACCAAAATGGCTGAAACCCTCACCTTAAATGCCCTCTTCAGCTAAAGACAAAAGAGGGTGTTTCACGTAGTAGTTTGGGACTTCAAAGCAGAGGAAGGCAATTCACATGAAGTTGGAAAAGCAAATGTTTGGTAAACAAATGTTTTCTGGGCCACTCAAAGGCAATGGGACACAGAGCGGACTCTGATCTCCAGGCCCTGCCAAGTTTCCCCCACCACACCTGGCCCGTGTTCTTTCCATATATCCCTGCTGACAGCTCTGTTCCGGGAACAGGGCCTTTAAATGCTTTAGGCAGCTAAGAGAGGGGTCAAAGTTTCTTCCTGAGTCTTTCGGGCCTTGATTATTTTCCGTTCAAAATAAACCACAAGCCAAAGAGACATTTTGGGAGGGCCAATTTTGCTCTCCTACAAATGCATATTGCTAAGTGAAAGAAACCAGTGTGAAGAGGCTACGTACTGTACAATGCCAACTATATGACAGTCTGGAAAAGATAAAACTATGGAGATAGAAAAAGTTCAGTGGTTGCCAGGGGTCAGGGGGAGGAAGGGAATAAATAGATGAACAGGGATCTTTGGGACAGTGAAACTATTCTGTATGATACTGTAATGGTGGATACGACATACATGATACGTTTGTTTAAACCCAGAGAATGGACAACACAGAGAGTGAACCCTATTGTAAACTAAGTACTTTAGTCAGTAATAATGGATCAGTATAGGCTCAGTTGCAACAAGTGTACTACACTAATGCGAGATGTTAACAATAGGAGAAACTCTGGGGCGGGGAGGAGGCAGCGGAGGAAGTGTGTAGGAACTCTGTACTTCCTAATCAATTTTTCTATAAACCTAAAATTACTCTAAAAAAGAGTCTATTCATTTAAAAAATGAAAAGAAATAAACTTCTATCATATTGATATATTATAGGATCTATTTGTTATGGTAAAAAAAAATGCATATGGTCTTATAAGGAATGAATTGAACAGGTTTACCTTCTAATGTTATTCTCTGCTACAATTTTAAATGACACATAATCTATGCCAGAAGTTTATTTTATAAGGGCTCATGTAATCAAGTCTCTCTAACAGAAGGCTACTTTGCTATTATAAACCCTACAGAGAAAAAGACTTTTTACTTAATTCTTGGGTTGATGAAATTAAACACTTCATTTGGTGTGCTTTTCACTTTGATGTCCCTTAGGACTGAGAATTGCCTTTCTCAGAAAGCACTATAAATCAACTGTGAATGGCTGGTGTGATAGAGGGAAGAAGGACAAGTTTATTATAGCTTCTGCCGAGAGCTCTAGGCACATCTAGCTAGCGGCTGCCAAGAAATGCTTATTGGTGTGGTAGGGAGTTCTACTCCCTGGATCCTTGTGAAAAACTGAAAATTGCTTTTGGCCTGTCAGTTGCATTGTAAAAAGTCTTCGGCTTAAAAATTGATTACCATTTTATCTCAGAAAGCAGAATGGCAGTCCAGCAAATCATGATTCCCATAAGTCCTCATCTGAACCCCTGGTGCTTACCAAAGTGGAAATATTTTTAGCCCATCTCCATAAAGTTTAAAGGTAGGTGGACATTTGGGCCATAGCTTGAGCAATTTCAGGACAGCAGTTTGTCTTCTGGCCTGAGTTATTTGGAGTTTGGGTCTCTCATAATAAAAAATTTTACAAAATAACAACCTCACCACGGGGCAGACTTAACCTTAGGTAACAGAAAAAAAATAAATAATTGTAAGATAAAATTATAGCTATAACTGTTCATATTATTCAGGTTAAAAGATATTTTGGTGTGACTAAATGTGCTTGGCTTGTGTCCAGGGAAAAGACCCTGCCCCAGATGAAGAGATAAAACCAAAGGAAGTGAATCTCTACAGCCCCACTGGAGTCCTACCTTGCTCTTAGCTTGCTTGGGGTGTAAACTGGTGCATATACTGAAGTCTAGTCCACTGGGGCCAATGGAAGCTTTTTGATGGAAAGCAGACCACGTGAGACGGGAGGAGCCTTAGAGAGTCTCCCACTCTAACATCTCTACCCACCCAGACTCTTGTTAGAAATGCATGTATCTAATTTTGTAAGTTGCAGTTCTTTCTGGTCACTCACTGTAAACTGCAGTTATACCGGTCACTAACACCCTTGAGTGAATTCATTTGTCAGATTTCACTCTTATGTAGCATCTGGCCCAAAACAGGGCTCTAAAGAAACCATATACTCTAAAAAAAATCTATTTAAGATAGGGAGGAGGAATGATTTTGGAAGAAGAAAGTATTGGGACACTCGGGGGACTGCCCAAAACTGTAGCAGTAGCAGCAGCACTTCTGCTTAAAGGTATTTATTACAAGCAGCAACAGCAACTAGGCACATATGTTTGCCTCCTACTCAGTATCCAGATTCCTTTGCTGAGAAATTCAGAGGATGAAATACCTAGTGGATAACTGTTATCACCTTTACTAACATTTCCCCCTCCGTTCAGTACTAAATGTTTCACTTGTGAAAATCCTTTGGCCAGACATTAATTTGAGATAATATACTGAGGCCTACTTATCTTTAAGGTAGAGGAATCTGAGCTGCTTTACTCAAAGCAGCATCAACCTGATTTTAATAAGCATTAATAATCAGCATTAACCTGATTGTTATCAATCAGACCTATCAAAATAGGAAGAAATGATTGTAGGGGAAGGGGTAATGCTGTAGTGCTAAAACAGGTCCTATTCTTAAAACCTGTTTATTAACACAAGTCATACATTAGGTACACAGAGTCTAACATTTTGGTCCAGGTCACATGGTTGCTAAGTAGCTGAGTCAGGATTTAAACCCAAGCTCATCTGACTCACATTATTTCCCCCATTATTTCAACATCCTATCAATGACATAAAATCTCAGCCATGGTCTTAAGTGCTTTATGTCCATTAACTCATTTAATCTTCCCTGTAGTTCTATGGAGTAGGACTATTATTATCTCTATTTACACATGAAGACCCGGACACAGTGACAGCAGAAATAATCTGTCCCAGGCTAGGCAGCTAGAAAATGGTAAAGCTTGGATTTGACCCCAGATAGCCTTGACAATACAATAATGTTTCTCTAAAACTCTAACTTGAGATTTGTCTTCTTACAAATGAATTTTGAAATCCTCCCCGATGGTGATCAGTTTCAGCCTTTAGAAGACATCTCTCTTCCCACTCCCTTTGCACACCCTTGTTCTTCATCTGTAGCAGGTGAGGTCATGAGCTCAGTGACAGCAGCACACCACAGACATTCAGCAGGCTTGCTCTGAATCAGTGGACAGGATTCAAAGCTTAACTCCCAGCTGTGTAAAATTGGACAAGTCCCATAACCTCCCCCTTAGTTCTCTTGTGTATAGAATGGGGATATTCAACCCTATCTCATGTCATTGTTATGAGGATTAAAAAGGTATGTGTGGGGACTTCCCGGGTGGCGCAGTGGGTAAAAATCCCCCTGCCAATGCGGGGGACACGGGTTCAAGCCCTGGTTGGGGAAGATCCCACGTGCCACGGAGCAGCTAAGCCCATGCACCACACCTACTGAGCCTGCGTGCCACAACTAGTGAAGCCCGCGCCCCTAGAGCCTGTGCTCCGCAACAAGAGAGGCCACCACAGTGAGAAGCCCGAGCACCGCAATGAGGAGTAGCCCCCGCTTGCCGCAACTAGAGAAAGCCTGCACCCAGCAACGAAGACCCAACACAGCCAAAAATAAAATATAAAATAAATAAATAAATTTATTTTTTTTTAAATGTATGTGTGGCTCTTTTCATGCCTAGTGCAGCCATGGCTCATGGTCCCAAGAAGCAGCTGAAGCACGTAGCAGCTCCAGAGCATTGAATGCTGGATAAACTGACTGGTGTGTTTGTTCCTCGTCCATCTAGAGGACCCCACAGGCTGAGGGGATGTCTCCCCCTCATCATTTTCCTAAGGAACAGACTTAAGTATGCCCTAACAGGAGATGAAGTAAAGAAGATCTGCATGCAGCGTTTCATTTAGATTGATGGCGATATCCACACTGATATAACCTACTCTGCTGGTTTTATATATGTCATCAGCATTGACAAGACTGGAGAGAATTTTCGTCTCACCTATGAAACCAAGGGTCGCTTTGCTGTTCATCGTATTACACCAGAGGAGGCCAAGTATAAGTTGTGCAAAGTGAGAAAGATCTTTGTGGGAACAAAAGGAATCCCTCATCTGGTGACCCACTATGCTCACACCATCCGCTACCCTGATCCCCTCATCAAGATGAATGACACTATTCAAATTGATTTGGAGACTGGCAATATTACTGACTTCATCAAATCTGACACTGGGCAACAAACCATGGATCTCTCTTCCCCGTGGAAAGTGTATCCGCCTTACCATTGCTGAGGAGAGAGGCAAGAGACTGGCGGCCAAACAGAGCAGTGGATAAAATGATCTCTAAGTGACATGACTTGTACTTAAAGATAACACTACATTAAAAAAAAAAAACTGTATGTGTGTATGCACCCCAGTGTTCACAGCAGCACTGTTTATAATAGCCAAGACATGGAAGCAACCTAAGTAAATATCCATCAATAGATGAATGTATAAAGAAGATGTGGTACATATATACAATGGAATACTACTCAGCCATAAGAAAGAATGAAATGACGCCATTTGCAGCAACACAGATGGACCTAGAAAATATCATAATACTAAGTGAAGTTATTCAGACAGAGAAGACAAATACCATATGATGTCACTTATATGTGGAATCTAAAAAATAATACAAATGAATTTATTTACAAAACAGAAACAGACTCACAGACATAGAAAACAAACTTATGGTTACCAAGGGGGAAAGGGCAGGGGGGAGGAGTACGGGATTAACAGAAACACACACCACTATATATAAAACAGATAAGCAACAAGGATTTACTGAATAGCACAGAGAACTATATTCAATATCTTATAATAATCTAAATGGAAAATAATCTGAAAAAAATATATGTATAACTAAATCACTTTGCTGTACATCTGAAACTAACACAGTATTGTAAATCAACTCTACTTCAATTAAAAAAAAGAAAAGAAAAAAATAAATGTGTGTATAAATAGTCTCAGCCCAGTGGTTGGCACCATTCAATAAATGGTAGCTATCATTATTATTAATCATTACTATTATGACTATATTACTGTGTTACTGTTATACCAGGAACACAAATTGATAATGAGAGTGCTTGCCATTTTCAGTTACATATTTGTGTGCTGTTTCCAAAGGGAGGCATTCACATTTCCAATCCTGGGAAAGATGACTCATACTGTTCTTTCTTCAAAAATATTTGAAGCAAAGTAGTAAGAATTTGGAACAATGATATGCTTTATGGAAAACACCATGTACCAAAGAATGATGGTTATTTACCACAAGTGTAAAGTCAGAAACTTGAACCTAACTTTTTGCATTAAGCCACCTGGCAGGGATGACAGAGAGGCAGTAGTTATTAAGGAGTGTCCCCTCCAACCCATAAGAAGCAGTGACTCAGCACAGTGACCCTGCCCATGCAGGTCCATTGTTATGAGGCTTTCACTGTTATAAGCCTTTGGCATAGAACCCTGTAGCAGACACTGTGGATCCAACTACTTTTCTTCCTTTCTCCAACACTACTAGAATGCCAAACTCTTTCAAGCATCAGGCAGCAAAATGCTCAGGGAAGGTCAATTCTGCCTCTGGGAATAAATCATAATTGGCCTAAACCAGTCCTGGTAATCTCATTTCCCTTTATTTCATTGGCTTAAGTATAAAAGTGTGATACATTGGGGGTCGATTAATTATAAGGGAAAGTCAGCTGGAGGTTATTTTTTAAATTCCCTGATGAAAGAGGGAGTCATATGAGAAGAAAATCCTTTCCTATTGCTGATATTGTCTGATGAGGGCATAATGTTTAGAATTGCAGCAATTATTTTGTGTCCATGAGGAGAAAAACAATAAAATTGCAGTCTAGCTGACCAAGAGCTCAAGCATCAATAAACATTCTGGAACTTCTCACATCTAGATTTCTTTTTATATAAGATAATAGACTCCCATTATTTAGCCATGTTTAGTCAGATATTCTGTTACTTGCAACCAAAAGCCTCCTAGTTAATTCAAACCATAATTCACTTGGTTCTAAACTAAAATTGATGTGTGAAGTTAGGCAAGTTCCTAAAGCTCTCTGTAAAGGGGATATATTATGGGGAAATAAGCAGTACACAATCCAACTTGGCTTATAATAAATATCCCAAACATCCCTCGTACATTAAGATGAAAAAAGAATGAAAAGAAGACAAGTTTTAGGATAAGACAGGTATGGACTTGAATCTTGGCTCTGCCACTTAACAGCAGTGTGATCTTAAACAAATTATTTAACATCTCTGAGCCTCACTTTTGAAATTTGTCAGGTGGGAAGAACAATACTTACCTGATAGCATTTGTGATAAGGATCATATAGAAACACATAGAAAGCTTTGTCTTAGTTTCTCTTTTGACTATGCAGGTCCTGACACATAGGAGGGCCTTAATTTGGTGATTGTATAATTTGTTGTTTAAACTAACACTGATCCAGGCAACCAAGACATATGGTCATCTTAGGCTTAATAGGTGCCTTAATAAATGCCTTCCCTGCCCCCAACTCTCCCCTCCCACTCTCTCTCTCTCTCTCCCTCTTCCTCTTCCCCTCCCTCCCTCACCAATTTAGGGATATCTTATTTAAATTACTCATTTCAAATCTTGACCATACCCAACATCCAAGTCCTCAGCAAGATGCCCTCATCTAGGATGCCCTCATGAACCCCAATTCCCATCATTCATGCCCTGGTGTAATTCCCTCCTGTTGAGTGTGGACAAGACCTGTGACATGTTTCTAATCAATAGAATGAGTCCAAGGTGATGGGATGTCACTTCTGTGATCATGTTACCTTATGTAAGACCCTGGCTTGCTAGCACACTCCCTCTAGAGGCTTTCCTTGCTGTCTTGATGAAGTAAGCAGCCATATCATGAGGTCCACAAGGCAAGGAACTGTGGGCAGCTTCTATGAACTGTACGGTCTCTAGGAGTTGAGGACAGCTTCTAGATGTAGCAAGAAGCTGGGACCCTCAGTCCTACCACTAAAAGGAAATGAATTCTGCTAACAATCTAAGTGAGCTTGGAAGCAGTTCTTCCCCCACTCAGTCCTCCAGATGAGACCACATCTTGTTTGTGGTTGGGTGAGACCCTAATCAGAGGACCCAGGTAAGCTGTACCCAAACTCCTGACCCACAGAAATTGTGAGACAATAAATGTGTGCTATTTTAAGCTGCTAAGTTTGTAGTGATTTTCTACACAGCAATAGACAATACATCAACTATCTAGCACAGTGTTCTTCCAAGACAAGATGGTTCTCTCCTGAAGAGAAATTTTGCTTAAAACCTATTATAATATTAAAATAATAACAATTTCCCTACATTATGATATGCAAATCGAGAAACAGGCTCAGAAGGATTTACTGACTATATTAAGAGGGGTAATTAAGGAGAATTTAATAAAGGGTCTGTTTATAATAAAGCTGTGGCCAGGTCTTAGGAAAAGCAACAGAGCCAGAATCAGTGGGAAAGTTTTACCATCATGTCTGAAGGAGAAAGAAGAAGTTACTAAAACCAGGGGCACTGTATGGGAAGGGATCTGGGTAGGTGGGAGCTAGAGGACTAAATACCCTGATCTCACTCTCCTCCCTCCTACTCCAGCCAGTGCACTACTTTTGCTGAATTCAACCAAAGCCAGAAGGAAAGAGGCCCCACTGATGCAGTTCATCCAGGCTAGCCTCGCAGGGCAAGGAGCAAGGTGGAAGAGAGTGGAAAGTAAATCTGTAGGGGACATTCAAAGAAATCTGGTACAGGGGCTTACCCAAGATCTCACAGGGAGTTGGTGACAGACATGGGACCAGGACCTATGCCTCTGACCTCCAGACCTATCTTCTCTGGCCCAAAGTAGGTCAGAGACAATGGGGATGATGGGGTGTCCAGAGGAAGAAAAATTCACCATTTGTAGAAGGTTTTCCTTCTCCTAAGTAGTGTCTGGTATACAGTACATCTTCAATACAATTTTACCAAATGAAGAATATAAGCGATTAATGAAAGAAGTTTGACCAACTCACCTTCTACAGGGATTCAGCCAGGCATGCTCACAGACCCCTCTGCCCTCCATAGGCATGAGCTTCCCTAACACCATTCCACCCATCCTGAGTGAGCCAAGCAGCTTTGGGTGATGCCAGGTCACTAAGTCCCAAGCTACTTCAGTTCTCTCTCTCCACCTGGCAGTACTTGACAGATGACCCCAGCATCTACCAAACCATGTTTGTCCTCAGGTATCATATGGCCCTAAAACAACCTTCTGGTCACCAGAAATGCAGAAGAACATTAAGGGCTACAGCCAGATCCTCGTCTACATAAATTCTATATAACTTGTGTGTCCAGACACTGGTGAGCAGGAAGAACACTGGACTAGAAGTAGGCTGAGCTGGGTCCCAGTGCCCTCTCTGTCCCTAGTTTATACATTCGTTTATTCATTCAACAAACCTCTATTGAGAACCTCTCCTGTATCAAGCACTGTGCCATGTGCTGGAATTACAATGATTTTTAAGACCCTGTATCTACCTTCAAGGAGTTTATACTAACCAGCTGGTCAATTCAGGACAACTCACTTGACTTTAGCTTTCTCATCTGAAAAATATGGATAATAACACCCACTATACTTCACTTCCTTTTTAATAGCATCAGTTTATAGATGGATTTCACATAGTTGTTAGGGAGCAAAATAAAATGACTTATAGGAAAGTGTTCTGAAGAGAAGATTAAATTCTATGCAAACACACTCTTCCATGCAGAGAATTAAGAGACAGCCCTTTCCGGGACTTCCCTCGTGGTCCAGTGGTAAAGAATCCACCCTGAAATGCAGGGGACATGGGTTCGATCCCTGGTCGGGGAACTAAGATCCCACTTGCCGCGGGGCAACTAAGCCTGCGTGCCGCAACTGCTGAACCCACACGCCTCAAAGAGAGAGCCCACCTGCTGCAAACTACAGAGCCCATGCGCTCTGGAGCCAGCGCACCACAACTAGAGAGAGAAAACCCTCACGCCACAACTAGAGAGAAGCCCGCACACCGCAATGAAAGCCCTCATGCCATGACAAAGATCCCATGTGCTGCAACTAATAGCTGACACAGCCAAAAATAAAAAATTAAATAATAAAATAAACAAACAAAAACAAAATGCTTAAAAAAAAAAAAAGACGGTCCTTTCCTTTGAGCACCTGTCTAAATGGGGAACGTTCTTTGACTTGAGATAAAAGGCAAAAAATTTATACCTATATTACCATTATCATTATTATTATTATTATCATTATCATTATTCTTTATTCTTTCCTATCCCCAGATTATCATTATCATCCCCAAATACCAGCAGCTTAGAACTGAATTATCTTTTGTTTGTTTTAAACATATGACCACTCCTGAGTATATCCAGAAAAAATAAAAAAACTAATTCTAAAAGATATATGCACCCCAGTGTTCATAGCAGCACTATTTACAATAGCCAAGACATGGAAGCAATCCAAGTGCCCATCAACAGGCGAATGGATAAAGAAGATGTGGTGTATATATACAATGGAGTATTACTCAACCATAAAAAAGAATGAAATTCTGCCATTTGCAGCAACATGGATGGACCTAGAGAATATTATGCTTAGTGAAATGTCAAAGACAAATACTATATGATATATGGAATCTAGAAAATAATACAAATGAATGTATATGCAGAACAGAAACAGATTCACAGATATAGAAAACAAACTTGTGGTACCAAAGGGGAGAGGGAAGAGGGGAGGGACAAATTAGGAGTATGGGATTAACAGATATAAACTACTATGTATAAAATAGATAAGGGACAAAGATATATAGTATAGCACAGAGAATATTATATATTTGTGTTACATATTCGCTATATAAGGAGGGTGTTTAGTGGTTCACTATATCACACCCCCTTTAATATACATAAGTATCTCAACCCTTTCTGTAGTTTGTTTTAGAAAAAATATACAAAAATTTAAAATTATAACCAGTGTATTGAATAATCCAGACTCCACAGGGTGCAAGCAAAAAACAAGGTAGTGTTTTCTCCCCACTGCCCTTGCAAATCCTCTCTGATTGTTCTTTTCTGTCCCTTGGATGAAATCTTTGGCAGATCTCATAGCTTTTCTTGCCATTCTCGGTAATAAAAGAACGTTCTCCTTGTTTTCAGGTCTTAAATAATCCAGTTCAGTGAAACATCAAAACTCTAAACTCTCATGCGATTGAAAACATCTCTCCTCCCTCCTTTCTGCTTGGATGAAGTCAAGACCTGCAGGGGTGATGCCTCAGTTTCTTCTCTCTGTCTCATGTTATCCTTCCCCCCACCTGCTGGCTGCAGTTTGGAGCAGGGGTGAAGGAGAAGCATAACGGGCAGGAACAGTCCTTGATGAGTACAGTTTTAATCTGGGTGTGCCAGTTTCCAAGTGCATCCTCTTTCCTTCTGGGGAACCATTTTGGGTTCTCTGGTGAAGCCCCACCCTAACCCCCTCTGTACCCTCCCGCCTCTGAGATCAGCTGTCTCCACTTCCTTTGATGTAGGTGATGCCTCCTTAGGGGACCCGGACTCTGCTTCCCCATCTGAAGGTTCATCTGTAGCTTCTTCCCGCTGTGGTCCCCTCACCCTTATCAGAAGGCCCTCTTGGGCATGGCCAATTTCAAGACAGCAACCCATGCCCAGGTTTAATCTGCAGGGTCCACTCTAGCCCAGGAGAAATATGCTTGTGTTTTTGACCTGCTGAAGCACTTTCTACCCTGTCAAATCCAGGTGCAACCCCTCAACTTCAGACTTTTCAAGTGTGAGTTCAGTGTCAAGCTCTGTGTCCCCCAACTCCAGGGATGTATGTCAAGTTCTCCAAGTGGTTCCATTGAAGCCTATTGCACCTCGCTTCAGATGAGGTTCAGTCTCTCCCTTCCGCATCCCTCCTTCTTGGAGGCAAGAAGAAGAAATGCACAGCACCCTGCCCTCCTCCCAAGTCTCTTTCAAACTTGAATACCCCCTATTTTCTCAGACAGTCTGGAAGTGGGTCATGGGCGATGGCAGCAAGATGGGGCCATCCTGAGGTAGCCTCACATTTTCTTTAGGGTGTGAGAGTTATTAGTACTTTTGTATTATTTTTGGATTTTGAAACTGAAAGGATTTAGCCTTCAGTTTCAAAATGAGCCTCCCCAAAACGTGCCAGTTTGGTCAATGGATTATTTTGAGTTGAAGACAACAGAGGCTCGAAAGACTTAGGAAGATCTTTTTTCCTCCCCCTCAACTGCCTGAAAGAATTTATTTTTTAAATTAATTTTTATTGGAGTATAGTTCCATTACAATGTTGTATTAGTTTCTACTGTACAGTAAAATGAATCACCTATACATACACATACATCCCTTCTTTTTTGGATTTCCTTCCCATTTAGGTCACCACACTGCATTAAGTAGAGTTCCCTGTGCTATACAGTATGTTCTCATTAGTTACTTATTTTATACATAATATCGATCGATAGTGTATATGTGTCAATCCCTATTTCCCAGTTCCTCCCACCTTTCCCCCTTGTCCAGCTGGTATCCACACATTTGTTCTCTACATCTGTGTCTCTATTTCTGTTCTGCAAATAAGATCATCTATACTATTTTTCTACATTCCACACATATGCGTTAATATACAATATTTGTTTTTCTCTTTCTGACTTACTTCACTCTGTATGACACACTCTAGGTCCATCCATGTCTCTACACATGACCCAATTTCATTCCTTTTTATGGCTGAATAATATTCCATTGTATATATGTACCACATCTTCTTTATCCATTCCTCTGTTGACGGACATTTAGGTTGCTTCCATGTCCTGGCTATTGTAAATGAACATTGGGGTGCATGTGCCTTTTTGAATTATGGTTTTCTCTGGGTATATGCCCAGTAGTGGGATTGCTGGGTCATATGGTAATTCTATTTTTAGTTTTTTAAGGAACCTCCATACTGTTTTCCATAGTGGCTGTATCAATTTACATTCCCACCAACAGTGCATGAGGGTTCCCTTTTCACCACACCCTCTCCAGCATTTATTGTTTGTAGATTTTTTGATGATGGCCATTCTGACTGATGTGAGGTGATACCTCATTGTAGTTTTGATTTGCATTTCTCTAATAATTAGTGATATTGAGCATTTTTTCATATGTTTGTTGGCCATCTGTATGTTTTCTTTGAAAAAATGTCTATTTAGGTCTTCTGCACATTTTTGGATTGGGTTGTTTGTTTTTTTGATATTGCGCTGCATGAGCTTCTTGTATATTTTGGAGATTAATCCTTTGTCACTTGCTTCATTTGCAAATATTTTCTCCCATTCTAAGGGTTGTCTTTTCACCTTTGTAATGGTTTCCTTTGCTGTGCAAAAACTTTTAAGTTTAATTAGGTACCATTTATTTATTTTTGTTTTTATTTTCATTACTCTAGGAGGTAGGTCAAAAGAGATCTTGCTGTGATTTATGTCAAAGAGTGTTCTGCCTATGTTTTCCTCTAAGAGTTTTATAGTGTCTGGCCTTACATTTAGATCTTTAATCCATAGATAAAGGGCCTGGTCCAGGAAGAATGCTATCACCAGAGAAAACTACAGAGAATATGGGCTAAGTGTGATGGGCTGGGGGGAACTGGGCAGGGTCTGTTTATTCAAAGTCCTCTCTGTCTCCCACTGTCTCTACATGGCAAGGCAAACATTTGTTTACCAAACTTTTGCTCTTGCCATCTTCTTGAGAATTGTTTTCCTTCCCTTAGAAGCCCCAGGACCCTACCCCCTTCTTCTTAGCTCAGAAAGGCATCTAAGCCTCAACTGTCTGTCAGGAGCCTCTCATTGACTTTGTGGGGCTCCTATACATACGTAATTAAATTTGTTTATCTCCTATTAATCTCTCTTATGGTAACTTAACTAATAGAGCAGCCAGAAGAACCTAGAAGGGTAGAGGAAAAGTTTTCTCCCTTACAAAGCTTCTGCTGAAACTTTGAGATAACAGGAAAAGTTCATTTAATATCCAATTCCCAAGGTATATTATAATATTAAATAAACTTTTAAAATGAATATTTTCTCTCAGAGATTCTTAAATACTCCTTCCAGGGGCAGTGCCCATCCCCCATGTAGTTGACGAAGATCACTGTTTGTTTTTGTTTTTGTTTTAGCTGTGCCGAGGCATGTGGTATCTTAGTTCCCCGACCAGGGATAGAACCCCTGCTCTCTGCACTGCGGCGCAGAGTCTTAACCACTGGACTGCCAGGGAAGTCCAGACCACTGTTTTATGCATAAAAAATATTAAATCTTCTTGAGCTTTTTCTTGGGGCCCCAGGCATCTTTGAATCCACCCAGATTTGGTACCTGGGATCAAGGATCTGTAGGGACCTCTGCCCAGATGTAATATCTAACTTCGGTGAGTTGTAACTGGTGGTTGCATTTGACAAGGTTTACAGCAAAAACTGAAAATGCTGAGACTCTTCGACCATGCTACAGTTACAGTTCCCTAGGTCGTTGGAACTGGAAAGGCTCTGTCTGTCTAAGGGGTCAGTAAGACCTGAGCTTTGAGACATCGTTTCAGCCACTTGTTTGCTTTCCTTATGATCAGGAGCAGCTTGGGGTTGGAATGCTCATATAAGGCCACGAAGTAGAGTCAAAATGACTGTACCCTGGAGACCTGAACATACAACTCTAGCCTCACTGGCCTCATTCTCATGGCAACTGAGCTCACATTGCAGAGAGCAGTGAGTAATACAGTAGCTGTCCCTAGAATGCTGTTTCTCCCTTTGCCGAGAATGGTTCTAAAATATTTGCAGCTCTCCTCTTGACTAGATAATCAATCTAAGAGTCTGGATTTTCCCATAAAGTCTATATCAATATGATTCTGAGTTTTAAAAGGATTTTAAAGGCCCAAGGAGATATATAAAGGAGAAAATATTCTACCAAGAAGGCTGTAACTCTCAGAGTACCACTCCACAGGACACGATGCTATCAAAGTGTTTTGTTACCAGGGTATCTCTGCTAACCCCAGGTGCCAGCCCAGTAATAGAATAGACACAGTAGATGTGGCATTTCCTCATTGGAGGAATCAGTTCATTTCCCAGATCCTAACAAGTCCTGATGGATTTGGGAATTGGTTTGAAATCTCCTCTAGGAGTTTCTACAAAACTCTACTCTGGATAGGAGTATGTATGAAGTGGTTTCTATTTCTTAAAAGCCCTCAAGATCAGGAGCAGCATTAATTCAGTGAGTTATGGCTCCTATGAGAGCAGTGCTCTTAATCTTCCCAGGTGGTTGTCAACCAGGAGAAGAGGTAGTATCTCCTTCTGAGATGCTAAATGCCACAGTGCAGCAACTCATTGTCCTAAGGTTGTAGGTCCCAGAGTCTGGCCACAGAGAGGGGGCACAGGATTCATGACAATGCAAATAAGACTTCTTTTGATCAGAGGTTAAGGGTGGGTGATAAATGAAAATGATTCCTATTGCCTAGCTTGTAATGATAAGTAATTTGGAGATGATTAATCTATTTTTCTTTCCTATTCTTAGATAAGTCTCATCATTCCTGGCTGCCCCCCCCACCCCCCAAAACACACACACACAAACACACACACACAAAGTTAATGGCTGTTTACAAGTGAATGTCAACCTCAGGTCATGTATGTCCTAGTTTGTGCTCCACCATGCTGCCTACGAAGATAATAGACCTAAGAGTGGAAGCAAATCTGATTGTCTGAAGTATTATTCAACTTGAGCCCTGACAAGTACAGAGTGTCAGTGTAACAGCAGCTGAACTTGGAAAAATTCACGTTTTTCTCTTTTGCTTTTCCTAGAAGTCATGACCTTCTCTTTAAAGAGTTAAAGCACCCATCTTTGGGTAAGGGTGGTAATTAGGAATGAAAGAAGTAACAGGCAGTTTCTGACACGTAAACTAGGATTTTGCAATGAGAAACAGTCAAGGGGAAGGAGATTTATTTTCTACATCTCTCTGGCTCCCACTTAACATGTTAGGAGCTAGACTTGGCAAACAAAATCATAGAGCTTTTCCTCTTTCACTTAAACACTATGCCAAGAAACTTCCTACTCTGTAGGTGTGTAGAAAGAGGATGGATGGAGAAGAAGTAAAAGAAATCCTTCCTCTGTGGTCCCTGGGATGGTGAGAAGGAAAAGAGGGATCAGAGGAAGGGAAAGTAGACAATGAGAAACTCATGCCCCAAGGTGGTCATCTTGTCCTTGTGGGATTCTGGGAGACTTATGCTGAGTGGCTTCACTTCACCATGTAATGTCCCAGTATGATGAGAAGACTGCAGTGCTGAGGTCCCTCCCTGAGAGAAAGAGAGAGAGAATGAGAGAGAGAACTTAATTTGCACTCCAAAGCCTACCTTGGTACCCATGTAACATGGACACAGAATTGGCAGCCAGAAGCTTGCCATGGGACCTGTTGTGGCAATGGAAGAGATGATCCCACTGTGTTTTCAGGATGGACAGCCTGGCCGGGGGCTGGATGGGGGAGAGAACCGGAGGGTCTGCAGCCAGAGAGAGTTGAAGGAGGGCCAAGCAAACAAGGAAGGCATGACCAAGCCCTGATTAAAGCAGGAAAAAATAGACAACTTTAGGAGCAACTGAAGTCTGTAGCCAAAACTTGGATGAACTGACCAGTGCACAATCAAAAGCCAGGACAGGACAAGTCCATACGGACCCCCTCTCCCAACCGCATACCATAAGAATACAATAAACTATACCCTTCCCCATGTATTTTCAGATAGGAGGGCAGTGAGAAGTGAAAATGTGGGAAATCTCAGAACCTGAGAAATATCTAATGAGGTGGTTTAAATTACTGGATCGGAATACATTGAAACCAGATCAAATCAAGTTAGTTTTGTCTTGTTTTTTCTTTCCCACTACCTACCAGGTCATAAGACCAGATCAGCTATAGACAAAATAAAGAAACTAAATTTTTTCTAAGTTTCTGTTATCATGAGTAATTTTGCAATCCTGCTACAAAAACACTGAGATCAAATAATAAGTTCACATCATACTGCATTTGACCCCACAAAAATAGTCTTTTATTCCTCAGAACTTTGTTACTGATAAAGGTTTTTCTTTACGAGAGGCTTTTGTGCATGAAGAATGATCACTACTATTTGTGCTTTAGTTATTATCCAATATTTTAATCTCGTGGATGTATTAAATGTGGTAGACTACATTATCTGTCCACAATTCTTCCTTCCCTCCCCTCTTCGCCACGGTTCACTGCAGGCAGACCATTCTTCCTTACCTCTTTGATGTTGGCCTTGGCCATGTGACATGCTTTAGACAATGGAATATGGGTAGAAAAGAGAGCCTGTCAGTTTTGAGCCAAGGTATTAAGGTAGTTACCTGTTTCTACTCTTCTCTTGCACTTCTGCCATCTAGCTTGAAAAGATCCTTGAGTAGCCACTGGTCCTACAATAGAAGCACTTGGAACATACCTAAACTCAACACACAACCTGAAAGATATCCTCGCCAGCCCCCAACTACAGGCCGTGAACATGAAATAAGCAATTTGGGTGTTACACTTTACACATCAATATTGCAGAAGAAACCTGACTGATGCATTAAGCAATTCGCATTTCTTTAAATAGTAAACAATCAACATTATCCTAAATATTCATACAACATTCATACTGCTGATAAATCAAATCACAGATTTATAAGTCAAATTTCTCAGATATTCAAACATTGATTATAAACTTATTTAATTATACTCTCTAGATAATGACTTAGGAACTTCCCTGGCAGTCCAGTGGTTAAGACTCCGCGCTTCCAATGCAGGGGGCGCAGGTTCGATCCCTGGCCAGGAAACTAAGATCCCACATGCCGTGCAGACAAAAAATTTAAAAATAAAAATAAAATAAAATAAAATAAATAATGACTTTAAATCACAAATTAACATAGGTTCTTATAAACGTTTAAAACAACTTATAATAAAGACAAAACACACACACAGTATTATACTGATTACTAGCACTAAAGGGTTTGGGTAGACAAATGACTGCTTCTCAGTTGGATTTGGAATCCAATCACACAGTTCTACCCCAAACCACTGGTTACTAAATTAAACCTCTATTATAGTCAACACTCACTTTTACTTTTAATTAATTACCTTGCTTATAGATTTTAATTTTTTGACACGTGGTTTCTCTCTACAAAATGATATGTTCTTTCATGTTTTCTATGTCTGGCAGTATATAACCAAATAGCTTACCACTCTGACTTAATAGTCTAACCTGAAGGTTTAATTGACAACTTCTGTTTCATGAGTACCTCATTATAATTAGCAGAATATCTAGATCAGGGTTTTGTAAACTTTAAGGTACATGCAAATCACCTGCGAATCTTGTTAAACTACAGACTTTGGTTCAGTAGGTTTGGAATAGGACCTGCGATTCTGCATTTCTAACAAGCTCCCAAGTGATGCTGAGGCTACTGGCCCTTGAAACATACTTTGCATAACAAAGATATAGAGATGTCTTCTCCTGGGTGGTTAAGGATTATGTCTATGTAGCCCATTCTCTTCTTTGGGATAACTGGCTCTTTTATTTTCTTGGAATATATTATCTTCCTGCACGGCTATTGTATGTGCTGAACAGTTGTCAAATCCCCATTCTATTGGTTACTTCATGCCGCTGCTGGTGTTGAAGAGTTTCTTGGAACAATATCTACTTCTTCTGTTGTTCCCTGTGTATATTCTTTCCTATATACAGACATAAAAATAAGGACATTTATATACCTCATAAACAGATTTATAAGTCAACTGAGCTTAAGTCAACTGAGCTTAAGTCAACTTGACTTAAATACCTCATAAACAGACTGTGAGGAAAAATTGTGAAAGACTTTGAAATCAGAAAAAAAAAATTATTAACTCTCCTGTCTAGCACAATTTTCAACAGTTCATTGATGGGGTTCAGGACACACTACCACAAAATATGGCACCTTGGCATATTGAATATATTAGGCTGAAGAAATTTGAGAGATGGCGTGTGCAGGAAGGACTTTCTGACCTTACTCTGAAGCAGTTTATGAAACCCTTATGTGAGAAGTGCCCTCCCTGTACTTGGAAAAGAACATCCTTATCTCCAAGACTCCAAGTGGAATCTGAACAGGCCTTGCTGTTTACCCCAGTTTTCTATACTTAGCTCATATCCCATTTTTGTCCTACCACATTTTTCCACCACTCTCTACTCTTCATCAAACCTAGCATTAAAACACTCAGGTATGGGACTTCCCTGGTGGCACAGTGGTTGGGAATCCGCCTGCCAATGCAGGGGACACACATTCGAGCCCTGGTCCGGGAAGATCCCACGTGCCCTGGAACAACTAAGCCCATGAGCCACGACTACCAAACCTGTGCTCTAGAGCCCGCGAGCCACAACTACTGAGCCCATGTGCCACAACTACTGAAGCCTGCTTGCCTAGAGCCTGTGCTCCGCAACAAGAGAAGCCACCGCCACGAGAAGCCTGCGCTGCACAACGAAGAGTAGCCCCCACTCACCACAACTAGAGAAAGCCCTCACGCAGAAATGAAGACTTAATGCAGCCAAAAAATTAATTAATTAATTAATTAAAAGAAAAAAAACAAGCACTCAGGTGTAACCACTTCAGGTCTTCATTTTCTTATGAAGTGTCTTGTGTCACATAGAACTTATATTAAACAAATTCATATGCTTTTCTCTCGTGAATCTGTCTTGTTCTTGTCCCAGCCAAGAACTTAGAAAGGTAGAAGAAAACTATATTTTTCCTCCACTGTAAACTATTTTACAACTCTGTAAGCTGTAGTGGACTAATAATAGTACAAAGGATTTTTGTCTATAGAAATGCAAATTAACAGTCGAATGCAATTTATTATTGCCTGTGGATATATGCATTTTCATCTATTTGTAAAATTATTTTGGCATTCCTTATTGCCTGTATATATACGTGGTTTTTTTAATTCTCCTTTGACCAAGTAGTAACAAAGGGCTGGTACCTTCATTAATTAATGAGTCACATGGATTTATTTTATGTCTACGTAAGAATGTCATATAGAAATAATGCTCGCTTTTAAAAATTATCCTTTAGCAAGACATAGAAATTGAAAAGAAAAAAACTGCTTACTGTCTTATTCACTATTTAATATCATTAATAAGTAAAAATTAAACAAATCTATTCATCTTCACCATTCTTTTGTCTTATATCCACCTTTTTTCTTACATTTTATTATTTTAACTTTTTTCTTTTGAGTATTATTGTGAACTTAGAAAATAAAAATAATGATTTGATTCTTAATTTTTCAAAATTTAGAATATGGGAACGCCTTTAATTTACACCTACGCCCTTTCAGCACTGACTCTAATGTTTTTTTAAAGTATCTTTGTCTTCTGTCAATAGAAGGATATTTCCTGACCCGTTTCCATTTTTTTTCCTGTCATCTGGGAAACTGCTACCGTCCAAGGAGTCCAGGCTCCTTTTGGTGGAGAAAAGTATCAAAGACCCAAATATGGGCATTATAAGTACACATGAGAGTTGGTGGTGAGCGAATGCTACTGCTGTTGAGGCATTGGAGAAGTCACAGAGTTGGAAAATATAAGTCTTTTTGGAGTCTTGAGTTCATACTCATTTCCCCAAGTATATTAAATTGCTATGTCCTACTTTTCTCATAGGCTGGGGTTTTACTGACCTCTGAGAATTTTTCCCATGCTTCTGCTAAAGTAAACATGCTAAACCCATAGAAAAACACAGAGACATAGGTTTCCAGATACAAAGAAGAATGCTTGGGGGACAGCTGCAAAACAAAGGTTTCTATCTTAATTCTAACTTATTTCCTTTCCCTAATCTTGTATGGATAGTTATTTACATATGACAAGAGGAGGGAAGAGAGTTGGAAACCACAAAGATTTGGGAAAATCACTTAGGGACATAATGAGGACAAGATATGAACCATGAACAAGAACTCAAATATTCTGTCTTAATCTCCAGGGCTTCCCTGGTGGCGCAGTGGTTGAGAATCTGCCTGCTAATGCAGGGGACACGGGTTCGAGCCCTGGTCTGGGAAGATCCCACATGCCGCGGAGCGACTGGGCCCGTGAGCCACAACTACTGAGCCTGCGCGTCTGGAGCCTGTGCTCCCAACAAGAGAGGCCGCGATAGTGAGAGGCCCGCGCACAGCGATGAGGAGTGGCCCCCACTTGCCACAACTAGAGAAAGCCCTCGCACAGAAACGAAGACCCAACACAGCCATAAATTTAAAAATATAAATAAATAAATAAAAACTAAAAAAACAACAACAACAATCTCCATTCCTCTGGGTTCGAACTAGATTCCCAAATTGGATGAAGTAAAATATTCATCTTAACCTCCCCCTTGGTAGCGACAGAGAGTCAGTGTTCTCCAAGAGCGCTGTAACTGTGGCTTATGATCCCCTGGAGCTTTCTCTAAAGCAGGAAATACAATTTTTTTTCCACTGTGAGGTTTTTCACTTTGGCTATGAAAAGCAAGTACCACTTGATTCTAAAGAGTTTTCCTCTTACCAGCTAATTCCCCACTGAGTTTCCTCCCCTTAGTTGCACTTTTCATCAGAACAAATTGCATCTTGCCCCACCCAGAGAACTGGAACCATGACTAATGTCAGATTCTTGGATCTAAGCATTAAATACAGCCACATCTGAGTTAGAGGGCTCAGGCATCCTCTCAGTTCCCATGTGAGGCAGCCAGAGTGGAGAGAGAGTACAGCTCCTGTCTCCATGGATTGGCTGTGCTTTAGCACGGAGCTCATGTGACTTGGGGCCAACCTCTCTTAAAATCTAGATTGTTTCTCAAAGACAATCAAATCAAAATTTAAGTGCCCTCCCTTCACACAAACATACACACACACACACTCAAAGAATGAAATGTTGTTGTATTACAATAAGATTCTTCCTAAAACTGTATCACAGATTACCAGGTAAAGAATAGACTTGAATGATTTGTATACACTTTGTGGGAATACTGTAGGGTCTGTCAACTAATATTATATTTCCATCTTGAAAATGACCTCCTCTCTGCTTGTCTGAAGCAAGCAGCAGTTAATGGTGAGTATGAAGCAACAAAGTGCTCTGTTCATTTCTGATCACTGAGAAGTTAATATTACCCCCAAAGAAGAGAAGTTATCCTTTAAAAATCACAAATGAGGGACTTCCCTGGTGGTCCAATGGGTAAGGCTCCACGTTCCCAGTGCAGGGGGCGCCGGTTCGATCCCTGGTCTGGAACTAGATCCCGCATGCCGCAACTAAGACCAGGCACAGCCTAAATAAATAAATAAATAGTTTAAAAATAAATAAAATTGATCACTTAATCATTCAAAAAAATCACAAATGAACCAAATTTGGGGACACATTTAAGTTACTATCTCTTTGAATCATTTATAAGAGACAAAATTTGGGGTACCTAGCCTCACAAATGGAGGAGGATGAAGTAATGTATAAAAGAGTTTCCATAATCCATGATTATGGATTATTTTCCATAATCAAAGTAATGTATAAAAGATTTTCCAAACCTCATGAGGGTGAGGTTAACAGGAGACCTTATTGCCTTACTTTCTGAAAAGATGCTGAAATTTGAACAGGCAATTCACAAACTCCATTTATCCAATTTTATCACATTCCAGTACTAGGTAAAGTTTATAGACAAGAAGTATTTATAGTCTAGTTAAATTTGCATATGCTTACTTCATTTACTGAATATCTACTATGTGCCAGGTCTTGTGTTAGGACTAATGATACAAAGGTAAGGAGGAAAAACAAATCCCTGCCACCAGAATTTCTTTTGGTACCGATTTTATAAGCAGTTCTTTGACTCTTGCATTTAAAAGAAGCAGCATTGGTTGTGAAGGCAGCTAGAAAGGAACAGTCATTTTGCCTAAATATTGAACTCAGTGGGGAATTAACTGGTGGGTAATAGACGTTTCTGAGCAGCCAAAACCAATTTCCCACATTCCAAATACTGAAAGTCATAAGTTGAATCCCTAGACATGCCTCCTGGAGCATTTATTCCTATTTTATACACAATTTTAGCCATGGTGGTACAGGAAAATACTGGCTCCCTTACAAAGACATATTGTGAGAACTTTCAAAGGAGGGAGGGAGCGTCTCCAGCGAGGAAACAGAGTGAAACTGTGCAGTCCTGGTTTACCTTCATCTGATTCTAGTAGCTTTGTTTTCAAAGTATGTTTGACCAACAGCCCACAACTGATAAAACGGCAAATGGTGCCACAGCCCTATAAAGCTGGAGGTTACCCTGAGGTAACCACAACGAAGAGTAGCCCCCACTCGCCACAACTAGAGAAAGCCTGCGTGCAGCAACGAAGACCCAACACAGCCAAAAATAAATAAATTAATAAAAAAAAAAAAAAAAAGCAGGGTGGTCTTAGGCATGGGAAATGTGACTGGAGGTAGGGAAAAGGTGAGGTAATCGGTGTTCTGCAGAGGCGTATCCGCGTTACATGCCTCTTCATGGGATACATGTTCCAAAATGGTGCAGTTTTTAGTCTTCTGATGTCAAAAGGTCATTTACGGAACACCTGGGCAGGCCCAGTTTGGGGGTCAGTGGTCCCAACCACTCTTGGCCAGTTTGAACTGGGTGAGAGTCAACTCCAGGTCCCTGGGAAACAACTTAAGCCCACCTGTTACTATAGTGACCCATACATCAGAGGTGTTATCTGTAGGGGTGGTTAAGGAGTCCTGTAATATATTATCTAGGCTACGTGAAGCTTGGAGGGTAGGCAATTAAAGAAAAAAATAACTAAAGCAGGTTAATTAGTAAAGGCAGGTTACAAACAGAGGGGGTTTTAATAAGCTGTTCCCTTATCTGCTGTTCTGTAAGACACACTCAAGGATTTCTAAGACGCCAGCTTCTGTTAACCCTGTAGTTTCAATCCCACGTGACAACAAATTGTGCATTTCTCCTTTGTACAAGGAGGAACAACCATAGCCTGGGCTAGGACCTGTGGTGGAATTAGAGCCACAGCTGTTTGGGTTGGCACGGATCAGCAGACAGCAATCCTGAGGTTCAGTGTCAGCAACAGCAGTGACAGTGCAGGTGGTCACTGTGCAACAGCAGCATGGCCTGGTCAGGGCATGCCTTCAGACTGCTCAGGTTTCCAAAGGCAGTGTACCAGGCACCTTAGTCAACACTGAGTCAGCAGCACATTCTGGAGTTACAGCATCAGGGCTGCTCTGCGGAATCCTCTGGCCTCAAGGGGGCACACTGAGTTTTGGGTTTGCAAAGAAAAATAGCTAGAAGGACGAACATTTGGACACGAACCAGCTTCTTGGATATACAGTACTTGGGGAGGAAAACTCAAAAAATACTGGACTTCCTGCAGTCATGCATGCCACACTAGATTGTATAAAAAAAGGAAGCATGGCTTGTGAGGATCATATGAGGACATGCTTTTCCACATCACTCTGAATACTTCTTTTTTGCCTCTGCTGGATCCTTTTCCTCCATGAGTTCTAAATCAGTATTCTACTTTCCCTCATTTGTATTCCTTTCTTTCTTTCTTTCTTTCTTTCTTTCTTTCTTTCTTTCTTTCTTTCTTTCTTTCTTTATGGCTGTGTTGGGTCTTCGTTTCCGTGCGAGGACCCTCTCTAATTGTGGCAAGTGGGGGCCACTCTTCATCGCAGTGCGCGGGCCTCCCACTATCGCGGCCTCTCTTGTTGCGGAGCACAGGCTCCAGACACGCAGGCTCAGTAATTGTGGCTCACGGGCCTAGTTGTTCCACGGCACGCGGGATCTTCCCAGACCAGGGCTCGAACCCGCGTCCCCTGCATTGACAGGCAGACTCTCAACCACTGTGCTACCAGGGAAGCCCCACATTTGTATTCTTTTATTGGCGGCCACGTCCTGAGTCTTCAATGACTCACTGGATATTTTACACATATATTATCTCACAGTTTACCTAAAACCCACCTTAACAAAGAATCCTTATAGGTGAAATTCAGCCTCCGTACCCTGGTACCGAACTGAAACTCAGAGACAGAGTTTTGGGTGAAGTAGAAAAGAATAGCTCTATTGCTTTGCCAGGCAAAGGGGGCCACAGCAGACTAATGCCCTCAAAACTATGTGTCCACCTGGAGGAGGTAATGAGGAGTTTTATACTAATTGTTCAAAGCAGATGGCATGATCATCTAGCTCATGGACATTTTTGTGATTGGTTGGTAGTGAGGTAATTGGGAGTCGGCATCATCAACCTTCTGTTTCCAACCAGTCTGGGGTCTACATACATGCTTGTGGGCATCACACAGTTAACTTCTTCCACCTGATAGGGGTTTCAGTATCTGCAAAACAGCTCAAAGATATTATTATGTATATTCCTTGAGAGGCGGAATCAGGACCCCTCCCCAAGTCTGCACTATTGTTTCTTGACTGCTCCCCTCTTGTTTCCGCATTCTCTCCCTTCCTTGATTAGCAACTGTTTGAACCTGCCCTTTGGAAATCAGGGAAGGTCATGGAGGCTGAATGAAGCCTATTTCCTACAAACGAGAAACGGGGGACACAAAAAGACTTTTGTGCCCAGAAATCCCATAGGGTCCTGCTTAGTTCCATGCTTACAAATCAATAAGAAAAAAATATGCGAAAGAAAAATGAACAAAGGACATAGGCAATACAGAAGATGCATGAAACAAAAAACGTAAATGGCCAATAAACATGAAAAAATATTCAATCTCATTAGGAATTTTTTAAATAACACAAAAAATCATTTTTTGCCTGTCATATTTATAAAGGTTTCTAAAACCTAGGGTTCCACTGTCATAATATGGATCTAAAGCTCTTTTTAAAATGGTGATCCCAATGCCTCCAAGCTTGTAGTCAGTTTTCTTGTCCACTTGGGACTCTTCCTTCCAGGTGAATGATCCCTCCATTCATTAGTTATCTTTACAAAAGGAACAAAGGAGGTCTTCTGACAATTAGAAAAGCTAAGAAACCTCAAAAGGTAGTCTACTACAGCAAAGTAGACCTAATCAAGGTTCAAGCAATAGGTACAACAAGTCTTCTCCAAACACTTAATATGCAAATATATTTGAGATTTTCTCCGAGAATGACATGTTAATTTATTTCGCAAAGTTGTATTCCCAGGGATACTATTTCAGGAGAGGAGAGAGGAGAGGGGGATGGTTCACAGCACTAGTATTCTGAAGAACACATTTTGGGAAATGCTGGATTAAATAATAATAGTTAATATTATTAGCTCTATAAAGTAATACTGTTTGTCTTGCTCTGGCACCAATCTAAGCATTTTTGTAAACCTTATAACAGTTCCATGGGAGGTTCTATTTTTACAGATAAGGAGACTGAGACACAAGAGAAGTTAAGCAATTTGCCCAAAGTTGAACAACTAGAGAGTGGCGAGTTTGACTTTGCATCCAGGCGAAGCCTAGTGCCTAACCTCTGTGCTATATAACCTCCATGGTCTCTTTTTTTTTTTTTTTTTTTAATTTATTTACTTATGGCCGTGTTGGGTCTTCATTTCTGTGCGAGGGCTTTCTCTAGTTGCGGCGAGCGGGGGCCACTCCTCATCGCGGTGCGCGGGCCTCTCACCGTCGCGGCCTCTCTTGTTGCGGAGCACAGGCTCCAGACGCGCAGGCTCAGTAGTCGTGGCTCACGGGCCCAGTCGCTCCGCGGCATGTGGGATCCTCCCAGACCAGGGCTCGAACCCGCGTCCCCTGCATTGGCAGGCAGACTCTCAACCACTGCGCCACCAGGGAAGCCCCTCCAGGGAAGCCCCTCCATGGTCTCTTTAAGCTCTGAATCCTAAGGCTCTTCCATGACGTCTGGTGTTCTATATATTCCGCAATACGTGAAAGGACTGTTCCAACATCAGGTAGAAAGGATGCTCCTCCTTGTTTCCTTTGCCATCCATCTCAGTGTTACAGAATCGCACTCCATCTCATCACCAACATTTCTGCCTTCGAATCATGGATCCTTAGTGTCTGCCAAGGCCTTAGAGTAAGAAGACAGATTTCCACTTCATTTCAATTAAAAAATGTTTCAATACACTCACTCTTCAGTATCCTAGGTCGTTTAATAAAGTAAATGAAATTTTCCTCATTTCTAATTCCATTAGGAATAAATGGTTTCTATTGCCAGGTTCTGCTCTAAAGCCTCAAATTAGAGCTCACTCTTGAACAACAGGGGTCTGAACTGCACAGTGTCGCTTACCCATGGATTTTTTTCAATAAATACATGTAGTACTACACGATCCATGGTTGGTTGGATCACCTGATGCAGAACCATGGATATAGAGGGCTCATTATGGGACTTTGAGCATTCATGGATTTTGGTGTCCCCGACAGGTCCTGGAACCAACCCCCCCCCCCCCGCAAATACCCGGCGATGACTGTATTGACTAGTTAAAATAGAAGATCTGAGAACCTTTAGATGAAAAGAAAAAGAAAAGGCACACAAAAACATAAATGTCTTATTCTTTTGTAGAAACGTAGGCTTATATGCCACTTGCTCTTTCATTTGAGTTATACTGTATTGTTTTGTTCTCATCAAGAGAAAGCATAATGCTTTGATAGTGTCAATTATTTTACTTAAAACGTTTCTATGTATTCCTGTATAGACCTAGGTAGCAAATTAAAGCGATATGTATAAGTTTTCAAAATGTAAAATAATGTACAATTTCAAATAATCTTGTATATTATCATATACTAAAAAGAAAAAATTATGATAGTTACAAAAAGCATGCTCCTGAGTTCCGTGACTAAGTTCCGTGTTCCTGTAGAACACTTGGGGAAGCCTAATTGAAGATTTCTGGACCTGACACCTGATCTTAGTCTCAAACATTGAGGAGTAAGCAAGCCTAAGCAAGCAGGCATTCTACATCAAGGAGACATCAATGGGGATTGTGTGTTCTTGCCTTATGAATCCCAAGCAAGTAAATCTTGTACTCCATGCAATAAACCTTTAACTTTCAGTATGTGACAGTCTTTCCTCATTTCATAAATATTTATTGGGCGCCTGCAATATGCCAGTCTCTGATACAGCAGTGAAGAAAACACCAACCCTGCTCCTACGGAGCTTACATTAATGGGAGACTCTTTAATGTGTTCTACCACCCAATTATCCAAAAAAGATAATCTCGCCACGTAATCCAATTGTGTAAAATCTGTCTTGGGCAAAGGGAACGGCACGCGCATCCTCGGATCAGCTTGAAATGAAAACTCAGCCTGTGCGGAAAGGACGCGGGGCGCCAAACGCGAGAGGGCGCCCTCGCCTCGCTCCGCTCGGAGCGGCGCGCCGCTGTGACGCGTCGGCTCCGCCCCATGCTCCCTTCATAGCGCCCCCGCCCCCTTGAGCGAAATGCGCAGACTCCTCCTCCGGGCTCTGCTTCTGCTGGAGACGCTGCGGAGTCGCAGACGTCGCCTCCCCGCGTGCTTCTGAGGTTAGCTGCCGGGCCTTGTCCTACCGCAGTGGCCGCGCCGCGCGGCTCGGGAGCAGGGCGCTGCAGCCGCGGTCCCGGCCTCGGTGTTTGGTAAACAGAAGCCCCAGCGTGCCGGGAGCGTGCAACCCCTCGCCCGGCCCGGCGAGCCCCGGGCGTGAACCGCGCTGACGGAGGATGGCAGCCTCCGGGGTGGAGAAGAGCAGCAAGAAGAAGACCGAGAAGAAACTTGCTGCTCGAGAGGAAGCTAAACTGTTGGCGGGCTTCATGGGCGTCATGAATAACATGCGGAAACAGGTACCGCCTCTGTGGGAGTGACCGACGGCGTCGGGGAGGTGGTCCGGGACTCGGGCCCCTGTCAGCCGCGGCTGAAACCCGCGCCCCGGGGATCGCGACCCTCTTCTTCCTCTGTCCTCGCCCTTCCTTGCATTTTCGCACGCCGGCGAAGCCGCTGTCGGTGGAGGGTAGCGTTAAACAGTTCTCGAGCAAAAGTGCCTCGTCGTCCGCCGATGCTGTGGCTCCTGACTCCTATGGGGCCCCGTGGGCCGGCATTCGGCGTCGGGTATCTCTTGTATAACAGCTGTGCCCTAGTTATCTCTTTGTGAGGCGAGGATCCCTCCATTGGCCAGCCGTTTTAAGGTGTCGGGAGATCTCGGGCGAAGAACCTCACTGGCACAGCCCAAACCGAAGCCCCCCAAGGAAGGGAGAAGCATTGCTGGCCTGACATCAGCTCCTCTAAAATAAGGATCCCCGCCCCCCTTCTGTGTTACCAGGGTGGAGCTAGTAGAAGACAAATCCTCCTGTACGTGTTAATTTAGAGCAGAAACAGCCGTGGATAAATACCGTGCCGCCTTTTAAGGGCACCGTGCGCCTCTGTTGAGAGGAGTTCTTTGTTCTTTGATGTGTGGCGTATTAGTGAAAGTCTTCAGCACGTCGGCGAAAGGTGGGTTATGAAAAGAATGGGTTTTAACGCCAGAGAATGTAGACTAGAGCATCTATTTGTTTTTAAATTCCATAGCATCTTATACCAGTAGGCGTAGAAAAGTCACTTGGTTATTTTCTCGTCCTGGCAGCTTTATTTCTAGAAATATGCATCCAGGAAGATTTGTGGGAATGTTTCAGTTTTGTGACCGTGGTCCTGTTTTTCATGACAAAAGCGGGACATGAGTATAAGTAACTGCAAAACCTAGTTTGCTCAGCTGGTGGTGCTGAAACCACACAACCCAGATTGGGACTGGAACCTACAGGCAGGGACTCGAATCCACCGTCTTTTAACTGAGATCACACACCTGGTCTCAGGACTTTAATGAAGCTCAGGTTCTTTTTTTGTTTTGGGGTTTTTTTTTTTTTTTTGGCTGCGCAGCGTGGCTTGTGGGATCTTAGTTCCCCGACCAGGGATTGAACCTGCGCCCTCGGCAGTGAAAGCGCAGAGTCCTAACCACTGGGCCGCCAGGGAGTTCCCAAAGCTCAGGTAGTTTATGTCTCATGGCAGAAGGAATTCAGTGAAAGACAAGGTGATAGGTAAGAAGTGGATTTATTTATAGAGATACACATTCCATAGACAGAACGCAGTCTGTCTCAAAAGGCGAGAACGGCCTTGGGAGAAACACACTTCACAGACAGAGTGTGGGCAATCGCAGAAGGCAAGAGTCCCCAAAATATGGGGTGGTTCGTTTTTATGGGCTGGGTAGTTTCATAGACTAATGCGTGGGAGGATTATTCCAACTACTGCGGGGGTGGGGGTGGGGGAAGGGGCGGAGATTTCCAGGAACTGGGCCAACACCTACTTTTTGGCCTTTTATGGTTAACCTCAGAACAGTCAGGGCACTGGTGGGTGTGTCATTTAGCATATGCTAATACATCACGGTGAGCGTGTAATGAAGAAGACGGTCCACTGGAAGTCAGATCTTCCACCATTTTGGACCTAGTTGGTTCTAACCAGTTTTTGTCATGTTCTATGGCTATGTCATTCTTTTAAAGGTTGTGCCCTGCCCCCTTTCCTCCTGTTTCAGTTCTGATGGGACTGTGGACAACAGTAGAGGAATTTAAGAGTTTTATGAGGGTATTAACTTTGGTTTCTTTAAGCAAACTCTGCTGGGGTCTTGTCTTTGTTCATCAGCTCCTGACATTGTGCATGAATGCGGTAGATATTTGTGGGAGTGCCTTTAAATCTTGCCTGGTCTTTGGGCTGAAGTAGCTGTGAATGCTTGAATTCAATATTTTATGTAACTTTCATGTATCTATTTCCATGTATACATTCATGTTCCTTTCCTGTGAACCTTTCTTACGTTTAGGACACCACTGACTTTGCATTGCTGGTGCATTTAACTAGCGTCTGCCTCTAAAACGTAATTGCACCGCAATTCACCAGTGCCCGCATTTGTTTCCAGCAACCCTCCCACTCCCCCAAATACGTGTTTTCATACGCAGACTGTAGCATTGTAAAGCATTGCCTCGTTCCCTGCGTAGATGGGGTGCAACTGGGTTGCAGCATCAGATGTTTACTTGAAGAGGAGGGGATTGTCTGAGACTGTATGTTTAGCTTTTGGGGTTTAAAAATTGATTCATATCCATTTCTTAGACTTAGCTTTAAACAATATTAGCATCTACTTATTTACTGTTAAAATAGAAATACAGTTACTGAAATACCAGGATTCTGTTACTGAGTAGGAAGGGGAAAATGGATGCTGGGTGAGATATCAGGAATTTCTTCGACAATGGTTAACTGGCCTTAATCTGCCAGTTTCTCCTTTTGTCATTGGCTTTGCTTGTCATTCAGACAGTTCTCCAGTAACACTTTTACCAACTTCATGGAATCCTGCATCTTTTGTAAGGTGGGCAGCTTCACTTTGCAGTTGATTTACATTATACATGTATTGTTCTGTTTAACATAACAGAGAAGAGGCTCACCAAGAGTGACTGACAAGGGCAGTTGATGGGAAGTGGCAGAAATAGAAGCTGGTCTGAGCCAGAGGAGGAATGTTTGAGTGAGGACCAGTTTTAAAAGTGTTCTTCTATGGTGAATACTTCTGTGTTATTACTATTTTTGCTTTCCCTTACGATCTCATTACTTTGGGGATCAGGATAATGAGTGCCTGGATGACAAGGGCCCCCAGAAACATCCCTATACAAATTTAAGAACACTGTGAAATTAGAATTCCTGAATCCCAATTCCTGCTCTATCATTAATTAGTATTGTGATATTAGAAAAAGATTTAGGTCATTTCATCTCTCTGTAGCATTGCAGCCAATCTGTACGTAGTGGTGAAAGGGGGTTCTGCTGAGCCCGCAGCCTCAGCTTCCAGTGGAGGCTTTTCCTCCATTATCCTTTCAGTCATTTCTAGCCTTTTGTTTTTAAGTAAACTCTACAATGAAGTATAGGATTCACGAAAAGGATCCAAATCATAAATGTGCAGCTCAAAGAATTACTGCAAAACGAACACACCCCCTCCAAGAAAAAGAGATTGGCTAGTACACCAGAAAGTCTCCACCTTGTGCCCTTCTCAATTGCTACCCCCTCAAAGGTAACCACTATTCTAATTTCTACTACCATAGATTTGTTTGTCCTGTTTTTGAACTTGTATACATGGAATCATACAGTATATACTTGTGTGTCTTGCTTTCTTAAAGCTAGCATTTTTTTTAATTTTTGAATTTTATTTTTTTATACAGCAGGTTCTTTTTAGTTATCCATTTTATACATATTACTGTATAAATGTCAATCCCAATCTCCCAATTCATCCCACCACCACCACCACCACCACCACCCCCACCACCACCCCGCCACCCCGCCACTTTCCCCCCTTGGTGTCCAAGTCTAGAAACTGTCATACAGAGTGAAGTAAGTCAGAAAGAGAAAAACAAATATCGTATATTAACGCATATATGTGGAACCTAGAAAAATGGTACAGATGAACCAGTTTGCAGGGCAGAAATTGAGACACAGATGTAGAGAACAGACTTATGGACACTAAAGCTAGCATTTTGTTTGTGAGATTTATCTCTATTGTGTGTTGCTCTAGTCCGTCTTCATTGTGTGTAATATCCCATTGTATGAATACACCAGAATTTATCCATTCTATCATGTTGGGTATTTGGGACTGTTAAAAGTAGTGCTACTTTGAATATTTTTGTACATTTTGTACATGACTCTTGATGTGTACATGTATGCATTTCTGCATTTTTGTTGGGAAATACCCAAGCGTGGAGTTGTTGAGTCATAGGTTAGGCTACATTCAGCTTTAATAGATCCTGTGGTACAATTTCCGAAGTTGTGCCAGTTCACACTTTGGCCAGCTCTGTATGAGAGAGGCTTTTGCTCTACATCTTTGCTAACACTTGATATTGTCAGTCTTTATAACATTAGCCATTCTAGCGGATGTATAGTGGCATCTTATTTAATTTGGTTGAGCACCTTTTCATTCATTTTTCCAACTCTTTTTTAGATTAATGTTATTATCTGTTACACTAGAAAGGGGCTCTACAAAGCAGGGCAGGGTCAAAGTCACTCTTGCAGGTACCCAGTGCTATTGCTATTGTGTTAATGAAGTCCAGAAGACCCTTAACAATTGAGAGATGTTTTGAGAACTTTCTGAGTACCACTACAGTTCACAGTTTCCTCAGGTTAAATGAATTAAAACATAATTAGAATTTTAAAGCTTATGTTAAAGCCCCACTGAGAGTTAAGTGAGAGAACCACAAAGCTGATTTGAGGATTGGATGCTGGGCAGTCACCTGGGCTCACTTACTAACTGAAATGACTCAGCTTCTGTATACACACCTCTCCAAGACTGTCAATTACTACATGTCATTAATCTTTAGGGTCTCTTGTGAATAATCCAAACCTTCTGCATTAAATCCTCAATAATAGAAACACCAGCCATTCTCCAAAGTGTTTTATATGCTTGTCTCATTTAATTTTCATAACAACTCCCATTGACAACTCCCATTATCCATATCTTCCTATTCTTAACTCTATTCTATTTTCTCTTTTTGTCTGTCCAGTTTAGGAGATATATCTCTCTCTTCACTGTCTTTTCAATGTCCTAAGCTTTCTTGGCCCTCCGTCCTTTTTTCACATACTTTGGGCAAAAAGCACTGATGACTGTTTACCTTCTTTGTGCAAGGCTTCTAAGCACAGCTGAAGAATATTCCATTACTGGGCAGTCCTCTGCCAGGTGAGTCCTAACTTCAGCTGGGCTGGCAGTACTACTGGTGAGCAGTTCTACTTACTATTTATTTTACTGTTTTCCTCTAACCCAAGCCCTTACTCTGTATCCTCATTTTCAGTACATCATCTCTCTTTTGACATCACAAATAAATAGAAGTCATTAGTCTGGAACTATCTAACTTTAAACTTTCCACCACCAAATCTATAAACCTGTTTTGGCACCTTTTTTTATTCTGCTGCAATGGATAAAGCCATTTAAAGCCAGTACTTTCACCTGGGCTTTGACTTTCTCAGTACTAGTGTAGTCAGAAAAGTTACACCATTAGTTATTCTTTCTTTGTTAAGCATCTTTAACTTCTCCTTCTCTGCTGGATTCTAGCCATCAACATTTAGGCATGTTTTAACCTCTCTAGCCTTTAAACTAACCAACAAACCAATACACTTATTCTTAGTCTCAATATTTCCCTGTAAATAAAATCCCTCTCCCCCTTGTTAAAACCAAAAGGTGGGTAGAGTCACTGCCTCTTGGCTCACTGTTTATCTATTCCCCTATTTCAGTTTGGCTTTCTAACTTATCCATTTAGATGAATACTTGTTGAGAACCCATTGTGTGAGACCTACTTACCATAAAATGGCAGGTACAAGAGACTGATAAAAGGCCAGTGTGACTGGAGCACAGAACATAAGGGGAGGATGGTGCAAGATGAAATTGGAGAAGTAGCTAAAGATCTGCCCGTGTATAGCCTCATAAGTCAAGTTAGGGGGTTTTGCCTTTATTCTAAAACCCTTTCAAATATATGTGTGTATAAGAGGAGGAATAGGTGTATCAGTTTTTCTTTTGAAAAAGATGATTGACTGCTCTATGGTGAATGAATTAGCTCTCAGAGTAGAAGCTGGCAGACCAAACAGGAAGTTGTTACAGTAGCGCAGTGAGATGGTCCTTTGGACTAAGGTGATAGCAGCAACGGCAATATCAATAAAGAAAAGATGGTATATTCAAGAGATTTAGGGGGTAAGATCAACAGGACTTAGTGATGGTAACGACATGTGGTTGTGATGACTAAATTAGAAAAACAAATTAAGATAACTTAAAACAGAACCTAATAATGAGTAAGCTCTCAATAAATGTTGGCTATTTTTGCTGTTGTTGTGATGGTGGTGGTTGATTGGATGCTGAGGGGTTCTGTACAAGATGTCATTTATGACCTCCAGGGTTCTGAAATGCATAACTAGATGGATGATGACACAGTTCTCTGAGAGAGGAGATACTGGAAATGGATCAAGGCTTTGAGGAAAGGATTATAGTTTGTGTTTTAGATAGTTTAGTTTGCAGTGCCCCTGAGACATTAAGGTATCTGATGAGTGGACAGGTCTGGAGAGTTGTGGGTTAAAAGTATAAATTTTTGAGTTATTTGCATATAGAAGATAAACTTCATTGAAGCTGTGGAGAGTTAAGAATCTAGGATAAAGGCTGGGTAGGGAATGAGCCTGTAAAGAAGACAAAAAAGTAGTGGCCAGAAGAGTAGGAGGAAAATGAGAGTTTTGAGGATCAGAGAAGAAATTGTTTCAGAAGGAAGATGACAAATTTTGATGCCTAAGAGAAGTCAGAGTAAGATCAGAACTAGAAACGTTCAGAGGATATAGCAACAAAGAGGGGTTTATTGACTGTGATGAGAGTTGTTTTGATGGGGAGACGGATGGAAGTCAGATTAGTGTGAATAGGGTATGAGAAAATTGAGACAGTTCATTTGAGATTTGGCCCTGAAGGGAGTGAGGGAATCAAATAAAGGCTTTTTAAATGGAAGATGTATGTGTGTTTAAAAACTAGTAGGAAGAATTCATTTGAAATGGCGAGGTTTAATATATGTGAAACAGAATGGGTGATTGATAGATGATTCCTGAGATGAAGTCCAAAGTAAAGGTGAGTAATCTCCTATGGGAGGAGGATGGTTCCTCTTCCATAGGAGTGGGAAGGAGGAGAGGGTTGGTAGGTACATAGGTGGGTGTGTTTGGAATCAAGAGAATGAAGGAGTTCCTACCTAGAGGCTTTTGTTTTCTCTGAAAAGTAGGAGATGAGATCATCTGCTAAAATGAAGGAGGAAGAAGATGAAGCTGGAGGTTGAGGAAAGTTGTTTTTGTGAAGAATAGAAATGGTATGATGGCTGGCAGTGTGGTTTTGTTTTGTTGCTGTTTTGGCCGCACCGCATGGCGTGTGGGATCTTAGTTACCCGACCAACCAGGGATCAAATCCATACCCCCTGTAGGAGTCCTAACCACTGGACCGCCGGCGAATTCCCAATATCTAAGTCGTCGTCGTCTTTTTTTTTTTTTTTTGCCACACCGCACAGCTTGTGGGATCTTAGTTCCCTGACCAGGGATTGACAGCAGTATTTTTTGAGGTTAATTATCATGAACTTATAATGAATATTTATCCTTAACCTGGCCTTCAAAGCCCTGTCATAAAGGTTCTATGACTCGCTTCCCTTCCTACTCATGCTTCAGTTCTTTATTTTTTTTATTTTTTAAGATTTTTTTCATGTGGACCATTTTTAAAGTCTTTATTGAATTTGTTACAGTACTGCTTCTGTTTTATGTTTATGGGGTTTTTTTGGCCCCGAGGCATGTGGGATCTTAGCTTCCCCGACCAGGGATTGAACCCGCACCCGGGATTGAACCCGCACCCTCTGCATTGGAAGGCAAAGTCTTAACCCCCAGGGAAGTCCTTACTTTAAAGTAAAGTTCTTACTTTAAAAGCCACTTCTTCCCTGAATGCCCTAGATTATGTCAAGCCCCTCTATTACATATGCTCTTACAGCACTCTATTCCTTTCTTTCATGCATTTATCAGCTCTATAAAGGCAATAAACACTATTTAGTTTAAAGCATGTCTTTGCTACTAGGCTCTAAGCTCCATGAGGGCAGGGACTGTGTTTGGCTTGTTCGGCTATATTGCCAACATCTACCACATAGGTGCTCAAATATTTGTTAATACAATAGTTGATATCATATGTATGGTTGATAACACCTAGAGGATGAGTGGACAGAGGATCTGGGTAGCATCAACATTTTAAAGGATAGGAAGAAAAGTGCGTTGGAGATTAAGGTGTGGGAGGAAGAAAGACAGCAGGGAATAATGTCATTGAAACCAAGATTAAGTTACAAAGGAGAGCCAGTCGGGAGTATCCAGTGCTATAGGGAGGTCAAAAAAGAGAGTGTCCAGTGGATTTGAAAATTGGTGGTTTTAGCAAGTAAAGTTTTAATGGAATGGTGGGGGGAAAAAGCAAATTTTAGAGGACAAAGCAGGGACAGAGTGGGGAGTACATGGAGAGGAAACTGCCCCCTTTGTGGCCCAAGCTTTCCCAGATGGGATCAATGTTCTGCTAAACTCTGTAGTATCTAGTGCATACTGTCATCATGACACCATGTGTGTGTTGAATAAATGAGTACAGAAGCACATCTTAAGAGAGACATGATTGTATTAAAATTACCTTCTGAGAAGAAGGGGGACAGTCAAGATTTGGGAGATGTAAGAACCAGGGTAGCCCCAAAAGCCTCTGGCCTTTTTCTAGGACAGTGTCTTCATTGCACCTCACCTCTGACTACTTGCAGTCTGTTTCTCTTTCAGAATTTCAAATCCTGGAGAGAGAGGATCTGATAGACATAGTTTGGGTTAAATGTTAATCCTGTGAATAAATTATCCTAAGCAGAATAGGGCCATGTAGCACAAACATGATCTTGAAAGGCCCATGTATTGAGGCCATTTCCTGAGAAGGAAGAATTGTAAGTCAGGTGGCTACTCCAGTTGGCATCTACTACAAAGATTCGTATTAGTGAAATCACTGATAAATTTTTTAGTACATAATATAGCATATAATTTAGTTACATTCTGTTGAGCTGTCAAAAAATGTGGTTGATTAACATTTAAGAGAGACACTCTTAAGAATATGCCATCTTATTTCAGATTAGCTTACTGGAAAATGGTGTGCCAGGATTAAATGAGTTCTGCCTTAGACCTTCTCTTTGAGTTGCAATTAAATTGAATCACAATTTAATATTACACTGTAAGCTATTACTGTGAAAAATTATTTTAGAATGGTTTTGTGTCTTCTATAAAACTTCTTTTAGCAATTTTGCCTTTAGTCACTCATTGCTTTAGGAAGCAGCATGCTATAGTGGAAATAACATGGACATTGGATTCAAACAGATTTCTGGGTTTGAATTCTGCTCTGTCTTCTTACTAATTGTGTGACGTTGAGCAAGTCGATTCTTCAGCCTTTTGTGTTCCTATGTGCACAATGATCATAATATCCTACCTTACTGATGTTGGAACTAGTGAGAGAAAGAATGTGAAAACTCTTGATAAATTATTCAGTGTTACACAGATATTGTTGGTATTGTTATTATCACAGTGAATCTGCTGGGATTCTTGGTTACCAGCAACAGAAACCATTCTGTCTTAAGTAAAAGTAATTTATTGCAAGGGTATCGGGAACTTACACCGTTCATCGTAGGCTGGAAGATGAGCAGTCCTGGCAAACAAGCCTAGGGATTCTTTGGTAGCTAGGCTGCAGAAACCCTGGAGTCAAGGTTACAATGCAGGAACAGTCTTGACGACTTGCTGGTGCCACCATAAAGACATCCCGTTGTCCCCGACACACCGCCCCATCTTTCTGTCATTCACCCAAGATTCAGAATCCTGGAAGTAGGTATCTAACTGGTTGGCCTTAGATTGTTTGCCAGATTAGGGCTGTGCTAAGGAGTGAATAGAAGAATTATCTGACTTACTTGTTCCATAACGAGAGGCAGGCTCTGAGAATTGCCCTCTCCCCAAGATAGTTCATAATGAGGATTTTTTCCAGAAATGAGAGTTTGGGGTTCTAGGAGGCAGGGGAAATTGGATGCTAGATTGCCAGAATCCACAAATATCCACTATGACCTATACCTTAGGTGTCCAGTGCAAACATGCATGCCCTTATTCTGTCCTATAATTTTTTTAAAATTATATATATATATCACCAATTAAATTTTTTCACTTACCATATCTAACTCCAAGATCACTTGGTGATATCCATTTCTTCTATAGGCATTTTAAGACCCTAAGGGTATATGTAATAATAGATTCTTTATATGATCGTGGAGGGGAAAGGAAACTAGTTAACACTTAGGTAAATATAAAAGCAAAGATGAAAATAAAAGTAGAAGCCACATTCATTGTTTATTATTTTTTCATTGTTGTATTTGTGACTTCTTCCTTCACTGGCTATTCCTATTCTTTGTCTTTAGCCAACCCCTTAAGGTTCTTTATCTGATGGGGTGACCTGATCTTTTATTCCTAGGTATCTTGAACCTTTGGTCTTGCCTGTATAGGGTTACTTTAGTCTTACATTCACATTTACCACTGCAGTTGGCAGTACTAGTGTTGGCTCTGGGATTTGATTTTATGCTACTTAAAAGCTGATTAGTTAGCCTGTTGCTGTTTAATGGATGCTGGCAGAAGACATGAGACTGCTAGGTCAGAGACAACAGACTTGATTGTTCACAGCACAGCATCACCAGCATCAGCATGTATGCATCAGTTCCCCTTGCCCCACAAGTACAATGAGGGTGACATGGTGGGACCCAGATGGATGTTAGGGTTTGTGTTGCAGCTAAGGAATAAACAGTAAGGAATCTGCCACTTTTATAGCAAATGATAGGCAAGCTTGCTGTTTATCCTGGAGGGGAGACATTATCTCACCCTTATGGTCGCTTTCTGCCAACAAAACCCTGAGAAATGATGGCCTGGGTAAAAAGTGGTAGAGCCTTGCATTCTTGGCATGTCCAGGAAGATATGCAGGAACTCGAGACCCATAGAGAACTGTCTCTCCCAACAACCAGAAGGTATCCAAGGGGGTCCCCCGAGTTCCAGTCATCTTCTGTCCCATGGAGGAAGAGCAACAACTTTTTTCTTGATGGCCAGGATCAGGCGCCTACCCAAATGTAATAACTTTTTACCGGTGGCATGAGGAGGCCAAACTGGCCAGGTCACAGTCTTAACTGTCCATTCTGTGGAAATGTTGTTATATCGCTTGATTAAATGATTCTTCTTTTGGGTCCCCATATCTCTAAACTGCTAGCAGAACCCACCTCCAGAAAGACTAATTGCTGAGATCAGAAACAAAATTTCTGTAAATGAATCCTTAAGCATATTAGTGAGGGGAGCCTCTTCCATGCCTTGGTTGCCAGGCTAGTTCTGGCTAGAACCCATTCTATCTATACAAATTAAGTGAAATCCACCTAATTTGTATAGATAGAATGAAAATGGATTCAGCTGCTTAAAGAAAAAGGTTTGAAAACCACTGATCTGAGGCGTTTCCCTGAAAAGAGAATAAACTGTGTGTGTCTTTCTGTGTCGAAGCGGTGTTGAGAACAGAGGATTTGCAGGGGTGGTCTTAAGCAAAGCCTCATCTTCCAACTTTATTTTACTAGAGAAGCACTGCATATAGGGGATTACCAGGTAGTTGCCCATCTGTCAATAGGGTGTTCTATTATGTCTCAGTTGGCTGTTGATCTCTACATAAACTCCCTGAGTTGAGAATCTCAGAGAGCTGAATGGTAGAATTCCGGCACCAAATCCCCTCACAAAAGTTGGCTGGACAAAGTACTGTGAGTTCGAATTCCCAGGTTTGCTTTGTCTTTTAGTTGTTCTGTTTTCTTACTGGCACAGGGAGTGCTTTGTTCTATCTTAAATGCTGACAAGGCATCCTCTATCAATGACTGTTCCTTTTTGTAGCCTCTGAAGAACAGTTGAAGAGGTTATTTACATTTTTACTCCAGAAAGCTCTGGAATGGGTCGATACCTCTTAAGTTAACTCTAGACTGGAAGGTCATTTCCATTTCTCATCTCAAATTTTTCTCAGCCAAGATGTCATTCATAGCTCTCCGGATTGTCTGCAGTGAACCGAATGACAGCACTCCATCTAATTCCATACTAGCAACAGAAAATCCCCCAAATTTGTCTGTTGTGAACCCTCTTATTATTAAATTCCCACATCTATAATCTCCCTGTAAATTAAAATTAAAGCAATTGAAAGGCAAAAGTCTGCTCTCCCCGGTTTCTTAAACTGCTCAGTCTCAGCCAGAAGGCGTTCACTTAAGTGTTTGGGTCAAGTCAGGGTAACTTCTTCAGCAGCTTCAGCGTCGGCTGTCTTCCATTGGAATAGATTAAGTTAGTTTAGCACCTCCAAAGCTGAACATCTCCAGTTTCAAGGTAGTTTGTGTCACGTGTTTTCAGTATGTCAAAGGGTCTCTGGGACTTTTAAGATTAGCATAGTGTCACCCCCACCCCTACAAACCTGAAAAGATTCAAGCACATCTCCTCTCTCTACAGTAAATAGTGCAGATGTTGACACATTATTATACAGTCCTAACCCACCTTATTGTTCCCAGCCAAAAACAGATAGAAACTTCGTTTCTGGAGGAACAGGGTTTTCAAAGTAAGAAAATCTTGGCTTTTGGTTTTGACAGATTGCCAGTCTGTGTCAGCTCTCTGTAATTGATAGACCCTAAGACTAAACTCAGCTGGGAAGAATCACTTATCAAGAGGCTAATAGGGACACTATGTTTACTGGATAGGGAAGGAATTTCACGTATGCATAATAATGTTTCATTGGCATATGATACATTGTTTTTCACGGGCAAAATGTTAGGTATTTGCCAGGGGGATTTCTCAGCTGCTCAGTCTCTTAGAGTTTCTTTTTTCCCCTTGTTGTCCATCCTGCATGTTTAAAGATTAATTTTCATTTCTTTTTTGAACCCTGTGGTCCTGGCCACTCAGTGCAGAAATGATTGAGTTTTGTCTAGTGACAAACTCTTCCCTCCCTTTTGGGAGGAGAGTGATCCACATTTGTGACAGGCAGTTGTGCAGAGCACAGTTTGTGGCCTTGAATTCTCTACAGTTCTAATCCTCCTGGTTGTTCTGCACCTTTGTGTCCTCATCAGAAGCCTCACCGCCTGTGAAATTCCTTATATATATACATATACATGTGTATGTTTAAAATATATTGAAGTATAGTTAATTTACAATGTTGTGTTAGTTTCAAGTGTACAGCACAGTGATTCAGTTTCTTTATATACATTAATCCTGTCTCTTGGAAGAGCCTTTTCTTTTTTCCCCTCCATTTGTCTCAGCTGGAGTGTGACCTTTAACAGATTCCTCTAAGGCCTGTGGCCCTTTACAGTGTGCTCCTCAAAACCTTGCCTTTCTTCATTTTTTGTTTTCCAGGCCTTGGAAACTTGGTGGTAGCAGACACATTCCTTTCTGTTACCTACTTGTGTCAAAATGGGCTGTGTCTTCGTGTCTGTTCCTTCCAGACAGCCCCAGCTGAGTTATTAACCTGTTTTTTAAGTTGAATACTTTCCTATCCGGTAGAGCTAACATTGTTTAGATCAAATGCCTCTTTTCCTTTTCTTTTTGGGCCCAGATGTTTTGCTAACCTACTTCTACTAGTGCCTTTCAAAGTCTATAGATTTTGCCATGGTGGAAAATAAGAGGTCTATGCGTTCAGGATTACTGCCAACCCTTACCACCCTCAGTAAGGTAATTTTAATCATGGGGAATCCCAGCATCTAACTTAGGTCTGGACTATGTCTGAATTATTTGGCTTCCCTTAAAGTGACCTAGTACTCTCCCTTAGTCTTATCTCCACAAACTTCCCATATACATTGCACTAGAGCATATACCGTTCCTGTCTTCCCACCAGATCACCTTGCAGATTATTTAATAATGCATGAAATACTCTATTGCTGCTCTTCCTTTTCCCTTTTCAAATCAATCTGAACTTACTGTAATCACCTACTATAATTGTCCCAGGCTTTTGAGGGCAGTCCTTTAATTATGCGTTTGATTTCTTACCTTTAGCTTTAAAATAAATCTTATAAAAAAAATTCCAGGATCAAGCTTCTTTCTGAGAGAAACGATTTAGTCTGCTCCTGAATTCTTTCTTCCTTCATTGTATCTCTTTGGTCCATATTACTTTTGTATAAATAACAATAAAAATAACTTTTTTGTGTTTCCTAATCTCGTCTTTTAAAGAACAGTTATACCAAAGTTCATCTCCTTTCCCTTTCGAAGCTGTTTGGCCTAGCTTGTCATATGTTTCCCTTAAGGAAGGAAATGCCCTTTTCCTTTATTAATCTAGGTGTGTTCCTTTGTTTTTCTTTAACTGTCCCACTCGCCTTATTGTGATTATACATGTGTTTAAGCCCAGTGCTGTTTTTCTTGCTTTTCTGAACAAAGATGATTTCCAAAGAGGCCTTTTAAATTTTTTCTCTTAACCTTTGGGTTTATTATGGCTTTGTTGAGACTTTTCTAGTATCTCAATCCAACATGATGATTTACCCTATATAATAAGGGTTCCATTTTCGTTTATCCTTTCAGTGATTTAAATCCACCACCCAACTATAGTTGAATCTACAGTCTACCCAGGGATTTGTACCCAGGGTCAACTTGAAATCACGCTGGGAGGGACTGATTGCAGAACCTTGTTGACAAGCTACATAAATCCAAAGGTTAGTCATTCCTCAGTCCTCTCCTTGGGATACAGTAAAGAATAGAATTTGGGACAGCTGCTTGCATGCCTCCTACTAACGCCAGCACATATTGTTAAAAGCTAGAACCTCATGCAATGCTGTGGAGCTTACAGGAACCTAAAGTGCCTTTTGCAGTCCTGTCTGGCAAATACATAAAGAGAGCAAAAGGTTATTCCACTAATGCATGCCTAAAATGCTTGCCTGTTTTGAGGTCTTTCCAAACCAAAGGACTCTTCCCTCAAAAGTGTCTAATACTTGCAAACACTAAAGTAGCACCAAAGTTTCTGTTTGCCTCTGTTTGAGTGTCTATGCATACGGATTTGAGGGGCCCTCTTCTTCTTCTGGCTCTAAATATTTGAGAAGTAGAGGTAGGAGACAGATAAATTAATGGTGATGACAGACTAGTGAACATGACATTGAGTTGAGCATAAAATGGGCTTCCTCTTCTTTTTCCCCTTAACCAAAATCTTACCCAGTCTGAGGCAGAGCAGCTGAGGAATGGGAACAGTCCTCTCCTGCCATAGATAGGGGCAAGCCTCCCAATGAATTATGTTCTACTTTGGGGGCAGATTAATGGAAGAAGAGTGAGCCAGGAGGCCTGGCTCTGTGTGGTCAGTGACCTCTACCATGCTCTTGCTCATCCTGTAGTCACTCTTCCACAAGCGACAGATGGAGAAAAGGACTGAAACTTCCTTCCCAGTACTTACCTTCCCCAGAGGAAGAGAGAGGACTTCATGACAGAGAAATCTGTTGTTTCTCAAATTGATATGTTATCCCATTTTTTCAATTATCAAATCTCTCACCACATTTTTTAAATTAAACTTTATTTTTTTTAGAGCAGTTTTAGGTTTAACAGAAAAATTGAGCAGAAAGTGCAGTTTTCATTTACCCCCGTTGCCCCTCCCCCCCGCCCCAGTTTCCCCTATTATTAACATCTTGTCTAAGTGTGGGGCATTTGTTACAATGGATGAGCCATTGTTACATTACTGGTTCACTCTTTGTGTTGTACATTCTGTGGGTTTTGACAGATGTATAATGACATATATCCACTGTTAGAGTATCATACAAAATAATTTCCCTGCCTTAAACATTACCTGTGCTCCACCTTCTCACTACATATGTGAAATGGTATCTTTATCATATGCCAAATGCCCGTTAATGTGGATCCCTCACATTTCTTAGGTTTATTTCTCAACATTTAATTATTTTGTTGCTGCTATGACTGGGATTTTTATTTCTCTCATTTTTGTGTTTTTCTAATGGCATATTACATCTAATTGCTTTTTCATGTTTATCGTAAGTCTAGCCACCTTACTAACTTTTCATATTAGTTCTACAAGTGTTAAATTGATTTATCTTTATTTCCTTAGTGATATGGCTAAAATTTCCAGAACAGTGTGACAGGGGTGTGTGTGTGTGTGTGTGTGTGTGTGTGTGTGTGTGTGTGTGTGTGTGTGTATTTCAAACTTGAATGAGAATGTCTCTCCTGTTTCACTAGTTTGTTGTTGATTCTGATGAATGACCTTCAACATACAGACACATCATTTTCTTTACTAAAGAATCTCAGGAAATGAATTTTTAATTTTATCAAACACCCTTTTGCCCATATATTGAAGTTTTTCTTTTTTTTTGGCCAAGCCTCATGGCATGCAGGATCTTAGTTCCCTAACCAGGGATCGAACCCGTGCCCCCTGCAATGGAAGCACGGAGTCCTAACCACTGGACCACCAGGGAATTCCCTGAAGTCCTTCTACATGAAAATTTTCTCTTTTAACCTGTCAGTATGATGAATTACATTTATAGAATTATCATTCTTGAACCCTTCTTGCATTCCTAGAACAATACCCTGCTGGATTCAGTTTGCAAATACTTGACAGATCTGTAAATGAGACACCTAAAGGAGGAAAAAGTCCAAAGAAAATGTGACCAAAATAGCAACCAACAGTTTAAAAAAAAAAAAATGAAGACAGCAAGGAAACAATAAATAGTATTTAAAAAGATGGCATATGTAAGATGAAACATAAGTTATCAGTAATAAATAGGAGGGATTCAACTAAACCCTACTAAAAATGATCCTTAGATGGTGAGAACTTCAGACTAAGTTACACAAAAATCTATGCTGTTTATAAGAGGCTAAAAATTCAAAAGCTGAAAATAATAAATACAAAGATATAATTTTGGGAGGACATAAACAGAGAAATTTCAAGGTTTTTTGGTTTGTTTAATCCAGTGAAGATGTATTGTTCAAAAGGTAGTTTTGTTTGTTTTGTTTCTCTTCCATTCACCCAGGACTTGTTACCTCTCATTATCCAGATCACCTGAATCTCTGTCTCTTCCCATTTCCTGTCTTTGCGTACACCTCTTCCCCAGAGGATTGATAGCAGGAGGGACCTCTCTTTTTAGGTCAGTCTCATTTCTTGTTGAATAGGACCTATTCATCTATTGTAGTCCAGTCAAATAAATGCACCATTTGGATATAAAAGATTGCTCCCATTTCACCTCCTCCTACTCGCCACACACAGCATTAATATCTGGCTAGAGATTAATCTTAGACTAAGACTAAATTGTACAGAGATCCCTCTGATTCCTCTAATTTCCTTCAGTGCCTGTAAATTCACTACACTAACATTCCCCATTCCTGAGTATGCCTTGGAAAGGTTTTTTGCTACATTTCAGTTTACCTTTACATTTTCTGGAACTTCCCATCCTCAGCCATAGGTCCCTCCCCTATCTAATTTGCTTGCTATTCTGTCAGTATTCTTTCTTCCTCTCCCTCCTTTTTTCCTTCCTTCCCTCCCTCCCTTCTCCCTTTCTCTTTCTTTATCTTCAGCAACTTGATCAGCTTGTTTTGATAGTAACCAAATAGTTGGCTTGGTTTTGCTACCTGGTATTTTTGGGTGCGGCAAAATCACCTGAGAGCTATGCGTATTCTGTACCCCCTCCCCAAATAAAAGGAAATAAAAATTTAAGACACTGTTGGAATAACAGTAGCTTTAACTATAATCTGCATATAATGTCTAAGCAATAGTCTATAGGCCTTATAAAAAAATATTTAAGTAAGCTGTAAGAGTGAAATGTTCATCCCTTAGCCCATTAATTGGGACTCATTTCTTTTCTCATGCTAAGCATTACCATCTTATTTGGGTTTTTTATTCATGAAGTAATAAAGTAGGAAATAGCAGTGATTTATCTATCAGAAACTATATCAGTAGTTTCAGTAAAATACTTAAAATTTGCAAAATGCCATATCCTCTGAGCTCCTGAGCCATTATTTAGTTTTGTGAGTGAAATTACTCTGAAAATATTATTTACCTCATATTCCCAGTGCCTAAGAGGGTGCTTCACAAAATTTTTTCTGAGCCCAAGCTGTACATTATCTTTAACTTCATTAAAAAATTGAAATTTTATTTGATAAAAAGGACATTTCTTTTTCCTTGAAATTCATCTTTAAGGGTTCCAGTAAATCTTAAATTTTTTCCTTAATGTACCCCATTTTTCCAACATTTTAAGTGTATAATTTAGATCTGCCTTCTCTCAGTAACCTAGAGCGACACATTTTGGCCTAGGTCAGAAATCACAATTTAAAAGTGGCTGCTGGGCTTCCCTGGTGGCGCAGTGGTTGAGAATCTGCCTGCCAATGCAGGGGACACGGGTTCGAGCCCTGGTCCGGGATGATCCCACATGCCACGGAGCAACTAGGCCCGTGAGCCACAACTACTGAGCCTGCGCGTCTGGAGCCTGTGCTCCGCAACAAGAGAGGCCGCGATAGTGAGAGACCCGCGCACTGCGATGAAGAGTGGACCCCACTTGCTGCAACTAGAGAAAGTCCTCGCACAGAAACGAAGACCCAACACAGCCAAAAAATAAATAAATAAATAAATAAATAAATTTAATTTTAAAAAAGTGGCTGCTATCCAGGTCCCATCAGAAGTGCATTTTAGAGAAGTGTTATTTAAGGAAAGAGTGCTGAATGGACATTTGGTTCATCCACTCTGTATATTCTGAGTTGTTTCTGTTGCAAGTTAGATCTATGAAGGCAACTTCTTTGGAAAATGCAGTGTGCCACCTGCATTTTATCAAGGACAATTTTTAAAAAGCAGATTGTTATATTTGAAAAACCATCAAGGACATTGCCATTAGGTCATTTAATGTCCCCATAAAATCTCACCATGAGAAATATCGTAGAATTTGTGTCAGAAAAAAAAATTTGGCTTCCCCCAAAGATTAGTAGACTACTTTTTTTCTGATTATAAAGATCTTTTTTTTTTTCTGACTGTTGGGAAGCTAAGTGCCAAATTTTGATACAGCAAACTCATGACAGCAACTCTGTAAGTCCTTCCTAAATAGGTTTTACATTAAAAACAAAATCTGTGCTGGAAAAAGACTGGATTTAAATACAAAATAGAGATAAAGCATTTGGCAAGCGCCTGTTTTATATCTTCGCTAAGCCATGCCCATTGAACCCCTTTTAATTTTATTTATTTCTCTCTTGATTAGAAAACATTGTGTGATGTGATCCTTATGGTCCAGGAAAGAAAGATACCTGCTCATCGTGTTGTCCTTGCTGCAGCGAGTCATTTTTTTAACTTAATGTTCACAAGTAAGTATCTTAAGATAAAACATAATATTTTTTCTATGAGAATTAGGTGGGGTCTAATTGAAAATATGCCATTTTTCCCAGTTTTAGAAGCAGTTAAGTTAAGGCCACAGAACAGTGAAGAGATTGAAGAGTGGTCATGGTGATGACTGATCAAAGGAAAACTGTCCTTTCATTGGCCCTAAAGGCCTGAAGTCTTTATTAATGGAGATATAGCTTCTGCTTGAATACCGGGTTTTTTTCTTAACCTCCGGTAGAAAGGCAAAGGAGCAGATAAGTCTTATGGCATTTTATCTAGCAAGTTAAACTAAATAAAAATGAAATATAACATATTATACTAGAAAGAACCCTAGTTTGGAGTTGAGAATTGGGTCCAAGCCCTGGTTCTACTTAATACTGCTTGTGAGCTTGATCAGGTTATATAATATATCTGCCTCAAGTTTTCTCTTTAGTGCTCTGGCTACCTACCAGGGTTTTGGGGAAGAATGAGAGCTTTGCTAGTGAGAGCTGACTATATATATAATTGTCATTGTTCTTGTAGGTTTGTTCCAGTTACATCAGAGGCATTTTGCCTGTAACAATTTAAGAGAATGCTACCAAATTAATTTAGGAGTTGGGGAAATACTAAATGTAGTTTTATGTCTCTCTGTTCACTTGGGCTTTTTTTCTCGAAGTACACTAATTCACTAATTTCTTAAATTATTTTAAGGCACATGTCAAGTATGGAGAATTAATTTGCATTTATTATAGGAATGTGTTGGGCTTTCTGAGGTATTTTCTTTCAGAGAGGTCTCTGTCCTGTTATTTTTCTCCAACATTTAACACAGCCTAGAATGATCGGGTTCTTCAGTTAAACTCAGGGTAGTACCCATGCCATTTATGTTTCTTCTCTTTGTATTAGCTAACATGCTTGAATCAAAGTCCTTTGAAGTGGAACTCAAAGATGCTGAACCTGACATTATTGAACAACTTGTGGAATTCGCTTATACCGCTAGGTAAGTTAAGGATCGTTTCTGTTGTGGAGGAGTAAGGTCGGGATCTGCCATGACAAAGCGTTGTTGTAACAAATTGGTGTGCTCCAGAATCTTCAGAATGAAAAACTACACGGGTGGTAGGGGCGGGGCTTGAGGATCCTATGCCATACTAATTCAAGGGCTGAAAAGTTTAATTTTTTGTTTAATTTCAGGGGCTAGAAGGATACATTCTATGGTAGCATTATTTAAATAATAAATTGTAGAAAATTAACTTTCACTTTAACTTACTTACAGAATTTCTGTGAATAGCAACAATGTTCAGTCTTTGTTAGATGCAGCAAACCAGTACCAGATTGAACCTGTGAAGAAAATGTGTGTTGATTTTTTGAAAGAACAAGTTGATGCTTCAAATTGTCTTGGTAAGAAATGAGATTCCTATTTTTAAAAAAACCAAAAAACACCATTAATGTGTATTTTAATAAAGAAAAAAAGCATGGTTATAAGTGTCCTCATTTAATCTTTTTTTTACCCTCATTTAATCTTAAAGACATTGTCCACTACAAAATTTTCTAGTAATATATTTTATTTTATTTATTTATTTATTTATTTATTTTTAACATCTTTATTGGCATATAATTGCTTTACAATGGTGTGTTAGTTTCTGCTATATAACAAAGTGAATCAGCTATATGTATACATATATCCCCATATCCCCTCCCTCTTGCATCTCCCTCCCACCCTCCCTATCCCACCGCTATAGGTGGTCACCTAGTAATATATTTTAAGAGGAGGTTAAGGAGATACATATTAACCTGGGCAGAAACAAGCCATAAAATACCGTATCAACATTTTCCAAAATAAAAAGTAGCCTCAGTAATGAGTTTTTGTGTGTTTAGGAAAAGGAGTAATGATTTACTTCAGAAATGACAGAATGATTCAGTATTAAAAAACCAAACATAATATACTATACTAACATGCTATAGGAAAAAAATACTTAAAATCATAGCAACAGATGCTGAAGGAACTTTTGTGTTTTCAGTGCCCATTCCTAATGTTTAAAAAAAACTCTTAAACTAGAAATAAAATACCTAAGTTAACCTATATGTGTCTGAAACCTAAAGCTAATATTCTTTGCACGGAAACATGCTACTGTTCAGCTTCGTGCTGAAGATTTCCATCCATGTAGTCAATCAAAAAAATAAATAAGGTAACAATAAAAGTTTCCTTATCAGGCATAATCAGAACAGTAGTTTGTTGGCTAATTTAAAATTTCATTAACGCAGTGAGTGGTTAAACAAGATTACATCTGTCATAAAGGTGTTATTTTAGTGTAACATAATAATATACCAATCTGCCAATCTCTGACTGTAAGACCAAGTCTATGATTTGAATACTGATCCATTGTCTGTCTTTCCTAAATCACATCAATAATATATTATCTATGATTTTTTATTTTTAGTTTCCTTAAAATGAATTGATAACTGAGCAAGACAGTCTGATTACAGAATCCCTCTAGAATTTTGCAGTGTTTTCCCAGATTTTATCAGTTGTCCTGGTTATGCTTAATTTGAGCTGTTTTCAAGTCTGTCATAAACCTTAGAATTAGTTTTCATAGAAGCAACTGCTTTCTTTTCACATTCATATTTTATTGATCTGCATGATATTTAATTGGGTTGCATAATTACAACAAATTCAACTGCCATAACTTAGTTAAAAAACAAATACTGGTTCTTGGTGAAAATATCATTTCCCTGGTGGGAACATAAATGTTCAGATGTAGCAAACTGTGAGCACGTAGCATGCCATGGCATTGGTCGGTGCATTTAGAAAATGGCAACTAGTCTGACAAGTCACTAGCAGGCATCAGTTATGAGAACCTGTATGGTTATAAATATGAAAGTGTCAAAACTATCTGAAGACAACATGAAGTTGAAACATGGAAAATCAAAGCTAATAAACTAAAAAAAATTTAACTGATGACTTTGAACGGAGGCCTGCCACAAATCATATACAGTAATCAGTGGTTTTATTTAGCAGAGGTTGGCAAATTTTTCCTATAAGGGCCAAATAGCAAATATTTTAGGCTTTGTGGGCCACGTGTCACGTGTGGTCCTTGTTGCTCCTCTTCCTACTTCTCCCTCTCCTGCTTCTCCTCTCCTTCCCCTCCCCCCCTTCTCCCCCACTCCCTCATTTTTCACAACCCTTCAAAAATATGAAAAATGTTCTTAGCTGCTGACCCTACAGCTGGATGTGGGGTGGATTTGGCTCATGGACAGTATTTTGCAGACTCCTGATACAGAACATTAATAATCAGTTAGGGGGGATCTTCCCTCCTAAAGAGAAAATAAAATAGCTGAATGGAAAATATATGGGGTTTCTATGAAGAAAACTGTTAATTACATTGAAGATCATTGAAAAATGTAAGTGGAGATCTATGTCATGTTCCTAAGTGGAACTCCTCCATGTTGCAGAACAGGCAACTGTCCCTAACGTAATCCAAAAATTCAGCAATCCTAATTGAAGTCATATCAGGATTTTTAAAAAGTAGAATGTTATAAGCTTATTTTAAATTTATTTGCAAGAGAAAATGTTATACCAGTAGCCAAGAAAAGTTTGAAAAAACACTGAAGGGGGCCTGTCCTACAAAGTACCAAATTCAGCCACACAGAAGAGAGTATATTGGCATAACAATAGACAAATCAATGGAAAAGAAAAGGATCCAGATTTATGAAATTTATTGTCTCATTTTCCTAGAGTCATACTTAATCTTTAATGTATATTTGTTTGTTTTTTAAGGTATTCATTTTTTATTCATTTATTTTCTTTCTGTGTTCAGGTATAAGTGTGCTAGCAGAGTGTCTAGACTGTCCTGAATTGAAAGCAACCGCAGATGACTTTATTCATCAGCATTTTACTGAAGTTTATAAAACTGATGAATTTCTACAACTTGATGTCAAGCGAGTTACACATCTCCTCAACCAGGACACTCTGACTGTGAGGGCAGAGGATCAGGTGACTAAATTGGCTTCTCACATTTTTCTTAGTAAAAATGTCCCTATGGATTTCTTATGCTTCATTTTTGGATACATGACAAAGAAAAGAATCATATTAGGAGAGAATGTGTTCTTTACACTAATTCCAAATTCTGTTTCATAGGAAAAATAAGTTTTGGGTGCTTGTTGGGGCTGGCTCTTTGAGAGACAGGCCACTTGTAGAGATGCTATTGGGTCGGTAAAACAATGCCTCCCCCAAAGTTGTCCACATCCTAATCCCTGGAATCTGTGAATGTGTTACCTTACATAGCAGTTGAGACTCAGCAGATGTGGTTAAGGATCATGAGAGGAGGAGATTATTGGGTAGGTCCAATGTAATATTTAAGGGTGCTTAAATATGGAAGAGGGACAGAAGAGTCAGTGTCAGTGTGATGTGATATGAGATAGACTTGGTTGGCCATTGCTGGCTTTGAAGATAGAGGAAGGGCCGCAAGCCAAGGAATGCAGATGGCTGCTAGATGTTAGAAAAAAGCAAGGAAATGGTTTCTCCTCTAGGCCTTCAGGCAGCCCTGCTGACACCTTGATTTTTGCCCAGTGTGTGACCCATTTTGGACTCTGACCTCCAGAACTGTCAGATAAACAGTCAGAGGTGTAAGCTAGGTACAGGTGTTGGGAACTGGATGGGGTAACACTTTGATATACAGACACTCACTTAAGCCCTGTTTTCAGTTCCCCATCCTTCTCTGTATTTTAAGTCAATAAGTTTGTGATAATGTGTTACAGCAGCAATAGGAAACTAATAGAGGTACAGTAAGATCGCATGCTTTGAGTTACTTTCGTTCTAGAGATAAAAGGTTTGCACTGAGCCATATTCTTTCTCCCAGTCTTCATGGCCCAGAGTATTAGTTTGCAAGTTGACAGGTTGGACCTGGAGAACCTGAGTAGGCATAAAGAAAAAACTCAGTTATATGATCAAAATTGACTGACTTATATATAGTATAGAAAGGGAAGAATAAGTAATTTTAGACTGAAGAAACCTGACAAACTTGATGAACACTACCTACAGGTTAATATCATCAGTGATATCATGTACCCTTGTGTAATGAGGATGGCATGTTACCTCTGGGTCTTCCTCCCAAAAAAACTGTAGCCCCAGCCTAATCATGAGAAAAACATCAGACAGACCCAGATTGAGGGACAGTCTATAAAATACCTGATCAGAACTCAAAGCTGTCAAAAAGTCCTCAAAAACAAGGAGGGTCTGAGAAACAGTCATAGTCTAGAAGAGCCTAAGGTGACATAACCACTAAATGTAATGTGGTATCTTTTATGGGATTGTGGAACAGAAAAAGAACATTAGACAAAAACTAAAGGATTTTTTTTTTTTAAAGTATGGACCTTAGTTAATAATAATGTATCAGTATTGGTTCATTAGTTATGATAAGAGTTTCATACTAATGTACTATTTTAACAACTGAGTGCAGGGTGTATGGGAACTCTGCACTATCTTTGCAACTTTTCTGTAAATCAGAAAGTATTCCAATAAATAGTTTATTTAAAAAACAGACCAATTCCCATAAAAAATTAACTGTCTCAGACTTAGGGCTTATTAACACCAACCCAAAATAACTAATGTAACTAACTCAAATGTGTGTGGTAGATGTATATGTATATGAAATAATGGGTTGGTTTTCAGTGTATTTAAACTAGTGATTTATAAATCCAATTATGTTAATAAACTTGGGCTTGTTTGGTACAGTTAAATGAATGCTACCATATTATTTTGGAAAGCAATTCTTATGTAAATATCCTGTAATTTATTTTTTTTATACAGAATTATTATATCATAAAGTTTCCATAAAGTAAATAAGTCTGTCAATTCATTATTCAGGAATAAAATCGTAGATGACCTTCATATCTCTTGGGGTAGAAGGCCTCTGAGGAAATTAACCTGCTTTCCTGGTACCATGTGAACATATATTGAAACTATCATTGACCAATAGATATTTTTCAGTGGAAATGTACATCATATCTCCTTCCAAAAAGGAAGCTATGTTTTGTTTAAAAACAATTATAGATTCAACATCCTACGTGTCATTACATTACGTAGTAGTAATTAGTTTTAAAAAACATATTACCTAGAAGAATCACTAGAGCATTGTGTAAACTGTTCTGAAGTACAGATGGTGTTTGGGGATGAAAGCAAGTATCTGGATAAAATATTGGGAATAAGAAGTTGTGTCTTCATGAGACTCTCCGCCTTCAACGTGAGAGCAAACATAGGTAATTGGAAGTGCTGCTGCCTTCTAAGAACTGTACTATGCTGTTTTTCTCCCCTTAGGTTTATGATGCTGCAGTCAGGTGGTTGAAATATGATGAACCTAACCGCCAGCCATTTATGGTTGACATCCTTGCTAAAGTCAGGTTTCCTCTTATATCAAAGAATTTCTTAAGTAAAACAGTACAAGCTGAACCACTTATTCAAGACAATCCTGAATGCCTTAAGATGGTGATAAGTAAGTTGCCTTAATATCCATTTATAACTTATCGTGTAGCCAGTTTCTCATGGGCTTAAAACCCTTCAGAATGGATCAGACTCGGTAGCCAGGGAGAAACGCTCAAGACTTTGCCCTTCTGGATAATTAATCTATTGGGGTTCTCAACTGTCTATCTGGACGGAACTTAGCCTCAGCCCTTATTTATAGGAACATGTGTGATAGAAGTTTAAAAATTACTTATGCTTTGTCTCCTTTTGTGTACAATAACTTTCATTCACTTTGGTTTTGTGTTTCCTTTTTAAAATAATTTAGTCAAGTAGTGTACTGTGATCACATTTTCTTTCTTAAAGAAAAAGGTTTGTTTGTTGTGCCTGGAGCACATTTTTTGCCACGTTTTTTTTTTCATTTACTTAATTTTTCTTGACTTGCAGGCTAAGTTCCAAACCCTCTGTAAAATGCCTCTTAATAAAATTGTCTGTACAATTAAACAATCTGTTGCTTTTATTTTTTGGAAACACATTTATAGAGCCTTCCTTCTGCCTATTCCAGTATGGAGTGTTTGCCCTTTAGGCTTAAGGCACAGTTCTTGTCCTGGGCCTTCCCTTCTCTGCCATACTGGGATGTTCTTTCACTCCTTTCCTAAGTTAGATTCACTATCTTCCTCAACCCCAGGTCTTTACCTTTCTTAATTCTGTTTGATTGAACATATCCTTAAAAGGTTCCTGAGAAAGAATATATGATCAATAAATATTTGGAGATTTGACAAATCTCATACCTTTATTTTATCATAAAATGTTGAAAGATAGTTAACCTGGGTATAGAATTATGTTGAAAATCATAGGCATTCTCCATTATTTGCTAGCTTTCATTGTTGCTTTTGAGAAATCTGATGCCAGTTTATTTATTTATTTATCCTTCCTTGTAAGCATTTTAAATCTTTTTTTTTTTTTAATCCCTGGTGTTTTGAAAGTTCACAATAATGTACCTTGGTGTGCATCTTTTCTTTTTTTTTTTTTCTTTTTTTTAAGTTATCATATTGGGCATTCTCTATCTTTTCAGCCACAGATTTCTCAGTTCTTTATTATTGATATTGTGATTCTTTAGGCATTGAGTCTCTAAAGTCTCTCTTGTTATCCATCTTTGCCTCTTTGTTCTATCTTCTTGGAGATAGGCTTAATTTTTCCTTCAGCACTTTTCTTTTCTTTTTTTTTGGCTGCACCGTGTGGCCTGCTGGATTGTAGTTCCCTGACAAGGGGTCGAACCTGTGCCCCCTGCAGTGGAATTTCAGAGTCTTGACCACTGGACCACCAGGGAAGTCCCATTAAATACAGTTATTTTATATTCTGTGATTGATAATACCAATATCTGAAGTCTTTGAAGACCAAATGCTGCTGTTTTTTCATTGACTTATTCCTGGTGGCTTAATTCTTTGTGTTTTGTAATTTTGGATTGGGAGCTTATATATATATATATATTTATATATATATATATATTTTTTTTTTTTTTAAATATTTGTTTATTTGGCTGCTTCGGGTCTTCCTTGCGGCGTGCAGGATCTTTAGTTGCGGCATGTGGGATCTAGTTCCCTGACCAGGGATCGAACCCGGACCCCCTGCATTGGGAGTGCAAAGTCTTAGCCACTAGACCACCAGGAAAGTCCCGTGAGCTTATATTTGATCGATCTTAATCTCCAGAAATATTGGGAGGTGTGGTTTGTATTCCTCCAGGTTTTCCCTGTTTTCCTTAAGAGGAGAATAGTGTTTGCTTTTGCCAAGTGCCCTGGACCACAACAATCCAGGACTACTTTGAATTTTTCTCGGCTTATGGGTTTCTAGACTTGTAGACAGGTAAATTCAAACCTCAAACCTGTATGAGCTGTCATTATAAATTCTCAAAAGAGGGAGACTTTACCTCTGCCTGGAGGTGAAGTTGAAATAGGCAGATTACTATTTTTCCTTTTTGCCATTAGACAGTTTTCTTAGCTTATCTTCATCAAAAGTATAACCAATACAAGTGATCCAGCTTTAGATAGAGCTCTCAGTTCCAACACTTGTGCAAATCCAAGACCTAATCTTATTTCCCTCATACAGCCAATAATATCCATTTCTAGGTTTCCAGTATTATCGAAAGCTCTCAGAGTAGCTCCAGGGTCTCTTAACGCTCACTATTCTGGTGTTTAGTTCACTCTCCATTTTTGGGCCTCTGATCTTAGCTATACACTTAAAAGAATGTTTCTTTTATTCTTTCCAGCATTATAGTAATTTTGTAGCAGAAAGTTATTTCTAAAAGTCTCAACTGTCATACTGCTGTAAGTGGAAGTTCAGCTTGTTCTTTAAACAGGCATGAAATGTGTAGTGTATGACTGTGATATGCTGAGATAAGTATGTTCCTGCTAACTCTACCAGGCTCTTCTTGAGTTCCCATTCATCTTAAACCAAAAACCACATAGACAGTATCCACACATGGGATAGCAGTATAGATTTCAATTAATATGTAATGAGCAAGAAAGCCTCTCCTAGAAGGTATTTAGAAACCTACTTTGAAACCTTAAGTTGTTTTTGGCATTCATCTGCACATTTCATTTAAGGTATCGCTGGTTTCAGACACAAAATTAAGGAAGGAAATAAAAGAGAAATGAGAACTTTCATTCCTGCCTAAGATACCCTTCTCAAGAGTGGCAATAAGTTTGAGTGTCCTGATTATTAAATAGTATCACTTGCCTGTTAATTTGGAAGTAAAGTAAAATTTCTGTCAGACTCATCACATAGCTACTACCTAAAAATATTATTGTGGTTTTAGGTAAGTTGACCCAATGGTGTCCCCTAGTTTGGAAAAGTATTACAATATATCCATACAATGGAATGCTCTATATTTACTAAAAATATTTTAGATGAATATCTAATAATATAAAAATTTTTCATGAGTGGCAAAAGTACAAGACAGTGCATGGTATAATACCTTTTGGTTACAGTTATGGTGTCAAGGGAAAAAAAAAGAGGGTATGAATCAAAGATATATCCTTGTGAATATCTACATTTAAGGGCTGGTAGACAAAGAACTGGGAAAAGAGAGTTCACCAAGCTACTTGAACCACAGGCTGGTATCTTTTTTTTTTTTTTTTTTTAACATCTTTATTGGAGTATAATTGCTTTACAATGGTGTGTTAGTTTCTGCTTTATAACAAAGTGAATCAGCTATACATATACATATACATATATCCCCATATCCCCTCCCTCTGGCGTCTCCCTCCCACCCTCCCTATCCCACCCCTCTAGGTGGTCACAAAGCACCAAGCTGATCTCCCTGTGCTATGCAGCTGCTTCCCACTAGCTATCTATTTTACAATTGGTAGTATATATAAGTCCATGCCACTCTCTCACTTCGTCCCAGCTTACCCTTCCCAGGCTGGTATCTTGATAACCAAGATGTAGGGAGTTTTAAGAAGCACAGCATAGGTTGCCACTAGTTTCTTGAAGTACGGGGACGTCAAAGAAAATCAGGCCTAGAAGATGCCTTTAGATTAGGACTTTCATCTTTTGGATTTCACAAGTTAATATCAGATTTTTTGTTATGCCTCTATTTGCAAACTCTGTGTTATATTTCTGGTTTCATTGGGTAGAGAGCTGCACCTGTTTCTTCATACATGGTGTAAGCTGTTGAAGATAAATTAGCCATTTTCAGTGAAGTATTTAGTTCTTATGTGGATTCTGAATTGATTTAGAAACAGGATACCAGGATTATTCAAGAAATCCAAACAAGTGTGGGGATTAGGCTCTTGAGCAGGAATCTTTGTTTTTTGTTACATTTTTTTCTTTTTCTTTTCCTTTTTTGTTTCGTCTTGTTCTAATAAAGAACTGTGAGTTCTAAAATTCCTTGACTAGGCACAAGCAGCTGAGACTCTTCCAGGCTTTGGAGCCTGGGTAGAGCTCAGTGGAGGAAAGAAGGCCTCCCTTCTTCAGATCATCAGTTACCTTCCTACCATCTGATTTAGGGGCTGCCTTTTGAGAGAAGAAGAAAAAAGATGATAGGAATATAGAATAAAACTAAACTGAAAGAATTTACAACTAAAAGAAAACAAGTCATAAAAACAAAATGAAGAACACAGTCAAAACCATAACAAAGGGGCTTCCCTGGTGGTGCAGTGGTTAAGAATTTGCCTGCCAATGCAGGGGACATGGGTTTGAGCCCTGGTCTGGGAAGATCCCACATGCTGCGGAGCAATTAAGCCTGTGCACCACAACTACTGAGCCTGCACTCTAGAGCCCGCGTGCCACAACTACTGAGCCCGTGTGCCACAACTACTGAGCCCACGTGCCACAACTCCTGAAGCCTGCGCACCTAGAGCCTGTGTTCCACAGCAATGAGAAGCCCGCACACCACAACGAAGAGTAGCCCCCCGCTCGCCACAACTAGAGAAAGCCCGCACGCAGCAACAAAGACCCAACACAGCCAAAAATAAATAAATACATAAATTTATATTAAAAAAAAACCTAAACAAAGGGTCAGACTAAGTTCTTATTCAAAATTTGCAAATGACAGTACCTGACTCTCAAAGGAATAACTCCCAAAGGAGTAAACCTAAGGAGCAAGGCGTTTCTCAGGGAAAGGTGCAAGAGAGTTTGTCCCCAGCCCTGTCCTGGGAGAGAAACAGCCCATCAGTGAAGGAGTTTGTGCTTCCTCCAGGGTCGACATGGTTAGCCACATTCAGCCACTTTTACCCAGTGGCCTGTTGCCTGGAACAGTTCCCTCCTGTTTCTCTCCTTCCCTGCTGCCTGTCTTCTCTTGTTGGGAGTATTATGTTCATAGATCCCACAATACACCTCTGCCCTGTGTGGAGCCCTCACTAGAGCAGCGGCTCCCAAACCCCACAAGATCCGTTCAGGTGTAGTGTTCAATAATTCGGATTTCTGACACGTTTCCAAGTGATGCTGCTAGTCAGGGAACTATATACCTTAAGAACTACAGTCTTAGACCTAGAGTGGGAGAGGAGGGAATGAGGAGAAGTGGTTTCTATAATTGTAAAGGATTGTAAAAAACAAACAAATGAAGAATATATGATAGAAACCATATGTGGCCTGCAGAGCCTAAAATATTTGCTCTCTGGCCCTTTACAGAGGAAGTTTGCTGACCCCTGACCTAGAGCAGGCTGCTGAGCGTTCCAGCTGTTCTAATGCACAGTGCTTCTACTCATACTCTGAAATGGAAGGAGATGCTAGCAATATTGATACTGATTTTCATTCATTCACAACCTGTTTTCCAAACGTGTCTTCTCTATCTCTCTTATAAAGGCCCAACACAGCCTCATGAACAGAAGTGTTTTCTGCATGTATTGAGAATTGCTTACATTATTTTATTTTTGGATCAGTAATACTGCACATCATCTACAATTCAAAAAGTTATAAAAGGGTATATGGTGAAAAGTAAGTCTCAGTGGAGGTAACCATTATTATCTTGCATATCCTTCCAAAGGTAGTCTTGAGTTTGTGCATATACAGTAATTTACTGACATATACTTGTATAAATTATGTATAAAAATATATATGAATAAAGATATAAATTTTTTAAACAAATGGTATCACACTCTGTGTACTCTTTTACGTCTTGCTTTTTTTCTTTCTTTTTTTTCTTTTGGCTGCACCACATGGCTTGTAGGATCTTAGTTCCCCAACCAGGGATGGAACCTGGGCCCTTGGCAGTGGAAGCCCTGAGTCCTAACCACTGGACCACCAGGAAATTTCCCATCTTGTTTTTTTTCATTCCACATTATTTCTTGGAAATCGTCCCATGTGTACATGTTACCCTTCCTCAAGTTTCTCAACAGCCACATACAGTATTCCATTATGTGGATATACCATAATTTTTAACCACTTGCCTGACAGTGAACTTTAGGTTGATAAAATCCTAAAGGAGGAATTACTGGCTAAAGGGTGTGTGCATTTGTGATTTTCACAGATTATCCTGTATTGCCTTCCAGATAATTTGTACCCATCCACATCCCCACCAGCAGTGTAGGAGCATGCTGCTTCCTTTATCATACCCTGTGTTCCAGATAGTTTGATCTTGTACAATCTGATGAGTGAGAAAGTATGATTTTAATTTGTATTTCTCTAACTAGAGCAGTTGAGCATCTCTTCATATGTTTGAGAGTTATTTGTAATTAGTTCTTTTTCTGTGAACTTTGTTCAGATTATTAATCTAATTTTCTGTTAGTTGATTGTCTTAATATTATTAAGAATATCCTTAGGTCTTTTATATGATTTATAAATACTTTCCTAGTTTGTCATTGTCTTTTGATTTTGTTTTTTCTTTTTTGCCATGAAGTAGTTTAACTTAAAATTTTATGTAGTTCTGAATACTTTTTTCATAGTTTCTGTGTTATTTGTCTTTTCTTAGGCTTCCTCGTTCTGGGCCTATTTTTTTAACTATCCGATTTTTCCTATAGTTCGTTTGTGAGGTTTTTTACATTTTAAAATATTCTATTGATTTGGCATTTGCTTTAGAGTAAAATATGAGGTAGCGGTACAAATATTTTCTCCATATCATTGTCTAACATCATTTATTGAACAATCTACCTTTCCCACACTGATTTGAAATGACGTCTTAAAAGTTTTTAACTGTTGAGTGTCCCCTGACTTGACAAAATGAAGGAATTGCTTAAAGGAAAAGGGTCATGTTAGATCACAATAGTTCTGAATCCTCACTGCATTTTAGAATCGTCTAAGCAGTAAGTACTTCTCAAAGTTTTATGTGCGTCTGATTTACCTTAGGATTTTGTTAAATATGTGGATTCTGATTCAGTAGGTCTGGGATTCAGTATTTCTAACAAGCTCCCAGGTGCTGAAGCTGCTGATCTTTTAACCACATTTAAGTGGCGATACCAGTGCCTCAGCCCTACCACCAGAGATTTTGATTTAACTGGCCTGTGGTCGGGCCCAGGTATAGATAGTTTCTGAGATTTTCTAGGTGATTCTAATGTACAGTGAAGATTGAGAACAGCTGGGTTGGGAGATCTGAATTTCAATAATTAGTATTATGGCAGCTGTTGCTTGAAAAGCCAGATAATTCCCTGGTATTTTAGTAAGTGGGTGGGACAATCTTAGCATTAATGGTGATGGCTGAGAATAATAAATTGATTAGGACTCAGATGATTATACATTTCTCCTGCCTCTTCTCCCTCACTCTTTCCTTAAATGCTATAGAGGGATGATTTAAAAAAAAAAAAAAAAAACAGTTCCAGAAATAAAAACACTATTTTGTTCGGGTATTTCCTTTTCAAAGTATTAAAGTGCCTGAAGTTCTTGAAGAGTTGCCATGTATTTTTCTACAGGTGGAATGAGGTATCATCTCCTGTCTCCAGAGGATCGAGAAGAACTGGTAGAAGGCACAAGGCCCAGAAGAAAGAAACATGACTACCGCATAGCACTATTTGGAGGCTCCCAACCACAGTCTTGTAGATATTTTAACCCAAAGGTAACTAATTTTTATTCTTGTTTTTGTTTTTAAAAGCACTGAGCACATAGACACGCACCTACCACCAGTAGTAATAACTCATATAGGAGATGTTATAGTTTATGGTGTTCTTTCATAGACCTTACAAGATACATAGTTATCACCTTCATTTTACAAATAAGGAAACTGTGAGGGTTAGTCAGATTTCAAATGTTTCCATGATTGCTCTGGAGTGCTACATGGTAACCATTATCAAAGAAAACGGGAAACAGTTCTAGCTTCTTTTGTTAGGAGGTCCTTGCGTTCATTACAGCTCCTTGCTTTCCTTATGTGCGATTTTCATTGAAAATCTGCTTCTAGAGCTATGTGGGTTGGTTTTTTTTCCCCTTAGTAATTATGTTTGAATATAAAATAATACACAGTCATTCTAGAAAATGTGGAAAATCTAGACCATCATGAAGAAAAAAAGAAAATTACCTTTAATCCAATCATCTAAAAAAAATATAAATTTATTTTATTTATTTTTGGCTGTGTTGGGTCTTCATTGCTGCACATGGGCTTTCTCTAGTTGCAGCGAGCGGGGGCTACTCTTCATTGCGGTGCGCGGGCTTCTCATTGCGGTGCCTTCTCTTGTTGCGGAGCACGGGCTCTAGGCACGCAGGCTCAGTAGTTGTGGCGCGTGGGTTCAGTAGTTGTAGCTCGTGGGCTCTAGAGCTCAGGCTCAGGAGTTGTGGCGCATGGGCTTAGTTGCTCCGCGCCATGTGGGATCTTCCCAGACCAGGGCTCAAACCCGTGTCCCTTGCATTAGTAGGCAGATTCTTAACCGCTGCGTCACCAGGGAAGCCCCAACCATCTAGAAATTATTACCAATTTTAATGTGTTTTCCATTATGTGTTATGCCAGTTGGACAGCAGAGCCTGAGTCATAGGTCTAGGAACACAATTTTTAAAAATAGATTATGAGAAAATGCACTCATATTTCTACCCCTTGTTTCTTAGAACTGTGTTGTTTGGCTGTGGGGGAGATAATACCATATTTTGCTGTTACTACATGTATTGCCCAAGCAGAGCAGATACCATAATCCTAAAAGATAGCACCCCGACCTTGCAAGGTGGTACCCATAACCGATGTTGAATCTTAGCGCTTAATGGTCTCTTTCAACATCTCATAGGCCCATTTTTTGTTGATGATAGATAACCTGGTGAGTCCAGAGCATCCTTTTTACATCAGGATACTTCTGATACTTCTTTCTCTGAGATGTGGGTCCTTGGAGGCTTTCTGTGTAATACTGTAGTGGTGATAATACAAGGCATTTATAAAAACACATATGATGGTGTTGTCAAGAGTGCAAAAGACAGCAAAGGCCAATCCAAATCCAGAGTAAGTATCAGTTCCAATGAGGACAGAGCTTTGTCCCTTCAACAATGGAAGGGTTCCAGTGTAGTTAGCTTGGTGTTAGGTAACTAACTGGTTCCCTCAAGGTGTGATAACAAATCAAGTTCTTAGAATTGGTCAATATTGCCAACAAAGTGGGTGCTAGCCAGTAGTGGACAGCCACACTGGCCTCAGGGAGGGAAAGTCCATCAGCTTCTGTAGCCACTGACTTATGCAGTTACTGCATGCTTATCTATCACTGCCACTGGAGTCACTCATAAGCCCATTGAGCAAGCATCGGATTGGGGAGGAAAGATATAGATGCAGTCCCGTCCACATGATTATTAAGAGGCTTTGCTGCAGTTGTGGGCACTCTGGTAAGAATTCATGTGGGACCCAAATTTGTTTTCTTTCTGGAGTGCGTTCTACATTATCCTTCCTCAGATCTCCTTGTCAGCAGTCTTTCGTGCTTGCTTATTTTAAGTCTGTATCCATCTGGGAAAACCATTAGTCACCATCCGAGAATGGATAAAAACTGACCTGAGGCTTTCTCTACTGGGAGGTATAATGGACATTAAAAGGAACTGCTTGAAAATCTGCCATATCAGGATATGTCTCTTCTGTATTATCCTTCAGTACCATTCCTGAAGGGAGTATAATGCTTAAGCAGTCCACTTTTGGCTAGTACTATCACAAATGAACCAAGCTCAGGTCTCTCAATTTTGTCAGCTGATCTGTAGGGACCACCTCCATGAAGACATAACCCTGGGTGAGGGAGAAGGCCTACTGAGTAAGGGTTGTGATTATCCCATTTGGGTATTCTGTGCCTTTGGGACCTCCATATGCCCAGTTTTATGTTTAAATACTAGATCGTGGGTTGAAAGCATGCTATTTGTGATTTGGTAGGTCAGGGAAAACTGTTCAAAATGGGTTAATGATATGGTCACCTGGTGTCCCTTGGTGTCAGACATTTGCTGTCTGTCAGACCCTAGCAGCCAGCCAGGAGATATTTACTGAAAAAATGGTACCTGCTTAAAGTAGGTTGGCCTTGCTCCAGAATCCCACAGGTGTGCTCTCTGGTCATATTGAGACATGCCTGAAGTTATATGCAGCATCTCAATCAACATCCCAATGCCCTAGGATCACAGGATAGCCTGAGCAGCTGAGCCATATGATTATAGCCTGTCCCACTTAGAAAGTTTACCCAGTAAAAGTATAAATGTAGGACACCCAAACACAGGATATGTGTCACCTGTAAAATGTTAGAAGATGGTTGGGGCAGCAAGCTGTCCTTCCTTTCCAAGGGGCTATGCCAACATGCTGTAGATCAGGGCTTGCCAAACTTTTTCTATACAAGACCAAAGAATATTTTTAGCTTTTTAGGCTACACGTTCTCTGCCATAACTGCTCAACTCTGATGCTGTAGCAGGAAAGCAGCCATAGATAATACATAAACAAGTGGGCATGGCTGTATTCCAATCAGATTTTTTTTTTTAAACAGTGTGATGAGGTTTTTTTTTTTAATTAGTTTATTTATTTTTGGCTATGTTGCGTCTTCAATGCTGTGCGCAAGCTTTCTCTGGTTGCGGCAAGCGGGGGCTACTCTTCGTTGCAGTGCGCGGGCTTCTCATTGCAGTGGCTTCTCTTGTTGCAGAGCACAGGATCTAGGCGCACAGGCTTCAGTAGTTGTGGCACGCGGGCTCAGTAGTTGTGGCTTGCGGGCTCTAGAGCGCAGGCTCATTTGTGGCGCACGGGCTTAGTTGCTTAGCGGCATGTGGGATCGTCCTGGACCAGGGCTTGAACCCGTGTCCCCTGCATTGGCAGGCGGATTCTTAACCACTGCGCCACCAGGGAAGTCCCTCCAATCAAATTTTATTTACAGAAACAATCATTGGGTTGGATTTAGCCTGCAAGCCATAGTTTGCCAACCCCTGCTGCAGACCTGTGGACATCTAGGGACTCTGAAGTGACCAACACTGTACTCTAGGATAACTTCTCTCCTGTCCTGTGAAGCACTTGTCTCACCAAGACATACGGGATCCTTTCCATTTTCTGTTCAGTTCTGTTTCTTGAACTGATCAGTATTACAGGCATCAATATAGGAGACCTTTGGCAAGGTGAGATAGACCAGGGCTCCTGCAGCTGAGATTATAGCAGAGAGTTAGAGTCTAGAGATCTTGAGGTCAGACTATGAAATTATTTTACTTTCCCTGCCAGTTGAAATTCCATGTAATGATCTGGGTAAATAGTAACAGAAATACACATTAGCCAGAGTGTTAACTACAGACCAAGTTTTAGTCAATCTGGTCCAGTAAGGAGACCACATCTGGCCCTGCTACAATAGTTAGAGTCACCAGTGTGAGTCATATAACTCATAGAGTATATATGCTGCCAGATATCAAAAAGACCTCCAAGGAAAGAGTATCAGGTTAGATTGGTTAAATACCATCATATATGGACTGTCCCTGTGGGCTGCTCTCAGGTCATATATCTATCTCTGGTCCATTCCTCCATCTCCAATATATAGGCTGATTTTTTACTAAAGACATCTAGCTTCCTTTCTTAGTAGAAGACTGAGCGACTGGCAGGTACCATGAGTTTTCATGGCCTGTGCAATACAGTTCAATAAGCACAATGTCAGTGTGCTTAACAGGTTGATACACCTACACATCTGTTTCACACCAGGTAAGTTTTAAGACTACTGACATTTCAGTGGCTATTTAATTTCGCTGTTTTTTAATTTTTCAGGATCCTTTTGAGTCAACAGCAGGAAATTTGTAAATAAACTTTTTTTTTTCCAAGGAAAATCTGAAGTCATAGGAGCTTAAATCTGTAAACCACAGCTTTCAGGTGTTGATAATAGTTACACCCCTCTTGTTTCCCAAAGCCTAACTTTGGTGTTGATTTTGACAGTTAAAAGGCAATTAAAGTATGTTTTGGTAGAAAATACTTTATCTTAAAGTAGATGTCTATTCTGATGTACAGGGGGACAAGGAGAATCCTGATTTCATTTGGGAGACAGCACTGTTTTTAGAATAAGGCAAATATGGAATGACTACTAGCACTTTGTTTTTGGTCTGTAGTTGTAACACTTCCCTTAATTTTTTTTTTTAAATTGGACAGATGAAAAAAAAAAAGATGGGTATTCTGCACGAGCCTGGAAATGAGACTGTAACTTCAGAATTCTCATTTGATGTCTTACTTTGCTCTTATAAATGGCACGTTCCTAGTGCTCTTTTGTATACTCAGTCACAAGCTTTTAGACTTCCCGTGGAAAAATTTAAATAACTGAGGCTATAACTACCAATAAAAACATCCTCGTTCCATCAGTTATTACTTTATTCCCTAACGCTGACACCATTAGAATCCCATTACAATATTTATTAAATATTTCTATTAGAAGTACCAACCTCTCCTTTCTTTCTGCTGAAAACTTCATCTTGAAAATATTCACTATTTACTATTATTTATAATATTTTAATATAAGTTGGTTGTCTTTATTATTTCTAATGTTAAAACAATTGGGAAGGCTGATTTCATTATAAGTTATTATTATTTACCTTGAATCTCCCAAGGTGAACATTATTTCATTATTTAGGTAGACTGCTTAATAATAAGTACTGTATAGGAATTGTTTTAAAATTCTTGAACTTATTATTTTCAGAGATGCTAAAATGGTTTTAACTGTCATTAAACAGAACCCATTGATGTGTGTCCTATACCAACCCAAAATGATTATTTTCACTGAATTGATCTCCTTCAAAGAGACAATTTAAGCAATACTACTTAACTGAATTATCTAGAATTAAGCCAACATCCCTATAAACTATTATCTTTAGATATTCCTTGGATATTGCTCATGAGAGGTGGCAAATATTTGTATTAACTGCTGACTGAAAAATGATAAGAAAGAAAATCTTAACATTTTTTCTGGTAGATAAGTAGATAAAGGATAAAGAAATCTTGGGTTGCTATATTGAATTGAAATGATACTCTTCTTGTCAGGGTCCTTTCATGAAGCCTGCTGAGTCTCCCCTTCCCCACCTGTACCTGTTTTTAAAGTTTTCCAGTGCTTATTGATTACTAAAAGAGTTATTTTTCTGAATCCAGTGCTCTGTTCTCTTAGAATTGGTGTTCTCAAATTGTAGTATGGGAATGTTTTATGATATTGATGCCAAATAAAAGTTGACTTAATTGACCAGATTATTTGGACTATTCTTGTCAGTGAAATGATCAGCTTTGAGGGCTTAAAACTTTGTAGGGGTCTTGGCTCACCACTTTCATATGCTGGAGAAATAGGAGACTCTGGGACTTCCCTGGTGGTGCAGTGGTTAAGAATCTACCTGCCAATACAGGTTCGATCCCTGGTCCGGGAAGATCCCACATGCCACAGAGCAGCTAAACCCGTGCGCCACAACTACTAAGCCCACGTGCCGCAACTACTGAAGCCCGAGCACCTAGAGCCCATGCTCTGCAACAGGAGAAGCCACCACAGTGAAGAGTAGCCCCTGCTCGCCACAAATAGAGAAAGCCTGTGGCCAGCAACAAAGACCCAACACAACCAAAAAAAAAAGGAGACTATGCTCTAGAGAAAAAGGGATTCTGCATATTCCCTGGCAAAACCAAACAAGGAGTAAGACCAACAGAGTGAGGACTAGACCCTGTAAATTGCAAATGCAGAAAACCATATGGTGCCATATTTTATGGAACCATCGGGTTCTTCCCCTGAGTACCTTTTCTTCTTTTTTTTTTTTTGGTCTCACCGCGGGGGCTTGTGGGATTTTAGTTCCCCAACCAGGGATTGAACCCAGGCCCTTGGCAATGAGAGCACAGAGTCCTAACCACTGGACCGCCAGGGAATTCCCTCCTACTACCTTTTCCTACTTAAAACTCTGAAGTAGACTCATCACTGAGCTTAGTGTCTGGCCCAATGTGGGTAGTCAAGTTTGTGAGGATGAATGAACCAGTATAACTTTATATAATATTTCATAAGCAATTTTGTCAGTTGGTTTTATAGGACTGGACTTAAATATAGGTGGACCCTAAATCAAAAGAGGTGAAGTTACTTTCAACACAAAACGCATTTTCCTCTTGGAAATATTGTTTACTAAAGGTATCACAGTGCCTTTTCTCACAGTATCATAGCTACCTTCCCTCTTAAACAGGCCTTCACTAAGGAGACAGTCCTACACTGTCATCAGGGTGGAAACTGGCAGTTATACGTTGCATGTGATTTTAAAAGACCTGTGTGTAAAAGAAGTGTAAACCTTATAGGAAAATGGTGTTACATTAAAAAATTAATGAAGCTTTTGTAAGAGTGCATCAGTAGTATTTGTCACCTGCAGAAGAGTGTTGTAGGAGCAGTGTACTGGAGTCAAAGAGTGAGTGCTGCTAAAATGATCAGGGGCACCTGTAAGAACAAAATATCCAAAATGGACAGCAGTAATCCCAGGTGGTTTGGACCTATAGCTGTGTCCCGCAGGGACTGACGTTGATGGAATGCAAGTGTGGGTCAACATGGGTATCCCTTAAGCTTCCTTAGTGGCCAGTATAAGAGGCGCCGGTGGTAAAAATCAGTGTTCTTTGCCGCTTATGCACAATAAGTATTCCTCATACCTGACTGTTTGCAGGCAGTTTGGTTAGACAGGTGGTCCTCACACTCAAGTAGAAGAGACTGGAACACATTCTGAGGTAAATTCTCAGTAGAGTGCCTTCCTAGAATGTCTTCCAAAATAGGAATATCGAGAGCCTCTGTTTTGTTTTGTTTTCAAGCATCTCCATAACACACTTTTGTAGTTTTGTTGTAAAGTCAACCTCACAGCCCTTGTACCCTACAAAGGTGCAGTACCTGAAGTTCTCACCTTCAGGGATCAGTTCCCTTTTTTTATTTATTTATTTATTTATTTATTTATTTATTTATGGCTGTGTTGGGTCTTCGTTTCTGTGCGAGGGCTTTCTCTCTAGTTGCGGCGAGTGGGGGCCACTCTTCATCGCGATGCGCAGCCCTCTCACTATCGCGGCCTCTCTTGTTGCAGAGCACAGGCTCCAGACGCACAGGCTCAGTAATTGTGGCTCACGGGCCCAGTTGCTTCGCGGCATGTGGGATCTTCCCAGACCAGGGCTTGAACCCATGTCCCCTGCATTGGCAGGCAGGTTCTCAACCACTGCACCACCATGGAAGCCCCAGTTTCCTTTTGTGTTTAGTCACTGTGCCTGCAAAAAACCCCAGTGAAAATATGACTCACCAAGAGAGGGATGACTTCAGACTCTCTGTAAGCCACAGCCAGCCATAATTATTATAAATTAACAGATCAGTCCCCTTAAAGGACAGAGAGGGCACAAACAAAGCTGTAGGTATTTGATTGAGGGCCACAGGTGGGAAGGGATAAGGAAACTAGGGATGATAAATCTGTGTGGTGGTGTTTTAAAGGACTCTTGTCATCCTGGAATTAGCTGGAGGGTAGTGGCTACATAAATGCAGGGCTAGGGGGTAAGAGGCTGAGGGAAATCAACAGGGAATGAAATAAATATTTACTATACCATGTCATTCAAAAATTACTGTTGGCTACCTTTGGTAATTGTTCATATGATGACCCAAAGGCACAGTAAGATCTTTTATCCTAGAAGTATTAAATCATGTTCAGACAGGTTTCTTGTGATATTCTTTGAAAATTGGTGATCAGTATAAGAGAAAGCTAACTTCAGTTGCTGTAAACAATAGCAGATTGTACCATAGCATATTGTACAGTTAGCTGGTTATAAACTGCAGTTTGAACAAATATTTTGTCATATATTACCAGTATGACAATTCATCTAGAATTTGAAATTTGGGGGGTTGGACTGCAGCAGGGATTATGAAGGAGTCAAAACGCAAAGTGTATGAGATGTATACAAGCTTGAAGCAATTAGAGAACACGGAGGCTGAGGTTCGTGAAGCTGCCCCTGAATGTAGCCAATTAAAAGTCCCGGTATGGGATAGGTAATGACAGCCTTGGTGGTCTGAAAAGAGGAGATTCCCCTGGGTTGAATTTGTCCATGGAAGCTTCATGGAAGTTTTCTTTTTTTTTTAAATATTAGATATATGTCCCCCAAACTCAATGCATTTTTTTTAAATTAATTTATTTATGGCTGCGTTGGGTCTTCGTTTCCGTGCGAGGGCTTTCTCCAGTTGTGGCAAGCGGGGGCCACTCTTCATCGCGGTGCGCGGGCCTCTCACTATCGCGGCCTCTCTCGTTGCGGAGCACAGGCTCCAGACGCGCAGGCTCAGTAATTGTGGCTCACGGGCCCAGTTGCTCCGCGGCATGTGGGATCTTCCCAGACCGGGGCTCGAACCCGTGTCCCCTGCATTGGCAGGCAGATTCTCAACCACTGCGCCACCAGGGAAGCCCCATGGAAGTTTTCTTGAGGGACACTTACTGGTAGAGTTTAGATAGGAAGAAAGAGAAAGAAAAGAATATATTGAGTCCTAAGTATGAATATATCTTTTTGGTTTGATAAGTATGAGTATTAAAAGTTTTCATAAAATGCATACAAAGTATTATTTAACTGAATGGAGTCTAACTTTTTGCTTTAAAAAAAAAAGAATTTAGATATAGGTGGAAGAACTGAAGGACTCACCCATTGGTCTTTTTTCTTTTGTGAGACCTTTTTTTTGGTCCCTTGTCTTGTCTTACTTCCTCCCTCCTTTCCTTCCTTCTTTCCTTCCTTCCTTCCTTTATTTCTAAAAGAAAGCAGCTATTTTGTAGAAGGAGCATTTCAAGTCCAGGTATAGGAGCTTAGGCAAGTCAGCCTTTCTGAACTTCAGTTTTCTGGTCTATTAACAGAAGGTTTAAATCTTAGGATTTGCGTGAATATCAATTATGTTCATTTGACTCTTTGATCTTCATTCACTGAGTCTCTTTCTCCCTGCCATCCTTAAGTTTTTCTCATTTTCCCATATTTAAATGTAAAAAGGCTTACCATCTCCATTTTGTTTTTTTCTTCCCCCTGCCTAACTCTTCCAAACCCCCTGACTGGGTGCATTATCTCCTATACTCCACACATCTGAGACAGAGTTGATGTTTGTCCCATTGGTGAGAATGTTTTATTAAATGGATATGTTACTGCATTTTGAGATTTGAGATAATCATTTAAAGTATAATATGCCTTCCTGTGCCAAGATAAAAAATTACACGTCAAAGTTCATCTAAAGGCAAATCTTGTCATTGAGATGTCTGGCAAGGTGCTAGCGCAGAGATGCTCCCCTGCTATTTCATGTATTTTTTACTGAAAGGACAAGAGCTGATATTGAGCATAATATTCATATGAGGTTTCACTTTTGAACTGAGTTTCATCTCACTTAAATTTCTGAGTAGATTTGAGTTGTGTGTCTTGGTGGTATGGTTTTAGTTTGAGAGTGGAGTGGGGAGAACATTTTATGACTTTATAAAACAGTAGTGATTCTTAATTAGTAATTCCCTTTGAGCTGGTGTCTGGCCTCACTTCCCACTCCTTGCTAGTTTTAACTGATCAGTAGCTGGGAACTGCCCGTTGATATGTTCAGTGTTCCTGAGTTTATCTAGCAGCTTACAGTAGCACAGTCACGTCCTGCCCACCCACTGCCAACTGTGGAAGCCTTTTTTCTAGCTGTGATGCTATGTTTTATGAAGAACTTAAGTTACAAGAGTATTTTCTTCCAATGGCTGATTATTAAATCCCTTTCTGGACTTTGGGAGGTTAATATGTTTACAGAAATATCTGTGTGATCCCATTGAAAATGAGTGCATTTCAAGGTGGGTACAGCCTAGGAAATTAAGCACAATCAAGTGTTCACTTCTGAAAAACTAGAGTGCCCTAATAGTCTGCTATTTAGAAGGAAGGCAAAGACTGTTTCTGATCCGTCTTGTAGTTGAAATTCAGCCACGTAGTATAATAGCTATTTAAGTGTTTAAATTTTTAAAGCCTTAACTTAAATTAGTTTTAAGTCCACATTTCTGTTAAAACATTTAGTACTATTATAAGCATCTGATGTGAGAAGTTGTTTTCTTTGTACCATACTTTTGGTACTGCTTGCCTGGTTGTTGTATTTACTTTTTCTGTTTAAAAAAAAATAATATATGCTCATTGTAGAAAATTCAAACATAGCAAGATAAAAAGGAGAAAGCCAGAGTGCTCCCAGCATAACAGACAGTCATCAGTAGTTGGTGAACATCATTCCAGTGCTCTCATTTTTTTTTTTTAATTTAGAATTTTTTATTTTTTTAATTTTATTTTTTATTTATTTTTTGTTTTTGGCCGCACCTCGCGGCATGCAGAGCTTCCCTGACCAGGGATCGAACCCATGCCCTCTGCAGTGGAAGCACGGAGTCTTAACCACTGGACTGCCAGGGAAGTCCCCAGTGTTCCCACTTTATATATGTGAGATCATGCCATACGTGCTATTTTACAAAAACTTTTTTTTACTCTCTCAGCATTTATATCGTGGTGGTATTTTCATGTCAATGAAAATACCATCCTTTTGAAGGGCTGTGGAGTATTCCTCATAAGGATATGTAATATTATCATTTATTTGTAATAGTGACTCTATTTCTGTTTTGTAAGTAAGTTCATTTGTACCATTTTTTTAGATTCTACATTATATGTGGATATCATATATTTGTGATATCATATATTTGTCTTTCTCTGTCTCACTTACTTCACTCAGTATGACAATCTCTAGGTCCATCCATGTTGCTGTAAATGGCATTATTTTGTTCTTTTTTATAAGCCACAGTGTTTTGATGTACTTTTCATGAAACTACTTCTAGGAATGTTGCGGCATTTGGCCTATACCTCCTCGCTCCCCTAGCTTTGCTTGATTTTCTCTCAAAATGATGCAAAATAAAGTTCTCAAGTCTTAAAAATAAAAAGGTTCTTTCATTTTGCATTTTGGTTGTCTTGATTATTATTAAAATTTACATCTTTAGTGTTTATATTATTTGAGGATTCATGTGTTTTCAGAATAAAGATTATATAAAATCAATCCTTACTCTCAAGGAAAATAGCAGGCTGATGTTTTTACCCTAAGGCATTTGGAGAAAAATATTACAGCCCTTCAACTCAAGAAGGGCTTTCACTCTCACTTCCTGTAGCAGTGTCCTACAGCTGAAAAGTCACACAAGACAAGATGTAATGGCGTACTCAGTCATCAACTGCAGACTTCAGTGTGGTGGGGATTCATAAAAAGGAAATCTGAGGGAAGCTTGCAAAAAGAAAAGGAGTCTTGAGCTTGAAAAAAGTCTAGAATGTGATATATCATAGCAGAGGCAAGAAAGGCTGACTGGGACCAGGAAAGACAGGACTTTATACATGGGTATTTCTGCATATATATGTGTGGATGCATACATGGGTGATGTGTCAGAACTTAAGAAATCCTTCTACCTGTGTTTTTTCTAAGCTTTCCAGTTTTCTCATTTTCATATCTTCTCAGCAGCTAAGCATAGAACCTTGCCTGGAATAGGTACTCAATAAAAACTGCATTAAATTATATTTTTAGGGTAACAATTTCCTGCCCACACACGTACACTGTGACTCTAGTGCTATTCATCCGTCTGTTGCTAACATGAAAGCTCCATGTCCCTCTAGCTTGCCCTGTAGCCTGTGAGTGCTGGGAGCCATAAGTAATTCTTCCTCCACCTACAGGCCCCAGGTTGGGAGTGGTCCCATGACTAGAATAAGACCTGGCAAAGATATCCACTGAGCTGACAAGCCTGACTTCCCATCTGTTTTTTTCCCCTCTCTGCTTGCTTCTTCAACTACACACATCTCCTAGGTAGTGTAATAAGTTATTAAAGGGCAAACGTTAAATCACATTCTCAGTACTCTATATTGGATGTGGGGTAGATTGAGGGAATTGGGTAGATTTCCAAGGGAGGTTGGCCCATACACACACAGAAAAAAAATACCATAAGCTCCCCTGCATACAACCAAAGGCAGATATGCTCAAACATAGGTGCATTTAACACCTGACAGGTATATTTAATGAGCCCAAATGTAAAGCATTACATTTTATCTGAAATAAAGTCTATTTTGCATTCCAGGTAAAAAGAAAGATCATTTCACTTACCTGCGTAGAAGATGAACTATTAGGGAGAATATTATTTATAGCTAGTATTTATCAAGCATAGTGTTTAACATGTATGGTGACCAATGACAGTATTGGGAGAGTTGGAAAAGATTTAAAAACTTGAGGACTTCTAGAGAAATCAGAGCCCACATTGCAAGTAGATAGAAACATGTGCCTATTCCCGTGTTACACACACACACTGCAGACACACAAGCTAATCAATTTTCCCTTGGGCTTAGAGTTCTGAGAGAGCAATGCATTTTAATTCTTAGATATGAAGCATAACCAAGTCCTATATGACTTATGATCATCCATTCCCTACTCAGACCCTTGAGTAGTATTGGAAAGTTAGAATTATTCTGTTACCAACCTCTTTGAAATTATTTCATTCTTTGGAACCTCATAATCTTAGTGCCTAAGTGTTTAAGCTCATCTAGCTAAAAGAAATAGTATATTGTTCTTTTAGTTCCAGCTTCTACATGGGCAGTTCTTTTTAATTTGAAGAGTATCAGGTCTTGGAGACCATTTCAAAGAATATCTGACCAACTTGCTCATCCTGAAATTAAGGAAGAGTTTAGAAAGATAATGTTCTTAATGATGTCTTTAGAAATTATGGGAAAATTTGCTTATTACTTTCTAATAATATCAGATAAATTGGGTGTAAGAGTGGCAAGACTTGAGATTCACTAAGTTAATGTACCTTATTAATGAAATTGTATTTCTCTGCTAATGAACCTGGTCAGGTAGGAGCTATGAGTAGATTTGCATAATATGTAAGAGAGTAATTTTGTTTACTTTTGAGGTATCGCTCCCTGTAGAATATTTTATCGCTTACTTTTTTTCATCCTGTGGTACACAGTTTCCCCAAGAAAACAAATTTTTAAGATATTCTTCCTCAGTTTTTCAAATCCATTGAGTAAAACTGAAGCTTCAGGAAGATGTTATGTTTATCCTACAGTTCTGTGTGCCTACCAATAAAAATACCACTGAGTAACCCAGGGGGACTCATAGACCCTAATTTGAGAATATGAAAGGGATTAAGGCTCTGTTTCTCTGGTCACCTGAAAAGCAGAATGTTTATCATCACTAGGAATCAAGATATTCTCAATCAGGGACTCTTCTTTTTCCTAAGAGACCATTTCTTATGTTCCATGATGCTTTGATCTAATTCAGTGAATGCCTGAAAAACAGGACATTAGCATGATAGATATCAAATTTTCCCAAAGGGAAATCAACATTAATAAATCACACACAGTGCTTTGATTGATGAGATTGGGGATTGTTTGGATTTCTATCTGACCCTAATTATTTTCAACCATTTTCAGAAAGCAGCAGGAACACTGTAACTTCCTTGCTTTAATAGGGGGAGGATCCAACAAGCTATAACTTTGGGAGCATTCCCCCACATATTTACATAGAAGAAGGGCACAGGTGTCCTTGGATGTCATCAAACATAGGAATCAGTGGTGCTGTGAACAGCCTTTATGGTGAAGTACTGATGGGTGCCCATTTCTTCTCATTGAGAAGAAAAAAATTGTTTCCAGACTACTCAGGTTATTCAAGTATTTCATAATATCACAGCTTTAAGAGTCTGGCTGACTATACTGGCTCACCTGAATATTTACAGAAAATTAATATCTCTCAGAAGTCTACAAAATGCCTTCTGGCTTTAGACATTAGTAGGTTAATGGCAGTTAAAGCTTCAAATTATCCATTGATTCTTTATATCCCTATACATCCGGCAAAGAAGGGATGTGCATATTTACATCTGAAAAAAAAATCTTTCTTTAAATAACAAAACTGCTTATTTTAGTATTTTCTTGTATTGTTATCCTCAGTAACGGAAGGAATAGAAGACTGGGTGGTGGTGATACATACAAATGTGTTAAAGTTTATTTTAGAGCCAGAAAAGACCCAAAGCCGTCACTGTCTTCCTCTTGCCTTCTGACACGACTAACCAACATTCCGAAGAAGCCACGCAAGATTAAGTAATAGTCTCAAGCCAAGCATTCTTATATGTACTCTGATAAATTTAACATATTCTTATGTTTTGTATGTTCTCAATTATATCTTTGCTTCATCCTTTTCTATTATAGTTTTCCATTACTGAAATCTTCCTGTCCTTTCCTGTTACAGGATTATAGCTGGACAGACATCCGCTGCCCCTTTGAAAAACGAAGAGACGCAGCATGCGTGTTTTGGGACAATGTAGTTTACATTTTGGGTGGCTCTCAGCTTTTCCCCATAAAACGAATGGACTGCTATAATGTCGTTAAAGATAGCTGGTATTCCAAACTGGGCCCTCCAACACCTCGAGACAGCCTTGCTGCCTGCGCTGCAGAAGGCAAAATTTATACATCTGGAGGTTCCGAAGTTGGTAAGGACTTATTCAGTATTTGTGTGTGCTTTAAAGCTGAGGATCTTGGCTTTCATATTTAAACAGAGTTGGTATTATTTGTCCAGATACTTTTTGACAAATTTAAATACATATCTGTCATATTTTAGAGCACATTTCCCTGAAGGTTTACCTTACCCTTTATAAGTCATTAATTTACGAGAACTTCAACTTCCTTGATTACGTTAACTGTCCATTTTTTGTCATGACAGCGGTTTCGTTGAAGTCACCTGGATTTTAGCTTCATTGTTGCCATCTGGATTAGTCATTTTTATATACGTAATATTATTTGCTTTAAAGATTTCAGAGTTTGGCTTACTCATAGACCCACATTCAGGCTTTTAAAATCTGTATTATCTTTGCTTTCTTTGTATCAGAAAAAAGTAAGAATAATCTTTTTCATTTGCTTTATTCTTTAACTTTTTTTGTTTCTTTTGGCTTCGTCGGGTCTTCGTTGTGGCATGCGGGATCTTCGTTGCGGTGCGTGGGCTTCTCTCTAGTTGTGGCGTGCAGGTTTTCTGTCTCTGGTCGTGGCACGCGGGCTCTGTAGTTAGCGGCACTCGGGCTCTCTAGTTGAAGCACGTGGGCCTAGTTGCCCAACCAGGGGTTGAACCCGTGTCCACTGCATTGGAAGGCAGATTATTTACCACTGGACCACCAGAGAAGTCCCTATTCTTTAACTTTTTAATGTAATGATTGGTAGTGGTATCTTAAGCTTATTGATCAGAACAGGGTGTGGGTATGGGTATAAAAACCTTTCTCATTGACAGATAATTTGTAAGTGTCTACTAGTGTTCGTTTACTAAATGAATAATTTTTCTAAATGAATATTCTAGGTGCAGACTAGCTTTTATATGCTTTCGTCTTTTCAAGTAATTTCTTTAGCTAAATAATGGGCTTATAAAGAAAACTAGGAAGACCAAGTAAATCTAAAGTATGGAATTTAAACATTGTCTTTTTATTTTCTTTTATGATTTTTATATTAGCCCAAAGACTGTTTTACTCTTGGTCAGCATATTTATTTGTTTTAAGTTTCTACCCCCCGCTCCCACTAGATGCAAAATGAATACAAGAAAGATGATGATTTTCTAAATGTGACTTAAGAGGTGATCTTTCCCTCTCTTTAAAAGCATTCTCACAGAATGTCTAATACAGCATATTTCAAATACAATAAATCCTAAATATAGTAGGAAGTGTTTTATAGATATACTTTTTTGTGTAAAGTATAGTAGATAACTTCATTTCTTCAGCATTTACTAAGTCAGTTTTTCACTTAAATAGTAACTTTTTTTAATCTGCTATATACTGTATATTTCCCTTTAGTGTCAGCCGACTGAATCTACCAAATTTGAAATGTTTAAAAAGTTAAAAAGAAGTTACTGTTAGTCATGACTATTACTTCTTCTGTCTGTTACTCTTCATAGGCTTTGGTTTTGATAGAGACTTATAAGGGTGTTATTGCTTTTAAGCGTTAGAAAAGTCCAGAAAAGTGGGAGGGGAGCAATAATTTGATAAAGTTCTAGCTTCGTTTTTCTTGGGAAAGAAAAAAAGCACTTGATCTTTAGTGGTATCATTTCTAAAACTCTTTATTGAGCTCCTAAAATGTGCAGAAGTTGCAAAACAGGATGGGTGTGTTTTGCCGTTAAAGTGTATAATCAAAGTACACCAGAAACACATAACGATACTTTGAGTGTATACTCAAGAATGGACTGGCATGACTTCAGGGCCTACCCACACAACTACTGAGAGCAGTCAGGAAGAACAGTTTTGTTAATGATGCAGTAGCTGTTGTAGAACATTAAATGACAAGCCTGAGGATACTCTTCAGATAGTAGTCTTCATATTTTAAGATATAGACTTCCCATCTGTAAACAGCTGTGTTTTTCCCCCTCTCTATAAACATTTGAGGTTCAATTAATTCCCATCATGCATAACTGGGCCGGAAGACATACATAATGTTTCTTATTTAATTTGAAAATCTTTTGAAATCAAACCAATTTCTTTTTTTTTTGTTTAATTACCAATTAATGTCTCTCCAGCAGATCCTTTTTTGAATATTTTCCAAGGTCTGTACAAACAGGGATAGCTTTTTCTGAAAATATTTCTACATTTTGTTGTTGTTGGTGAGTAGAGAAAAGACTCTACAACCCTAAATTCTTTCCTCCAGTAATTAATGATTCAACTCTACAGTCAACTCACTTCAGGCCCACATACACACTAAGTTAAGCAAGATGGGGTCCTTTTCTTTTACAGGAAACTCGGCTCTGTATTTATTTGAGTGCTATGACACAAGAACTGAAAGCTGGCACACAAAGCCCAGCATGCTGACTCAGCGCTGCAGCCATGGGATGGTGGAAGCCAACGGCCTGATCTATGTTTGTGGTGGAAGTTTAGGGAACAATGTTTCTGGGCGAGTACTGAATTCCTGTGAAGTCTATGATCCTGCCACAGAAACGTATGTATCAGTTTAAAACTCTTACTACACAATTAATTGTATTCTATAAGCTCAATGGAAGAAGATGTCAAAAGGTAGAAAGAATCCAGCAGAAGGATTTTTGAATGTGCTAGGGTCAGGGGCATGTTTATAGCCTTGACCCTTCCTCTACACCTTAAGAAATGGCTTGACCTTATACCCCATGGGAGCCCCTCTCTTTCTATTCCTGCTTGTGCAATAAATAAATGTCTGAGAATAAGAAAATATGACCGATTCATCAAACTCAAAATATTTTTGTTTGAGAGATCAGGAAGTGTAGAGAAGGGGAAACAATTTATGATCAGTAGTAAATTTGCCTTTAATTAGAAAAATATTATGTATTGGTTCGTGGCATTAATGAATCATACCCCTAGGTATAATGTCTTTTTTGAGTTTGTGCTTACTAAAGTATGTTTGGATTCATATTTATTAAATAAAACTATTCTTTTTTTTAATATTTATTTACTTATTTATTGGGCTGTGCCATGTCTTAGTTGAGGCATGTGGTATCTAGTTCCCTGACCAGGGATCAAACCCGGGCCCCCTGCATTGAGAGCGCAGAGACTTAACCACTGGACCACCAGGGAGGTCCCTAAATAAAATATTCTTAAGTCAACTGGGAAGTAAAATAACTGCTTTTAAAAGGCAAAATACAGGTTTCCAACAAGCTCCCAGGTGATGCTGCTTCCTAGACCAACGACTTTGGACCAGCATCACCAGCATGACTTGAGGAACAAAATCAAAGAACAGAATTGATATTCCAAACAAAAGAGTTAGAATTCAACAACAAAATGTATCATGCTTCATGGAGGAAGACAGCTATAAAATTGTTATAAAAACCTCTGGATAAAAAAAGAATTAAGGGGATTAACCAAGATGGCGGAGTAGAAGGACGTGCTCTCACTCCCTCTTGCGAGAGCACCAGAATCACAGCTGGCTGCTGGACAATCATTGACAGGAAGACCCTGGACTTCACCCAGGAGGATACCCCACGTCCAAGGACAGAGGAGAAGCCACAGTGAGACGGTAGGAGGGGCGCAATCAGAGTAAAATCAAATCCCATAACTGCTGGGTGGGTGACTCACAGACTGGCGAACACTTATACCACAGAAGTCCACCCACTGGAGTGAAGGTTCTGAGCCCCACGTCAGGCTTCCCAACCTGGGGGTCCGGCTACGGGAGGAGGAATTCCTAGAGAATCAGACTTTGAAGCCTAGTGGGAATTGATTGCAGGACTTTGACAGGACTGGGGGAAACAGAGACCCCACTCTTGGAGGGCACACACAAAGTAATGTGTGCATCGGGACCCAGGGGAAGGAGCAGTGACCCTGGGGGAGACTGAACCAGACCTACCTGCTGGTGTTGGGGGGTCTCCTGCAGAGGCGGGTGGTGGCTCTGTTTCACCGTGGGGATAAGGGCACTGGCAGCAGAGGTTCTGGGAAGTTCTCCTTGGCGTGAGCCCTCCCAGAGTCTGCCATTAACCCCACCAAAGAGCACGGGTAGGCTCCAGTGTTGGGTTGCCTCAGGCAAAACAACCAACAGGGAGGGAACCCAGCCCCACCCATCAACAGTCAAGTGGATTAAGGTTTTACTGGGCTCTGACCATCACAGCAACAGTCAGCTCTACCCACCACCAGAGCCTCCCATCAAGCCTCTTAGATAGCCTCAACCACCAGAGGGCAGACAGCAGAAGCAAGAAAAACTACAATCCTGCAGCCTGTGGATCAAAAACCACAGTTACAGAAAGGTAGAGAAGATGAAAAGGCAGAGGGCTATGTACCAGATGAAGGAACAAGAAAAAACCCCAGAAAAACAACTAAATGAAGTGGAGATAGGCAACCTTCCAGAAAAAGAATTCAGAATAATGATAGTGAAGATGATCCAGGACCTCGGAATAAGAATGGAGGCAAAGATTGAGAAGATGCAAGAAATGATTAACAAAGACCTAGAAGAATTAAAGAACAAACAAACAGAGATGACCAATACAATAACTGAAATGAAAACTACACTAGAAGGAATCAATAGCAGAATAACTGAGGCAGAAGAACGGATAAGTGACCTGGAAGACAGAATGGTGGAATTCACTGCTGCAGAACAGACTAAAGAAAAAAGAATGAAAAGAAATGAAGACAGCCTAAGAGACCTCTGGGACAACATTAAACGCAACAACATTCGCATTATAGGGGTCCCAGAAGGAGAAGAGAGAGAGAAAGGACCAGAGAAAATATTTGAAGAGATTATAGTCGAAAACTTCCCTAACATGGGAAAGGAAATAGCCACCCAAGTCCAGGAAGCGCAGAGAGTCCCATACAGAATAAACCCAAGGAGAAACACGCCGAGACACATAGTAATCAAAGTGGCAAAAATTAAAGACAAAGAAAAATTATTGAAAGCAGCAAGGGAAAAACGACAAATAACATACAAGGGAACTCCCATAAGGTTAACAGCTGATTTCTCAGCAGAAACTCTGCAAGCCAGAAGGGAGTGGCATGATATACTTAAAGTGATGAAAGGGAAGAACCTACAACCAAGATTACTCTACCCGGCAAGGATCTCATTTAGATTTGATGGAGAAATCAAAAGCTTTACAGACAAGCAAAAGCTAAGAGAATTCAGCACCACCAAACCAGCTCTACAACAAATGCTAAAGGAACTTCTCTAAGTGGGAAACACAAGAGAAGAAAAGGACCTACAAAAACAAACCCAAAACAATTAAGAAAATGGTCATAGGAACATACATATCGATAATTACCTTAAACGTGAATGGATTAAATGCCCCAACCAAAAGACATAGACTGGCTGAATGGATACAAAAACAAGACCCATATATATGCTGTCTACAAGAGACCCACTTTAGACCTAGGGACACATACAGACTGGAAGTGAGGGGATGGAAAAAGATATTCCATGCAAATGGAAATCAAAAGAAAGCTGGAGTAGCTATACTCATATCAGATAAAATAGACTTTAAAATAAAGAATGTTACAAGAGACAAGGAAGGACACTACATAATGATCCAGGGATCAATCCAAGAAGAAGATATAACAGTTATAAATATATATGCACCCAACACAGGAGCACCTCAATACATAAGGCAACTGCTAACAGCTATAAAAGAGGAAATCGACAGTAACACAGTAATAGTGGGGGACTTTAACACCTCACTTACACCAATGGACAGATCATCCAAAATGAAAATAAATAAGGAAACAGAAGCTTTAAATGACACAATAGACCAGATAGATTTAATTGATATATATAGGACATTCCATCCAAAAACAGCAGATTACACGTTCTTCTCAAGTGCACACGGAACATTCTCCAGGATAGATCACATCTTGGGTCACAAATCAAGCCTCAGTAAATTTAAGAAAATTGAAATCATATCAAGCATCTTTTCTGACCACAACGCTATGAGATTAGAAATGAATTACAGGGAAAAAAACGTAAAAAAGACAAACACATGGAGGCTAAACAATACGTTACTAAATAACCAAGAGATCACTGAAGGAATCAAAGAGGAAATAAAAAAATACCTAGAGACAAATGACAATGAAAACACGACGACCCAAAACCTATGGGATGCAGCAAAAGCAGTTCTAAGAGGGAAGTTTATAGCTATACAAGCCTACCTAAAGAAACAAGAAAAATCTCAAGTAAACAATCTAACCTTACACCTAAAGAAACTAGAGAAAGAAGAACAAACAAAACCCAAAGTTAGCAGAAGGAAAGAAATCATAAAAATCAGAGCAGAAATAAATGAAATAGAAACAAAGAAAACAATAGCAAAGATTAATAAAACTAAAAGTTGGTTCTTTGAGAAGATAAACAAAATTGATAAGCCATTAGCCAGACTCATCAAGAAAAAGAGGGAGAGGACTCAAATCAATAAAATCAGAAATGAAAAAGGAGAAGTTACAACAGACACCGCAGAAATACAAAGCATCCTAAGAGACTACTACAAGCAACTTTATGCCAATAAAATGGACAACCTGGAAGAAATGGACAAATTCTTAGAAGGGTATAGCCTTCCAAGACTGAACCAGGAAGAAACAGAAAATATGAACAGACCAATCACAAGTAATGAAATTGAAACTGTGATTACAAATCTTCCAACAAACAAAAGTCCAGGACCAGATGGCTTCACAGGTGAATTCTATCAAACATTTAGAGAAGAGCTAACACCCATCCTTCTCAAACTCTTCCAAGAAATTGCAGAGGAAGGAACACTCCCAGACTCATTCTATGAGGCCACCATCACCCTGATACCAAAACCAGACAAAGACACTACAAAAAAAGAAAATTACAGACCGATATCACTGATGAATATAGATGCAAAAATCCTCAACAAAATACTAGCAAACAGAATCCAACAACACATTAAAAGGATCATACACCACGATCAAGTGGGATTTATCCCAGGGATGCAAGGATTCTTCAATACACGCAAATCAATCAATGTGATACACCATATTAACAAATTGAAGAATAAAAACCATATGATCATCTCAATAGATGCAGAAAAAGCTTTTGACAAAATTCAACACCCATTTCTGATAAAAACTCTCCAGAAAGTGGGCATAGAGGGAACCTACCTCAACATAATAAAGGCCATATATGACAAACCCACAGCAAACATCATTCTCAATGGTGAAAAATTGAAAGCATTTCCTCTAAGATCAGGAATGAGACAAGGATGTCCACTCTCACCACTATTATTCAACATAGTTCTGGAAGTCCTAGCCACGGCAATCAGAGAAGAAAAAGAAATAAAAGGAATACAAATTGGAAAAGAAGAAGTAAAACTGTCACTGTTTGCGGATGACATGATACTATACATAGAGAATCCTAAAACTGCCACCAGAAAACTGCTAGAGCTAATTAATGAATATGGTAAAGTTGCAGGATACAAAATTAATGCACAGAAATCTCTTGCATTCCTATACACTAATGATGAAAAGTCTGAAAGAGAAGTTAAGGAAACACTCCCATTTACCATTGCAACAAAAAGAATAAAATACCTAGGAATAAACCTACCTAGGGAGACAAAAGACCTGTATGCAGAAAACTATAAGACACTGATGAAAGAAATTAAAGATGATACCAACAGATGGAGAGATATACCATGTTCTTGGATTGGAAGAATCAACATTGTGAAAATGAGTATACTACCCAAAGCAATCTACAGATTCAATGCAATCCCTATCAAATTACCAATGGCATTTTTTACGGAGCTAGAACAAATCATCTTAAAATTTGTATGGAGACACAAAAGACCCCGAATAGCCAAAGCAGTCTTGAGGCAAAAAAATGGAGCTGGAGGAATCAGACTCCCTGACTTCAGACTATACTACAAAGCTACAGTAATCAAGACAATATGGTACTGGCACAAAAACAGAAACATAGATCAATGGAACAAGATAGAAAGCCCAGAGATAAACCCACGCACCTATGGTCAACTAATCTATGACAAAGGAGGCAAAGATATACAATGGAGAAAAGACAGTCTCTTCAATAAGTGGTGCTGGGAAAACTGGACAGCTACATGTAAAAGAATGAAATTAGAATACTCCCTAACACCATACACAAAAATAAACTCAAAATGGATTAGAGACCTAAATATAAGACTGGACACTATAAAACTCTTAGAGGAAAACATAGGAAGAACACTCTTTGACATAAATCACAGCAAGATCTTTTTTGATCCACCTCCTAAAGTAATGGAAATAAAAACAAAAATAAACAAGTGGGACCTAATGAAACTTCAAAGCTTTTGCACAGCAAAGGAAACCATAAACAAGACAAAAAGACAACCCTCAGAATGGGAGAAAATATTTGCAAATGAATCAATGGACAAAGGATTAATCTCCAAAATATATAAACATCTCATTCAGCTCAATATTAAAGAAACAAACACCCCAATCCAAAAATGGGCAGAAGACCTAAATAGACATTTCTCCAAAGAAGACATACAGACGGCCAAGAAGCACATGAAAAGCTGCTCAACATCACTAATTATTAGAGAAATGCAAATCAAAACTACAATGAGGTATCACCTCACTCCTGTTAGAATGGGCATCATCAGAAAATCTACAAACAACAAATGCTGGAGAGGGTGTGGAGAAAAGGGAACCCTCTTGCACTGTTGGTGGGAATGTAAATTGATACAGCCACTATGGAGAACAATATGGAGGTTCCTTAAAAAACTAAAAATAGAATTACCATATGACCCAGCAATCCCACTACTGGGCATATACCCAGAGAAAACCGTAATTCAAAAAGACACATGCACCCGAATGTTCATTGCAGCACTATTTACAATAGCCAGGTCATGGAAGCAACCTAAATGCCCATCGACAGACGAATGGATAAAGAAGTTGTGGTACATATATACAATGGAATATTACTCAGCCATAAAAAGGAACGAAATTGAGTCATTTGTTGAGACGTGGATGGATCTAGAGACTGTCATACAGAGTGAAGTAAGTCAGAAAGAGAAAAACAAATATCGTATATTAATGCATGTATGTGGAACCTAGAAAAATGGTACAGATGAGCCAGTTTGCAGGGCAGAAGTTGAGACACAGATGTAGAGAATGGACATATGGACACCAAGGGGGGAAAACTGCGGTGGGGTGGGGATGGTGGTGTGCTGAATTGGGCGATTGGGATTGACATGTATACACTGATGTTTATAAAATTGATGCCTAATAACCTGCAGTATAAAAAAACAAACAAAACAACTAATACTAAACTTTCATTGGGTTATTTGTATGGAAATATGTTAATATAAATGTTTCAGACATTACATGAAATTTCTAAAAATCTTATATTTGTATGTGTATGGAAATATGTATGGAAATATGTTCATATAAATGTTTCAGACATTAAAAAAAAAAAAAGGCAAAATACAAAGAAATAAATGGTTAGCCCACTTTTCTGATCTCGTAATTAATGATGGAACCCATTCAATACAGCCAAAGGATATGAGCTAGTTATTGATAGTGGGGGGTGGTAAGTATAGTGTAATTAACTAACAAGAAAATGAACCCAGATGATCTTCCAGTCAGACCTTTTGTTGATAATCAGAAACATCCAAAGACCTTCAATAAGAAAATTAACTTGCTCGTTTGAAAGGATTGTTCTTCCTTTACCAGAACAAGTTATTGGGCAAATATGTTCAACTTAAATGTTATGCCAAAGAGCTGCACCAAAACTCTTGTGCTCAATTTTTGTATTTAGGAAATATTTCCAGGCTACGAAACATAGAAGTCTTCTACTCCAGCTATTGCTTTTATTAAATTAAGAGTAAAGATTTAATTATAAAATATGATTGTCATTTGCAGTTATTTATGCTTCCCACCTATTTTTGAAGGATTTAAGGAAGCAAAATCAGTAACTCCTTTCCCAAAGAAAAGTGCAATTACAATTGTTCTTTTCTCATTTTTTGCTCAACTAGTCACCCATGTTAGGGATAGAATTGAAAGAAGCTTATCTTGAAACTTATCTTTTGCTAAGTGTCTAGACTAGGAAATCTCTTGAGATCATCAAACTTAATACTTCCCAATGTTTTTTTTAAACTGTACCTTTGTACTTGCCAGGGCACGCTAGGGATACGCCTTATCCTAATCCCATCATCCGTCCATCCAGCTATCTATCCACCCCCTCTTGTCCTAAACCATAGGAGCAGGGTATATAACAACTGTCCTCCCTCCTATATCAATCTCTACTTAACCTCCCATAAATCCTATACTCAAAAAGCATTACAGCATACTAGTTGGAAAGCTGTAATCTCATTCATTCTGCTGCCTAATTATTGTTTCTAAAAAAATATCTTAGAGTAGAACCCATACCATATGAACTCCAGGCTTCTAAATTCTGAGATCTTTATTCAGGCAGTATCGGTGGAAATCAATATATTCTTATTTATAGTAGCAGAGAAAGAGTATAAAGGGATTCTACAACTTCAATATTTTTTAAAACTAGGTGAATATAATCAGTTTGGGGAATATTTTAAAACTTACACAACTTAGCATTTCTTTTGTATATACTGAGCTTATGTATTAAATTTGAATTCTCTATATTCTCTAAATTTTCCTAAGTGAAAAAGCTAGTGTGAATATAATTATCCAAATCTCAAAGTGAAAGATGTTATATACTACTATGATTTCCTTTCTAATATGTTGTGTCCATCCAACGTATTTTTTGTAAAACTGTTTCTTCCCAATTTTGACAATTTTTAAAGTGTTTTTTAACTAGAATATGTTCGATTGGAAGCTAAGAAATGAAACCTATGGAAACAACACAACACAGTTTCCACAGTTAGAATTTTAAGGAAAGCTATTGAACACTAAACTCAGGTTGGAGAGAGCGAAGACCTAGTGCATACTCTGCATGTGAATTATAGGAGGAAGGAAGCGTGGTTCACGAAGTTCCTTAATTCTAAACCTTGAGGAGACTTAGATGTACATAAAACATTCTCTTATTTTATATCATAGACATATTTAGAGAAGAAAGGGGTATGTATATTGAATTTTTCCAAGTCAGATACTCTGTTTAACACACTTTGACAGCTCACTGTGTGGAGAGGCTGTGGAGGTCGAGTACTGCCTCTCCTACTTCCGAGCTGAATGCTGGTCTTTTCACCTGGAGGAGCACGTGTGTTCATCCTGAAAAACAGGAGGACTTACTTTAACTGAATGCTCAGAAAATGAGAGTGGTGACTGTCAAACCATTTTTAAAACAAACCAAAAGTATGTAAATATAAGGCAACAAGAGTTGTTGATATTTCAGAGTTCATCATTATGCTCTAATTATGTTTTGAAAAGCTAAATGTATTAAATTATTTAAAAGAAGAGTTATAAATAACCATATTAGAGCATTACACTTATGCCACATTGCCCTTTTTTTGTTTTTGTTTGGAGTCTTTCGATTTATATCAGCTGTTAAGAGCTGTGTGTTGGTACCACCTTCACAGTCACCAATGTCAGTTATCTGTATGGGAGTACGTGCAAAAGAAGAGATGAATCTCATAGAAAACAATAACAAAATTGTCTGTGTGTTTAATGCTGCTACCTGTGAATTAGTATCCTTCAACACTTGTGTCCACATTTATATTCTCCGTCTCTTTCTTTATAGTAGTGCCTGTGAACACAGCAACGTGCTGATAAGTTATTAAACATGACAGAATGATAGGAGCTGCCTGAAGTTCTAAGTGTATATTTAAAGATGGGTGTGTGAATAGTAACAGATATGCTAATTTGCTGATTGCTAGAGGCCCATGATAAATTTGTTTTACTTACCCTATGTAAATATTAATTAAAACCACGTGTGACTAAAACCATATTAGTACCTTATATTTTCTTACATATCTTCCCCGTTTTGTTTGTTACTGTTTTACAAGTTATTGTGAACTGTAGGAAATGGATGTCTTCCAAAGACATGTTAATAGTCTCCAGATATCCTCTATTTCCCATATCCTATTGGAGTTGAAAGGAATAAAATCCCTATTTACCCCACCTATAAATTACTGAAAACCACTGTTAAACTTTTGTTTTCTAGCTTTCCAAACGTGCACGTGCACATTTGTGTGTGTGTGCGTGCATGTGTACACATATGTGAGTGGTAAATGAGCGCTTACTTGGGATAACAGACCTTTCTTATAAATTCGTATGAGTCCTTTTACCTTCTTGTGAACATGTGTACTGAAAACTTACCTTTGTTTTTTCAGATGGACTGAGCTGTGTCCAATGATTGAAGCCAGGAAGAATCATGGACTGGTATTTGTAAAAGACAAGATATTTGCTGTGGGTGGTCAGAATGGCTTAGGTATGTGAAGTTAGTTCACTTCTCAACTTTTGCAATGAATTTGCTGATATTTCCTTATCTTAAGTTATGAAAATGTTTCTTGAGATCTAGATACAAGCATTAATCACATGCATCATTAGACTTTTCTTTTTATAGTTTCTGTAACTAATGGTTTATGAAACATTGTAATACATTTAACATTTCTGTCCACGAATGTAGGTAATAGCCACCAGTCATTGTGACAGTCTCAGGTGGCTTTAGCACATTTCCAAATACCCTCTGGGGAATGGTATCACATTAGCTTAAGAACTATTGAGTGGGGACTTCCCTGGTGGTCCAGTGGCTAAGACTCCATGCTCCCAATGCAGGGGGCCCGGGTTCGATTCCTGGTCTGGGAACTAGATCCCACATGCTGCAACTAAGAGATCACGTACCGCAACTAAAGATCCCACATGCCACAACTAAGACCTGGCACAGCCAAATAAATAAATATTTAAAAAAAAAAACTATTGAGTGACAGAAACATTTGAACTTGAATATAACTTTTTAATTTAACTTTTAAGACTTGTATCCAGGCTCTGAATGGCAGTGTTTCCTAAACATTTTTAAACGTTGCGTGAAAATATCAGTATTACTTTTTTAAATGAGTAAATTTGATCTTTTTATTTTCTTAAATAATGTTGTACTAAAGAATCTTAAATAATTTCTTTTAATAATGTAGAATTTGGACTGAATCTATAGATAAGATTCCACAAAGCTTATTTTAGTCAGTACCTTTAATCATTACTTAAGTATAACAAAGAAATAACTTTATTTCCTTCTTCTGTCTCTATCCATTGCTGTTTTTCATAAGCTGCTGACAGATAAATGGTAGAAGGAAACAGAAGGACATTTGAATGATTATAATCAAACTTAATCAGAAGGAAACGTCACTGGTCTACTTTTTAATTTTTCCAGAGAAGATAGAACATCTTTAATTTTATAGAATAAATATAAGTATTTATGATTCTAAAATGACAAATAAAAATTAAGTTAAATTTCTGTTGTGTTCAAGTAAGAATAGGAATTTAAATGGTAGATATGTGAGGATTCATTGTAAAATTCTGACAACTCTTCTACATGTTTGAAGTTTTTCATAATAAAAGGTTTGGAAAAAATACAAAGAATTATTACTTTAAGAGATCTTAGACTTGTTCATGTAGTTGTTCACGTTTTATTCTTTTGAAGGTGGTCTGGACAATGTGGAATATTACGATATTAAATTAAACGAATGGAAGATGGTCTCACCAATGCCATGGAAGGGTGTAACTGTGAAGTGTGCAGCAGTCGGCTCTGTAGTTTATGTCTTGGCTGGTTTTCAAGGTGTGGGTCGATTAGGACACATCCTTGAATATAACACTGAAACAGACAAATGGATCGCCAACTCCAAAGTCCGAGCTTTTCCAGTAACAAGTTGTTTAATTTGTGTTGTTGATACTTGTGGAGCAAATGAAGAAACCCTTGAAACATGAAAAATGAGTGAACTTCAAGACTCACTGGAGATTCAAAACTATGGCCACCAGTGCTTTGTTCCAAGAGTTTGGTTGCAAAGTTTTAGTTTGGTGTTTTGTTTTTTTCAAGGAAGTTTCAAGTAAAGTAAGATTCCTATAAAATAGATTTTCTTTTATATGGGATTTCTTACTTAATTCAAAGACCGTATTTCAGCTGGCCACATAACCAAGAACGTATCTAGCAAGAAAACTTGTAAAGTTATAAGCACTTGGTGAAAGTATGAATTCTTAAATGAATTTCACATTTGTAACTATGATTATGGCAGAATGGGGGACTGACTCACCATAGAAGCAACCTCATCTTAGCTCTAGATTCTATTTTCATACATCATAGAAGTGCTATGTAGTTAGGTCTGTTTGTTTCTGTTCAGTCAAGAACTAAGAAATAGTATGGATTGTAAGTCAAAGATAGGCGGTTCTGATGGAGCAGCTTAGTCTCACGTAGTTTTGCTTGTCTTCATTTGTTCCATTTAGTGCCAAATGTATTGCATTTTAAAAACAAGCCAGAGTGAGTCAAAGCATACACTTATATCTCACAAAACTTCATAAACACATTTTGAGAGTTAAAAATGTACCCAACTCCTCATGAAATATATTCTATCCAGTTAAATCATTCCATCTTTTTAACACAAAATGTCAAGCCTAGCACCCATCACTAATTTATATCACTTTTTTTCCCAGGGGTTAAAAAAGGATTATGCCTCTTCAGTGCTCACTCTGTTAAATAAAATCCAATCATTATAAGAATTATTACCTAGCAAAAGAAAGCTACTTAGAGCAAATTTCTAGGTCACTAGAACAGCACTGATAGTTATACATTTTGAACTTCTTACAGATTAGAAAGGTACATGACTTCTCTTCCTTAGCAGAGCACATCATTGATATTTGACTCAGTTGTCTCTAAAAGTTTTTTAGTTGAGTTAAATATTTGTCATCTTGTATTAATTGCTTATATGTGGTCAGTAAATCTTTTACAAACCCACCTATTCATTTCTTTCCTAGTAATGTTTTGCCCTTTCACATTATGAAATGTATGGAGTGAGCCATGTAAAGCTGTCACCATCCATGTTTTTACCTGGTAATATTAAATATTTTTAAACTTCAAGTAGACCGCTAAGTTCATTCTTCATTTTAAATGTGTTAGGTAATGGTTGTTTTTTGAACTTGTGAAACAATGTTTCTTTTTAAATTTTTATTGTTTTCTTTATAATGGGGGTTATAAGCTTAGAACCTAAAAATGTTTAAATGAAAAAGGAATTATAAAAAGATTATGGTAGATATATTTCTATTTATGTAAGGTTTTATGTACATAACAGCTTTATTAAGATATAATTTACATGTCATACAGTTCACTGATTTAAAGTGTACTATTCAATGGTCTTTAATATATTCACAGAGTTGTGCAACCATCACCATAATTTTGGAACACTTTCTTCACCACAAAAAGAAACCCCATCCTCATTAGCAGTCACTCCCCATTTTCCCTGTATTACTTTCTTATGGCTCCTGGAACAAATTACCATAAACTTTGTTGCTTAAAACAACAGAAATTTATTCTTTCACAATTTGGGAGACCAGAAATCCTAAATCAAGGTGCTGTTAGAGTTGAGTCCTTCTGCAGGCTCTGAGGGGAAAACTTCCCACGCCTCTCCTGTAGCTTCTGATGGCTGCCGGCAAATGTCGGTGTTTCTTGGCTTATAACTACATCACTTCAGTCACTGCCCCAGTCTTCACATGGCCTTCTTCCCTGTGTGTCTCGTCTCTCTGCATCTTCATGTGGTGTTATAAGGACAACAGTCATTGGATTTAGCTCACCCTCCTCTTAATCCATTGTGACCATATCTTAACCAATGACATCTGCAAAGACCCTGTCTCCAAATAAGGTCCCATTTTGGAGTTTTGGGGAGACATTATTCAACCCAGTTGCATCTCCCAAACACCCCATCCCTAGGAAACCATTAATCTTTCTGTCTCTAGATTTGCCCATTCTGAACATTTTTATGTTGGATTTTGAATTTTTCTCTCCGTTGGAAAAAAATGTGTCAATTTTTTTTGAGGGTAGAATATCCATTTATCATATTACAATGGTTATATTACTTAATTTGATACAATAATTTCCCATATGGGAATATGCAGCTGTTTAAGGTATTTTAAATAACTACCCTTTTCTTTAGGCTGTATCTGCTGACTAGAGCACACTACGATAAGTATGTAGACAGCTTTGATGTAGGTTATAATGAAGTGTGTTTGGTTTTTTTCCTTAGTAATCTTAGTAATTCCAATTAGTGTCTGTTTTCTGTCCTGGAAATAGTCTATGATATTGTCAATATCATGATAATGAGTAAAAGTACAATATGTTGGCGAGTATATTTTCTATTACTCCCCCACCCAAAATTCCTATCCTGTATAGTGCTCTACTTTCTTTTTAGTAGATAAGTGATTGTTAATGTTATATTTTTTGCAGTGACACGACTTTGATGACATAGCAGTTTAGCTTTTACTTTTGAAAATCACAGTGTGAACATGAAATTTTAATGTCTTGAAAAAAATTGCTGCTGTCAAAAACAGTCATTAATTACAATTGTGACCTAGCTTTCAAAAATGTGACATACAGTGTCATGGAAAATTTAGAGTCATGAAAAGGAGACATTTTTTAAAACCAGCAGTCTATTTTCCTTTTGCCTCATATACTGTTAACGGCAAATATTTTGGATTTGCTGCAGAGGCCAGGGTAAAGGAGATATTTGAAGGAAATTTTGCTTTTTAAGGGTGGTAGTGTTAACACACATCAACAACTTCAAAAATTCAATCCACACAAACATGGCACCAAAACAGCTCTCACTAAGTCCCCGTAATTTGTTAATATGAAAGTATATTTTACAGGTTATATCATTCAGCACTTGATAAATCATTCCTTTAAATAACCCCCTTTCTCCTTACAGTTGCCTCAAAAGACTTTTAAAAGCTTGAATCTACTTTCATCTTCCTAACTTTCCTCCTTCCCAAGGTGATCCAAACTACTTTAGGAGAAAATCTGTACTGGGAAATTGTCTGAAATGTCATCCTTACTAAGTAGAAAGCTTTTTTACTTTCCAGAGCTTTAAACCTCTTCTGATAACAAAGCTGTAAAATGGGGTTCAAGGTCTGGTTTATTCAGTTCTTTTTTTTTTTTTTTTAACATCTTCATTGGAGTACAATTTATTCAGTTCTTGTAGGGGATCTCCCTGACTATCTTCCAGCCATCCATTGAATTTGTTTCCACTATCCATGTTTAATTTCCAAGAGCATTTTCTTTTTAGGATTGTCCTTTTATATAGCATGTTGGTCTTGTTTCATGTTGCCCTGTCTGAGGATATTTTAGTTTCCTTAACATTACTTATATTTTTGGTGTGTTTCTCTTTCCTCTGACTTCTTTTTCGATTGCTTTGCTCTTTCCTATTGGAGTCTTTCCTCAAATATCTGGTGCCTGGCTGTGCATTTTATATTTAAAATTAGACATTAAGAAGTTGCGAACTTTTGTTTACAAACGTGAGCTGAATTGTCAGTGAATCTCATCATATGTTAAGGAAATGGCTGCCTGTTTTTTAATAAATTTATTTATTTATTTATTTACTTATTTATTTATTTATTTATTTATTTATTTATTTATGGCTGTGTTGGGTCTTCGTTGCTGCACGCGGGCTTTCTCTAGTTGTGGTGAGCGGGGACTACTCTTCGTTGCGGTGCACAGGCTTCTCATTGTCGTGGCTTCTCGTTGCAGAGCATGGGCTCTAGGCGCGCAGCCTTCAGTAGTTGTGGCACATGGGCTCAGTAGTTGTGGCTCGCGGGCTCTAGAGCTCAGGCTCAGTAGTTGTGGCGCACGGGCTTAGTTGCTCCGCGGCATGTGGGATCTTCCCGGGCCAGGGCTCAAACCCGTGTCCCTTGCACTGGCAGACAAATTCTTAACCACTGTGCCACCAGGGAAGCCCCTGTCTGCCTGTTTTTGTTGGAGATCCATAAGAGATCCACAGATCTTTTTCTGGGATGTTTGATTCTCCAGAATATAAACTTACAAACTCCTGCCCCTTGGGTGGGGGAGGGCAAGCTGGGAAGAGACTGACTATAAGCCTGGCTGCAGGATTTCTGGAGCTCAGGCAAAGCGCCATTCAACAGGCAGAGTTCGGTTCCTCTTTTGTCAGTACCATAACTTGACCCTCTATATTTACATCCTGAACTCTAAAGCCTCTCTTGTTCCCTTTTTTCAAGAAAAGAACCTGTCTCCCAACAGGTAAGGATAGTCACCTAATGGATTTCTAACTGAACCTCATACAGATTTTCAAACAGTCCACCGTTCTGTGATACCTGGTGGTTCTTAATTCTTGTGGCTTTTCAGCCTTCTCTGGGGACATCAGTCGTCCATCTTACAGGAATATGATTCTTCCTGTAAGTAATTTACTATGTACTCTTCTATGTGCATTCAGTCTTCATAAATTGTGGTTTGAAATCACGGTTATCTCCTAGTATAATCAAAGACGATGTTTTTGTTTGTCTTCCCTCTCATTTTGAGATATTTTCAAGAGGAAAGGGTGGCAGAGGCGTTTTTACTCTGCCACCTTGAAACCAGACATTTCCTTCCCGTGACCTCACTCTCCTGATTTCCACCTACCCCTCCCCTATCACTACTGAGTTCTACATGCCTCAGCCCTAGGCTGTCATCATCTCACGCAGCACTTTATCCAGATGATTTCAGTCAGAATTCTGCCCTTGCCCACCTCTCCACCTTCACGGAGCACCATACACACCCTCGTTTAAGCTTCAGCCTAACTGGTATTATTTTAGGTCTTTGATGCCAGCAAAGTCCTTACACATGCTGGCGTTTGCATGGGTGAAAAGTCAGTGAACACAGAGATTCATTACTACAAAGGGACTGCTCAAAATAGATATGTTAAGAATAATGGGAGCCAAGTTTCTCACTATGAAAGAAAAAAATACAGAGGGGAAATAAAATGAATTCTGTGATCTTGGGTTGAAATTGGAGGTTATCAGTGTGAAGTCATAGTTTTTAATATACATATAGCTATAGGAATATGTATTAATGTAAATGTGTCTGTGTATAGTATGTATTCTCTAGCAATGCCCATGAAAGGATTTGGGAACAAAGATACCACAATAGCAATGAGCAAATTTAGAGCTCAGATCTTGGCTTCTAAGTGCCACCAAAAAAGACCCAGGGCTCCTTGGAGAACAGGCTGATTCCAGGACTGAAGCAGGGAAACTGTCAGATGACCCTGGAGCATCTTTTAGGCCAGGAAGTGAAGTGCTCAAAGAATCATGGGATGTGTCAACTGGAAATGATTTGAGCATCACAACAAATGATAGTAACAAATTATAACCCAATGAATAAAATTGGAAACCGTAAGTCATACTGATAGGGATAAATAAATGAGTGAACTAAAAGTTTGCTGAGGAATGAGGTTTTTATATACTTTCAAAGTCTCTCCCTACAAAATCCTTATTACTAACAAAGAGGAAAAGAGTAATTTTACAGTGGAGCAGCTTGCCAGACAACACCTGAAGTGATCAAAGTGAACGTGACAATGTGACAAACAGAAATTGTGCACAACTTGACAGGTACATTGTGAAGGCCATGGATGCCAAAGATGCATAATCTAAATCTAATTACTAGAAAACAGATAAGTCTGCATTAAGGAAATTCTACAAAATAACTAGCTGTAATGTTTGTGTCAAGGTCATGAAAGTCAAGGAGAGACTGAGAAAATGTTCCAGAATGAAGCCTGAAGAAACATGAGTAAGGCAACAATGATTCCGAACTGCATCCTTGTCCTTTAAAGGACATTACTGGGACATTAGGCAAAATATGAATAGAATCTAAGGATTACATAGTAGTATGCAGCAATATTAATGTCCTGATTTTGGTGATTATATTGTGGTTAAGTAGAGTGTCCTTGTCTGTAGGAAATACAATAAATAATTGGGTATTGGGGCATGAGGTCTGCAATATAGTCTCAAATGGTTCAGGAAAAAGATCTTTGTACTATATATACATGTAACTCCTCCATAAATTTTTTTCAAAATAAATGAATTAAACTGATTTAAAAAACTAGGTTGCACCAGTTATTCCCAGTGCTCCTGTAGATTCTGCTGTCATCAAAATCCAAACAAAGTATATGAGCCAGAACAATGGCTAGTCATCTTAAACCACCGGGGACGAACCTGTAATCCAGCAAAGTCAGATTTATTGACGCACTGCAACCAAGGAGACTGCACACTAGAGGAAGTGTAGGGTGTCTCACCACACAATGGAAAAGGTAGATGTAGGATTTGTGGGAAAGGTGTAGTTCAGGTAAAATCTAAATGAAACAGTTTTGATAGTCTCAAAGCAAAGCAGAGCGGTGTAAAGAGGCATCAACATCACATCTGGAGTGAGAAGTGGGTGTAGGGTCATGTTCCCTTGGAAACCACAAAGTTAAGAGAATAAGTAATGTTCTTTTCAGGAACCCCTTGTCCGCAGCTCTGCACCTGATTAGAAATAGAAGCTGCTTCTCTGTGTCAAAGTGTCTTAGATCCTCCAGGCAAGAGTGGAATGTTTCATTCTTACTGATAAAATTTCAAATAGCAACGTTTACATGGACTTTAAAGAACAAGGTTTCTCCGTGTAAGAATGTAGTACTCATCCAAAGACGCGGGTTGTTATGATACTTTTTAGTTGCAGTTTGTCCTTAAAAGAAACTGTTTCCTGTAAACGTTACAACTGGCTTTATCTTATACTGTTACCCATCCTGATGAATGGCTGGGCAGATTTTTACTTTCTCAGCAGTTACAAATGAAAAATACGACTCGGTCTCTCAAACCACATTTAATCCTCCTCTCAGGGCCTTGCTGAAGTTATGGGTTTGCCTGACGAACCTTCTTTCCTCTCATTTTGGACCTCAAGCCTCCCCTGATGAACGAGACCCTACACCACGGTCTTCAGCACCTTTCTTCACATAACCTTTCAATCATCCTGCCTTCCCAGCCCACGCTCAGTGCGTGGGGGGCGGTCCCACTCTTCTCAAATCCTATTGGGTAAAATCCACGCCTCTCTTCGCATTGGGGGCGGGACAAGAGAGAAAGGGCCTTTCCCAGGCGCGAGAAGATGACGTCACAGTAGCGGACCTGCGACCTCCGGTTGCTTTGGGCTCTGCTAGCTGAGGGTGTGGACTGAAAACAGTTCCGTCCGCGATGCCGTCGCCATGACCATTTGTCAGTTCTTCCTTCAAGGCCGGTGTCGCTTCGGAGATCGATGCTGGAACGAACATCCCGGCGCCGGGGGTTTGGGCGAAGGACGGCAGCAGCAGCTCTCAGGTGACGTTCTCCTCCATCCTTCGCCCCTAGCCGAGCTGAGGAAGGCCTGGCGTGGGGCCGGGCCGGCGAGGAACAGCCGTCCCTCGTGGGCCCAGCCGCTGGGCACAGCGCCGTAGCGCACCAGTCAGGTGACGCGGACGTGCCCGCGTCGTCCCCTCGCCCGCCCCGCCCCGCCCACCCCGCCCACCGGCTTTTTTATTCATTTATTAGGAACTCGGTTATCTTTTGTTGAGCGGTTGGAGGCATGGTTACTGGTCCTGGTTACTAATGAAGAACAGTTAATTTTTAAGTCGGAATACGTGTCAGAACTTACCTTGTGGGGCTTCCCTGGTGGCGCAGTGGTTGAGAGTCTGCCTGCCAATGCAGGGGACACGGGTTCGGGCCCTGGTCTGGGAGGATCCCACATGCCACGGAGCGGCTGGGCCCGTGAGCCACAACGGCTGAGTCTGCGCATCTGGAGCCTGTGCTCCGCAACAAGCAATTTTTTTTTTATAGGCAGAGGATTTTTAATTAATGAATTTATTTATTTATTTTTGGCTGTGTTGGGTCTTCGTTTCTGTGCGAGGGCTTTCTCTAGTTGCGGCGAGCGGGGGCCACTCTTCATCGCGGTGCGCGGGCCTCTCACTGTCGCGGCCTCTCTTGTTGGGGAGGACAAGCTCCAGACGCGCAGGCTCAGTAGTTGTGGCTCACGGGCCTAGTTGCTCCGCGGCATGTGGGATCTTCCCAGACCAGGGCTCGAACCCGTGTCCCCTGCATCGGCAGGCAGATTCTCAACCACTGCGCCACCAGGGAAGCCCCACTCCAGTTTTTAATATACATATTTAATGGCATATCTCCTAATTCAGTCAGAAACAAGGTGAATTATCTTGACCCCAACTAAGAAGTGATGAATAAATGAGACAGTAGAAGTGAAAAAATTTTGTAAAATATAGAGACAGAGAGGAGGAAAATGTTGGCTTATTTTGATAGTTATAGAATACTAGAAATCTGCTCATAATAGAGGAACTCAGTGCACTTTATTCATGTGTAAATTACCTCTATAATCTCCTTATGGAAGGTAGGTGGGTAGGTGTTGTTTTCTCAGAGAGAATACTGAGTCAAATAGACTTACCCATCTATTCAAGGACAGAAGATAGAATCTAATCTTTTATATTCAATACACTTCTCAATACATTGTCTGTTTTTCAGATTTTACTACTATATAGGGCCCAGTTGGGGAGCAAAGAATGATACAGACACATCTTTTTATCATGAAGGAGCTTATGATTTAAGATACATGCCTTCTATCCACTCCATTATCGAACAGTTGTTTACCTAATAAACTTACGTCAGCTGAATTTAGTAATATATCGTTATTTTTCTGTGTATTTACAGTCTTCTCAATCTTGTTAACTTAGACCATTATGTGATTTGTGGATACTACACTTACCTATATAAATTGAAAATGAAGAGTTTTGTAATTTAAAATGAGTGGAAATGTAGTGCTTGTTGAATCTTTACATAACGTCTGCACATAATAAGACAAACTACAATGAAATTTTAAGAGATTTTAAAAATGAGTTGCTAGTAAAGTTGTTTATTTTGTTGTTTATTTCAGGTAGTAACAGACGAGGATGGAATACCACCAGCCAGAGATATTCCAGTGTTATCCAGCCATCCAGTTTCTCCAAATCCCCACCATGGGGGGGCAGCAGAGATCAAGAAAAGCCATCTTTTGCTTCTTTTGATTCTGGAGCGTCAGCTAGCAGGAACAGTGGGTTTGGATTGTCTCAGAACCCATTTGCTTCACCTAACTCTGATGGGCAGAAAGATGAAAAGAAACTTCTGTAAGTGAAAGCCTTCAGAAAAATTCCTGCCCATTTGCTTATTTTTTTCAAAAATACCTACAGTACTTTCCTTAAAAAAGAGGTAATGTTATTATTATTAAATTGTTAAAAAATCAGAATAAGCAAAAAGCAGAAAAAACATCCATGATCAGAGATAACTACTATTTTGCAGGTATCATACTAGACTTTATTTCACTTAAAAATGTCATTCTTCTTTATCAATACAGTGAGTTCTTGGGGATAATTATGCTTTTTCCACTTTTCTATTGATAACACTGTCCTGTGAATATCTTTCTAATGTAGTCCTGCTTATATTAAATTATGAGTTCTTTACAAAGTATGGGGTGATTTAAAGCAACTTGTGATCTTGGAGGTCACTTATAGCATCTTGTATTCTTCTTTCTAAAACGTTTACTTCAGTAAGCCCATGCAAACATTTCATTTGATTTCCTTCATTATTGTGGAGTAGATTTCTTATCATTTATTGAGAACATTCGTAGTAGAATTTATGATTGGTGCCGAAACAGTGCCTGGCTGTGTATAACTGTTCCGTCAGCCCCCAGCAACTAGGACAGAACTTAAATATACTCATTAGTCTTTTACATCCCATAACTAAATTAGACTAGTTGTAAACATTTTGAACCATGTACCATATATAATTAATTAAAATAAATAAATAAAGTAAAAAAACAAATAAAAAAAGAAAAAAGAAACCCCCCTTCCTATATTTGATGTTGTCATAAAAATCCTAAATTTTATTATTATTTTATTATCAGTTATTCTTATTTGATTAATTTTGCTCTTCTGGATAAAGGGAAAATGTTTAATTTAGACCCAGATATATCCATGACTTTGCCAACAAGTTAACCATGGACATGGGTCTGTTCCCTTTTTGCAAAATGTGAGAATTAGACAAAATGATCTCTGAAGTCCTAACCACTTAAATATTTTATGGTTCTTTATTACTTACTGGTTCTTTCTTTCCCAGTTAAATGATCATTGATGTTAATGATAATGAACAAAGAAAGATTAAACTTAGTATTGTGTATTTTATTATATTTCAGTTCTTTAAGATATGTATGGTACGATAGTTGAGTTCTCAGTAAATGTATCAGTTAATGGTTCAGTGTATTGGAAAACCAAAATTATGAACTTCTTTGATATTATAATATTTATAATCATGAAATATAGCTCATATTTCTATAAGCTTCTGCTTTAAAGAATACTCCTCAGAAAATATAACGGAAAAATCTAAAATTATATATTTACTACAATTAAAATTTCCATGATTGAAAATTATGAATGATAAATTTTAACAGTCAGAAGAAAAAGATCTTTTGCCCTTTTTATTCTTTCAGGGAAGGAATTGTAAAAGATATGGAGGTTTGGGAATCATCAGGGCAGTGGATGTTTTCTGTTTATTCACCAGTGAAAAAGAAACCTAATATTTCAGGTAACTAGAAATTATGTGTTTTTAAATTGTGTTTTACAACTATTATTTTCTAAAACTAAGACTATGTCAAATAAAGAAATCGACCACAAACTTAGCTACAGTTAGGAGAGTTTGGACATTGTTTAAAGTATCCGAGTATTCTAGCAGAACTTCATAATTCAGAGATTGAGGTTGGAAGATATAGTTCAAGATATATAGATCCCTTGGGAAAAATAGTAGAATCAGGACCCACCACATTTCCAATTCTGTAAGCCCAAGAAGAGGTTCTGCTTCCTTGGTTTCCTGTAGATACAACTTCAGAACCCTTTAGCTGCCTGCAGTGAATAGAAGAGTCCTGTTATGCCAAGGCTTTGGCTGCCTGATTCTGTTCTTTCTCCCCTATCTTTTTTTCTAAGGATAGTTATTTTTCATAAAGCATGTTGAGATCTATTCTGGGGGTAATATTTGAAGGGAAGGAGCTTTAGCTGGGCTACAGAGATAGCATTTCTTTAGAATACTCCTTTCCTTCCCATTTTCTTTTGCCCATAGCCCTTTTTGGGCTGAAAGCTAGACAACCACAGATTTTTTTGTTTTGTTTTGTTTTGGTTTTTTGACATCTTTATTGGAGTATAATTGCTTTACAATGGTATGTTAGTTTCTGCTGTATAACAAAGTGAATCAGCTATATGCATACATATATCCCCATATCCCCTCCCTCTTGCATTAGACCACCACAGTTTTCTAAGCCTACTCTGGGTGGTCCTGGGCATTAAGTTGAACAGCAAGTGCCTAGAAGATGAGAGCCCTTTCAGTCTCTCAGAACTCTGGGATTTCTGTCTGTCTCTGCTCTATCTGCTCATTCTCTGTGAGCATTTGTGTCACACCACTCCTTAGTCATTTATTTACTTAATCATTCAACAAATACTTATTGAATTTCTTTTGTGCCAGGCCTCATTCTAGGTGCTAGGGATATAGCAATGAGTAAGATAGATAGGATCCATCCCTTATGAAGTTTATTTTCTTGAGGGATGGAGGCAGTAAGTAATACAAATAAATAAGATAATTTTAGATAGTCATTTTTCTGTAAAGAAAATAAGTGTGGGCTTCCCTGGTAGCGCAGTGGTTGAGAGTCTGCCTGCCAATGCAGGGGACACGGGTTCGAGCCCTGGTCTGGGAAGATCCCATATGCCATGGAGCAACTAGGCCCGTGAGCCACGACTGAGCCTGCGCGTCTGGAGCCTGTGCTCCTCAACAAGAGAGGCCACGATAGTGAGAGGCCCGTGCACCGCGATGAAGAGTGGCCCTCGCTTGCCACAACTAGAGAAAGCCCTCGCACAGAAGCGAAGACCCAACACACCCAAAAATAAATTAAAAAAAAAAAAAAAAAAAGCTTCCCCCAATATGACCATATATGTTGATTATTTAAATTAAAAAATGATCAACAGGGCTTCCCTGGTGGCGCAGCAGTTGAGAATCTGCCTGCCAATGCAGGGGACACGGGTTCGAGCCCTGGTCTGGGAAGATCCCACATGCCGCAGAGCAACTGGGCCCGTGAGCCACAATTACTGAGCCTGCGCGTCTGGAGCCTGTGCTCCGCGACAAAAGAGGCCGCGATAGTGAGAGGCCCGCGCACCGTGATGAAGAGTGGCCCCCGCCTGCCACAACTAGAGAAAGCCCTCGCACAGAAACGAAGACCCAACACAGCCATAAATTAATTAATTAATTAATTAATTTTAAAAAAAAAATGATCAACAATCTTCTTGAATTTGCAACTTGAAATCTTTGACACCTTCGAAGGATTCTTCTCTACAAGCAAAATATTAAAAAAAAAACAAAACGAAAATAAGTGTTAAGCCTTTTTTAAAAAGTTCAGAATTGAACTTAATGCCTAACGCCCTAGAGCAGTGGTTCTCAGTGTGAAATGTAGATCCATAAGCAGGGTTGTAAGATAAAATATGGGACATCCAGTTGAATTTAAATTTCAGATAAACAATATTTTTAGTATATGAATATCCCATGTAGTATTTAGAACATACTTATACTTTTTTTTTTTTTTTTTTTTTTTGGCTGTGCCGTGCAGCTTGTGGGATCTTAGCTCCCCGACCAGGGATTGAACCCGGGCCCACGGCAGTGAAAGCACCAAGTCCTAACCACTGGACCACCAGGGAATTCCCAGGACATACTTATACTTTTAAAGTATTTGTTGTTTGTCAAATATTCAAATTTACCTGGGCATCCTCTTTTTTTTGGCTAAATCTGGCAACCCTATTCCTAAAATCCTTTTAGAGGCTGTACAAGTTTAGAAATATTTTCATAATAATACTAAGACATTAATTGCCATTTTCACTGTGTTGACATTTGCACTGTTGGTACAAAAGCTTTGATGAGGCACAGGCAACAAACTGTACTAGTAGATTATAATAGTCAATAAAAAAAAATTTTAACGCCATTTTCACTTAAGAATGTCCTTGATGAAGAGGTAAAAATTATTAATTTTATTAAATATTGACCCTTAAGTGTACACCTTTTAAATATTCTATGTGACAAAATGGGAAGCACACACAAAGTAACATTAACAAATTTTTTGATATTGTAAGATGACATGTGCCAACATTTGGAGGTTCTGGATAACTCACTGAACCAATATTTTCCAGATGACCAATGTGTGATGTTACAAAATTATGCATGTTTGAAAAATCCTTTCAAAGTGCAAGATAAAACAGTTAATAGTTTTGGTTTATTAATATGATTTCATTAATATGATTTGAGTCCACATTATAGCTAACCTTTAAGAAACTACTGTCTGTCAAGTTTTGGTATAGTATCAAGAAGGATATCCACAATTATCTGAAAAGGCCATTAAAGTCATCCTTTTCCAGCTACACATCTGTGTGAGAACAGTTTTTCTTCATATACTTGAACCAGGCAATATACTGAAACAGGTTGAAGCAGATTGAACAGCAGAAGCAGATATAATAATCCAACAGTCTTCTATGAAGCCATACATTAAAGAGATTTACAAACATAAGACAATGCCACTTGTATCACTGAATTTTTATTTTTTGTTTTGGAAAATAGTTTTTTCATTTATGTTGATATATTTGTTTCTTATTTTTAAGGGAATTAATATTTTCTACATTTTTTCAGTTCTCATTTCAAATATGGTAAATATTGATTTATGTAACCCATGTAAGCAAAAGGTCTGGCATCCTTATTTACTTTTAAGAATGTAAATGGGTCCTGAAACCAGAAAGTTGGAGAATCACTGTCTGTAGGCATCCATTATAATGAATTAATTTTTCCTGTGCAGCTAGAATGATACTACGTTTGTACCACCCTTGAAAGAATTGAGGAAATAGTCACTCAAATCATTTTCTGTCTTCATGGTTCAGATGAGTAACAGATGGAAGGAGGAGAAAGTATCCAGAGGGATAGTGTTTCTTCACAGAGAGTGGTTATCTATTCTTAGGAAGCAGTATTGGAGCTGAGTCCTGAATGAAGAGAAGATGTCACTTACGGGAAGATTTGGGGGAAAATGTTCCTGACAGTACAATAGCTAGTGCAGAGGCCCTTGTGGAAACAAGGTTGGCATGTATTTAGTCTAGCAAGGCCTGAATTGCCAGAGGAGAGTAAATAAGAGAAAGAGTAATATGACATAAGGCCAGAGAGAGGCAGCCAGGGGCCAGATTATGTTGGGCCAAATTGCACTAGGAAGCCAGAAAGAGCTTTGAGCAGGAGGAGGGATATGATCTGATTAGAAAAAGCTCACTTAGGGACTTCCCTGGCGGCACAGTGGTTAAGAATCCACCTGCCAACGCAGGGGACATGCGTTCAAGCCCTGGTCCGGGAAGATCCCACATGCCGCGGAGCAACTAAGCCCATGCGCCACAACTACTGAGCCAGCACTCTAGAGCCCGCGAGCCACAACTGCTGAGCCCGCCTGCCACAGCTAATGAAGCCCGTGCTCCGCAACAATAAAAGCCACCGCACTGAGAAGCCTGCGCACCGCAGCAAAGAGTAACCCCTGCTCACCGCAACTTGAGAAAGGCCGCGCACAAGCAGCAAAGACTCAATGCAGCCAAAAATAAATAATTAAAATAAATAAATTAATTAATTTTTAAAAAGCTCACTTAGACTGTTGTATGAAAAGAAATGGTCTGTTGGGGGGCAAAATAGCGGCAGGGCAATGAGTTCAGAGACAACTGCTGATGACTGAGAGTTACTAGCGGTGGAGACGGAATAGGTCAAATTCGTGTTCTGTTTTGGAGCTAGAACTGGCAAGAGGCTTATTAATTAGATATGGGGAAAGAGAGAAATGCAAAGTGATTCTAGGTTTTGTGGCCTGAGCAGTTAATAAAGGTGGTAAAGACAAGTTGTTAGAGAGCCTCCAGGATTCTGATTTGAATGTTTAGTCTTTTCTTTATTCTGAGGTAAGGGTCTTTGGAGTTAATGGTGTCTGGTTATAAGTAATTCTCTGTAGAAAAATATCCTGAACTTTTTTTCCCTTTCTTAAAAAGTTTTCCTAATTATGAAAGTTACAGCTGTTGCCATAGAAAACTTGGAAAATACAGAAATATGTGAATAAAGATCTACTGATCTCAGAGATAACAACTGTAACATTTTAGTGTATTTCTTTCAAAACATGCACACACATATTTCTTATTTATATGTATAATTAGGAATCATAACCTAGTGTTGTATTCTGCTTTGTTTTCAGTGTCTCTATTACTAAAAATACTAGAATGAACATCTTTTTATGTAACACCCTTTGTTTATACATTTAATTATTTCCTGAGGTTAAATCCTAGAAATTCTAAGATCAAAAGGTATGAGCATTTTTAAGGCATTCGACATTTATTGACAATTTTCCTCCCAGAAAAGTTTTACCTTTTTGATTTCCATAATGGCAACTTAGGAGAATGTCCATTTCACCACATCCTTAATAACAGTTATTCATTATTAATTTTTGTCAGTCTGATAAATAAAGCATTGTAGCTCTATTTAAGTTGTATTTTTTAATTGAACTTTTTGTGTGTGTGTGTGTGAACTTTTTAGTTTCATTTATTTACTGGCTATTTGAATTGTTTTGTGAATTGCCCGTTCATTATCTTTACCCATACTAACTTATTTTTCTTACTAATTTGTAATAGCTATTTATACATTGATGTTAGCTCTTCTCCTGTCATATATGTTGCAATTATGGTTTTCCCAGTTTACTGTTTGCCTTTCAATTCTGCTATTGTAGTTTCTGACTTGCAGAATATTTTTTTTAGAAGTATGAATGTATATGTAGTCAACTCTTTCTTGTTTCTTTTGTTTATTATTCCTTCCACTCCATTTATCTTTAGAAAATTTTTCCCCTTCAAAGATCGAATAACCAGGGCTTCCCTGGTGGCACAGTGGTTGAGAATCTGCCTGCCAATGCAGGGGACACGGGTTCGAGCCCTGGTCTGGGAAGATCCCACATGCCGCGGAGCAACTGGGCCCGTGAGCCACAACTACTGAGCCTGCGTGTCTGGAGCCTGTGCTCCGCAACAAGAGAGGCCGCGATAGTGAGAGGCCCACGCACCGCGATGAAGAGTGGCCCCCGCTCGCCGCAACTAGAGAAAGCCCTCGCACAGAAACGAAGACCCAACACAGCCAAAAAAACTAACTAACTAAATAAATAAATAAATAAATTTATTAAAAAAAGATCAAATAACCAACTATATTTTATTCTAATTTTATACTTTATTAAATAGAGTACAGGCTTTGAATTTTTTCCTTATGATTATGAAATTTTTCTAATGATCAAGATTAGCATATTTTCCTGTCTAGCACCTCTTATTTTACTATACTATCAAAAGTATTGGTATTTAAAGATTCCAATTGATTCCTCACTTCAGGTTTTACAGATATTTCACCAGAGGAGTTGAGACTTGAATACCATAACTTCTTAACAAGCAATAACTTACAGAGTTATGTAAGTTTGTTTCCTATTCATCTACCTAACAGATTAGCTGTTAATTATTGTCTTCTCTGTAGTGGCTTGCTTGTGTGTTGGCAAAGTGGATGAGGTCTATAATTTTTTTTCAGAACAAGGCTATTTTTCTATTCTAAATTAAAATTTAGAATTTCTTTGAAATTGCTTGGTTATCTAAAATGGTGATAATATACTTTGACTGTAGTAACTAGGAATGTCATTCTTTTTATTACGGGTTATCCAGCAATCAGTCCCAGAAATCATACCTTTCATCATTTGGCAAACATCTATGGAGCATCTCTTAGGTGCAGACACCACAATGAATGCTAGAAAAACAAACTTAAATAAAATGCAGTGTTGTATATAGATTAACATTCTCATATATCAAATATCAAAAAATTGAAAAGCTGGGCTTGAATAAGTTCAGTGCCTAAAGGAAAGGACATAAATCCTGTATTTTTCTATTGTCTACAGTCAATATCATGTGTTTCACCTAGTACACATGTTTGTCTCTGTACTGCCAGGTACTTGTGATTTTAACTAGGTGATACAAGGAGTTGGAGAACAGGGAAAGGGGTCTACAGCTGGAGTATCTTTGGCAAGTAGGGGTAGGTCAATGCAAATTTTACAAGTTATGGGCCGTAAAAATGTTTTATAAATTTATTGTGACTTTGGAAATACAGAAATGAAGTTGTTGGAGAGATTATCTTAAACACTCAATATTGACTCATTATTTTTCTGTCTTCTCTCCAGCTACATTCTATCCAACAGTTAATAAATCAGTGGAGGAACAGGGTAAATGAACTGAAAAGTCTAAATACATCAACTACAATAGCTTTGGTGAGTATTGGAGAATTTTCTACAGGGAGATGTCTTATCTATTGCTTTTTTGCAGAATTTCACTTTGGATTTGGAAAGCAAAGCTAAAATTCTCTGTCAAGAATTGTGATACACACATTCTCAAGAACTATATTATCATTTAGAGGCACGGTCCTGGAATTGTTTTCTCTCTGTTCCTTCGTCAGAAAAGCACAGATAATTATGCTTTTCTAAAACTATTTTTAGGATAAGGTTTTTAACTTTGGTGGTACTAGTTTTAAAAATTGGAAAATATTACATAAATTCAAGTATTCCAGGTTATCAGCATTTAAAAAGAAATTGCTTTGAAAAATATGAATGCATATTTAGACTAATGTATACTTTTGTGACTGAAGGACCATATGTTCCTTGTCTTATACAGAAATGCCTTTAGGAGATATATGCCCACTTGTCCCCAAAGATACATGATCCTACTGCAGCATATTCATTATCTCTGTCAATTAAGTTTATTTTGCTACCCCCATAAGAAGTTCTTAAGAATATTATTTTTAAATAAGATATTTACATTTAGAATTTGATATTTCCAGTCTCCTAGGTGGTTTTTCTTTGTACTTTCTGAAAAAGGCTATGAGAGTTGTAGCTGCCTAAAGTTAGTGAATGACTGTTTGAAAGTCCCGACACCCTACTCCTTTCTTTTTTTTTTAAATTTATTTATTTATTTATTTATTTTTGGTTGTGTTGGGTCTTCGTTGCTGTGTGTGGGCTTTCTCTAGTTGTGGCGAGAGGGGGCTACGCTTCGTTGCAGTGCGCGGATGTCTCATCGCGGTGGCTTCTCTTGTTGTGGAGCACGGGCTCTAGGCACGTGGGCTTTAGTAGTTGTGGCACGCGGGCTCAGTAGTTGTGGCTCACGGGCTCTAGAACGCAGGCTCAGTAGTTGTGGCACACAGGCTTAGTTGCTCCGCGGCATATGGGATCTTCCCAAACCAGCGCTCAAACCCGTGTCCCCTGCATTGGCAGGCAGATTCTCAGCCACTGCGCCACCAGAGAAGTCCCCCTACTCTTTTCTTAAATATGTGCTTCTAAATGACTAGACTTTTTTTTTGGCATTGCATTTTATTTTTGTTTAATTAATTTTTATTGGAGTATAGTTGCTTTACAATGTTGTGTTAGTTTCTACTGTACAGCAAAATGAATCAACTGTACATATACATATATTCCCTCTTTTTTGGATTTCCTTACTGTTTAGGTCACCACAGTGCATTAAGTAGAGTTTTCTGTGCTATACAGTATGTTCTCATTAGTTGTCTATTTTATGCACAGTATCAATAGTGTATATGTGTCAACCCCAATGCCCCAATTCCTCACACCCTCCCAAATGACTAGACTCTTGTGCAAGCTAATTTCTTCTACCTTTCGGTTGTTGTAATGCCATTTGAATTCAGTAGGACTCCTCGGAAGTATTTTTTCTCTAGATGAGAGGTGGCCCACCATCACCATTACTGATGTAGAAGGGATAACTGAGTCCAGAGAACTACAGAGCTTCCTTCAAGGTTGGAAGTTCCATGTTCTTTGCCACCTTCCTAGGGGCCCTTCTGTAGGTGAGAATCTTGGACAGCCTACCTACAACTGGCTTACCATGTGTCAATTCTTTATGCCAAGTGATTGGTTTTTTTTTAATATTTATTTATTTATTTTATTTTTGGCTGTGTCGGGTCTTAGTTGCGGTTAGCGGGATCTTCATCGCGGCATGCGGGATCCTCCGCTGCGGCACCCAGGCTCCTCATTGCGCAGGCTCCTCATTGCAGGGTGCGGGCTTCTCTCTAGTTGTGGCCCGCGTGCTCAGTAGCTGTGGTGTGCGGGGTTAGCTGCCTCACGTCATGTGGGATCTTAGTTCCCCAACCAGGGGTCAAGCCCACGTCCCCTGCATTGGAAGGCGATTCTTAACCACTGGACCACTAGGGAAGTCCCTGCCAAGTGGTTTATTCTTTATTCTTTTAATCTATTATATGGATATAATTTGTTTATCACATACCTGTTAATGACTGAGGGAGAGAAGCTAGATGAAAAAAAGAAAAAGTACATACTATATGATTCCATTTATATGACACTCTAGAAAAGACAAACCTCATCTCTAGTAATAGAAAGTAGGTGAATGGTTCCCTGGGGCCAGAGGTTGGGACAGTGTTGACTGGAAGGGGACACAAGGGAACTTTTATGGGTGATGGAAATATTCTAAATCTTGATTGTAGTGGTGGTTATAAGTTTATCAAAACTCATCAAAATATAGATAGATTGTTTTAATGGATGCATTTTATTTTATGTAAACTGTACCTCAGTAAAGTTGTTTTTTTTTTAAAGAAAAAATGCCAATAGGGTTTTAAAATGAGAGAAATCTTATACGCTTAGGTTGATGAGGAAAGGCTTCTTAGAGTTAAGGATTTAAGTGAAATGTTCCTTGAAAAGGAGATTAAGATTTCAGTAAGCAGAGATGAAAGACATTTCTAGAGCAGAAAATAGCAAGAGCATAAAATATTTTCAGGGAATAGGAAATGTTTAATAGATTTTAGTGGTAAGCTTTTAATAATGTAATTGCAAATTAACTTCAGTTCAAGCATTTGAGTAAGTAGACTGGGTAGCCTCTAAAGGTCCTTTACCTAATCTCTAGGTTTTTTGGTAAATGCAGATCAACCAGTAGAAACTAAAACCTAGAATTAAAAAGTATTTTCCTGATTTTAATATGTGTTCATTGAAGAAATTTAGAAAGTGTTTTAAAAGCATAAGTAAAATTAAAATCATTCATAATTCATCAGCCAGACAATCACTTCGAACTCATTGAGGTTGGCCCATTTTTTTCTATGAACATTCACTTGTAGGCATTTTTCTATGTTAAACAAAATGAAGACGTTTTTAAGTGCACATTTTAAAAATTGAATTTGGCTATAAAGTGTATAGAAAAGGTACTTGAGAATTATTCACTTGCCTACCTTTTTTTTAATAGCTCTCTGATATAAAGGGTGGAGTAAATCAAGCAGCACCTGCGTTTGGATTTGGCAGTAGGCCATCAGTAACATTTGGGTCACCAGGTAAGTGACAAAGTAATGAAGGACTCCACTGATTCAGAAAAATAGGATTTTATAGGTTTCAAATATAAAGCCTGAAGTTTTGTTTAGTGCCATTTTAAGTCACCCTTGCCACCTTCTACCACCTTCCATAATAGAACTTCAAAGAATTTGGCTCATCAAGCATTTGCGAAATAGGGTTAAGAATGGGCATGTTCTTTGAAAGAAGAACATGGCTCAGGCTTTAGAAGTATTTTAGGAATGGTTTTTCAAGACGTCCATAGGAATACATAGTTAAGGTAGCAGCACCTTTGAGGACTTCATTGTCCCTGTACATAACAGCATAGTATTGTCCTCAAATGACAACTCCGATGAGATGAGGGGACAGGTGAAGTGAAGGCTCACTCCCTAATTCCTGAGGTTTCTCAAGAGCTGCCTCCTTGAGTGTAAATTATGGTGCAAATGAGATCAATGTAGCAGAAAGACAGGACAACAGAGTATAGTGGGTTTGTCCTAGCTTCTCATTTTCACTTTTCTCTTCTTCCTTCCAATAAGTTAATTATCATCTAAATATGGCAGAAATAAGAAAAAAAAGGGCGGGTGGGGAATAGTAATATAGCTACATTTTCTGACTAATAGATTCTTTTTTTCTTTTTCTGGTTTTTGTAGGTTTTCCAGTGAATAACAACAGCAGCAATAATGCTCAGAATTTTAGTTTTAAACCAAGCTCTGGATTTGCTACTGCCCCTTCTGGAAACCCTTCTGTGTTTGGGAATACTCCAGCATTTGGAGCTGTACCCTCCGCCAATTCTGCCATCACTGCTTCTACTCCAGCTTTTGGACTTGGGAAACCCCAAATCACATCTGCTGCTTCATTTTCATTTAAAAGCCCTGCAGCTTCTGGTTTTGGATCATCCGGGTTTTCAGCATTTCCAGCTCCTATGGCAGTAGGCCCTGTTGGAGCTCCAGAGGCCCCAGCCTTTGGAAGCGGCAGTTCTTCGGCTCGTTTTGGTAGTCTAGGCTCACAGTCTCACACTGCTTTTTCCAAGTCATCCAGTGGCACCTTTGGAAACAGCAGCATATCCACTTCTCTCTCATTCTCAAATGGCAGCACCACAACAGATAATGTATTATTCACACCCAAAGATCAACTAACAGCAGAAGAACTGGAACAATTTCAATCCAAGAAATTTACTCTGGGAAAAATTCCATTAAAGCCACCTCCTGTGGAACTTCTAAATATTTAAACGAGTAATTTTAAATACAGAAAAGAACAGCTTTTAAAATTGTTTTGAGTGGTTCATATGAAAGGACAGATATATATATATATGCACATACATATATATTATATATATATACATATATATTTATAAGAAGTATAAACTTTCAATAATAGGAGTTTTTAAATTTAGCATTTTCTTCTTGAGCATAACTATTTAAGTAAAACATAACAAAAACTCAGCAGCGGATTTTTTTTTTTTTTTTTTTTTTGCTGTAATTATGAATGGAACTGAAAAAACTGTCAGGGTGCACTGAATAAAGTACTTTTCTTATTCTACATCACTTTACTCTCTTACCATTTAAAATTTTACCTTTAAACATTTTTTTTTTTAAAGGAAGGAGATAATTTCTAGAACCAGCAGAGAAAAAAATGCTTAAATGTTTAGCCTACTTACCAAATAAACATCAGTAGCATGACTTTCCTTCATGTTAAAGAAGATTCTCTTAAAGAGAGAAATAACAATTTTTTTTTTTAACATGAGTATTTTTTTTTTAATTAATTAATTTATTTATTTATTTATTTTTGGCTGTGTTGGGTCTTAGTTTCTGTGCGAGGGCTTTCTCTAGTTGCGGCAAGCGGGGGCCACTCTTCATCGCAGTGCACAGGCCTCTCACTATCGTGGCCTCTCCTGTTGCGGAGCACAGGCTCCAGATGCGCAGGCTCAGCAGTTGTGGCTCACGGGCCTAGTTGCTCCGCGGCATGTGGGATCCTCCCAGACCAGGGCTCGAACCCGTGTCCCCTGCATTAGCAGGCAGACTCTCAACCACTGCGCCACCAGGGAAGCCTGAGGAATAACAATTTTTAAAGGGTGAAAAATTTTTAGGACCTAAGAAGCATTTTCCCCTCATATTTTTTCCTCCTCAATTCTGGCTCTCTCATAGACCATTTGAGTTTTCTTCAACAATTTTGGGCTAATTTTTATCTTGGCCTAATTTTTATGTAATTCTATTTTTTCCTCACATTATCCCATCAAGTGGATGGATTTTAAGAGGAGTAGAAATTATGATCTCGTGGGAATAAATAGTATACATATATCCTTTGTAGTTGCATAAAACATTTCTGGAAGAATATGTAAGAAACTTGCTAACAGTGATTACCTCTGGGAAAAGAATTGGTGTCTGGGTTAGGAGAAATACTTACTTTATATACCATTTTGAACTGTTTGAATATTTTACCATGTACATGCATTACTTTGTTTTTTTAATTAAAAGAAAATCAGGAAAATTAAAAAAGGATTAGGAAGCTCTTTTCAACTAAAAACAGCAACATTATTGGCAAGTTTAATGATACTTATGATCAAGCTAGTTTTTCTAGCTGCATTTTTGAAAAGCATTTTTTTATATAAATTTATTTACTTTTTTTTTTTTTTGGCTGTGTTGGGTCTTCGTTGCGGTGCGCGGGCTTCTCATTGCCGTGGCTTCTCGTTGCAGAGCACGGGATCTAGGCGTGCAAGCTTCAGTAGTTGTGGCACGGGGGCTCAGTAGTTGTGGCACAGGGGCTCAGTAGTTGTGGCGCAGGGGCTCAGTAGTTGTGGCGCAGGGGCTCTAGAGCTCAGGCTCGGTAGTTGTGGTGCACGGGCTCAGTTGCTCCGCGGCATGCGGGATCCTCCCAGGCCAGGGCTCGAACCTGTGTCCCTTGCATTGGCAGGCAGATTCTTAACCACTGTGCCACCAGGGAAACCCGAAAAGCATTTTTTAAAAACTAACAAATAACTCTTTTTTCAAGATGCATCTTCTCTAGACTTTTTTTTAAGTAACAGAGAAAGGACTTTATAACTGGAAAAAAGTTTTTGAACAAATCTAGGCTGCTTTCTTCCATCTCCATTTACATTATTAAGGTATGCTCTTATTCCTTTATGGTATATTTCTTAAAACACTTTTTTATAAAATATGTTTATTATAATAAATTTGGAAATTTCCAACAAGGAAATTAAAATTATCAGTAATCTTCTCCCTGCTTCCCCCAAATAGTTTATGTAGAGCGGTGAGGATTCACCAGCTGTTTCTAGAGTTTCTATTAGAATTCTCAGACATGTTTGAATCTCCCTGTGTCCTCAGATTGAGGGAGTAATATCTTGTATATCTTATATATATGGTTGATCCAAATACCCAGAGACCTGTCATGAGTTGAAGCATATGTGTCAGAGTTCTGTGTTCCTTTCTCAAGCCTCAAAAATTACACAGCTAGCACTGCGAGAACAGTTTCCTAACACAGATCTGGCATTGAAGTCATTTTTTTAAGTGAAAATAAAAACTATTAAAAGATATGCACTCCACGTGATTTTAGCATATATGCAAAGGGTTTAATCCTCAGGGGATCCAGATTCTCAGTTACAGTTTTTGAAGAACTGTATGACTCTAACAGTTTTGGAACCCCAGCATTTAGAATAAAATCTACTCAAGGGGGTGTATGTTTGAAACCATCCTTGATGTAGAGGCGATAAATAGACTGTAAGTTCCTGCTTTGGTCGTAAGCTCTAAAGACTTTCCAGTGTTTTTTTCAATTTACAGTTGACTCCTAGAGTTGTCCTACCCTGATGGAATGAACCCTGTGCTACCGTTAGGTTGGTTACAGGCCTACCAGGCTCCCTTGGGTCCCAATTGAACTTCCCCATGTCCTGGAAGCTCTGAGGATGCAGATGAAGGGCCCAGTGTTTCTAAATCTGCCTGACTATAAGGATCACCTGGGGTACTGATTAAATAATATATCCATTGGGCTAGGCCTGGGAATGTGGTTTTTTTACCAAGTGACCCATGAGATCCTTCAGGCAAGTTTGGGAAACTAGCCTATCCAACTACATTTAGGCTACTTAGTAATATGCAATTTGGGAGTTGTAATTGTTGGAAGTCTATTTTCTGTGCTCTCACACACACACACAAAAATGAGATCCAAAGTTGTCAAATAGCACTTGTCAAAAAGTACAAATAGGTGCTATGAGTTCCTTAAAAGTGTGAGAAACTAAAGCAAAGAAGTCCACCAAGTAGAAGTCAGCAGTATGCATGCATACTGGTATCAGGAGGCCAGGAACTCCTAGACAGGCCCTAAGGGGCAGCAGGGCTTCAGAAAATCAGAAACAGGTAACACTGAGGTGGTGGTGGCCAGGCATAAAGGTAGATTGAGTTTCAAGACCCTAAGAGAGAGTGGAAGGGAAAAGGCAACCACAAGGCACAAGAGCAAGTGCCACCATCTGGATTTATTCAGTGAGCCAAGAAGCGATTCTAGCAGAGCTGGTCAAACTGAAAGTATACCCAAAATAAGCACACACAGCCTCCCTTCACAGCTTCTACAACAGCTGTCCCTTTTACCTAGGACTTAGAGCAAGGGACAGAATTGTATATAAGGTTTTATTACAAGTAAACTGATTTAACTAGGTTGATTATCTGATCACAGATTAGAAGGGGAGAAGTGTAACAGCTGAGAGCTGACTAGAAGGGGAGAGAGAAGCTGATATTAAAACTATTTAAAAGGCATAACATAATTTAGCTACATAGTATTGTTCATAAGAGTAAAATAGTTCAATCCAGTGTCCAACAACAGGAAATTGGTTAATGTGGTAGGTTCACATACTGGAATACTAAACAGCCTTTCTAAATGACCTAGAAGAATAGGGAATAAACTTGGAAAGTTTCCACTCTGTAGTCAATGGGCAAAACCTGTTATAAAACAGCATGTACAATGTGATCCAATTTTGGGGAAAAGTGTATATTCATGGGAGGAAAAAGCCTAAAATTAATAATAGCTCAGATTTGTTTGGTTTTTTTTATTGTGGTTAAAAAAAAAAAACATAACATTAAATTTACCATCTTAAACATTTTTAAGTCCAGCGGCATTAAGTTACATTCACATTGTTGTACAACAGATCTCTGGAACTATTTCATCTTGCCAAACAAACTGTATACCCACTAAACATTAATTCTCCCTCCCTCCTTTCTCCAGTACTTGGCAATCACATTTCTACTTTCAGTTTCTATGATTTGACTACTTTAGATACCTCATATGAGTAGAATCATACAGTAATTGTCCTTTTATGCTGGCTTATTAGCATAACGTCCTTGAGGCTCATCCTTGTAGAATGTGATCGAATTTTCTTCTTTTTTTTAAGTTTGCATAATATTCCATTGTATGTATTGTATGAACCACAGTTCGATTATCCATTCAGCTGTTAATGGAATTTGGGTTGCTCCTACCTCTTGGCTACTGTAAATAATGTTTTAATGAACATCTCTTAAAGATCCTGCTTTGAATTCTTTTGGATATATACCCAGAAATGGGTTTGCTGGATCATATGGCAGCTCTGTGTTGAGTTTTTTGAGAAACCTTTACACTGCCCTTCATAGGAGCTACACCATTTTACATTCCCATCAGCAGGGTTTCAATTTCTCCACGTCCACCCCAACACTTAGTTTCTTGTTTTGATAGTGGCCTTCCTAATAGGTGTGAGGTGATACCTCGTGATTTTGATTTGCATTTCTCTTATGATTAGTGCTGTTGAGTATCTTTTCATATGCTTGTTGGCCATTTGTATATCTTCTTTGGAGAAATGTCTATATATTGAACTCCTTTGCCCATTTTTTAATAGGGTTATTTGTTTCCTTGTTGAGTTTTAGAAATTCCCTATGTATTCTGAATGTTAACCCTTTATAATATATATGATTTGCAAATATTTTCACCCATTCCATAGATTGCCTTTTCACTCTGTGGATTGTTTCCTTTGACACGTAAGTTTTGAAGTTTGATATAGTCCCATTTGTCTATTTTTGCTTCTATTGTCTGTGTTTTTGGTATCACATTCAAGAAATCATTGCCAAATCCAATGTCCTGAAGCTTTTTCTCCTATGTTTTCCTCTAGTAGTTTTATACTTTTAGGTCTTACATTTAGGTCTTTAACCTATTTTAATTTTGGTCCATGGTATAAGGTAAGTGTCCAACTTCATTCTTTGGCATGTAAATATACAGGTTTCCTAGTACCATTTGTTGAAAAGACTATCTTTCCCTATTTTGTAGTTTTGACATCTTTGCCAAAAATTATTTGGCTATATAGGCAAGGGTTTATTTCTAGGCTCTAGTCTCTGTTTCATTGGTCTGTATATCTGCCTTTATGCCAGTACCAGACTGTCTCAAGTGGTGTTGCAGTGTAGCTGGTTTTGGAATAAGGAAATGTGAGGCCTCCAACTTTGATCTTTTTCAAGATTACTTTGGCTATTCAGGGTACCTTGAAATTTTGTATGAGTTTTAGGATATTTTTTCTACTTCTGCAAAAAAATGACATTGGGTTTTTGATATGAATTGCACTGAATCTTAACATCGCTTTATGTAGTATGCACATTTTACCAATATTAAGTTTCCCAAACCATAAGCACAGGATGTCTCCATTTATTTGTGTCTTCTTTGATTTCTTTTAGCAATGTTTTATAGTTTTCAGTGTACAAGTCTTTCACCTCCTTGGTTCAGCTTATTCCTATATATTTTATCCATTTTGATGCCATGGTAAATGTGATTGTTTTCTTAATTTTCTTTTCACATTAGCCATTATTAGTGTATAGAAATACACCTGATTTTTGTGTGTTGATTTTGTATCCTGCTACTTTGCTGAAATTACTTATTAATTGTAACAGGGGTTTTTTTGTGTGTGTGCGTGAAGTCTTTAGGGTTTTCTACATATACGATCACGTAATCTATGAACAGAGATCATTTTACTTCTTCCTTTCCGAATTGGGTGCCTTTTATTTCTTTTTCTTGTCTAATTGCTCTGGCTAGGACACTTGGTATTAAGTTGAATACAAGTGGTGAGAGGGGGCATCTTTGCCTTGTTTCTTTTTTTTTTTCTAATGGAAACTTTTAATCCTAATTGCTTTTTTTAAAAATTCATTTATTTAATTTTTATTTTTGGCTGCATTGGGTCTTCATTGCTGCGCACGGGCTTTCTCTAGTTGCGGCGAGCAGGAGCTACTCTTCATTGCAGCGCGCAGGCTTCTCATTGTGGTGGCTTCTCTTGTTGTGGAGCACGGGCTCTAGGCATGCAGGCTTCAGTAGTTGTGGCACGTCAGCTCAGTAGTTGTGGCTCACAGGCTGTAGAGCACAGGCTCAGTAGTTGTGGTGCATGGGCTTAGTTGCTCCACTTTGCCTTGTTTCTGACCTTAAAGGAAAAACTCAGTCTTTCGTGGTTGAATATGATGTTAGCTGTGGCCTTTTCATATATGGCTTTTATCATGTTGAGGTAGTTTCCTTCTTTTCCCAGTTTGTTGAGTGTTTTTATCATAAAAATGTGTTGACTTTGTCAAATGCTTTTTCTGCATCATTTGAGATGATCATATGGATTTTGTCCTTCATTTTGTTAATGTGGTGTATTATATTGATTGATTTTGTGTGTTGAACCATTCTTGCATTCCAGGTACAAATCCCACTCAATCATGTGTATTATCCTTTTAATGTGCCGTTGAATTCAGTTTACTAGTATTTTATTGACGGTTTATGTATCGTTATTCATCAGGAATATTTGTCTGTAGCTTTCTTGTGTCTTTTTCTGGTCTTGGTATCAGAATAATGCTGGCTTTGTACAATGAGTTTGGAAGTGTTCCCTCCTCTTCAGTTCTCTGGAAGGGTGTGAGAAGGATTGGTATTTTAATCCTTTAACTGTTTGGTAAAACCCCTCAGGGAAGTTATCTTGTCCTGGTTGGGAGGTGTTTGATTACTGCTTCAATCTCCTTATTAGTTATAAGTCTGTTCAGATTCTTTATGATTTACTTTTGGTAGGTTGTATGTTTCTAGGAATTAATCCATTTCTTCTAGGTTATCCAATTTGTTGATATATAATTGTTCACAGTAGTCTTTTTTTTTTTTTTTTTGGCTGCACTGCACAGTTTGCAGGATCTTAGTTCCCCAACCAGAGATCAAACCCATGCCCTCTGCAGTGGAAGCACAGAGCCCTAACCACTGGACTGCCAGGGAATTCCCCACAGTAGTCTTTTATAATGCTTTTTTATTTCTGTGACATTAGTTATACTATCTACTCTTTCAATTCTAATTTTAGTCATTTGAATCTTCTAGCTCTTCTTCTTAGCTAATCTAGATAAGGGTTTGTCAATTTTGATGATCTTTTTAAAAGACCATGTCTTAGTCTGCTTGGGCTGCCAAAATAAAACATCATAGAATGGATGGCTTAAAAAACAGATATTTATTTCTCACAGTTTTGGAGCCTGAAAGTCCATGTCAGGGTGCCAGCACAGTCAGGTTCTGGTGAGAACCCTTTTCCTAGCTTGCAGATAGCTGCCTTCTTCTTGGGTGCTAAGGTGGCCTTTTCTCATGCATGTGCATGAAGAAATACATTTCTGTCTCCCTCTTCTTACGAGGGCACTATTCCCATCATGAGGTTCCCACCCTCATGACCTAATTTAAACCTAATTATCTCTCAAAGGCCCCACCTCCAAATACTATCACTTTGGTGGTCAGGGCTTCAACATATGAATTTGGGTGAGGGGACACAAACATTCAGTTGGTTTTATTGGTTTTATTGATAATACCAACTCTTGGATTTATTGATTTTTTTCTGTTGTTTTTCTATTCTTTATTTCATTTACCTCTCCTTTAATCTTTATTGTTTCTTTCCTTCTGCTAAATTTACGTTTAGTTTGTTCTTTTTCTATTTCTTCAAGGTATAAAATTAGATTATTGATTTGAGATCTTTCTTCTTTTTAATGCAAGCATTTATCTCTATAATGTTCCCTCTTATCACTGCTTTTGCTGCATCCCGTAAGTTTTGGTATGTTGTATTTTTCATTTGTCTCTAAGTGTTTTCTAAATTCACTTGTGATTTATTCTTTGACTCATTTGTTGTTTAAGAGTATGTTGTTTAATTTCCACATACTTGTGTTTTTTCCTTCTGCTGTTGATTTCTAATTTCATTCCATTGTGGTCAGAGATACTTTGTATGATTTCAGTCTTCTTAAATTTGCTAAGACTTGTTTTGCGACCTAACATATGGACTACCTTGGAGAATGTCCATGTGCACTTGAGAAGAATGTGTATTCTGCTATTGTTGGGTGAAGTGTTCTGTATATGTTTGGTTCAATTCTTCTATAGTGTTAAGTCCTCTGTTTTCTTATTGATCTTCTGTTTGGCTGTTCTATCCATAACTGAAAGTGGAATATTGAAGTATCCTACTATTATTGTGTTGCTGTCTTTTTCTCCCTTCAGTTCTGTCAATGTTTGCTTCATATATTTGGGAGTTCTAATGTTAGGTGCATGTATATTATAACTGTTATATCTTCCTGGTGAATTGACCCTGTTATCATCATGCAATGTCCTTCTTTGTCTCATATGATAGTTTTGGTATTAAAGTCTATTTTATCTAAGTATGGCCACCTCTGCTCTCTTTAGGTTCCTGTTTGCATGGAATATTTTTTCCATCCTTTCGCTTTTAGCCTATGTGTGTCTTTAGATCTATAGCATGTCTCTGTAGACAGCATATTAGTTGGTTCTTGTTTTTTATCCATTCAACCAATCTGTGTCTTTTAATTGGTACATTTAATCCATTTACATATAAATTAATTATAGGCAGGAAAGGACTTATATTGCCATTTTGTTTTCTGTATATCTTATAACTTTTTTGTCCCTCTCTCCATCCTGCTGCCTTATTTTGCGTTTTGCTGATTTTTTGGTAGTGGCGTATTTTGATTCCCTTCTCATTTCCCTTTGTGTATATTCTATAATTTCTCTGTGGTTATCACTGTAATTACATAAAATATTTTAAAGTTATAATAATATGTTTTAAACTGATAACAACTTTAATCACATATAAAAACTCTGCTCCTTTACAGTTCTGCCTCACCCACTTTATGTTATTGAGACATAAATTATCTCTTGTAAAATTGCATATTTATTAACATAAATTTATAATTACTTTTTATGCTTGCTTTTGTTTTTTTAAACTCTGTACCAGATTTAAAAGTGATTTATGCACTTATATTACAATACTACATAATTCTAAATTTATCTATATGTTTACCTTTACCAAGGAATTTTATATTTTTGTATGGTTTTTGTTGCTCTTTATCATCCTTGTGCTTTAACTTGAAGGACTCCCTTCAGTATTTCTTTTTTTTCTTCCTAGCCAGTTTGTTTTCTATTGACCCCACAATGCTCAGGTCTCGACCATGTACTTCGATGGTGGTCACAACCATTGCTTCCATTGCTGCTGCTTGGTCTTCAGGTTCTCCTCACGCTTCTTGAGCTGGCAGTGCATAGTACATATTTTCTTGGGCTGCAGTTCCAGGGGTTTGTACTTCTTGCCCTTGTAGAATTTCCTGAGGTTCTCTTTCTGAGTCTGGTTAATGGCAGCGAGAACACAGGCAATAGATTTGCAAACAACTCGAATCTTATAGAGTTTGGATGCTGCACTGCCTGTCACTTTGGAGACATGCAGCTGGGACAGCTCCACTTTCAGGTCATACATCTGTTTCAGCAGCTCCTCCTTCTTCTCACCTGAAAGTCTCAAGACTTAATCTTGGCCATGGCTGCACAAGGATACTTTAAAGTATGAAACAGATGAATGAAGACATCTTCTTTACCCAAAACATTAATTTATGTTAAAAATTATTGCAGAAGAAGAAACTCAAGGGGTCTGACTTCAATAATACTCATCAAAGGTAAGTTAATAGAACAAAATACCACTTCATGCCCATCAAATTGGCAAAAATCAAAGTCTTACAATAACAGTGTTAATGAAGATGTAACATTGTGGAGACTGGTGAGCTGCTGATAGGAGTGTGGATTGGTGCAAGCACTTTTAGAGAGCCATTTGGCCACATTGAAGATGATCATCCTCTACAGCCTAGAAGTTTTACTCCTCTGCAAGGCCCTTGCTCCTCAAAGCATGGTCCTAGGACCAGCAACATCAACACCATCTGGAAACTTAATACATATGCAGAATCTCAGGCCCCATCCCAAACCTACCAAATCAGAGTCTGCATTTTAACAAGATTCACCAGATGATTATATGCACATGAATATATGAGAAACTACTGCATGTGGGGAAAGGAGACATGTATAAAACTTTAAATAGTATTGTTTGTAGTAGCAAAACATTGGAAACAACCAGAAGTCCATGCCCATGATAACAGATACACTTTGGTATAATGGGATACATCTGTACAACAAGTTGAGTTACATGTATAAACAGCCAAAAAAGCACAGGTGCAGAATGATATGTATAATATACCACTGAAAATACAAAGTACAAAAGAATATTATATATTGTTTATGAATTTATAAACATAATAAAGGAATAACAGCATGAGAATAGTAAGCACCAAATTCAGAATAGAGTTTGTTCAGGGCGGGGAAAAAAAAGAATGAGATTTAGGAGGCATATACAGGGGGCTTTATATCTGTGACTTTTTAAAAATTTAAACTTAATATGACAATAGTAAAATTTTATAGAGTGGGTGATGAGTACATAATTATTCATTATATTTTTTCTGTACTTTTCCATATACTTGAAATAAGTTTACAAATTTTTAAAGGTTTAATTTAGAAAAACAAAAAAAGGAATGCCTTCTTTCCCACCCTAAATTTTGTATTATCGAGTAGCTTTTAGATTTCTGAAGTGATCACTATGAATCAACTAGTTTGTCAAATTGTTTCCAAGTCTTGAATTAAATATTCCACTCTGAATATTCCATTCATTCAAGTACTGAAGTACAAGGAGTAAAACTACCCTAAAGAACAACTGACTGTGGATGTAGACCATGTTATTTTTGCTGCTAATGAAATGTTAAAGGTACACATTCAAATATTTGTGGAGCAAAATGGAAATTACGTTTGATTCACTTATTTGGGTAAGAATATGTGTTTGTCTCTCTACTTACACCAGACAAGGAAGATAATCTAGAAGCAATATGATAACCTTGAGGCTCTTTTCTCAACCATATGTTATCAACCAACTGGAAGTCTAGTCTTGTTTCCTTGGTCACTTATAATGTAAACAGCATTTAGTCCTATCAGCATTGAAGCAGAGAAATAGAGGAATTATCTGCCACTGATATTTTTTTATCACAATGGTTGTCAAGCTTTTCCATTTGGAAAACTTCTATTGACTCTATATGATTCACATCTCCCCTACACCAAGAAAAAAAAAAATCAAAAGAGGACATGACTTTACTGGAATTATCTATTAATTTAGAAGCTATTCAACTGAGGGACATTTACAGAATTCAGTAAAGAAAACATACAGTGCTGTGTAAGAAAAAGGTTGCCTGATTTATAGGAATTGTTGATCATCAATATTAAGGACCCACCAAATGCAAATGTTACACTAAGGATTCAGTCCTAAGACCTATTGAGAAGGTTTGGAAACAGGCTCTGAAGGATTATGGGAAGTTCTAAACAAAGTGTCAAGTCTATCAAGGAGCTCATCATCAAAGATGAAGATGAAGGAGAATAGAATCATATGCAAATTCAAACAGTAACCTATATACAAAAGCACTGCAGTGAGTACCTCAAAATGCTACAGAGTAAGGTTAATGGAGTCATGAGGGGCCATGAGTCTGTGGTAACTTCCCAGAGGAAATGAATCTTAATAGTTTTGAGAGGGAAGTGAAATCATAATGGGAAGGAGAAATAGCCCAAAGGGCCAGAAGTGAGCTTCTAAAGCGAGATAAGCTGAGCCTGGGAAGACTATATTCACTTTATGATACAGAGTTTGAAAAGATTATCTCTTTAGATGATCTAAATGTGAACTTGGGCAGGTTAACTTTTCTAATCCTCTTATCGGTAGAATAGGTAATATTCACCACCCAGAGATTGTGTGATCAATAATGAATGTAACATGCTTAGGAGAGAAATTATGTTCAATAATTCCATTATTCACTAAAATTATGCTTGTTCACTATAGAGAATTCAGACCACATAGAAATACAGAAAATGAAAATTATACTCCACATTCCCAATAACATTGTCTTTAACATTTTTGTGTGCATTTCTTCAATTTTTATTCCTTATACACATTCTAATAGTTATTATCATTATCGATGCTATCATACTATTTTGCATCTTGTCACTGAACAGAATGTCTTGAAGAACCTTCCATGTCAGTACGTATAGATTTACCTCACTGTTTTTTGGTTTTTTAGATAAGTAGATTTATTAATATAGGATGCTTGTGAAGGATAGAAGCAGGCAAGCAAGAGAGCTCTGCCCCGAGAACTAAGTGGGCTACATTTTTATAGTCAAAGGAAAAGTGGGGAGGGAGAGAAGACCACCTTCTTCCTCTTCCTTTGTAAAGTTATTGCAGGAAAATTGGGCACAAGAGGTCGGTCATGTCCCAGGTGAGTCCCTGGGATGGGCCACCAAGTGAGGATCCTTGGCTTCGCACAGGAAAGAATTCAAGAGCGAGCCATAATAAACTGAAAGCAGAGATACACATTCCATGGGCAGAATGCGGTCTGTCCCAAAAGGCGAGAGTGGCCCCAGCAGAAGCACGCTCCACATACAGAGTGTGGGCCATCTCAAAAGGTGAGAGCAGCTGACCTCACTGTTTTCAAAGTCCATATAGTATTCCACTGTGTGTCCATTGCTTAATTTACTTAACCAGACCCCTATTTATAGGCCAACAATCCTTCACTAGGACATTCTAGAACATATATATTTGCATTGTGGTAGTGTTTTGTAAGAAGCAAAAATGCTGAGTTGAAAGTATGAAAAATTTTCATTTTAATAGAGTTTGTTAAATTGTTCTTTGAAAAGTCTTATTGATTTATCCCTCCCCGCTTTCCTCCCCACCATGTAGGTGCTGAAAACAGAAGACATAACCTATTCGTATTCCAAAGGGTAATAGAGGATGAATTTTTTGTCATTGAAAATATACAGCAATAATGGCCATGAAGTCTGGGAGATTGATCAGCAGAGTTTCCGTAAGTCCCTTCCAGTGACCCCCCGGACCAGTCCTGTATGGACATTGTCTCAGGTCTTATGTGCTTTTTTTCATCAAAACCAGAGATCCGTATATATATAATACATCCATATGCATACATAATCAGATACATTGTTGCTATTATTATTTTGAACAGACTGATATTTGTTAGATCAATTAACAGTAAGAAAAATAAAACTTTTATTTTACCTTCAAAAAAACAAAAAGAACAATCCAGAGACCCAGAGAGACAGGATTCCCAACTGCTCTGAAGATACCATCTGCCCTGCAGACCAGTTTTTGTGCTTGACCAAACAGCGGAATCTCATCAAAACAGGAAGGAAAAAAAAAATTTCTTGGCAGAAAGTACCACCTTAGGCAGCTCACTGTTGGGGGGCAGAATTGGACAGGGATGGCTTTAAGAAACAACCCTAGCCTTCTAACTGGCCATGCAGCTTCTAACAAGCTGCTAAAGGAAGAGGAAAATGAAACTCTAGGGGAGAGAGAACTATCCCCAAGTGACTGAGGCACCTCCTGACCTCACATGCTTCCTTATCTAGCTTAGATCCCATGGCCCATCAGTCAATCACTCTTAAAGATACGTAACTGCAACTCTTCTGCACTCCCTTCCGCCAGGTACTTGCCTGGCCAACCTGAAACCCAGGGAGTCTGTCTCCTGTGACCAACACACCTGCAGGGCAGAGTGCTGCTGCAGACAGCTGCGCTGTGAGTCACGATCTACGATCTCGGTGACACTGCCCAAAATTCCACACAGTTCCTCCAGGGGGCTCAGCACCTGTTCCCAACTAAGCCGTTCTCCACTGTCGCCTAATCTGTCTTCTCTCTGAAAGAATGACTCCTCCTCATACTTCACAGAGAATTCGAAGCCATCCAAGAAGACACTGGTCATTCTCTTCTGCACTCCAAGTCCAGCCCTTCACACATGCTATATGACACCACCAGTTATTCACTCCCCTTTCACCAAGTCTCCCATAAATGTCACACATGCTGTAGCATCTCCCTGCTTGGGGGGTAGAGAAACAAATGCAAAATGCTCTCCATCTCATCTTCTGGCCACCACTCCAGCTCTCTACTCCCTGTAACAGCCATGTGTCTTTAAATGTTAGCTTCACTTGATGGCTCCCCTCCTCCGCCCAGTCTCCTCTCACTCTTCAACCCATTTGTCTCCCACCCGCCATTCGCCTGAAACTGTCCTTGGTAAGGTCTCCCTACCAGTTAGGCTTCTTTTCAGGCTCCCTTTTCATCTGACAACATTCCTGCCACAGCTCCAGACTCTACATCTTCTCTGAAAGTCAGTGAAGGAAAAAAGATTCCCAGCAAAATTCTCACAGACTCTCTGGCTCTGCTCAGGACTATATGCCCATCCTGGATCAATCATGGAATACACAGAGGCTTTTCTGATGTCCTGACCAAACTCTGATACAAAGTTCTCCTTTTTAATGGCTGCATAGTATTCCATTGCATGAATGTATCATTATTTATTTAACCTCTCCTTTGCTAATAGACATTTGGGTTTTTCTAGCAATTTACTAACATAAACAATGCCAGGATGCACTTTCTTGGACCTTGCTTACCTACATACACACTCATACTCACACAGTTCTTTCTTCACTAAACTCATAGAGCTCATGACTGCTGAATTGTGCTTTTTGTGTTTTTAAGGATCTTTCCATCACACCACCAACATGTCACATTGTATGTTCCTGTGACCACTATAAGGAAGAGAAGGGGGGAGGGGACACTGGAGGCTGCAATGTCTAGACTTTGTCTTCATTATCTTCAGTTCACTAAATGTAGTCCAGCTGTCAAGAAAGGAGCTCTATGAAGTTTAACCTAAAATTAGAAGAAAAAAAAGCTTCAAATTTCTATGGAAGTCTCACTTGCCTTCTAATTTCTCTGGGTGACCTGGGGTGCAGGGGGAGGCAACTTTCTCCTAATCTGTCCTGCCTTGTAGCCTCTCTTTCCACCATGACAGTTCACATGAACTGTTAAAAACCTTGAAATTTCCCATTTCCCTTCTTTTGCCATTGTCTAAGAGCTGCTATGACCCAAGCTGCAGAGAAAGCCTCTACCACATCCCTCCAACCTCCATCCTCAAAGAGGCGACAGCACCCCCAGACCAATGCCTGACTTCTTAGCCCTTGTCTTAGTCCCCTTCTTTGTGGTACTGGCCTTGCCTGTCCCACAATGCCCTTATCCTGCCAACCCATCACTCTGAAGCTATAAATCAGCACTTCTGGTTAACTAAATGCAGCATCTCTCAGAATGTCGTGTGTTCTTTCTGCTTCTGATGCCTGATTTTTAAAAAAATAATGTCTTTACAAACCCCTCTGGGCTAGCTTCAGTTTAGAAGTCCTAGAACTCAGCTCTAACACTATCCAGATCTGCAGTTAATACTTGATTACACTTCCTGTCCTTTTATTGTTGTTAAATAAGCTTTCTCTTCCTTGACTTGCGGAAAATTTTTTTGCAATTTTTTCTCGTGCCTTCACACGCTCAGTGCCATGACAAAACACCACCAACCCAATTCTCCCATCCTTACAACAAAAGCCCTCTTCCTCCTCCTTCTCCCCCCATGCCCAGCAGGGAGTGAAAACACAGACTGAAAATATTATCTTTCCTACCCCTTTCTGATGGGATCCCTGACCCTCTCCATCAGCATTCACAACTCCACAGGGGTTCCCAGTGAAAATCCCAGCCCCCTTTGGAATACAGTCTACCCTCGGGTCACATTTGCTGATATTTTATAAGCAAAACTTTCTTTTACTGGCACTTAGTAAACTGAATGAACAAGTATCAGTACTACTCATAGGGACTTCACTCGTGGTCCAGTGGCTAAGACTCCGTGCTCCCAATGCAAGGGGCCCGGGTTCAATCCCTGGTCAGGGAACTAGATCCCATATGGCACAGCTAAGAGTTCTCATGCCACAACTAAAGACCCGGCACAACCAAATAAATAAATAATTTTTTTTTAAAGTACTACTCATAAAATATAGAGAGGACTTACAACTGCCAGCATTGTTTCTAAAGGGTGTTGCAAACGCTGCACTATTGACATTAGTTAACACATTTGTTTTAAAGACTCAATTTTATCAGAAGCTTCAAAACAGAATCAGGAATGGTGTACAAGTTATAGTCCCTACCTTGTGATTATTTTGGTTTTCCAAATTTTTTTCTAGATCTGCATACATGAGTGATTCTTTATCCTGTGAAAGTAGCACTTTATCACTGCATAGCTCCCTAATTCCCATTTACTCACAAGATTTAGAAGAGAGGAGCTCAAAAGGCAAGTTATTCAACTTGAAACAAAATTTCTACTAAGAAAATAACTAAGCGGGCTTCCCTGGTGGCGCAGTGGTTAAGAATCTGCCTACCAATGCAGGGGACATGGGTTCGAGCCCGGGATGGGGAAGATCCCACATGCTGCGGAGCAACTAAGCCCATGCGCCACAACTACTGAGCCTGCTCTCTAGAGCCCGCCAGCCACAGCTACTGAGCCCTCGTGCCACAACTACTGAAGCCCACATGCCTAGATCCCGTGCTCTGCAACAAGAGAAGCCAGCGTAATGAGAAGCCTGCGTACCTCAATGAAGAGTAGCCCCTGCTCGTTGCAGCTAGAGAAAGCCCATGCGCAGCAACGAAGACCCAACGCAGCCAAAACTAAATTAAAAAAAAGAAAATAACTAAGGCTTGAAGCAGAGGAAACCCCAGCTGGCCTATTTCCATTACCTAATTAAGAAGGTAAATCAAGGGACTGCCGTGGTGGTCCAGTGGTTAAGACTCCACACTTCTAATGTCGGGTGCACAGGTTTGATCCCTGGTCGGGGAACTAAGATCCTACATGCCATGCAGCGTGGCCAAAAAAAAAAGAAGGTGAATCAATATACAAATGTTTGCTGATTTGATTAATTTGGGGGGTGGTGAATTACATTTACGGTATTCAATGTCTCAGTCTATAATAATGCACATATGTACATATAACTCTTTTTTTAATTTCCTTCCTTTTTAAAAATTTATTTATTTATTTATTTTGGGTGCGTCGGGTCTTACTTGTGGCACGCGGGCTCTTTGTTGCGGCGCGTGGGTTTCTCTCTAGTTGTGGCGTGGGCTCCAGAGCACGTGGGCTCTGTAGTTGAGGAACACGGACTTAGTTGCCCCGAGGCATGTGGGATCTTGTTCCCGTACCAGGGATCAAACCCACTTCCTCTGCATTGGAAAGGGGATTCCTAACCACGGGACCACCAGGGAAGTCCCACATATGACTCTTTTAAAGGACAGATTCTCTGATCCCCCAAGTCCCACTGGAGCCAACACTTTTCTGCAGTCCTGTGAGATCCAGGATTGTTTTCCTCTGGTTTGTCCCAGAGTGTGGCACGTCTACCTCTGGAGGTGCATGAGATGACTTTTGGAGGTATGTGAACACATTTTTAAATTTCAACAGGTTTCCAATATTTATTTTACAATAGATTACTTTTCTATAGCTACAGTAGATTATTTTTCTACAGACAGAAAAAAACATAGCTGGTGTATCAAACTCCTGAATTCATGGGTACTATTGCTTAGGGTGAGATTAAAGTATCACTAGTAGATCCAAAGATAAATATTAAGTAAAAACTACAATAAAAAGTACACATGGGCTTCCCTGGTGGCGCAGTGGTTAAGAATCTGCCTGCCAATGCAGGGGACACGGGTTCGAGCCCCGGTCTGGGAAGATCCCACATGCCGCGGAGCGACAAAGCCCGTGAGCCACAACTACTGAGCCTGCGCGTCTGGAGCCTGTGCTCCGCAACGAGAGGCCGCGATAGTGAGAGGCCCGCGCACCGCGATGAAGAGTGGCCCCCGCTCGCCGCAACTGGAGAAAGCCCTCGCACAGAAACGAAGACCCAACACAGCCAAAAATAAATATAGATAAATTAATTAATTAAAGAAACGTTTAAAAAAAAAAAAAAGTACACAGATATGACAAAAATCAGGACGGTGATACAAGGGTGACTGAGGTTGAGAAGACCCTGCTCTCTCTCTCATGCTGCCTGAAACATTATGGTGCTTCTTCAGAGTTCAATAACGTGATACCTGTCCCTCATCCATCCTTTTGCCTGCAATATTTCAAATAGTCTGCCACAGGCAAGGTGAGTTAACTTAGTGGCTGGCTTTCTGTGCTCCCTGTTTCCTGCGTAGCTGGTGCAGCAAAGCAGAACCCACCTGCTGAACTAATTGTGCTGAATTTGGGCATCAGAGAAGATGCCGGTCATTCATCTGTTCAGTGGCTAGTGAGTTCTTTTGGATTTGTTTTACTTTTGAGAAAGACGAAGAGGGAGGTAATGATCTCCTCTCCAGGAGCCCTGGGCAGCTGACTCGGGGTCACAGGACTTGCTAGCCTGGAGGCATTTCAACACCAGGCTCGGGCCCTTGCAGAGCAAATCCCATGACTCCAAGGGACTGCCCCCACTCACTGTTGTGCCAGAATGCCCCTGTGAATGATACTGCTCAAGTGAGTAGGTCCTGGAAAAATCTTCTTATGTTATACGAATTTTATGGGAAGAAGGTGCTTGATCTTGTAGGATTTAATTTATTTTAACAATTGTCATTTATTTATTCAGGTATAACCTTATTCTAGAAAGCATAGGAGATGACTTACAAAAATACTCACAATAAGAGAAAACTTTAAACAAGTAGATGAGGAAACTGGGGCAAAAGGAAAGTGAGAGCAGGAAAGGTAAAATGGAGCGAAGAATGAGGACTGTCACCAACACGCATGCAGTACGGGCTCTGCACTTTCTAGTGGTGGTGGCCCAGGGGCCTCTAGGCTCCCTCACAGCGTGAAGGCAACAATGAGTGATGAGCCCATAGTGACCCTGACTTTTTTCCTAAAATGAGAACACAAACAAACAGCTGCTCAGGACAAGGCTAACCATTCCATGTGCTGAGATCAGAGGAGTTTCTAGTGTACATGTGTTGCCTTCAATAGCATCCTCAATAATGTCCCTAGGATGCACCATGGTGGCTTCACAGGGCTGTTTAATACCAGGTCCTTAAGCAGAGGTGGACAACTGATTTTTGACAAATATCTGAAGGCAATTCAGCGGAGAAAGGGTAGTCTTTCAACAAATGGTGCTGGAACAATTGGATATTCACATGCAAAACATGAACTTTGATCCATACCTCACATCATACATAAAAATTAATTCAAATGGACCATATTTTCATTTTAATATTTAATTTAATGGCTGTATCAAGGCATAATAAATCGTATATTGCTCATATTTAATGTGTACAGTTAAATAACTTTGACACACATACATATCCAGGAAGAATGGAATTGCTGCTGAGGGAAGGCAGACCACATCATCAGTCAAGGTTCGGTTGCAGAGAACAGAATCCAGTCTAGCAGAAAATTCCACTCTAGTTGAAGCAGAAAAAGACATTTCAGAGTATAAAATGATGTAGGGGATCATTACAAGGGCAAACAATAGAGGCTCTACCCTGAGCTTCTAGGAACAACTCTCAGTCTCATGACCAAGCCAGAGTCAGCAAGCGGCCTCTGCTAAGCTAGGAAGCCACCCTGACTTCTGCAGGCCTCAGAGCTCTACCACTTCTGCTGCACTCCTCAATAGTAAACAGATGCATGTGCCCTGCCTCTCCTCATAAAATCAGTTCCAAATTCAGGTCTTGCAACTGACTGTCGAAACCTAACTGACATCTGGAACTCTAGCTTTAAGAAAGTCTGGGCAATGTAGTTTTTAGCTTTCCAGCCTCTGCAGTATTGGAAGGCACTTTATTTTATTTTATTTTATTTACTTATTTTGGCTGCATTGGGTCTTCGTTGCTGTACGCGGGCTTCTCACTGCAGTGGCCTCTCTTGTTGCGGAGCACGGGCTCAGTAGTTGTGGCACGTGAGCTCTAGAGCGCAGGCTCAGTAGTTGTGGCGCGCGGGCTTAGTTGCTCCGCGGTATGTGGGATCTTCCCGGAGCAGGGATCGAACCCATGTCCCCTGCATTGGCAAGGGGGCTCTTAACCACTGCGCCACCAGGGAAGCCCTGGAAGGTACTTTAGAAGGAGCTTGGGATAGATGTTGAGCAAGCAAATCCACAATACCCATCACGCTGTGGAAGGAGTTGGTTTGGGGAACAAAATCAGGAGTTCAGTTTTGAACATGGTAACTTTAAGGTATCTTTTAGATATAATAGTAGAAGTGTATAGTAGGCAGGGTAATAAAACGCTGCAGCATAATATAGTGGTACAAGCACAGATTCTGGGTCTTGGGTTGGGTCTGGGTCTTGAACCCAGTCTGCTGGTGTTCATATCATACCTATATCATTTATTAGCTGTGTGACATTGGAAAATTTACTTAACATCTCTGTGCCTCAAATTTTATCACCTATAAAATGGGAATAGTAATAGCATTTGCCTAAGTAAGGTTGCTATGAAGACTTAAATGAGTTAAGTTTTGTAAAGTGTTTAAAACAGTACCTGTCACAAAAGAAGTGTGTTTGCTCTAGTAATAATTACTATTGTCTTAATTAATAATTATTGTTTAATTAATAATGCAGGTGGTCCTCCATATCATGGGTTCTGGGAAATAATGAATTTGTGCTATTTTAAGCCACTAAATGTGTTTTGTTACATAGCAACAGATAACCAATACGGTGGCCTAAGTATGAAGTGATGTTCAGGAATTATTAAGTTAGAACTGTTACAATTTGGAGTTACAAAACATGTTCTTTTTACCCTGGGGTGCTGCCTGCCTGCCTCTCCCAGAGAGCCTCAACCCCTGTGTTGGGCCCAGTGACGCTGCCTGGACAGTATGTGCTGACCAAGGCGGCCCAGCCCGATGCCACTCGCTCCTGTTCCATCCAGCCCCAGGCCCTGGTGGCTTCCACCCCTGCCTCTACCCTCTGACTGGGCTTTGCATGTTCCACTGACCCAGGGAGGTGGTGGGTGGAGGCGCCAGCCTTCAGCTGCCTTCTGGGGTAGAGCACTAACCTGACCACGGCGGGTCTGCGGTGCTCACCCCATTGAAAGCAATTCCAACTTTTAAAAAAAAAGGTGATATTTTTAGTGATACATACGGAAATATGCAGGAAGTGTCTGGGATTTATTTTAAAATAATGGTAAATAGATAAAAATATATGAAGAAAACACGGTAAAATGTTAGTAATTACTAGATCCAGGTGATGGATATACATGGAATCATTGTGCTGTTCTGCTTTTAGATATGTCTGAAATTTTTCATATTAAAATGTAAATATACATACATATAGACGGGTGTGTATAGAGAGAGAATTCTGTCTTAAAGCCCCTTTCTCCTCCTCCTCCTCCTTTATGTTGATGTTTCCTAATTGTCCCTTTCATTTGTCTCACGAGGGTATCCCCTTTGGGTGGACTGTATTTCTAAAAGGTGTCCCTATCAAACCATACTTTTATAATCTTCTCCTCTTGAAAGTTGGATTACGCCTGCAGACTCCAGCTCTGTGTGTCCTGAAGTCCAGTGTGAGCCACCCCAGGGGGACTGCCACCTCCTCTCAGCAGGTCTGGTTGAGCCCCTGGGGGCTGAAATGTCCTTGAACAATGGCCCTTATTTGCTGCCTTTCAGGGGGCCTGGCGTGCTCTCCTGGTGCCAACCCCAGCTGCCTTTTTCACCATTCTGAGCTCTCCTCCGCCACCTCGGCCGAGCCTTAATTCTTTCTCAGAAACCCGATTCCTTCGGCAGAAGCCGTGTGTTCCGCTCAGGCCCCATCTGACAGCTGTGGCCCCTGGCCTGGCCCTACAGACATTCAGTGTTCCCTTTCACAGGCCGTGGCGTGTTCCTGCCAGAAAAGTCCACTTCCTTTACGAGTCTCTTTTTCATGGTGTCGCTCTTTGTGGCCTTGAGTGTCATGCCAATTCCTTGCACACTTGATGAAAGGATTTGGGGGCAGAAAACTTGAATCAATGGGGTCTTTTTATTTTTGAACATCAGTAAACAGCACAAATCAGTTCAATGAGTTCAGACTCAGTTATTTCCATGCTTGGTGCAGTCTCTACCCAGCATTAAATCCCACTGAAAATGCCTCTTATTATCTCCAGCTAATAAAGAATGTTGCTCTTTTTTCGTGGTTTGAACACACTCCAAAGCACTGGCCTGAAAGATCGGTTTAACACTGGACAGCACTGAATACAAAAATCTTTAACTTTCCCTTTTCTACAGCTCACTGACATTATTCTAATCGTTTTCTTTCCTCTCCATTTATTCTGCTCACTGACAGTATTTTTATCTGTTTGGTAGTGTAAAATGCAACCATTTGTTTTTGAGACTAATGAAGACATGCCAGGATCCTCTCCATTGATTCAGTTACGAATAATATAATTAGAGATTAAGAGGTCCAGTTAACCTGTTAATTTGTCATAGTTGTACCTCCATCCAAACGGCCCCTTCTCACCTGTGTCATTCTCAATATCCAAACCCAGGAAGAACACTTCACAGTATATTGAGGCACCAGCAAAGAATATGACCCTCAATATTTTTTACTTAAAAATAATTGGTGGTATATGAATTTATTGAGAAATAAAACCACAGAACAAATATTCCTGAAAGAAGATTTTAAGGCAAAAAAATCTATATATTGTCCCCTGTAATACTGAATGCCCCCATATTTTTAAAAGGTTAAATCTTTTATAGTTAAACCACTAATACCACGAGCGTAAGTTAAGTGGTACCAGTGATATAGCTTCATCAGGTACTGATAACACCTAGTGAAACCCTCAGCCCAGCAAGAGGGTTCAGTGGCAGATTCCAGAACCAGACTGCAGGGGTTCAAATCTCAGTTCTAGTACTTACTAACTGTGTGACCTTGGACAAATTACTTCATCTCTCAGTGCCTTAGTCCCCTCTTCTGAAAAATCAGAACAATTAGAGTACCTATTGTCTCCCCTCCTCACCTTGGTGGGTTGTTGTGAGGATGTAAAACACTTAAATTATTGTCCAACATATGGAAAACAATCATTGTCATTGCCATTGTTGTTATCTTGGGTGGATGACCATTAACTCTCTCTGCTCTAGCTTCACAGCCCTGCCAGAATGTTCTTCCTGCAGCACTGCTACCATCTTTTCTCACACTAGCCCACACTTGACAAAACCTCTGGCATTTTTGCACTCATCAAGTGATCTGCCACTCCCCCTTGGGGGAAGTTTCATTTCTGTGGCACGATAAGTCACCAGGATTTCACTCAGAAGGCAGAAATGATCAGGAAACCCCAGGTCACAACATGAAACAGATCTGGTTTTTCAAGATCCTCATTCACTTAAAAAACTTTAAAAAAATGTTAACCTAGATGGAAAGTTGAGTTAATTTTATTCCTCTGTTTGAAGCACATTCTCATTAGTCTCCACATAAGTCTGTTCCCTTGTTTTATATTTTACTTATTCTCTTATTCACTTTCCTCACTCCCATCTTCCCCCACTCCAGCATTCTATGTTTAAGGTGACTCTCTGTTTCGGGCTTTGTGAAAAGGCAGTGTGGCAGTGGTGAATGCATGTGTCTTTAAGTTACACATGTGTTATGTGTGATATTCCCCCTACAGTCTTAAGGTCCACGCTGCTGTGAGGACTTCTAGGCTTCTCTTCTCCCTGCCTAGTACCCCAGAGCACCAATCCTTACATCTGACTCTCCTGGTCCCCAGGTGACAGACACCCAAGTTGCTCCCAAACGTCCTCTACAACGAACCAGGGAAAAGAGGGGTTCTCGGAAGATGGTCCCGGGAAATCTTGCTACTACGTGGATGAAAATAAAATTGGATCCCCACCTCCCACTACGTACGAAGTGAACTCTAGATCGATTAAAGACCAATATCCGAAAGCTGAAACAATGGGATTAAAAGAAGTAGGTGTGTGTGACTATCTAAGTGACCTGGGGGAGTAGAGAACTTCTTAAACTAAACCTTAAAAGCATGAAAGTCCTTGAACATTTCTTCCATTCACCTTGGTTTTCCAGTCCTTCCTCACCTCTTGGTCAGCCCTTCTCAATTGCCAAGAGGTTATCTTTTGTTTAAAAACAAAAGTGGAACAACAGAACTTTCAATTCTCCCTTCCTGTAAATCAAAGAGATAGTCTTTTTTCTAGGCTTTTCCTTCGTCCAGCACAGGGATCAGTAATCTATGACCCATGAGCCAAGTCTAGCCTACCTCACAGTTTGGTATAGTGTGCTAAAAAAGGTTTTTACATTTTCAAATGGTTGAGGAAAAAACAGAAGAAGAATATTTTGTGACACTTGAACAACCTATGAAATGTCAGTGTCCATAAATGAAGTTCTGTTGGAACCCAGCCAAAATCACTTATTTCCATCTTGTCTACACTTGCTTTCTCACCGCAGCTGCAGGGTTGAGTAGTTGTGACAGAGACTGTACGACTCACAAAGCCTGAAGTAGTGACTCTCTGGCCCTTGACTGGAAAAGCTCTTCCAACTGGATTGCATGCCCCTTGAGGATGGGAGTCATATCCAATAGGTCTTTTTTTTTTTTATAAATTTACGTATTTATTTATTTTTGGTTGCATTGGGTCTTCGTTGCTGTGCGCGGGCTTTCTCTAGTTGTGGCGAGCGGGGGCTACTCTTCGTTGTGGTGCGCGGGCTTCTCATTGCGGTGGCTTCTCTTGTTGCAGAGCACGGGCTCTAGGCGTGCGGGCTTCAGTAGTTGTGGCTCACGGACTCAGTAGTTGTGGCGCGTGGGCTTTAGAGCGCAGGCTCAGTAGTTGTGGTGCACGGGCTTAGTTGCTCCGCGGCATGTGGGATCTTCCTGGACCAGGGTTCGAACCGGTGTCCCCTGCATTGGCAGGCAGATTCTTAACCACTGTGCCACCAGAGAAGCCCCTCCAATAGGTCTTTTATTTCCCTGATGTCTTAGCACAGGGCCTTGCAGGTAACCAGTGCTACTTATAACACATAGGACTACTTTTGGCTTCAAGTAACAGAATACCCTACCGATAGGGTTTTTAATTCTAACGTAACAAGGAATCCAGAGATAGGGCTGGCACTGATTCAACAGCTCAAGGTCTCTTCCCCTGTCCCCTCAGGGTTGCAAGAGAATAGAGATAGCTCCTCAGAGAGTTTCTTCAAGTGACCATGTTCAAAGGCAGAAAACTGGCAGCAACATGGGCAAAGAAATGACCTGGTATACCCTCCTCTTACAAGAGAAAAAAATATTCCCTGAGACACCCCCATCCCAACAGACTTCCCCCCTTGGTATTAGCCAGAAGTGGATCATGTGCTCACTTAGGCCAGGGGCTGGATCCCCCTTCCTTGAGAGCTAGAGATCTCCACCCAAAACTCAAACGGTATCAGAGAATGAGGAATAGGGGATGGCTTTGGAGTAGGCAAAGAATAGCGTCTACCTAAGGATTAACTAATGATGCGGCTGATTTTTGAACTTGGAAAGGCAACCCAAAATTTTGAACTATTTTTTTCTGAGTGGAACCAAGCAGTAGCTTGATTCCAACCTTCCCTATGATTGATAACTCATTTTAAAAGAGAATAAATTTTTCAAATAGTTTCAGATGGTTTTCAAACTGCAGACGCACCAAAATTGACTGAGTAGCTTTTACAAGTTCTGCATGTTCTTTTCTAATGAAATTTAACGGTCCACAGTCAGGCCCCTCAGCTGCACAGAGTCACATGGTGGGAGGCCGTAAATTGAATAGCATCCCACAGCCTGCCCTCTTATAGTCAAAACTCTTATATGCATAATGGCTGGTCCATCAGGATCACGGGAGTGATCTTTCACAATGGTTAAACAAGCAATCAAACAGAACGATAGTAATGGCTTCCAACCAAAGCATGCTGCTGCGTGTAGGAAAGAAAGGCCAGGATGTGAACACACAGGTTCCAGAGAGATGTGAAGCCAATGCCCAGCATGTGATCCGGGCCCCTGTGATTCAGAGCCGCCGGCTCTGGCAGCCTGCCACAACAGGTGGCCCCTTTGATTCTCCTGACTCACGTGTTTCACATTCTGTTTATGAACCTCTGCACATTCAGTTCAGCAGATGAGCAAATGCAGACACAATCAAACAAGGACAAGTAATAACAAGAAAAATAATATAACTTTTAAACCTAGAAATCTCGAAATGCCAGCTCTGTAAAGAGAGTGTTATGATGTGGTGGGTTTTATATACTTTTAGAAGATTTGGCTGGTCTTCTTGCTCAATATCAGTGTTTCCCAAAATTTTTCAGGCTATGACATTGTGGGATCTGTCCCCACATGCTTGTCCTATTCTGACAGTCCCACCTGCCTCTAAGACCCAGGCGTGAACATAATCCACACCGTCCTGCCCCACAAAAACTTGGGGGAAACAGGTGCAGGGGTAGAAATTACAAATTTATATGTAGCGAATAAAACACTTTGTTTCACAAAGGCAACTTCCTTGACCACTTCAGTGCATAGCCTTAACTTTGTAGATCAAGGTTTCCTAATGCCAGAAGAAGGTAAGGAAGTGGTCAAAAGAACAACAACAAAACATATTTAAAAATTTAAACTTTAAAGCATTGACTCCTGCCATGAACCATAGTCTACCCAAACTTCTCCCAGAAATTCAAATATGGCTATGGAGTTGCTCTCTCTGCTTCAGTCAAACATTACACTTTTTATGACCTGTTGTCAATATTATCGGCACCCCCAATACACACACACACACACACACACACACATACTCAAAAATTGTAATAGAATTTGCATTCTGTGGCTTGCATTCTGTCAGCTTCCAACTGTATCCCCTTCTCCTGGGTCCCTGGGAGAAGCAGGGGGTGAGGCCTGTGATGCTGGGCCCTAAACCTGACTCTACTCACAGGTCTCAGCTCTGGAACAGAGCGTGCAGCTGGGCACAATTTTCACTGAACTGGAGTTCTTTTGCATTTCCGTATTTAGTTCAAGGTACTGAGAAAACCCCTGTTTCATTTTCAGTCATTTCATGTAAAGAATTAGTGAATAGATACCATTTAGCTCTAAAAGTACATAAGCTTTAGAATTCACATGATTCATAAAAGAAAGATAAATAAATGTGCAAGAAAGTTTTTGTCCAAACCCACCAAATTAAGAAAATGCTGAAGATAAAGAGAGCAAGATGGAATGTAGCCTCTTTATAAAAACTGACCTGCTCTAACAAGGGAGATTGTGTGTGAGCTGAGGTTTGTTTCATTACAATTATGTATGTCTTCAATGAAATCACATTCTAAACATTTTCAGAATTTTCCCATATATACTTAAATCAGAAGCTTGCTGCTTTTTATGTGAAGGAAACTTCAATTTGTTTTATAAATTTCATGTGAGAATTGCAATAGCCCTCTCTTATTGGCATAAGGCCTCCAAACCTCAATCAATAAGAATGGTCCAGAGCCTACTCTATGCCTTGCCCTGTGCTAAGTGTTTGTATATACTTACTTTTAATTAATAGTCTCTTCAATTTAGTGACTAGAAAAGTGTTCAAAAGTTATTAGAAGATGTGATGCAATAAAAAGGAAGTAGTATTACTTATGCAGTACTCAAAATGCGGAACCTGAATGTACGCATGAGGAAGCATGAGACAACCCTAAAATGAGGGGCATTCTGTAAAACACTGGCCAATACTCTTCAAAAATATTAATGTCTTGAAAGATAAAATAGGCTGAGGGAATGTTCCAGATTAAAGAAGACTAAAGAGGGCTTCCTTGGTGGTGCAGTGGTTAAGAATCCGCCTGCCAATGCAGGGGACACGGGTTCAAGCCCTGGTCCGGGAAGATCCCACATGCTGTGGAGCAACTAAGCCTATGCGCCACAACTGCTGAGCCTGTGCTCTAGAGCCCACGAGCCACAACTACTGAGCCCGCGTGCCTAGAGCCCGTGCTCCGCAACAAGAGAAGCCACCGCAATGAGAAGCCAGCGCACCGCAACAAAGACCCAAGACAGCCAATAAATAAATAAATGTTCCTTTGGAAAAAAAAAAAAAGAAAAGAATGCTGGAGACAGACAGTTGGGTGTAGGGAGTGGGCATTAAATCAATTATGTGTAATGGGAACTCGACCTCTGTGTTTCCTCTTCTTTATCTCCACTCCTGGGAAATAGGTCAGAGAAAACAATACCAGATGTGCATTTAAACATCGTCCCTATTACACTCACTTTCCGTAGAAATCAGGCTTGACCCTCTGCCCTGGCTGTAGGGTGAGCATGTCACCCTCATAGCTCCCCTCCAGCTGTGGCCCCCAACCCCTGACTTGGTTGCCTGGAGCAACACAAACTCCAGGCCACTGCTCAACCCATGGGGAAGCTCTTCCTGTCCCTCTGGAGCTGCTCTGTGTGACACACCAGCCACTGGCACATGTGGCCAGTGAGCACTTGCAATGTGCTGGTCTAAACTGACACATGCTGTAAGTCTAAAATACACACTGGACTTCAAAGACTTTGCATGAAAAAAATATAAAATATCTCATTAATAATTTTACACATTGATTACATGCTGAAATGATGTTTCAGAGATATCGAGTTAAATGGAACATAGTCTTAAAAGAATTTCAACTGTTTCTCTTTTCTTTTGTAAAATGTGGCTGCCAGGAAATTTAAAGTTACACACATGGTTCACATTATATTTGTACTGGACAGTGCTACCCAGCTGGGACTGAGCAGCCCCTTTCTTCGTGCCCTCAGTGTGCACCCTGACATATTTCTACCGTAGCACCTGCACATGCCTCTTCACCTGGCTGTTAACTCCAATTGGACTGCCAGCACCATAATGCTTGGTGCCCTTTTATCCTCGGTTTCTAACATCATGCCTGGCACACCTAACAAAGGGTGTCATGGAGTTAATCATTACTGTTCATTTTTTTTTTTTTTTGTAATCAGGGTGAAATTCACACAACATAATATGAACCATTTTTTATAGTAAATATTTTATACTTTTATTTATTTATTTATTTATTTAACATCTTTATTGGAGTAGAATTGCTTTACAATGGTGTGTTAGTTACTGCTTTATAACAAAGTGAATCAGTTATACATATACATATGTTCCCATATCTCTTCCCTCTTGCGTCTCCCTCCCTCCCACCCTCCCTATCCCACCCCTCTAGGTGGTCACAAAGCACCGAGCTGATCTCCCTGTGCTATGCGGCTGCTTCCCACTAACTGGCTATTTTACATTTGGTAGTGTATATATGTCCATGCCACTCATATGAACCATCTTAAAGTGAACAATTCAGTGGCATCTAGTACATTCACAATGTTTTCCAACCACCACCTCTATTTAGTTCCCAAACTTTTTCACCATGCCAAAATAAAACCCATACTCATTAAGCAGTTACTCCCCATTCTCACCTCCCTATAGGCCCTGGCAATCACCAATCTGTTTTTTTTCTATGGATTTGCCTATTCTGGATATTTCGTATAACAGAATCATACAACATGTGACCTTTTTTGTCTGGTTTCGTTCACTTAGCATATTGTTTTCCAGGTTCATCCACATTGTAGCATGCATCTGTGCTTCATTCTTTTTTTTTTAAATGTTCCTTCTTCTATTCACATTATTCCCTCCTACCTGAATGCACTCTCCCCGTGCCTCCTCTGTGCTTATCCAGCTTAACTCATCACTCAAGAACTAAGTCATACTTTCTCCATAAAGATTTCTCTACACCTTCCATCTTCTCTGAACTCCTTTAGCTCTATCTACATTACTTAATTTAAATGCCACACACCAGTGATGTGTAGGATTGGTTTTTAAATAATCCAGCAGATAATGGTGTGGGGAGGGGGATGAATAAGACAAGATTGGCCATATATTGATGACCATTGGAGCAAGTGATGCGTACATGGAAGTTGATTATGTCATTCTCTCTATATTGTGCATGTTTGAAAGTTTCCAGAATAAGAATTTCAAAAGGTGTTTCATACTATTACCTGTTCTATGAGTCTCATCCTCCCCATGAGATCCTATGCTCCTCTGAGGTCAGAGATTGTCATTCATGCCTTGGTTGATGATGGCCAGTATAGAAAGGCAGACCTCCACTGGTGAATTAAATTCTATCTGAGGTGTTAAAAAATTTCATTGAGAAAAAGCTGAATTTAGACATGAGAATAAAGATCCAAGAGGCTATTCCAGCTTTGCTCTAACTTCTTTCTTGGGCTTACAGTTGATCTCCCATGAATGAGTGCAATGCACTGGCTCCTGTGTTCTGAGACATGTCTGGATAATCCATAATTATCAAAAATCTGGAAGCCAGGTTTCCACTCAGATTTCTATATTTGCCCCTCCCTTCTTTCTCTCTGCTTAGATCCCATTCTAGTTCTCTCTTTCCTCCCACTGATCTACGGGCACCAGAAGTAGAAAAGAAAGGTATCATTGCTTCCACCTCCACTCATTAAACTTTCATGTCTTATTCTCCTTCTACACTAATAATTCAGAGAAAGTACTTTAATAACAAAACTAGGACTTAGTATGATAACCCACACTTTTCTACACCTACTGCTCTTTCTAATTTCAAACGGGCAACTCCTTAAGAAGAGTCTTGTCAAAAAACGTTTGCGGCCAGCACCCCAAGAAGAAAACTCCTTTACCCGAGTCTAGTGTCCGATTCCTTCAGGTAGAAAATCAGGCTAAAAATATAACAGCAATTGCCACTTTGTGATAGCAGAGGTGACCAGAAAACGATGCACTGACCTTTTCTTCTCTTTCCCTGAAAAGCAAGGGAAAAATATTTTCAAGGAAGAGTAATTTCAAAGCTTAGCAAACCTAGAAACCAGGGGGTTTAATTACTTATTCGCGTGGGGAGCGCCCAGACAGAAGAGGCCAAGGAACTGGACACAAAACAGAAGTCTCTGCGTCATTTGTTAATGCTTAAATCTGAAAACTGTGACTCTGATTATAACACGTTAGAAAGCCCACATTAGGACAAAGCAGTCACATGCGCTTTCTCTCTCTCTGAACTGATTCCTTTATCTTCAGTTTATTCTTGCCTTCTGCCCTGCCAAATATCAAAAGCTTTGTTTCAACAAGTCATGTAACCTCTGAGAGTTACTTCCCACCACTGCTCTTATCACACACTCTTCTTACAAACAGAATTTTTTTGCTAAATCACCTGCTGTATAACTGTGACAGGCAGAATAATGGCGCCCCCAAAGATGTCCACATCCTAATCCCAGGAACCTGTGAAGCTGTTCTGTGGCAAGAGGGAATTAAAGGCTGCATATGGTATTAACGTTGCTAATCAACGGACTTTAAGACAAGGAAGTTAACCTGGATTATCCAGGTGAGCCCAATGTAATCACAGGTCTTATAAGTGAGAGAGGGAGGAAAGAGAATCAGTGTCAGAGTGATTGGGTGTGAGAAAGACGTGCCTGGCCATGGCTGGCTTTGAAGATGGAAGCGGGCCCCGAGCCAGGAAATGCAGTGAGACCTCTAGAAGCTAGAAAAGGCAAAGAAACATGCTTCACTGGAGCTTCCCTGCTGCCGCTTTGATTTTAGCCCGCTGAGACCCATACCAGAAAGCAAGGTATTAGATTTGTGTAGTTTCAAGCCTCCAAGTTTCTGCAAATTCTGCTAACAGTGGCGATGGGGAACTTATCCAACAGGTATTTACAAGAGTTGGAGAGAAAAGGGCCTTCATTTTTATTCTCTTGCTTAAAAACATCAGTTTGAACTAAAAAATTCCTAAAACTAAAGGGAACTCCCCCACTGCCTGCCGTGACACCTGGGTGTGGCCGCCACCTGCCCCTCCACGAGCCCCCCTTTAGGTAGCTGCTACCCTTCTCCCAGCTCAGGGGCTACTCCTCAGGTTGGGACTGTGGCCGCACGAGGGGTGCCAGAAGCCAGGCCCCTGAGAGGCCATTTAGGACGTTCTCAAAAGTTGACTATTTGCTCAACAGCATTTCCACCAGGATAATCATGTGGCTAATACCAGGTAATTGAGATGGTTCCCTTCTTTGAAGGAACTATTTCAAACCTTTTTCACAGTATAATTTTATTTTACAAGGAAAAAAAACTAAGCTTGAAGATATTTCTTATCCAAAATAGCCCAGTATCTTGAATCCTACAAAGTACTTTATATGTTGTCAGCTGTTGATTATCAAGGCACTGATTAGCTAATTTGTAGTGCTTTGAAATTAAGAATTTCTGGTGCCTTGGCCTCCATCCAGCTGCCTACCTTTTGCCTGTTGCCTTAGTTCATTGCTATCGCCTGTTGATGGGACAGGGAAGGAGAGAAGACAAAAGAGAAGACTTGATCATTGTGTCTGTCACCCTAAATAAGATCTCGTTAACAGAAGAGTCTGACACTTCCAGTTTTCTTAGAGACAGAAAGAGCTAATCTGGCCAAAAATAGAAGCCAGAACTAATCGTAAGCAACAAAGGGAAATCATACTTTTCAAAAATCAATAGTAAGTTTCCCCTACACTGAAGAGCTTTTTTTAATTATAAAAGTTTTTCATGTTTGTTGTAAAAAGAAAACAGAACTATATAGATTATTCGCATTACATAAAACCAACAACTACTTCCATTATTCACTTACTCATCTGTATTTGAAAACGGTTTTGTTTCAGTTGTGCATATGTTCCCTTCCCTGTTTTTTGCTTCATATTTGCTTCAAAGGCTGTAAAAGCAGCTCTAAAGAGCTGTGTGTGGCCTTAGGGTAGGGAGTTTCACAGACTATTTATTTCTATTCCTCATTAGCACAACTGAAACATAAATCACTACCACAAATTTTCCCCTCACCCCTGACCAGGCCTTCTACATGTACTGAAAACAGTTATGTGGATGTGACCTAGAGAACGATCACATGCAGGAAAGTCGTGTTGCCACATTTTCTGCACATTCTGCAACCAGAAACGATTTGATAAAATGTATGTTCTAGGCAAGCTTGTTTTTACATTTAACGCTTGCTTTCTGTAACATGAAATAAATATGCTATATGTTGAATGCAGTTGGTCCTGAGTGATACAGCACAAATAATTGCTTTGAGAGCAGTTATCAAAAATGATGCAGGTGGTTCCAAAAGTTATATGGAATTGCACAGATATCCTAAATGCACTTTTGAGTAAATTTCTCAGCTACCGGAGGTGGTGCAGCTGCTTCAGTCCCCTTTCGGCACAGCGTATGTTTTTATCCATGTATGTCATCCACCATTTCAAGTGATGGAAGAGATCGCTCCCCATCTTAGTTTCCTCTTGGGGTAAGGGGATGTACGAGCACTACCTAGCGCTGGGAAGAGCTGGTCGTCTAAATTATCGCAAAAGAAGCATAATTGTGACATTTCAACATGAGCTGGGTGAGTGAATCAGCAAAGGAGTCACAGCAAGTTAATAATCAGTGAGGTTGGAGAAAAATGGTACAGATGAACCGGTTTGCAGGGCAGAAATTGAGACACAGATGTAGAGAACAAACGTATGGACACCAAGGGGGGAAAGCAGCAGCAGGTGGGGTATGGTGGTGTGATGAATTGGGAGATTGGGATTGACATGTATACACTGATGTGTATAAAATGGATGACTAGTAAGAATCTGCTGTATAAAAAATAAAATAAAATAAAATTCAAAAGTTCAAAAAAAAAAAGAACAGAATGAATGAACAGGATCTAATTCAAAATATAAGATAATAAAACATATTTCAAAAATTAAAAAAAAAAATCAGTGAGGTTGGAGATTGAAATTTTATTTGGGGAAGGCTATCAAAATAGGGCCCATAGGAAAGTAAGTCCCTTTAACTAGAAATATGGAATAACAACACTGAAATGGTGTGCATCTGAAAAGTGAATAAATAGATACTAAGAGCAAGTGAGTCAGAAGCACATGAGCGGTTGAACTCCAGAGACCAGATCAAGCAGTGCTGCTTAATACCATCACATGATCTGCCCCGAGGCCCATATTTAATTAAAATAAGGAGTGGAGCACAGCAAAAACCAGAAGAACACTGTTGCTCTTAGCGGATGGAGCCAGAGGAGTTACAAGTTAAACCTTGATTGCCTGGATCTGTGAGAATTCAGCATGGAATGTCTCTACTGTTTCCTGGGATTTCTGCTTCTGGCTGCAAGACTGCCACTTGATGCTGCCAAACGTGAGTAACTGTCAATTTCTGTATTTTTAACCCATTCTCTGGCTATTGTCTGAAGTGATGGGTTTGTCTGAAGTAACTTTGCCTGAGCCCAAAGTTGGACTTTAGGAAGCATTCACGCTCACTTGTTTCTTCTTCCGAAAACCACTGGGGATGTTGAAAGTACAGCAGAATGTGTTCAGTCCCCGTTCTTTGCTCCAGGCTCTTGAAGTGAAAGACGTGCAGCCCCTCTGCTGTGGAGGTTTTTTCTGTCAAAATTGCCACCCACTCTCTTAGAGACATTGGGAGAGTGGCAGTGGGGGGGGTGGGGTGAAGGGCACAGTCTCTGGCTTGAGAACGCAGCAGCGCTACCCACTAAATTTTGTTTCGTTGCCATCCAACAGCATAGAGCCTCAGATGAAATGGGGCCCAAAATCTAATAATCTCAACCCAGAAGCTATTGCCAATCCTGCTGAGGGAATTCCCTGGTGATCCAGTGGTTTGGACTCCATGCTTTCACTGCCGAGGGCCCAGGTTTGATCCCTGGTCAGGGAACTAAGATCCCACAAGCCGCTTGACAAAAAAAAAAAAAAAATCCTGCTGATAGGTTTTCACAGACCTGCAGGAGTTTGCTGCCACTGTAGTGAGGATACTGAGAAAAGAGCTAAAGCCCTGGGTCTCTTTTCTAGTTAGAGTAGAGGCTGGGGACTTTTTAACAATGCTGATGTCCAGATCAATGAGATCAGAATCTTTGGAGGTGGGGTTGGAGCATCCTTGTTTAAAAATCTCCTCTTGTGATTGGAACGGAAGCCAGAGCTGCGAGCCACTGAGCTCACCGACGGCCCACTTGTCCAGCCCAGGGGATGGGCAGCCATGGCAGCCCCTATCCTCCAGTGGAGTGGGAGAAGGAAGTGAATTAGACATCTCCCAGAAGGTCCACTCCACCTCACTCCAGTAGAGTGACAACGTTCCCTGGAGGAAAAGTCCTGATTTTGCCAGACGACTCCACTGGGGGAGGTGGGCGCTGAGAAGGGTCCCCCCCGTGTGTGCGCCCTGTGCTGGCCGCTTCACTTCCATCAGTCGGGTAGTCCTCACAGCCCGTTTTGCGGAGCAGATGGTCCTCCCACTCCTCAACGGGTGAGGAAACGAGGAGCCCAGGTCGGGCTTTTCACCTGCGGGGCCCAGATCTAAGAGAGGAGGATCCTGGACACACGTGCGCGCGCTCCTCTCACTCCTCCCAGCGGGAGAGAAAAGCCCTACAACGAAGAGGTCCTTGCAGAGGGCGATCCCCGGCGGCTGCTGGGTGGAGGAGAAAGAGAGGGGGCCGCTGCAGGCTCTGGGTGGGGGTGGGGCTGAGGAGCGGGCGCTGGGCGCGCCGGGAGCCCGCGGGGCTGGGGTCCGGGATGGGGACCTGGGCTGGGGGGAGGGGAGGAGAGTGTCCGGAGGCCAGTTCTACCGCCAGCGCTGAGGCCGGTGACGGCGCAGGAAGAGGACCCGCGACTTCGACCCGGGAGCCCAGACGCCCGGGCTGTGCCGGCGGGGGGCCGGGCCGGAGAGCGGCGGCCCGGGGTTTGTCGCTCGTCTGGGCCGCACGGGGCCTCGCAACAGCCCGGGGAGGCCGGGCAGGCCGGCGCTGTTCCCCTGTCCCGGACAAGGGGGAAGGGCCGCACGGCGGATACGAGGACGAGGAAGGCTTTTGTGGCAGCCGCTGTCCTTCCTGCCAGCCGTGGGGCTGGACCACGAGTGACTCAGCGCCCCCGAGCTTTCGCTTCTTTGTTTGCAAAACTGGGTTATAGGGTTCTTGTGACATCAGCTAACAAGTGCCTGGAGTAGGAGTCGTTCGTGGCAGCAACTGTCTTGTCTACATGTCCCCCCCGCCCCAGGACAGACTCCCACAGAGGTCCGGGGGATGGAGGGACAGAGAGCGGACAGGTCAGTGGGAGGCCCCTGCACCTAATTGTAGCCTGCTGTCCACCAGCAGCCCCTTGCTCTGCTCAGCAAGGCCGATTAGCCTGAGGCGGGCTGGCAGTTTGAGAGGAGGCCCAACCTATTAGCCACGTAACAAAACCTGCTGTGCCTGGCTTCCCCTTGCCTTAAGACGAAATATCCTGGCCACAAAAAATAAGGATGGGTAGAATTTAGCAGTATATCAGACACCAAGGGATTCCTTGCCATTTTCCAGTCATAGCCGTGGTAAAAAGAGGAAGGAGAGGCTATTGACAGAGTAGCTCACAAGCGGCCAAGCCGCCATGTCTCTGCTAGTAGACAGAGCAGGGCGTCCGAAGGGTAGAGGGAACAGCCACAGGGGTGCTGGGTGCGACCCCATTTACCTTCACATCTATTCCCCTCCCCACTTCCTTTTTTAAAGTCTTACTGTTGGGGGTTTTTTGATTGTTTATTCTATTTTCTAATTCAACTTTTTATTTTTTTTATTTTATTTTTTAAAGGGAACGCTTTTATTTATTTATTTATTTTGGCTGTGTTGGGTCTTCGTTTCTGTGCGAGGGCTTTCTCTAGTTGTGGCGAGCGGGGGCCACTCTTCATCGCTGTGCGCGGGCCTCTCACTGTCGCGGCCTCTCTTGTTGCGGAGCACAAGCTCCAGACGCGCAGGCTCAGCAGTTGTGGCTCACGGGCCTAGTTGCTCCGCGGCATGTGGGATCTTCCCAGACCAGGGCTCGAACCCGTGTCCCCTGCATTGGCAGGCAGATTCTCAACCACTGCACCACCAGGGAAGCCCTCAACTTTTTATTTTGAGGTTATTGTAGATTCACATGCACTTTTAAGAAATAATACAAAGAGATCCCCCGCTATGTACCCTTTACAGGGTTTCTCCCAATGGTAACATTTTGCAAAGTTGTAGTACAATGTGGCAACCAGGACATTGACATTGACACGGTCACAATGCAGAACAGTCACATCACCACAAAGATCCAAACCCACTTCCCTTTCCCACTCCGCCCAACCCCCAGCCCCTGGCAACCACTAATCCATTCTCCAGTTTTATAATTTTGTAACTTCAAGAATGTTAGAGAAATGGAATCATACAGTATGTAATTTAGGGGAGCTGGCTCTTTTTTACTCAACATAATCTATTGAGGTTGTTGTGTATATCAATAGCTAGTTCTTGATCACTGACTGGTATACCTTACTACATGGATGTACCACAGTTTATCCATTTGCCCACTGAAAGATTTCTGGGTTGTTGCAGCTTGGGCTATTATGAATAAAGCTGCTCTGAACATTAATGTACAGGTTTTTATGTGAACATAAGTTTCCATTTTTCTGGTACAAATGCCCATGAGTACAACTGCTTGGTTGCATAGTAATTGCATGTTTAGTTTTACAAGAAACTGCCAAAGTGTTTTCCAGAATGGCGGTACCACTTCCACCAGCAGTGTATGAGTGATTCAGTTTCTCTACATCTTCACCTACATCTGATGTCATTTTTTAAAATAAATTTATTTATTCTATTTTTGGCTGCATTGGGTCTTCGTTGATGCGCGTGGGCTTTCTCTAGTTGGGGTGAGCAGGGGCTACTCTTTGTTGTGGTGCTCAGGCTTCTCATTGTGGTGGCCTCTCTTGCTGCAGAGCACAGGCTCTAGGCATGCGGGCTTCAGCAGTTGTGGCACACGGGCTCAGTAGTTGTGGCACACGGGCTTAGTTGCTCCGCGGCATGTGGGATCTTCCCGGACCAGGGCTTGAACCCATGGCCCCTGCATTGGCAGGCGGATTCCTAACCACTGAGCCACCAGGGAAGCCCCTGATGTCAGTATTTTTAATTTTAGTCTTTCTGATAGGTATGCAGTGATATCTCATTGCGGTTTTAATGTGCATTTACTCACTGGCTAATGATACTGAACATCTTTTCACGTGTTACTTTGCCTTCTGTACATCCTCATCTGTGAAATGTCTGGTCAGGTCTTTTTCCTGGATTATTTGATTTTTTAACATTGAGTTTTGAAAATCCTTTATATGTTCTAGATATTATTCCTTTTTTGAAATGTGGTTTGCAAATATTTTTCTCCCAGCAATGTGCCTTTTTATCCTCTTCACATGGTATTTCACAGAGCAAAATTTTTTAATTTTAATGAGGTCCAGTTTATCAATTTCTCCTGTTATAGATTATGGTTTTGGTGTTAAGTCTAAGAATTCTTGCCTACCTAGAGCCTGAAGATTTCTCCTATGCTTTTTACTTTTTTACAGTGCCATGTGTTGAAAGGCTATCTTTTCTCCATTGGATTATATTTGCAAAAATCAGTAGGGCATATCTGTGAGTCTATTTCTGGGTTCTATAGTCTGTTCTATGGGCCTATGTGTCTATTCTTTGTCACTCGCCTTTTAAGTTTGTATTTTTCCTTGATTTTTGACATTTATTTTTTTTTTAATTTATTTATTTTTATTTATTTATTTATTTATTTTTGGCTGTGCTGCGCACGGGCATTCTCCAGTTGTGGCGAGTGGGGACTACTCTTCGTTGCAGTGCCCGGGCTTCTCATTGTGGTGGCTTCTCTTGTTGCGGAGCATGGGCTCTGGAGCATGGGGGCTTCAGTAGATGCGGCCCATGGGCTCTAGAGCACAGGCTCAGTAGTTGTGGCGCACGGGCTTAGTTGCTCCGCGGCATGTGGGATCTTCCCGGACCAGGGCTCGAACCCGTGTCCCCTGCATTGGCAGGTGGATTCTTAACCACTGCGCCACCAGGGAAGCCCAGACTTTTGACATATAAAATCAGAGGAGAAATCTGTGTTTGGATTATGTTTCTGGAAACACTGACATTCACTCAGGATCTGAGGAAGAGGAAGACTTTCGAAGGGTAGAAAAAACTGATCCTGGGACTCAAAGATGCAAATCTTCATTTCTACTTGATTACAGATGACTCTGAGTGAATCATATCACTTCTCTAGGCCTGAATTTCTTCGTCTATAAATGAAAGGATTTGAACGAACTATTCTTAGTTCTTTCTATATAGCACATTCTACCATTCCATGACTCAACATTCAACTGAATTTCCAGTTATAATAAACATTTATTGATAAACATAGATTTCCTGCCCTCACTTTTTTCCTTTTTGGAAACAGATACTATCTCACAGTATCACAGGACATTTGTTTTTTTGCCTGATGTGAAGGCCCAGAGGAGAAACATGGCCTGAAATCCCACAGCCTGTTTCGTAGTGGGTTCTGTAACTTCCAGCTCAATGTTCTTTCCCACTCCATCTGCCTCCATTATAAGAAGGGAATTACGTGCTTCCCCTTCCTCCTACCAGCAAAGAGGAGTAGAAGGCAGAGGCTAGTGGCATCCATTCAGTATGGTTTCTCTGAGTACCTTCTAAATACCGCCCCTCATAGGAGGCCTCTTTCAGGATGTAAGAGAAAAGGCAGTGTTTCTGTCTCTGAGTCCATAGCCAGACCAAGACACAAGACCATATGACTAGATGAGACAACAGTTTATAGCAGTGTATGATTAGGGGCTGGCGAGGGTTATAGACAGTGGAGCTTTTGCCTGTGAGTAACAGATTTATTGTCTCAATCCACCCAGACGTAGACAAGGCTGGAGGAAGAGCTCAACAACATTGTCAAGGACTCTTTCTTTTCATCCATCTATTCTGACACCCTTGGTGTGCTGGCCTGCTTCCTCAGATTTTTGCCCTCATGGTTAAATATGGCTGTCACAGTCCAGGCATCACATCATTATACTACTGTCTCCAAAATCAATTCTCAGGAGGAAAAAATGGAGTTTTTTTCCACTTTTTTTTAATGATGGAGGAAAATGTTTCCCAGAAGCCTCCAGCAGACTTGCTCTCAGCTCCCGTCGGCCAGGATCTAATCATCAGTTCCTGCCCAAACTGTAAGGAAAGCTAGGAAAGTGATCCTCTGGAATTTTGAATCATTCTGGCAAAAACTCTGCAACAAGAGAAAGAGGATAGGTGCAGGCAGGAACTGTCCGCTACAGTCCTCAAAGAAAGGACAGACAATGTGACCACCAGACTAGTCAGGAGAGGCAAAAAGACAGACATCAAGATTGGAAAGAATTTTAAAAGAATTGGAATACTATAAACCTTGGAGCAACCACTCAAAACAAAGAGATATAGCTAATAAGCCAATAATGCAGATAAAATGGAATCCAAAAATAATCCCAATAAGTATAAGAAAAGAAGAAAAAAGGGATAAAGAACAGAATGGATAAATAGAAAACATATAGTAGACAAATCCCACAATATTGATAATTACATTAAATGTAAATTACCTAAACACTCCAAATAAAGGGTAAAAATTATTAGACTAGATTTTTTTTAAAAACCAACAATATGCTGTCTACAAGAAACCCACTTCAAATATAAAAATATTTATAGGTTAAAAGTAAAAGGATGGGGACTTCCCTGGTGGTGCAGTGGTTAAGAACCCTCCTGCAATGCAGGGTACACAGGTTTGATCCCTGGTCTGGGAAGATTCCACATGCCACAGAGCAACTAAGCCCGTGCACCACAACTGCTGAGCCTGCACTCTAGAGCTCATGAGTCACAACTACTGAGCCCGTGTGCCACAACTACTGAAGCCCACGTGCCTAGAGCCCATGCTTCACAGCAAGAGAAGCCACCACAACGAGAAGCCTGCGCACGACAATGAAGAGTAGCCCCCGCTCGCCACAACTAGAGAAAGCCTACATGCAGCAATGAAGACCCAAGACAGCCAAAAATAAATATAAATAAATTAATTAATTTAAAAAAATGTTTTTAATATGCAAAAAAAAAAAGTAAAAGGATGGAAAAAGATGTACCAGTTAAACACTAAGCACTAATATCAAAGTATTCTTCAGAACAAGGAATATTACCAGAGAAAAAGAAAGTCAATTCCTAATGTTAAAAGGGTCAATTCATCAAGAAGACTTAACAATTTAAAATAGAGCTTCAAGATACATAAAGCAAATAATGCCAACTGAAAGACAAAGTTGGCAAACTGGCACATCCATAATTATAGTTGAAGATTTCAACATTCCTCTTTCAGTAACGAAATAACAAGCACACAGAAAATCAACAGGAACAGAGAAGTTGCCAAAGACAATACCAACCAGCCTGACATAAGTGACATTAAAAAAACACAATACCCCACAACTATAGACTACACAACTGTATATGGAACGTTCACCAAGACAGACCATGTGCTGGGCCATAAAAACATTTGTTCAGCAGTGGGCCCTCCAGTACTGGTACACGTCTCCTGGAACCTTGGAGGCATTCCTCAGCCTGGCACTCCTTGAGCCAAGTAAACCGTTCAGAATGGAAAAAGATGAAAGACTGCTCTGAAGATCATTGGCATCAGTGTCTTTCCTAATGATAGTGTATCAAATCCAAATATTCAGAAGACATGTTTTGAGAAACCAAACGATGTCTAAGAAATACTGACATTCAAAAATGTTCCTTGATTCACTTAAAGTACATAAAGAGATAGGGTCTGAGTACTTGTATTCAAGGTATTTCTGGTACGCATTTTTTAAAAAAGCACTTTCTATCTGCTTCACATATTGGAAATATTATGTATGTGCTTTCCAATCTTATGAAGTGAAAAGCTGCTTTAACCATTGTTAGATAATACTAAATGAGAGATGAGGTAGACAAAATAATTTTTTTTCAAATATTGTTATAGGCGTTCATGATGTGCTGAGCAGTGAAAGACCTTCTGGTTATATGCGGGAGCACAAGCAATTAAATGGCTGGTCATCAGATGAAAATGACTGGAATGAAAAACTCTATCCAGTGTGGAAGAGGGGAGACTCGAGGTGGAAAAACTCTTGGAAAGGTAAATCAAAAGACTCAACCAAAACAACTGTAATTTCTTTTTTTTTTTAATTTCAAGTGTACAACATAGTGATTCAATTTTTTTAACTGAAGTATAGTTGATTTACAATGTTGTGTTAATTTCTGCTTACAGCAAAGTGATTCTGATATATATATATGTATATGTTCATATATATATATGAAGACACACATTCTTTTTTTTAATATTCTTTTCCATTATGGTTTATCTCAGGATATTGAATATAGTTCTATAGTTCCCTGTGCTATACAGTAGGACCTTGTTGTTTATCCATTCTATATGTAACAGTTTGTATCTGCCGACCCCAAACTCCCAGTCCATCCCTCCCCCACCTCTCCTCCCCCTTGGCAATAACAAGTCTGTTCTCTATGTCTGTGAGTCTGTTTCTGTTTCATAGATAGGTTCGTGTCATATTTTAAATTCCACATATAAGTGCTACCATATGGTATTTGTCTTTCTCTTTCTGACTTACTTCACTTAGTATGATAATCTCTAGGTCCATCCATGTTGCTGCAAATGGCATTATTTCATTCTTTTTTATGGCTGAATAGTAGTCTGTTGTATATGTGTACCACATCTCTTCTTTATCCATGCATATGTTGATGGACATTTAGGTTGTTCCATGTGTTGGCTACTGTGAACAGTGCTGCTGTGAACATAAGGGTTCATGTATCTTTTTGAATTATAATTGTCTGGCTATATTCCCAGGAGTGGGATTGCTGGGTCATGTGGTAATTCTATTTTTAGTTTTTTGAGGAACTTCCATACTGTTTTCCATAGTAACTGTACCAATTTACATTCCCACTAACAGTATAAGAGGGTTCCCTTTTCTCCACACCCTCTCCAACATTTATTATTTGTGGACTTTTTGTTGATGGCCATTCTGACTGGTGTGAGTTGATACCCCATTGTAGTTTTGATTTCCATTTCTCTAATAATTAGCAATATTGAGCATCTTTTCATGTTCCTATTGGCCATCTGTATGTCTTCTTTGGAGAAATGTCTATTTAGGTCTTCTGCCCATTTTCCAATTGGGTTGTTTGATTTTTGTTGTTGAGTTGCATGAGCTGTTTGTATATTTTGGAAATTAATCCCTTGTCAGTCACATTGTTTGCAAATATTTTCTCCCATTCCGCAGGTTGTCTTCTAATTTATGGTTTCCTTTGCTGTGCAGAAGCTTGTAAGTTTGATTAGGTCCCATCTGCCAAACAGCTGTAATTTCTTATTTCAGTTAGCCTTGTAGATTGTAGACTCTGAGATCACAGGGATCATGGTGCTTCCATGAATGACAGTACTCTAGTTACCAAGTGGGAGGCACCTGGATTTGGCAATCTGTCCTTTATCTCAACAATATCACTTTCTAAATTCCTCTCCCCCACCACACACACAGTAAAATCGCCTTAGAAATTTACAATTGGTGCCTCTTGGAAGATTTTGAAGAGCAAACAGGTTTGGCCTCAAACTTAAGTAACTGATGTGGGAATGGTCATCTTCAGAAGTTCTGAGACTCCAGGGCACTTTGGTCATCTCAAAAGTGTGGTTTGTCAGAAAGTTAATATCTTTCTGTTCATATCAAAAACCAATGAATCCTTCAGTCATTGGTTTTGAAATTAAAAATTGCAAACCTTTAATACCTGTCTCCTCAATCCAATTAAATAAATTTTTAATTATTTTAAGTAAATGTTCTTTCTGTGGTTAGAGAATTCTTCAATTGGTCTGACTTTTTAAGTTTGTCTTCTGGAATGCTGTACTCTGACAGCAAAAGTTAAGAATCCTGCAAATAGTTTGTAAAGAGGCATAAGGATCCTCTGGTTCTTATTTGTAGATTTAACTTTACTTTTATTTGTTTATCAGTGAAAGGGAAAACAGGTGTTTGATTGAGCTCCACTTTTCTATGCCCTAGGAGGCCGTGTGCAGGCACTTCTGACCAGTGATGCACCAGCACTGGTGGGCTCAACTATAACATTCGCAGTGAACCTGGTATTCTCCAGATGCCAACAGGAAGATGCCAGTGGCAACATAGTCTATGAGAAGAACTGCAGAAATGGTAAGGAATGTTAGTCACATCACAGGAACACGCTAGTTCTCCTAACTACTGGAGACCCTCCTCATAAACCTTAATGCTCACAGGTACTTCTGTAAATGCAAGATGCTGCAGTTGTCCCTTGTCACCGCCTCCTCAAGTTGGATGACAGGGGATGTGAATATGTCCCTCCATCAACATCAGCCAAACCCATTTCGGCCAACTGGTGTCTCTCCGCTACTTGGAACTCTCCTCAAATCTACATTGTCAGGCTTGGCCTTTCTTTTTTGGCTGCCCTTTGCTGCATGTGGGATCTTAGTTCCCCGACCAGGCATCGAACCCATGCCCCCCTCCCCTACATTGGGAGCTTGGAGTCTTAACCACTGGACCACCAGGGAAGTCCCTAGGCTTGGCCTTTTCTTAGTGTCCAGTTGATTGGAAAGAGAATACCTTGTTGGTTCTCAGATTTTGGTTTTACTACTTGGAATTCTTCTGGCTACTCAAAGAATAGTCAATTTGACAGATCTTTGTTAATCAGATAGGTTTCTGCTCACAAGAATTCCTTAAGCTGTGTGCCTAGCACAAATGCTAAGATGTGTCTATTTTGGTTTTGCTTTGCTCTTAGTTAAAGCAGATAAGCTCTTTGCCCATGTTAAAGAGCACAAATGATTACAAATACATCAAGGGGGATTATCTTGTTTGAACTGTACAGCCTTAACAACTCAGGTAATTACTGAGATTCCTCAGTCAGTAACAAGGCTAATAAGTGCGGTTATGATCTGATTTTATTACTTAGAACTTCTATGAAACAGTCGATGTGTTTATTTCTTATTAATTCATCATCTGCCTATGAAGAAAACAATAAATTCTGTGTAGAAAGAGTTTGATAATTAAAAAGTGCTGTTTATAATCGTCTGTAATTTTTCTTTCTTTCTAAAAAAGTTAATTCTTATGAATGTTTCAAATGACAGTCTAGCCCTCTGAGCACTTTTATATGAAAGGGTCCTTGTGACTTATGAAAAGTTATATAAAGTATATATCACCACTAGAAGAAACTAGAATTTTTGAAGAAATGACTAATTCCAGGTGTAGGACAGGGAAAGTACCATGTGAACCAGGGACATCTTGTGCCAGAAAACAAGGGAGTAATGGGGACATGTCACAGGGACACAGAAGGCAGCTTGAGGGGCTCCTACTGGCCATGTTTGGGACAATTTAAGAATTAAAACAATAATGGCTGTAGTAGATTGATAAATATAAAGTCTCTTCATAAATGTCAGTGACATAAAAAAAACAAGGGTGAGGGGATTGTTCTAGATGAAAAGATATTGATCATGACTTGTTTAGAATGGAAAACTGATGTTTTCCAAAACATACAGAAAAGTAGAAAGCAGGTACTTCGAGAGTCAACAAATTTAACATTTTTTTCCTGTTTCCGTCTATCTATCTATCTACCTATCTAGGTATCTATCATCTATCTATCTATATTTCTAGGTATATTTCTTTTTTTTTTTCTGAATCATTTGAAGAAACAAAATAGCCAAATGTATGATGTGACCCTTGACTAGATTGTGGTAGGCGTGGCGATGACGTGGTTAGGTAGGAGAATGTCCTTATTCTTCGGAGATGTGTGCTGAAGTCTCTAGGAGAGGAGAGTCATAATGTCAAATGAGTCAGGGAAAAAAAGCTACAGACAGAGAGAGTGTATCAAAGTAAAAAGATACAGCATCCCTCAGTTTGGTTTGAATATTCTTGTGATTTGGAGACCCAATATGAAGATAAACATATTAAGTGATAGCTCTAAATTTCCTGAAAAATTGCTTTATATAAAACTCATTGAGGCCTTCCATGGTGGCACGGTGGTTAAGAATCCTCCTGTCAAGGCAGGGGACACAGGTTCGTGCCCTGGTCCAGGAAGATCCCACATGCTGCGGAGCAACTAAGGCCGTCCGCCACAACTACGGAGCCCACACGCCACAGGTACTGAAGCCCATGCACCTAGCGCCCATGCTCCGCAACAAAAGAAGCCACGGCAATGAGAAGCCCGTGCACCACAATGAGAGTAGCCTCCACTCACCGCAACTAGAGAAAGCCGGTGTGCAACAATGAAGACCCAAGGCAGCCAAAAATAAATAAATAAAATAAATTTATTTAAAAAAAAAAAAAACTCATGGAAACATAACATGTAGGCAGAAAAATGCACAGGTTGTAAAGGTACCATTAGATGAATTCTGAATATTAGGGTTTTAGTTGCCCAACCATATTTAAACGAGTTATGAAAAAATATGAAAATGCGTTGAATTCAATGAAGAGCATTGAGCGTTCTGAGTCAATCATGGCGTGTTCCTTTCTCTCTTTAGATACTGGTCCATCTCCTGACCCGTATGTTTACAACTGGACGGCATGGACAGAGGACAGTGACTGGGGAAATGGCACCAGACAAGGCCATCACGGGAAGCCTTTCCCGCACCCCCCAAAATGGAATTTCGTCTATGTGTTCCACACACTGGGTTGGGCTTTGACAAACCCCCTTAGCTTCTTCTTTACCTTTCCTTCAAATTTTAAATTTTTTCTCTTTCCGTATTCTATAACTGAGAATTACAACACTGGGAGTTTAGCAACAGTTACTCTTTTAACTTTCCTTAGCTGGAGTGGAGGGTGAGGGATAAAAGTTAAATCTGGGTTAGCCTTGCCATATCTCCAGGACATCAAATAATTAAAAGGAGAAAAAGACAGGTTCAGCTTTCTTTTTTTAAAACAAAGCTACTCAGGGACTTCCCTGGTGGTCCAGTGGCTAAGCCTCCGCGCTAACAATGCAGGCGGCCCGGGTTCGATCCCTGGTCAGGGAACTACGATCCCACATGCCGCAACTAAGAGTTCGCCTGCCGCAACTAAAAATCCCGTGTGCCGCAACAAAGATCCTGCACACAGCAACAAAGATTCCGAGTGCTGCAACTAAGACCCAGCACAGCCAGATAAAAAAATAAATATTTTAAAACAAAGCTACTCAATTTTTTTCCGTCTAAAACACTAATATGAAAAATAATATTTATTTATTTGAACCGCACACGGATGGGCATTTGTTGATTTATTCTTTAATTTTTTTAATGTTTTTAAAAGAATTTTAAGAATTTAACTTATGCTCTTTGTAGGAAATTTGGAACATGCAGAAACACACAAATGAAAAATCAGTCATCATAATTCATACCAGAGATTATCGTTGTTAACATGATGGTGTTTTCTCTACTAGTATTTCTTTCTTTCTTTTTTCTTAGTATTTTTTGATTAAGATCATAAAATATACACATTTTGATCAGTATCATGAGCATTGGCTAAAATTCTTGCACGGCTTGTGGGATCTTAGTTCCCTGACCAGGTATCAAACCCAGGCCCCAGCAGTGAAAGCACCGAGTCCTAACCACTGGACCGCATGGGAGTTCTCTAAACTTTTTTATATACATTATTTTAATGACCACATAATATTCTATTGAGTAAAAGTAAAATAATCTAACTACTCTTCTTCTTTGACATAGCCTACCCTCTTTTTATTTTTTTTTAACCACAAATGGTATCCACTTTGCTTTACTATTAGTGAAGTGATTTTTTTTTTTAAGGAGGACTAAATTTAGGTTATTATTAGCAAAGCTGCTAAATTCTTAGTTAAAAATCTTACCAGGTGCCACCTGGCTCTGAGTATTTCAAATCTGCTACCAATCATGCAGACTCCAAATTTCTAAATGTTTGGTCTGTCTTCATGAATTACAAACAGCTTCTCTTTCTTCAATTAACTTATTTATAAATCAAAATAACATATTAATAATACATGGTCCAGTTGAACAGAGTACAAAATATATAACAAATGCTATGCTTGTCTATTTAAATCAGCTGATTTAAAGCCGACTTTTTTCAGTCCCTTCATGGCCCTGTCAGTGAATTCCCCAAGTGTCATGATTTCTTTGACCTGACAGTCTGCATGGAGTCACTTAGGCTCACTAACACTCCAGATTCTGTTTCGCCTAGTTAACGTCCATTAACTTAACTAGTTAAGATGTCTTTATTTAACATCAGTTTCCAGCCCAGAAACCGCTGTTTTCCTAACAAGACGGTTTTGAATTTCCATCTTCTGCTGAGGTCTCAGAGTTAACTAATATTTTTCCTCAGCTAAGCGCTGCCTCTGTGCTCGGTGCCAGAACTAACATTTCCTCACGTATCACTAATTCCAAGAGACACCTCTTCCCCCTATAACCTCTAACAGAACTGCCTCTGCATTTCAAGGTAAAGGGGGATCGCAAGCCTTTCCTGACACTTTGTTATTTTTTGGGCTGCAACTCGCGCCGTGTGAGACCTTACTTCCCCGACCAGGGATTGAACCCGTGGCCCCTACAGTGGAAGCACAGAGTCTTAACCACTGGACCGCCAGGGAAGGCCTCCCTTTCCTGACACCTCTGACCATGTGATGAACATGGTCTTTAAACATCCCCATCTCACAAGCATCCATCTTACAATACTTGTTGTTTCAATGACACACCTGTGCCAGGTGCCTCAAAAGGATTAGAAAAATCCTTGAGCCCTGAAGGAGAGGAATTACTTTCACTAGCTAGCCAGTGGCAGTTAGATTTAGGTTAGAGTGGGAGAAAGAAAAAGAAGGACTCAAGGGCCCTAGAAATGTTAATGGAACTACTCCGTTCCTTTTTATACCCACCATACCCTGTTTCTTTTTCATTACTTACTGCATTTTTATATACAAATACTACTAGAAGGTAGAGGATTCTAGTTCCCTAAAAGAAAAAAAAAAGTTGCTTAACAATATAGCTGAACTACTAATATTGTTACAAAAATAAGGTAGATTTTTGGATATATTTTTAACTCCCTTGGACACCTACATTAAAGGTATTTTCTGTGGGAAACATATGTATTTCAAGTGCCAGATCACTTCCTTCTAAAAATTATTTGTAAACTAAGGACTAATGGCATTATCCCACTAAACAGCTCTTTTCATTTTAATCAACTATCTACAATTACATTTGTTTGTGAGATTGTTTTGTAAGGTTTTATATAAAAATGAGCACTGCCTTCTTTTCTGAAGGAGCCAGGACTGCATTCCCATCCTGTTTTTCCTTTCCCAGAACTATCTCTAAATTGCAGTTGTTATGCTTTAAGAAACATCAACTTTCTATAATGACCATATAATGTGGCCAATAACTAAACATTTCCATCCTCTCAAAGGTCAGTATTTCCGGAAACTGGGACAGTGTTCAGTGAGAGTTTCTATAAACACAGCCAATGTGACTCTTGGCCCTCAAATCATGGAAGTAACTGTCTATAGAAGACAGCGACGGGCATACGTTCCCATAGCAAAAGTGAAAGATGTGTATGTGGTAACAGGTGAGTGGAATGAATTCTAAATTAACTGAGCATGAGGCACTTAGTTCTGGTGACGTTAGTGGGTTAGAAAGAATTAGAGCCAAGTATTCTGGGTTAGGTTAAATGTCATCTGGACTCCTTCTCAACCTTATATATTTAATAACATATTCCATCTATGTTTTCCAGAATCACCTGGGAAAACTCTAGGAAACTTGTATAAGAAAAGGGAAAATGATGCTGAATTATCCCTAATTTTAATTTCTAAACTAAAAACAAAGTCATCCACTTAAAGTCAAGCAATGGTGACTTTCTTTCTTCCTTTCTTTTTTTTTTTTTTTTTTGGATGTATCTTTTAGATCAGATTCCTGTATTTGTGACTATGTCCCAGAAGAACAATCGAAATTCATCTGATGAAACCTTCCTCAAGGACCTCCCCATTACGTTTGATGTCCTGATTCATGATCCCAGCCACTTCCTCAATGAGTCTGCCATTTTCTACAAGTGGAACTTTGGGGATAATACTGGTCTGTTTGTTTCCAACAATCACACTTTGAACCACACCTATGTTCTCAATGGAACCTTCAGCCTCAACCTCACTGTGCAAGCTACAGTGCCTGGACCTTGTCCTTCACCTTCACCCAGACCTCCAAAAACCACCCCTTCTTTGGGTAAGTGTTTTCCAGGTCATTTTTGTTGTCAGGGTTCCTTAACAGCTAGAAAAAAAATTCATGTGGGTTGTATAATTAGATCCTTAGTTAAAGAGATTGTGTAAAGACTCTGCAATAATTTCATTTTCTACCTGTTAATTTCCTTTAGCTACTTGATCACTATTTTTAGTTGTTAGAGTATGGAAGAAAGGAGAATGTGTTTAAAGTCACTTGGTGACTCGTATACAGCTCCTTGACCTTCCTAATTCTCACTGGCCCTTGTTATGTGTACGGATGCTTTCCCCCTTCTAGCCTGTCACATTTCTGTTTGCCTCCCTTTTTTTTTTTTAGTTAAGAGACATTGACCCCTTGTAAACATTCAGGCCATCCCACTGTCCTTCCTCCCCCTCCCACATTTCCTTCCCATTTCCATTCTCCTCCCCACCATGCCCACATCCACCCCACGTCCCATGAAAACTTAGCCACCCTTAAATGTAGCTTACAGATAGGCTCGAAAAAGAATGCACCTTGAGAATATTTCTTGGCTGGCAGGCTGGAAAGATTCCAGACACTAAAATTATTCTAGATATAAGGCATGATTACTTAAATCCCACCTTCTAATAATAGTATATGGGGCTTCCCTGGTGGCGCAGTGGTTGAGAATCTGCCTGCCAATGCAGGGGACACGGGTTCGAGCCCTGGTCTGGGAAGATCCCACATGCTGCGGAGCGACTGGGCCCGTGAGCCACAACTACTGAGCCTGTGCGTCTGGAGCCTGTGCTCTGCGACAAGAGAGGCCGCGATAGTGAGAGGCCCGCGCACCGCGATGAAGAGTGGCCCCCGCTTGCCGCAACTAGAGAAAGCCCTCGCACAGAAAAGAAGACCTAACACAGCCAAAATTAAATAAATAAAATTTAAAAAAAAAAAAAAAAACCTGAAAGGCTTTAAAAAAAAAAAAATAGTATATGAGGTCATTCAAGAAGTTCTTAAGAGTTTACTTTGTGAAGCATTAGCTTCCATCTGATTCTACACCCTACCCCACACCATTACCATCCTTCCCCCCCTCAGCCATGAGTACATTTTACCATCCCGGCATCCCGGGGATGGTAATAGACTGACATCCTCTCACTGGACACTAGAGGGCACCATCACCAAGTCCGGACAGAACACTCGATGATGATGTCCAGACTTGTTGCAATTGGTTTTTTTACCCAAACCTGTTAGATATAAATAATAAACCGTTATTAATAAGCGTGTTATTAATAAAAAATATCTTGCTAAGTCAAGCATATCTAAAGCAAGACACTATAAGTTATTACCGATTTTGCTTAATTCTTTCTTGGAATGTTTTAAATTATAAAATTAATGCATGTCCCTTAATAAAAATTCAAATACAGAAATTTCAAATAAAAGTGAAAGTTCCTCTTCATGCTCTCCTCCCGAGAGTTAAACCCTGTTAAGGGTTGGTAGTGTTTCTTTCCAGATCTTTTTCTGTATATTTACAAACATATTCTATAAATACATATAGGATTTGTGGTTTTGATTTTTAGGTAGATGGGTTCATGAAATATGTATTCCACAGTTTACCTTTTTTCATTTAACAAACATCATAGACATCTTCCCATTATCAGTACATGTAAGTCTAACTCACTTTATTCAGTGGCTTATTTATTTAACCATTCTCTTACTGGTAGATGATTCAGTTAATCCTAATTCCAGTTGTAAATATAACTGCATTGAACAACTCGAAACATATAGCTTTGTTCTGGTATTTCTGTAGGAGAGTCAATTTATTTATCTACAAGAATTGGTCTTCCTTACAAATAAGCAGACCAGGTGTAAAATTCAAAATAAATTACAAGTGCTTGTTACATCTGTCTAGAAATTCCTGAATGGTAAAAGTCTTAATGTTAGGTTATTTAATGTTAGTCTATCTTGAATTGCATTTTTATAAAGCTAGCTTATTTTTCTTAGAACATATTTGTATCATAACATGCAAAAAAATATATTTTAAGTCAGTGAAAGAGTATTTTAAATTTGTTATTATTTTCTATAGGTCAGACCATAAGATATAAGGTAGCAATTTGTTAAATTTGTTGAATTTGTTAAATTTCATAGTGAAAGGAAGCTGCCTGGCTTTATCTAAAGGTGTTAGATCCACCATAATCAACCCCAAAATGCCTTAAAGCAGCTGTGAGACTTAGGGAATGGAGGGATGGGACCCAAGGTGATGATAGGAGTCAGCCCATGACTTGAGAAAGGGGTTGGGGTACTTGTCCTCTGGAAGAGAGAACATTTTCAGCTATGCAGAGCATATTAACAGGCTTGGATTATTGAGCACTGGATTATTATTTGACCAAAAATTATATTGTCTCTGCTATAGTAAGTGGCTTCAAAATAAGTACAGCTATTAAATAGAAACCAAATGCAACCACAGGAGTGAGACAGAAGCAGAGCTGAAGTGGTGATTCAGGAAGATAATTACATTATAGGGCAGACAGGTATGCACTAGTTTTAAGCCACAGAATTCTCCCCCCTTAGCTAACCATGCCATTGATCATTTCTGTGTACAAATCTAAAAAGAAAAACCTTTGTAAGACTGATGCACAAATCTAAAAAGAAAAACCTTTGTAAGACTGATGCTAATCAGTGTAATATTATATATAATATGTATATATCATATATATATCATATCATGTAGAACTTTTCAACTTTCCCAAAGAATCAAAGGATCTCACACCATTCTCTGAGTAACACGGACATAAATAGTGAATTAAGTAGGACGCTTACCTTCTTCCCCATCTGTCTATTAAGGTGTTAGTTATTCTCCATTAGCCCTTTAATCATACCTTGACTTTATATGTATAGATATAGATTTGACATTGTACATACATCTGCAAAACTCCACATGCATTATGATAAGCATTCTACCAAAGGTAAAATCATGGACATTTATTAGTCATTTTTTATGAGAAGTTTTATTTTAAAAGATGGCAGGGTCATGATTCCATGCTCTAACTTGACAGCTAAATTTCACCTGTCAAGACCTTCAAAAGGAGTTTTCTAGGGAAGAGCCAGCCATCTTTAATACCCTTCACAAACATACTTTTGCTTCGGAGCCCATCAGTTAAATCTCAGAATAGGATGAATGATTACCCTGTAACTTCCACAGGACCACAGTGAAACTCAGGGGACACATCCAACCCTGCCATAGCCAAGCCTGCTGATAAACCACTGCATCTGAATCTGGCATGGCATCAGAACCTTTCTGGGTTTTACCCAAACAACATTTCCCAAAGTGTGTGCCGTGGGGCACTAGTTTCCAGAGATGCTCTGAGGACTGCTCTGCGAAGGTCCCTCTGAGCAAAGGAGCATGACAGGCACATTCATTCACCCACTAGAGGCTCCGAGGAGCCCTGGAGAAGTCTCCCAATTGGCTTCATACTTACATATCCCTATGTTAGAGATGCAGCTCTTATGAAGCTTTGATTCCCCCCAAACTGGGTCCATTTTCATGCCTTTGGAAATTTGAGACAGTAAGGTTGTATTCTCAGTATTATATTTTCTTTCCAGTCTTTTTATCTTGTTAATGGAACACCAACACCTTAATTAGAGCTTTTTAAATTGTAACTAATAGAGCATTAAATTCTTTGCTCTAATCACACTCAAAGGGTTATTTTTCAACAGCATCTTGTATTCACTCCTTTCCGTCCCCACACCTCGGCTCATCATAGTGACTGTATGACTTCTAGAATGTAAACTTAGGATCTATGAGACATTCAAACAGGGAAGGAATTGCCTTTTTCCATGTTGTTTCCTTCTTATCATTTAAAATTATCCACCTTAACATTTAAAATTACATATCCTATTACATATATATATTATAGCACATCTAAATCTACATAGATGTATAGAAGTACATATTGGGATAAGGAAACGGATATTTATTAAGTACTTCCTATGCGGCAGACATGAGAAGCAAGTTTTATATACCTTATTTTATTTAAGTTTTATAGTTCAACTCTAGTAGGTCAGTAAGTATTGTCCCTATTTTACAGATGAGCAAATTGAGGAAGGAGAGGTTAAATGACATGCCCGTGGCCTCAAACAACTCAAAACAAGGGACCTAGAATCTGAGCCCAGAATACCTTCCTCCAAAATTACAGTATAATTTTATCTGTTGTGACCTGCTTTATTTCATCATGATTGTTGTATTACACATTTTAATATGGCTTCCACCTTTCATTTGCTATTTGTGCTTGAACAAGATAGGGGATTGTGTTTACTTACATAATTTAACAATTTTATAATGCCGTATAGCTCTCACATCTATATGAATTGTTATACATTTAGTTCAAATTTCTGCAGCAATTTAATAGTATAGAATTCTTGATGTTTTTCTAAAGAGCAAGTAGACAAATGTTTAGATCTTTGGTAATATCATGTACATCTTTTACATTCTCAGCAACTACCCTAAAATCTTGTTATTCAGACTCTCCAGTACCTGCTGGTGACAATGCCCTGGAGCCGAGGGAGATTCCTGATAAAAACTGCTATATTAACAGATACGGCTACTTTAAAGCCACCATCACAATTGTAGGTAAGACCATGGAGGAAAGATGTTAGAATCCACCTTGGGTCACCCACTCCCTTACCTGACTCTGGAGGGGTGAGGATGGGGAGCAAGGGCACCCACTCTCTGTCCAAGGTGGTACCACATGTGCACAAGCAAAGAGTCCACTAGTTTCTAGATTTCCGCCTGCCTTCCCGGCCTTCCTTAGACATCCTGGTGGAAGTGAGCCCTCTGTGAGGCCCACAGAGCAATGAGCCTGCCAGGGGGCCTGGACCTCCGACCCTGTGCAGCTCAGAAACCTGAATGAACGTGGCCTGAAGGAAGGCCAGTTGCAAATTCTCACAGCTCCCACTTTCTTCCCCTGGGTGATTTCACAAAGTCACACCTCCTGTGTGTAAGAAAGAGGGTTGAACAGGGCCACCACACCGGGCTGTGCGCTTGGGGCGCTGCTCACAGGTGCGCAACAGAGGAGACGGCTGGGGCTAAAACCCACCTGGTGGTCCAGGGGCTACGACTCCGCCTTCTGATGCAGGGGGTGCGGGTTCGATCCCTGGTCGGGGAGCTAGGATCCCACATGTCTCGCAGCCAAAAAGCCAAAAACATAAAACGAGCAATATTGTAACAAATTCAATGAAGACTTTAAAAATGGTCCACATTAAAAACAAACAAACAAAAAAATCTAAATAAATAAACCCCAAGCTGTGCCTACTGGGGCTGAGCCACTTGGGCAAGAGAGACAGCGGCCGAGGCCTGAGCCTGGGCCTGCCCCCCTTCAAGGTCATCTTTCCCGGAAACACCTCCTCGAGTGGGTGCCGCCTCCTGACACACACACAGGCTCCAGGACTAAAGATCGAGTTTGGGCTAAAGAGCTGTTCAGTTTGACTTTGAAAATGCTGCCTGGACATGTACCCAAAGCTCTGGGGTAGATTCCCGGGTCTGGGGTGGTGAGAAGCTGAGTCCGTTTTGCTTTGCCTTCTGATTTGTTAAGAAGTGGTTTGGTTTGGTTTGCGTTGTATTTTGATGTGTTTTTCTGTGGGGCGTTGTTCCATTAGAGGGAATTCTAGAGGTTAACATCATCCAGGTGACAGCTGTCCTGATGCCCGTGCCACAGCCTGACAACCCCCTGGTGGATTTCATCGTGACCTGCCAAGGGAGGTGAGTACATTATCTCCAAGAAAGGGGCCAAGTAAGGACCCCAGGCTGAACAAAGGCCTTCATACCCCTCTCCCCTTTAAAGTTGATTTGGATTCTAGCTCCTCAGCAAGCCAGGATGAGGAAGGACCCTCCCAGGTGCTCTCAAGCGTGCACTTGCTTTGCTAGAGTTGAGCAATGCTCATCACCTTTAACTGTTGAAGAAGAATTACTGATTGAACACTTACTGTGTCCTTCACATTTTACTTGTTTTCATGTCAAATCCTCACACAATCGTATGAGTCTGCTCATTTACACCAGTGATAATAGTACCTCCCTAGGTGGCGGGTACCTGGCAGAGCAAGGTTCCCGGGTTGAGGTCTGGCTCAGAGCCTCTTAAACTCCCTGAGGCTCCTCCGGAGTCAGGGCAGGCAATGTGGAAGCGCTGTGTCCTTGTGCTAAATAGTGCCAATGCCTGATCATCCTGTCTCGCTTTAAAACTTAAAAAGCTCTTTCTAATGCATTATATAATTTGACTTCCTAATGTTTGGTTATAACTACAGAAAATAGACTGAATATAAACTAATTAATATATAAATACTATATCAATTAAGCCATTAAATATGTGAATGACTTACTAATTTACATATAAGTCAATCAAGTAATTAAAATGTATGTGTATGTGATATATAAATTAATCAAGAGAATGGGCTGGTATAAAAATGAGGCCTTATTTGATCAAAAAGGATAGCTCCAGGGAATTCCCTGGTGGTCCAATGGTTAGGACTCTGCTCTTCCATTGCAGGGGGCACGGGTTCAATCCCTGGTCAGGGAACTAAGATCCCGCAAGCCGCGAGGTGCACCCAAAAAAAAAGGTGGGGGGGATAACTCCAAAGCTCTTTGGATTGGGGAGAGAATGGGATGAGGATGACAGAAAGAGAGAAAACCCTGACTGAGGAGGTGAAGCTGCTTCAAGAGGCCAGGGGCCATGTGAGAAGAGAGCATGAACTCATCTAATTTCCCACGCCCTCATCAGGCCCAGCTTCAGAGCCTGGTCTCTCCATCCAGCAAGTCTACTCAGAAGTGAGACAGTGGCTAAGACAGTAACTCATGGTAGCCGAGTGGTTACAGGGACAGCTGCCAAACCTCTTTTATTCAAGTCCCAGCTCCACCTCTAACTGCTTTTTTAACCTAGGGCCAGAGATCTCCCCTCCCAGAGCTGGTTTGTCACCTGCTGCATTAGGATAATATTACTTTCCTCATCAGGTCGTTGAGAGGAATAGACAAGACTATATCACTTATCAGAAACTCAGTGCCTTGCACACAGTAGTTGCTGCATAAACAGCTCTGGTTGCTGCTGCTGTTGTTGTCATATCTCTTCAGGAGGCCACGCAGGGCCGACTGGCATTTAATACTACCTTTGCCTAACACCTAAGCCGTCTGCATCTTTGGGCATCTAGGGAGCCAAAAAGGAGAGGGAAGTTCCCAGCAGCCCCTCGCCTTGGGGGACATAATTTCTTCCTCCTCCAGCAAGAGGGGCTCATCTTCCTGAGGATACAAAAGAAACAGTGTCTCACACCCAGGCTTGTTTAAGAGTAAATTAAGATCCCACATGCCGCGGAGCAACTAAGCCCGTGTGCCACAACTCCTGAGCCTGTGCTCTAGAGCCCGTGAGCCACAACGACTGAGCCCGCGTGCCACAACTACTGAAGCCCGCGTGCCTAGAGCCCATGCCCCGCAACAAGAGAAGCCACCGCAATGAGAAGCCTGCGCACCACAACGAAGAGTAGCTCCCGCTCGCCACAACGAGAGAAAGCCCGCACGCAGCAATGAAGACCCAACGCAGCCAAAAATAAACAAATAAATAATTTTTAAAAAATTTTTTTAAAGAGTAAATTATACGTGACAATTTCATGTCATATGTTTGAGTAAGAATAAGTAGGATTCCATTTTATAGAAATGTAGTGATTTTTCTTTCTACACTGATGTCACATTCCTCTCTCTGTCTCTCTCGGTGTCATTTGTGCCCTCAGCATCCCCACAGAGGTCTGTACCGTCGTCTCCGACCCCACCTGCCAGGTCACTCAGAACACAATCTGCGATCCTGTAGACATGGACCTGGGCGACATGTGCTTGCTGACAGTGAGAAGAGCCTTTGGTGGGTCTGGGACATACTGTATGAACCTCACTCTGGGTGATGATGCAAGCCTGGCCCTTACGAGCACCCTCGTCTCTATCCCTGGAAGAGGTAAGTTTTGTTTTATGGTTGTATGAACATTTCATATTGCAGATAAAGTGTGT